>NW_028327174.1:85030065-85653815 GCF_987537825.1 Furipterus horrens
AGCGTCTTCTCCGACGACGAGGGCGAAGGAAGGACCGCTTCCGAGAACCAGCACATACAATGGTACAGTGTTTTGGAATTCACACTCTATTCTGATAAATCCCAACAGGTCTGTCTGCCTGGAGGGAAGTGCATAGGATGAAACAGTAGGAAGAAGGTTTGCCATCATATGAAGTTTGTACTTTGTACCGCAGAATACAGGATCCAGTCAAAAAAGTAACCAGCCAAGGCAAAATGAAGTCCAAGAGGCATTTTAGAAATAAATAAAGTTATTGTTTAAACTGAAAAATGTGTCTTTCATTTTACGTAAAAATCTAAATGGACTTTTTGACCAACCCAGTACAAGAATTATTGTCATTACCATCATCACCAATTTTAGATAGCTGATTAGATAGCAATATTGAGCATCAGGATCTTAAAGAGTTTCACTTGTGGTTAACTGACAAATATTTTATAATACACCAGGATGGACATTGGTTTAAAAATGAAATGTGCAAATTCCATATCAGATTATGGATTTCTAAAAAAGCCACCTCTTTGACACTATCTAGAATATTAGCCCAGAACAAATAGCACTGAATTTAATGTAATTAGATGGAAATTCATAAATACTGTCACTATTTGGCATTCCTATAAATGCTTGGAGGCCTCTCTGCTTTGTTGCACATGCTACTCATGCTCATGGGTTCTGAAAAGTGTTATGTGACATAATAGCATCATGGCTCCTGCTATATAGTACACATGGGCCAGTGTATGCCTAAATCCCCAGTATATATCATGCAAGTTTTAAGGGACAGAATAATATTTTTGAAATAGTAAAGCATTTCTTCCTTATTAATTTCCTCCTTTGCCCTCTGCTCAGCTCCTGCTTTTGACTAACACACACTGCCTTCCCCGGACCTTCTATTCATGTGTTTGGGCTGCTCAGGGCTCAGTGAGGGAGTGGAAAGCAAAGCCAAAAAGGAGGCAGTTAGCTTCGGTTTGTAAAAGCTTAGTAGTCACATTGGGGAAAGGAAGAGCATCTGAAACGTAAACAAAATAGTAGAGAAAGGTAGGCTGAAGAAAACAGGGATGTCCCAGAATTGGGAGTAACAAATCTCATTAGAAAACAGAGAACTGCAGGCCCAAACCCGCCATGGCCGGGCAGATAGGAGTAAACCATGTTTAACGCAGACCTCTGTGGGCCGGACGAGACGACGGCCAACTAAGCGGATGCCTGCACACTCAGGCCCTCTCTCTAAAGGGACCGTCTTCACTCCTTGGGGATGCTGTAACAAAAATACCACACACTGTGTGACCTAAAAGCGAAAGAAAATTCTTTCTTACATTTCCAGAGACTCGGAAATCCAAGACGAAGGTGCAGGCAGATTCAGTGTCTCGGGAGGGTCAGCTTTGTGGTTCCAGAACCGCCATCTGACTGTGTTCTCATATGGCGGAAAGCAAAACCGAGCTCTGCAGGTTCTCACTCCTTCTCCTTTCCTTGTCTTTCTCTTCTCCTTTTTAAAAAATGTATGGACCCTGGCAACTTTGTGTGGACCCCATAGGCCCCTACCTTTGGCCACCCTGTTCTTGCACCACCCAGGCCTCTAACGGACTCAGGCGCCTCAACGCCGAGGAAGCAGGATGGAGCATGCGCAGTTCACACCCACACACCTGCCCTCAGTAATCGGGCCCTCCTGGCGGGTTAGACTGGGCCTGCAATAGCCCACCAGGCCATATTCTTGGGGCCAGTGGTTTCCAGATCTGCGCCATTGATAAGGAGGTTTAGAATGGTGATCATCATCAGACCTCTCACAGCCCTTGGGGCCTTTCTGGCATTCATGATTCGCAGGTGTTTCCAATGGAGTCTCTGGTAAGTGCTCTAATTCTATTCATGAGAGCTCCGCCCTCGTGATCTAATCCCATCACCTCCAAATACCATCACATGGGAATGGTTTCAACATAGGAATTTTGGGAAGACACATCAAGTCTATAGTAGAGATAGTAGATAAACTTCCAGAATTTAGCCACAATCCTGCTGAAGGGGAGTAGGGTCAAACTTACTACATTTCTGTCATGTGAGTACAATGAAGGTTCAGTTTGAACCTGAATTTTTATATAAAATACAATGTTTTTTTTTTTTTCCAAACCCGTATTCATGGACCCAAGTTTATACCCACTCTATACATCCTAGTCTGTGTGATACTATAATATGTGTGTGTACTTAAACACATATAGACAATATCAATATGGCTATAAATTATGCATCTAATTCCTAGCAAAATCAATATAGTAAGTACTGCATAAAGTTTTTACCTAGGAAACTGTCGATGTCTCAAAGTCTGTTTTATTCATTTTCATATCAGCAGGTCCGGTCACCGAGTTGTGCTACCACATCATTAGTTAATTCTTAAACTTTGACCAAGCTTCTTGTATTCTCTCCAACATAATTCCTGGAAAAAGCAGGCTGAAATCCTGAAGAAGAGGTAGGAATTCCAGGGTGAGCTAAGTCTGCAGGCAAAAATCAGATAAGGAACCCAAAGACCATCACCACGAAACTGGTTTGCACCAGAAAATTCCACAATGGCACATGGAACCCCTTCCCAAGAGATCTTTTGATGAATTTTTCTTTATTAGCATACTACAATCAGAACCAGGGGTGGAGATTTAACATTAAAGTGAGACATGTGATATATGGCTAAGCATGTTCAAGCATGTTTGAGAACAACATATGCTTCCTTGGAAATCTGAAAACTCTCCCCTCTTCCTCGAGAATTCCCACCCCTGCAGCGACCTACCTCCCCCTTGAGATCCTTTAACAGTTTCTTAATTCCCCAGGATTGTGGAGAAGGAATCACTAGCACATTTGATTTTCCTTCTTCATTTCTTAACCAAGGAATAAAGCTCCTGACTAGCTTTACCCAATACTGTTTTGTCTTATTGCTTTGAGTGACATTAGGCAGAAGGACCATGATTTGTGGTCTCTGACTCACTGGGGTTGGTAACAGGCCCATCAAATTCCTGAACTTAGTAAGTACTTAAAATATCTGTAAGACTATTAGTAGTCACTGAATTAAATGAAGTGACTTAACTTACAGATTTCTACATGTGTAAGTAAGTGGCATGATCAGAAAATGTGCTTTGAAGAACATGAATTTGGAAGCCATGAGTAAAACAGCTTGGAGAGTTCAGCTAGGTGGGTTCTGAAACGCCAAGGCTAAAGGGCACAGGACCTGAACGAGGGTGGAGGCATTGGAAATGGAGAGCAGGGCATGGATGAGACAGCCAAGTGGGAACAGATAAAACTTGGCGATAGTTTTCTATTTTAGGACTAGAGCTTTTGTGGGGTTGAGCCCAGAAAGGTTTCTATCCCTTGGCCAAGTGCTAGAGAATACAAAGTAAATATGAGCTGTCAGAGATAATAAGAAACGGCTAGAAAGAGCTTGAGGAAGAACACCATTTTAGGAAGAATAGGATCCAAGCAGCTCATCTATTTAAATTGTCTATCTATGTATTCTATCTAATTAAAACACAAAACACATCCATTAAGACTTTGAAAATACCCTATGTTTAATATGAGATAATTAATAGGGGTCCAAGTACTCAACTTTAAAATAACAATAAGAGAAATTACTATTTATTTTCATTTAGAAAATCACCTGACCAAACTCATATGTGATGCAGCCTGCTTAATGAAATAGGTAAGTGCTGCAATGCCCGAGGTCTTTAGTATCTTTGAACTGTGGTGAAACAGAATATATCTTAAAGGACAAATGAAGAGATTCATGTCTCCATAGTCAGATCAATGTGAAAAGCAAAAATTTATCACCATAAAAAAAAATTTTACCAGAATAACTTTAAATTTAAAAATATGGAAATACATCTTTAGCATTAGAATTTTAACTGTGAAAAATAAGAAAAGCTAGTCCAAAATACCTTGACTATATAGAGAATCTTACAGTATCACATTTTTATTTAAATTTTGTGCATTAGTTTACAGAATATAATTTAGATGAAATTGGTAGAAAAATGGTCTTTCTTTTGTGAGTTCCTTTTAAATTGCAGATTGATTGTAGTGTTCTTTGATATAAATTGTGAAGGAAACCATTCTCCATTACAGGGAACTTCTTCTCTAGAAGGCATATCTGTCCAACACAGTTTAATACAATCCCAGTATTTCCAATAGGTAACGATAGTGTGGAAATTGTTTTATTTTTGTATGTTTAATTAAAACATCAACAAAAATTCTAGTGCATGTCAGTGTTGCTCACAATGCAGAGAGAGGGACTCAAATTCACACAGAAAGGTAGTCTAATAATTATTGAAATTGAATGATAAAAATAAGCCACAGTGCTATGTTTAGAAGCCTTCATGACTTGCCAGGGAACTGCCTCAAAGTTAAGGGAGACCTGGAACCAAATTACCAGTGACACAAAAAATGTGAATGAAAGATATGTGACTAAACAACAGGGGCGGGGAAATCCAAGTTAAAAAGAAGAGAGAAAAACTCTTATTGGGTACCTCTCCCAAGTTCTACCTACCTTACATTCCCAGAGGACCCTTGGGCCATATTACTAAAAATTTCCAAGAAATATGTGGTTACCAAGCTTCTTTGTACACCTAGCACATAATCCTTCTGTAAGCATAGGAAGGGGGGGGGGATGACACTTAAAACTCAGGCCGCTTTTCTTCAAACTGGCTCAAGCGGTAGTGGTGGCTGCCTTGGTGCCAATCAACACCTCAAAAGCTGTAACTAAAGGGCCCTCAATCTCCTCACTGCTTCAGCAGGGGGAACATGCCTATATCTTAAGGAAAAGTGTTGTTACTCATGAATAAAACTAATGTTCATTCTAGACATCCTATTCGATGGGAAAGGAAGAGGAATAATCAGGTGGGCTGTTATAAGAATATTAAAAAAAAAAAGAAGCATCGTCCTGGTCAGGGAATTGTCCTGGCCAAATGAAAGATTCCCAATATAAATCCTAAATGGAATAGTAATAGGCCAAATAGAACAATTGAAAAACTTCTCAGGAGAGCTAAAAAGTATATATTAGAAAAAAAGAGGAGAAGCTGAAACTTCAAAAAGCTGCAAAATATCTGGATATCTAAAAACTTTTAGCTGTCAAATACTAAGTTTAAGTATAGTCCTTCACAGTGTAAAAAACACAAGGATTAAAAGCATGTGATGGTTAAATCTGAGTGGGTAAAAATATATGGAAAGTTTTGTAAATGTTGCAGAAGTTCTGTGGAAGGTCATAAAAATATATATAAAGGTTGTGTAAGTTTTAAAGCTGGGGGAAAAAAACAAAAAGAACCTCAAAACTTATGGTCTGATTGCATGGTTACTGTACCTTGTATTGGCATTGGCCATATGTTCTGAAAGGAAAAGTAAGGTTTCCAAGGGAAAATTAAAAACTTCACATGTAGGAAAGTAAACAAAAGAAAGAGTAAAGCATAAAAATAAAGGTTTGTGAAAGGTATAGAGAAGGTTTGTTAAAAGTTTGTAAAAGTTCTAAAAAGAAATTTTACGCTTTTAATAATAAAAAGTATAAGGCATGTAAATGTAATTTTAGTAAATATTAAAATGACAAGAGTTTTCCTTCAGACTGTATGTTTTTCTCCCAACCAGATCCTTCCAAAATTTGGCAATTTGAAAAAGTTAGTAATAACATTAGGTTTCTTTGCATAAAACTAAGAAGACCAGTTGTGAATAAAGGTATTGTTAACCAAGACTTTGACTGGAATGACATGCCTGAAGGAGATATGCTTAGGCTCTGGTTGTTACCAGAAAGTCCTAAGGAACTGGACTGGACTTTTGAAGCAGAGAAAAGCCCATGAGGGAAAGGCCTGACACCTTGGTTGGTTGTGCAGTTCATGGCAATCTTTCCAGGGAGGGAATGAAGGTTGCTTTCCTGAAAGATGGCTAGAAGGGAACCTTAAGGCACAATGGAAAATCCAAAGGACTTGGAAAAAGCAGGTGTTTACAGGCAAAGCTGAATGGCAGGTGCGTGGCTCAGCTTCTGTGCCCTAATGGACAGACTAACATAACAGTCAGCATGAAGGTTCCTTGTATAAGTTTCAGCAAAGCAGACTTAAAGATCATATGTTATCAATCACTGGTCTTGTTGTGTTTATGCAAATAAGCAGGCTAAATTAAAATTGGAATTAATGCAGTTCCTTTAATAACAAGGAAGGTAATCTTAAGGAGAAAAATTATAACTCAAGGAAAATTACAACGCTCAGTGGTAGACTACAAACTAGTGCAGCTAACTATCTATAAAGTTTATTTTTTATTTAAAGTTTGTTTTCATTTGAAAGTTAAACCAGGTCTGTAACATTATCAAAGATGCTTAATTTACAGGCAAGAAGATGTCAAGTCCCTTGCAACTGGATGTCTTCCCAATAAGACAGTCTCTTAGATTTAAAGACTGGCTTGTGAATTATGTTATATAAATTAACATGTGTGTTCTTTCTTTTTTCATAGGGCATAAGCCTATAATCTCATTACCTGAGTAATTATCTACATATAGGCCTCACCTAAGAAGCCCATTTGCATTTCCGCCTCCTTAGACTCCACGGTTTGGCTGAACTAAGTGATTGGGTTGGTGAAGTATGGCATGGTCTATAGGCTTCATTTTAAACTGGTTTCTATCTTTTGCATCCTAGTGGCTTTGACAAATAGGGCCCAGAGGTTTGAGAGGGGGGAACTCCAAAAATATTCCCCTCAGCCCAAGCTAAGTATGGTGGGCAAAAGTGTTTTGGACAGGTGTGACATGCCCTGCACACCTTCCTCCAAAGAAGCCATTTCTTTTCCTAATGTGTGACATTGAAAAATTAATCCCTGCATTTTGTCATATGGTGGTTGTAGGTTGAATTATGCCCTTTCAACCCTGTTGCGAAATCTGTTGCCTCCAGAATGCGACAAGGACGCTAACTTGTCCAACAGTGCCAGCCCTTGGAAACTGAGCATGCCGCTGCCAGGGACAACTAACTGACCTGGACTCTGCAAAATCCTTCCCCATGTGGGAAGACCACCCTCCCCTCCACCCCCACTCTCATTAGAAATTCCTAGACCCAAGGGTAGGTAGGACGACGCCCATGTTCAGCTTGATCCAGCTAGAAGAGCACAAGACCTTCGCCCATTGTCCTCCATTAAATAAAAAGTCTTAAGTCTAAGAAGGGGAATTATACAGGGGTTTCAGCCATTCCTTATAAAGAAGAGAAAAAAAACCTAGTAATTGGGCTGATTCCTCCCAAGTATGCTGCACCACACTGAGAAAAGGATAAGGCAAAAATAAGTAAAAGTGCCGTGAAATTTTCTATCATTTTGAATATAGCTCTTTCTTAATTGTACATTTCCTTAATTGCTATTAATCTTTGACTGGTTTTCAAAGCTGTAAAACTAATTTTAGTCAGTTCCTAGTTGTTAATTTAATGTTTCCATAAGGGACTGGAAATTCGTTTTTCACCATCTTGCTGACATTCCATTTGCTCTTTTTATTAATCATTAAATCTACAATGCATGGCACATAGCAAGTGCTTAACAAATGTCTCCTAAATTAAATTTTAAGTATTTGTTTTAGGTCTGTGAAATATGTTGTTGGTATTTTAATAAAAATTGCATTGAATCTATAAATTGGTTTAGGTAATATAGACATTTTATTAATGTTAATTCTTCCCATCCATGAACATGGTATATGCTTCCATTTGTTTGTATCTTCCTTAATTTCTTTCTTCAGGGTTATGTAGTTTTTCTGAGTGCAGGTCTTTTACCTCTTTGGTTAAGTTTATTTGTGGGTACTCTGTTTTTCTCGTTGCTATAGTAAATGGAATTTTTTCTTTTTTCTGGTTTCTATCTCTAATGTTTTGTTGTTGGTGTATAGAAATGCCATTTCAGCAACTATTAATATAATCATATGATTTTTGTCTTTCATTTTGTTATGTAGTGTATTACATTTATTAATTTGCGAATATTAGACCATCCTTGCATCCCTGGGATAAATCCCACTTAATCATAATCTATAATCTTTTTAATGTGTTGCTAAATTTGGTTTGCTAATATTCTGTTAAGGATTTTAACACCTATGTTCACCAGTGATATTGGCTTGTAGTTATCTTTCTTTGTTGTGTCTTGACCTGGTTTTGGAATTAGGGTAATACTGGCTTCATAGAAAAAGTTTGGAAGTCTTTCCTCTTCTTGAATTTTTTTGGAATAGTTCGAGAAGTGTAGAAGTAAGTTCTTCTCTAAATGTTTTGTAAAACTCACTTATAAAGCTATCTGATCTTTTGTGTGCTGGGAGTTTCTTAATTACTGTTTCAATTTCACTCTTTGTTATCAGTCTGTTCAGGCTTTCTACTTCTTAATTCTGTTTTGGAAAATGATATGTTTCTAAAAATTTGCCTGTTTCATCTAGGTTGTGAAGTTTCTTGCCATATAGTTGTTTATAGTAATTTCTTACAATCCTTTGTATTTCTATGTTATTGGTCTTAATATCTTCTCTTTCATTTCTAATTTTGTTTATTTGGGTTCTTTTTTCTTGGTAAGCCTAGAACCAGCTCCTGCTTTTGTTGGTCTTTTAGATTGTTTGTTTGGTCTCAATATGATTTAGTACTGCTCTAGTCTTGGTAATTTCCTTCCTTCTGCTTGTTCTGAGCTTTGTTTGTTGTTGTTGTTCTTATTTCTAGTTCTTATAGCTGTAGGGTTAAATTTTTTATTTAAAATACTTCTATCCTTTTTAGGTAGGACTGTATTGTTACAAACTTTCCTCTCAAAGCTGCTTTTACTGTGTCCCATGGGTTTTGAGTTGTTGTGTACTCATTATTATTTGTTTCCAACAACTTCTTAATTTCTTCCTTGCAGCGCCTGGAAGCTTGCACTAAATATACACAACTCCTTATCTTTACTACTAAGCCCCTCCCAAAATACAAGGTTTAACTATAGTCCCTAGACATCCCTAATAGGTTTAGTCCACGGACTCATCATCATCATCATCATCGGCAGCCGTCCGTCTCGAGAGACGATGGCATAGCTTCCTAAGAGTCTATCTGCACCGCCGAGAATGGCTGTGCAGTCCGACTCGGGAGTGACAATCCCTGCTGCACTTGTTACAGGTGAAGGCAGATGGCTGTTGTTGCTGCTGTTGACGCTGCTTCCGCCTCGATCTTTTCTGGACCGCCTCCTCGTTGCGCGCAGCCTCTGCGCGTGACGTATCCTGTCTGACCGTGAGCCTCCAGGCTAGGCGGTCGTCTGCTTGAACTTCCCATGTGTTGAGATTGATGGAGCATTGTGTCATATCCTTTTTGCAGATGTCTTTGAACCGCAGTTTTGGGCACCCTGTCATCCTCTGGCCTTCTGCTAGCTCGCCGTAGAGGAGGTCTTTGGGAATACGGCCTGCATCCATTCTTTTGACATGGCCGAGCCATCTGAGGCGTCTCTCACTAAGAACTGCATGCAAACTGCTCATGTTGGCTCGCTTCAGCACCTCGGTGTTGGGAACCTTATCCTGCCAGGCGACATGCAGGACGCGTCGCAGGCACCTTGTGTGGAAGCTGTTGAGTTTCCTTTCGTGCCTTGCGTAGGTGGTCCACGTCTCGCTGCCATAGAGGAGAGTGCTGAGCACGCAGGCTTGGTAGATGCGCAGTCTGGTTTTCTCAGTGAGGCTGGAATTGTTCCACACTCGCCGGTTCAGTTTGGCCATAACTGTGGCTGCCCTGGCGATTCTCCGGTTGACCTCCAAGTCGACTGACAGAGAGCTCGAGATGGTGGACCCGAGGTAAGTGAAGTCGTTGACAACCTCCAGGGTGTACCCGTCGATGGTGATGCATGGGGGAGTCCCCGTGCCTTGAGCCATAACATTCGTCTTCATCAGGCTGATGGCTAGTCCGAACTCCTTGCATGCGTGGGAAAGGCAAGTGACTAGCTGCTGGAGTCCCTCTTCGGAGTGTGATGTCAAGGCTGTGTCGTCGGCGAAGAGCATCTCACGGATGAGCACCTCTTTGACTTTGTTCTTGGCTCGTAGACGGGCCAGGTTGTAGAGCTTGCCATCGGATCTGGTGTGAATGAAGACACCCTCGCTGCAGTCCTTAAAGGCGTATTGGAGGAGCATGGAGAAGAAGATTCCGAACAGCGTAGGCGCGAGGACGCAGCCCTGCTTTACTCCGCTGCTGACTGGGAAGGCCTCAGAGGTTGCGCCGTTGTAGGACACCGTGCTGTGCATGTTGTCGTGAAAGGACATGACCACAGCAAGCAGATGTGGTGGACAGCCAATCTTCCGTAGCAAGCTGAAGAGTCCGCTTCGACTGACCAGATCAAACGCCTTCGTGAGGTCGATAAAGGCGAGGTAGAGTGGTTTATGCTGCTCGTGACACTTCTCCTGCAGCTGGAGTAGGGAGAAGATCATGTCCACTGTTGATCGGCCAGCTCTGAAGCCACACTGGGACTCTGGGTAGACGCGGGAAGCAAGGGTCTGCAGGCGGGCAAGAGCGACCCGGGCGAATACTTTGCCGACGACGCTGAGGAGAGAGATGCCCCGGTAGTTGTTGCAGTCGCTGCGGTCTCCTTTGTTCTTGTACATGGTGATAATGTTGGCGTCTCTCATATCCTGGGGGATGTAACCCTCCTTCCAGCAGAGACAGAGTAGATGGCCCGCCACTGTGCCAACACCTATTGGCTAAACCTGTGCAGAACCATCCAGGAAGCCGCCGATATAGGCAACGCACGAGGAATGTATGAGGGTATCAAGAAGGCAACAGGCCCAATCCCCTCCAAGATCGCCCCCCTTAAGTCCAAGACAGGTGAGGTCATCACTGACCAGGAACAGCAAATGCGGCGGTGGACCGAGCACTACCTCGAGCTGTACGCGACGAGGAACACCGTAACAGACACTGCTCTTAACGCCATCCCAGACCTACCAGTCATGGAGTAGCTAGACACCCCACCTACTGCGGCAGAGCTCGGCAAAGCCATCGACCGCCTCGCTTGCGGGAAAGCACCAGGAAGCAATAGAATCCCTCCAGAAATCCTAAAGAGCGGGAAACCAGTCCACGGACTAGAGAGGGGATTATGTAGGGGCTTGGTATATTCTCTGTGAAAAGTTTCAGAGGTCTGCTAAATATGTAAATTAGTAGGGGTTTCAGATGGTCTTTGTGAAAAGTAGCAAGGACTTGCTAAAAAGCCTTGGAAAAAGGAATGTAGAAAAAGTTTTGTAGCAATTGGGAATTTATAAGCTAAAAGGACCTCAGCCTCTATCACCTTCCATTTGCTTATGTCTGGTTTATAACCTTTGTGAAAGTTATACTTTACAGAATATCTAGCCCTTTGAAGATAGATTGCTTCACAGAGAATTCGTCCCTGTCTGGAAAGCTGTGCTGCTGCCCAAGATAACCTTATAGCCTTGCAAATTTCTGTTCCTGTCACTGTCAAGACATTCCTACAGTCCTGCCTAGCCCCCTCTTACGGGGGCTGTTTCCCACCAAAGAAGAGACAAAGGGGGCCTCACCAGTATCAAAACCCAGCGTTTAGACTCCATTATACGTTGGAGCCTTGTTAGAGACCTGCTCAGGTTCTGCCTGACTGGCTGGCAAATAAAATCCTTTGCTTACTTTATACACTGCTTCAGAGTGTTCAATCTTGCTTATGTAGCCCTAAAAATACTTTTCATTATTAAAACCATACAATTTCTTTTTAGAACTTCTACAAACTTTTATTAAATCTTCTATATACCTTTTGCAAACCTTTATTTTTATGCTTTACTTATTGTTTGTTTACTTTCCTGCATGTGAAGTTTTATCTTTCCCTGGGAAACCTCAATTTTCCTTTTAGAGCATATGGCCAATGCCAATACAAGTTAAGTAACCATACAATCAGACCATAAGTAATTGAGGTTTTCTTTTCCCAGGTTTAAAAACTTACACAACCATTTTATATATTTTATGACTTTCCACAGACCTTCTGCAACATTCACAAACTTTTTATATATTTTTACCCATTCAGATTTAACCATCACATGCTTTTAATCCTTGTTTGTTTTTTTTCCACATTGTGAAGAACTATACTTAATATTAGTATTTGACAGCTAAAATTTTATAGATATCCAGATATTTTGCAGCTTTTTGAAGTTTTTGCTTCTCTTTTCTAACCTACACCTTTTAGATTTCCTGAGGACTTTTTCAATTATTCTATTTTGCCTATTACTATTTGATTTAGGATTTATATTGGGAAACTTTTGTTTGGCCAGGACAATTCCCTGACCAGGAGGATGCTTCTTTTTTTTATATTCTTATAGCAGCCCACCTGATTATTGCTCTTCATTTCCCATTGAAGAGGATGTCTAGAATAGACTTTAGTTTTATTCATGTGTAACAATACTTTTTCTTAAGATATAGACATGTTCCCCCTGCTGAAGCAGTGAGGAGATTGAGGGCCCTTTAGTTACAGCTTTTGAGGTGTGGTTGATTGGCACCCAAGCAGCTTGCACCAGTTTGAAGAAAAGCGGCCTGAGTTTTAAAAGTGTCACTTTTTTTTCCTCTCCCATTGTTGGAGACAGACATCCTGCTGTTTCTGTAAACTGTAGCAAGGGGATTAGATGGCCACCTGGCTAGCAAATTTAACATTGCCCTTCCTTGCAGCTCCAGCAGGGAGTATTCAGATGCAAATTGAATTGCTAGAAGTTTCCTGGGGTGGACAGAAATGCTGCAAGCAATTTCTCTGGGGAAAGTTTTAAGAGGCCTGATCCCCCTGTACTATCTGTCTCTGGGGCCTCAGCCCGGTTGGCCATGGCTGGCCAGGGCTACAGGGCGGTGGGAGACAGCACAGAGGGCCTAGGCGTTTTCTGTGACACTGCCCATATTGACAGCCTTGGTTTTCATGTTCCCCCAACCCCTTCCCAGGCTTGCAGCTGCTTGGGAGATAGTGATACTTTGAGCCTCCCCTGATCACAGAATATGTTAAACTAAACCACGTTTGTCTGGCCTTGACTAGCCATCTGCAAGATAATACCCTCCCCCCCCCCTTTTCCCTTAGAAGTGCGGAGATGGAGCCACTCCCTCACAGCGTGGCTCCCTCCTGCCTTGCTACTTTCCTCAATAAACTTCACCGTTTTTACACTTATAATATATAGATTTAAAGTACCCCCAGGGGGGCTATCCAACTTCAAAAGCAGGCCACTCAGACCTACAGAAGGTTTCCAGGGTGTGAGAGTTCATGAAGGGGTTTTGTCCCCAGAACTTGGGGAAATTCCAGAGCACAGAGCCAAGAACTGTGAGTGCAGGCATGGACTGGCAACCCCTTACGTTGGCCAAGGTGACTGCTACAAACATGCACTTAATTTGAATTACAAGCAGGTGAGGGAACACAAGGCATGGGAGCAACTTCCCCCTCACGGCGCAGACAGTCATGGACTGGGAGCTCCCAAATAAAGCCAAACAAATGGCCGCTCGGCCTCTCCTCCTGCAAGGCTAGAGCCCACTCAGACTCTGTAGACAGAAGTCCGTGGAGTCATGCAAAAGGAAAAAATAACTTTTTAACTTTAACCTTAACATTCATTCACACATTCACTCAGAGGTTAAACAATCCCACCCAAACCCCGCCTCGGCTTCTGAGATTAGACAAACAGCGTCAGCTACAGGCAGCACAACCCAGAACCAAACCAAAAGAGCTCTACACAATCTAAATGAAGCTAGCCGAGCCTGCTTCAACAAATTCCCTGTTTGAGAATATGTACATCTGCGTCCAGAGGACAAAAGAGACCAAGTCTCAAGGGCAGTGGCCCTAGTCTGTTGCCCCAAGTGGTTGCCACTCACCTTTCGCTACGCTGTCCGCTGTCCTTTGCTTACTCTAGACTGGGCCGTCAGGGCTTCCAGCAGCTCCCAAGTGTC
The DNA here is from genome assembly GCF_987537825.1 of Furipterus horrens. NCBI lineage: Eukaryota > Metazoa > Chordata > Mammalia > Chiroptera > Furipteridae > Furipterus > Furipterus horrens. The sequence continues at coordinate 85,043,919 of NW_028327174.1, forward strand.
TGCTGAAGGTGCAGGGAACTGCTCCCAACTGGAGCTTGCGGCCGCTGTCCTGGCACACGTCAGCTAGACACACGGCACTGTACAAAGTCCCAGGGACTCACCGAAGGTGGCACCACTTTATAGAGGCATCTCGCTGGGGCCTCCAAAATATTACGGCTACATAGGCGATATTGAACACTCTTAAGCTGTGTGTAAAGTAAGCAAAGGATTTTAATGGTTGGTGGCAAGTCGGGCCGACCCTGAGCTGGTATCTAACAAGTTCCGACCTCCTCAGATTTTTAGCAGGGGCTTATATACTGGTAATGCCCGTTTGTCTCTTCTTTGGTGGGAAGCAGCCTTAGGAAGAGGGGAGCTGTACAGGATTGTAGGAATGTCTTGCCAGGAACAGGAACAGAAATTTGCAAGGCTATAAGGTTGTCGACGGGGGCAGCATTGCTCTCCAGCCTGGGACGAATTCTTGGTGAAGCAATTTATCTTCAAAGGGCCAGATATTCTGTAAAGTATAACTTTCACAAATGTTACAAAGCAGACACAAGCAAATGGGATATGAAAGAGGCTGAGGTGCTTTTAGCTTGTAAATCACCAATTGGTATAACACTTCTCCCTACATTCCTCTTTTCAAGGCGTTTTAGCAAGTCCTTGCTACTTCTTACAAAGAACATTTGAAGCCCCTACATATTTACATATTTAGCAGACCTCTGAAACTTTTTACAGGGAATATTTGGTGCCCCTACAATATAACTGTGAGTGTGCCCTGCATGTGAATCTTCTTATTATCTCTAAGCAGCCTACTCCTGGGCATCAGGGTGAGGGAAGCTGACGGACTATAGTGTCCTCAGATAGGGCCATAGTTTGCCCACATATTAGAGCCAGAAGGGTTCTGAGATTCAAAGTTAACAATGCCTATTCAGGAGCTACCTGCAAACTACATGGGGTAATATGCTTACAAAAAGAAAAGAATCAGAAGGGTAAGAGTGGTGGTCTAGAAATGATGTGGGGGTTGGATGGTGTAGAGGAAATGGGTACAAGAAGGACACCAACCAGTGACAGCTAATAAAGAAGACTAAGATCGGTTACTCTCTGGCATACAAGTTCTTCCGAGCAACAGAATCCAAAATCTTAAGTGGAATGACACCTTCACCACGCAGTTTCACTTTCTGTCAGTTTCTGCTGTGTCACCTACATAAGCAAATACCATCTGCCACAGAAGCGGAACAGTGGTAAACTAGAATAGCAGTCCAGACTCATTTTTGAAAACTTGGCAGTGGCTTTCCTTGGCCATGCGACTAAAGTGGGGAGGACTGTGCTAGCCAATTTCTTGTACATTCTCAAACAGAAAACGAACCAACCAAAAACCTTGCCCAACTTGCGAAAGATTTCCTGTGGCTGTATCCAAAGAAACAAACCTTCAAAATAATAACAACCTAAGTTACAAACAATATATTCCTAATATTGATTTGGGGGGATTGCATCATACAACATTAACGAGTAGGTTGTATGGATGTAGGGATAATGGGGCATTTGGAGGGAGGGCCTGAGGCAGAATATGAGTAGCCACAATCTGTTACATGGCACACCAATATCTTTTCAATGGGTTAATTTATACTTTAGCATTTAATTCTGAAATCAGAATATGCCTCCATAGAACCAAAATAAGTCACATATTTAAAATGTGAATGGAATTTCATGAAAACTGATCTTGTTTCTTAAAGATGAACCCAGAGGAGTAAATTACCCATTTATAGCAGCCAGACAGCTGTAAATAGAGTAAATATTTATTTTCCACTTTTTAGAGAAATGGCCAAAAAGTATCTGGGGGACCAAAAAGTAAGCTTATGTGAGGTATGCACCCCGGCAGCCAACACTGGCTTGCTTAAACCCCACAAAGCACCATTTGAGAAGATGGAAAATTATGCTCACCTTAGAAGCTATTCATCCATCCCTAGGGCTTAATTGTCCCAGGAGTTGTGGCCTACTGCCCGACTTAGTTACAACAAATGCTTCCTTAAAAAATGGGATACTGAAATCTCACAGCTTTTTGAGGACATGGCCAAAGAATATATGGAATTGGAAATTAAAGCTCGAATCCTGCCATGGAAGTTTCTGCCACGGGACACACAAGAAAGATTGATTAGGCAGGGTGAGCTGTTGACATAAACTGAAGGTGATAGAATGTTTCAAGGGTAGAAGGTGAAGAATTCAGGGATATATTGGAAATTGAAAGTTTATGAAACAATGACATTTTCAGACAGAACTACCCTTTCAATATTCATGGTGAGACCTAACAGTCATTTAGGTTTACATTAGCAAAGATTCCAGAGAGTAAGAAAAAGGAAAGGCAAGGGAAACGGTTATTAATGGGAAAAAAAATTTTTTAATTGGTTCAGTCCTTGTAACATGGATTAAGAGTAAGATATTCTTGAGACTGTCCATGTGAACTATTTGTGCTATGACACACCACCTACAGAATAAGTGTAAGTTTCTGCAAGATAATTAATTAAGCAAAGCTAGCCCTTCAAAAAGAATGGAATATTCAATTGCTCATGAATAAACAACTTCATAATCCATTTTCAACCTCCTTTCACAGAGCTAAGAAAACTATCTTATTTTCCTTCTTTAAAAATTAGTTTAGTGGTTTGAAAAACAGAACACGGAGATTACAATTCATATTTTAAAAATGCAAAATAAAAATAAATAAAATTAAAAATAAACATTGAAACCCACTAAATACTCTAATTCCACTAAGGAGTTAGAGGGTAAACACTAAAGACAGAATCTGAGCACTTCATTAGCTAACAAACATTTCTAAAAATGAGTAATGTTTTTGTTTCTCCACTCCAAATATTTTCCTGTAGAAGTTCCCTCTTCTTTATCACCCTGAAAACTGGAGAACTGGTCATAATTCAATGTCAATGCCACTTGACAATTTTAGTAAGTAATTTTAATTGTTTTGTGTGACATTTTAAGTAGTCTCTGCTTTCAGCTTGAAGGTACTTAAAACATAAACAATTCATAGTCCTGCCTCCTTCTTAGCACGACCTTTATAGCATGAAAAACTCTAACCTGATGGAAGTAGGGGACTGTTCCATACCTTTCTAGTAGCACCCAATTTTGTTCAACTATGTGGACCTCAGGAGCTTCTTAGCCCTCTCCATGTAGCACATACATTCTCGGCTCATCAGCTCTTATGGATTATTGGTTCTTATGTAAACAATAATCCATTTTCATCACTAGTTCACTTACTACCAGTGTTACCCTCAGCCATAGCAAACAGTCACCATGTAAGGTAGTTTTCTGTTACTTTACTGCAATAAGAGTAGGGCATCTGCTAAGTACTTCCTCCCCTTCTTAAATTCACAGGAGCAACTACAAATATCATAGCTCTTTCAGGAAAACCATTGCTCTGTATTAGGGTTGCCTAGAAGAAGAGCCTGTCTGGATCTGTGGGCTGTGGCCCAACCTTCCCACATTCCTCTTCCTCTTGGTGCTTTGTCCTTATATCTACATAATTTTAAAAATAAAAATAATCAAATACAAAACGCTCTCCTGGATTATATGGAGGATATAAATGTCAATAAACCATGGCACAAACACTGTAAATCTAGTTGTGAAGACTGACATACACACAGTTTATGCAGGGAGTAAACAAGAAGTTACTGAATATAGAACTAATTCTTCTCACTTTGCCTATTGTATTATGCAAGATATACATTTAATATAATACGCACAACCTTGGTATCCCACACATCAGAAATCTTCACTGTGAAGGAAACAGAGCTCACCAGATGCAGAGGATGTCCTTATATTTTATCCCGATAGCATAACGAAAGTGAAAAATTCAGTGTAATCTGGGGGTCATGCACACTTTTCATTCTTTATAGCATAGTTCAAACTTGAATATGCAGAGAATTTAGAATCCAACCAGCATAAGCATTAAAAAATTAGCATTTTGACCTTCAAAGATAAGGGTAGTATTAAATCACAGAGGGAAAGTTATACTTCCAGATGGATGGTGAAGCACTTGTAGGAGTCTGAATATAATTCCAATTAAAAAGCAATTTCATTCAAAGGATATCCTTAAACATCTCTTTCAAAGTTATATTTATGTTCTATACCACATTATTTTGAAATCTTTTGAGGTGTTTCCATCCCCTGCCTCTGTCGCTCTGGGCAACAGCCTCATATACCTACAGGCAACAGTAACCATCTCTCTTCCTGGTTTGTAAATACTGAGCACCCACACTAATGGCATTATCAGAGTGCTGTTACATTTCCTTCTGATGAGTGGAATTGTGTTCTTGCCAATACTTCCCCTGCCCTTGACTCCCTGGCATCATGGCAGGTAGACCTCCCAGAGTCACTGCTGTACCGCTGTGATTTCCAAAACACTGTCATGCAGAGATCCTGAACCTGTGTTCCACTGAGTTATGGATGAATACTCGAAAACTGATGATGACTCAGATATCCTTGAGTTAGGTTGAAATTTGGAGTGTGGAGATATATATATATACATATATATATACAGTTTAAAAAAAAATGGCAAACGAAAGAGACTTTTTGTGTTAGCCACTTAGGCAATACTGAATAAGATACTTTTGAAATATAATAGTTTTGTCCTATTATTAATAGAAATAATAAGTATACAAAGTATTTTGAAAAAATTATGTGAACAATATAACTGATATCTTGGTAATAAAATATAGAGTCCCAAATATATTATTATAATATAAAATCTAAGTTTTATGTATGAGTCTGATTCTGAAGACATTTCCAGAGAAGAATTCAGTAAACTATCTATATTCCCAAAATGATTAAAGATCATTTTCAATTTAGAAGTATGTTTCTTTCTTTTTCAAAACATGATTTTATTGTCATATATATATTTCTAAGTAAGTTAGTTAAACTCTGGTGACAACACTGCATTAGATTTATATTCATTATCTTATTTTCAAAAAAAAATTTATGTATCACGGAGTATTCTATAATATGTCTAAAATATATTTTATTCCACAGTTCATTTATACTGTTGAAGATACCAAAAAATAAAATTTTTTTTTCACTTTTGTACTTTTCCAAATGATTTACAGAACTAATGCAAATATTAACTAATGTACATATTAACTTACAGAGCAGTCCCTCTCTCTATATCACGGTTCACTTATCATGGCCTCACTGTATCGCGGGATTTTTAAAAATATTATATTTAACTATTTATTGTGGATTTTTCGCTATATCGTGGGATTTGCGGTACTGTATAAGTATGTATACGTAGGTTTTACAGTGGAGAATATATTTCAGAACATAAGTAATGTTTATAAAAGTGTGGAAAAGGTTAATAAGGGAGTGGGAAAGGTTAATAAGGGACTGGGAACAGATTATAGGTGTGTGGGAAGGGTTTATAAAACCTTAAATATATATACATACTAAAACAAATGTAAGGTTTCTACTTTACGGATTTTCACCTATCGCAGGGGTGGGGGAGTCTAGAACATAATACCCGCAATAAGTGAGGGAATACTGTATCTCCAATTTTTACCTCAGTAGCTTTTTTTTCTTTTACTTTAGAAAAATAACAAAAAGATGCAAAGTAGAAACTCTATTTTTCTTACAAAAAGCAAAATAAAGTTGCTAGATTTCTTCTGAAACCAGGTGTGCTCTTATCCTACTTTTTTTGTGTGGTAGGAAGACAGTTTGTTTCTTACTTATTAATTACTAGACGTGTTTGTGGAGACTGCCAGCAAGAACACAATCAGAACTCCTTTGGGTAAAAGTGTGGCAATTACACATGAGTTTCACAGTAGTGAAGAGGTTTAAAATGTGAGATAAATGTACCATAAAAAAAAAATCTAAAGTCTTTCTCCATTTTAATCAATACTCTGACTACAGTGCGTAACCTGCAAATGCTCCACAAATCTCTTTAGCCTGGAAATATTCAACTGTTATTAAACCTTTCTGAAATATTTCATTTCTGGTTCTACAGAATAAGGCTGGCTTCTTGGGAAATATGGCTCCATGAGAATAAATAGAGCCACTATCATCTTTCAGTGATGGATTTCACACTGGCAAATGATTTAGTCAGTCCTTTAGCAGGTGTTCAGAAGCAAATTCAACTTACAACATTAGAAGCCAAATAATCTATTCCTCAAACCCCACGGTATGCCCATGATAACTAAAGTTCAACAAATAAGTCAGGCTTTATCTGCTACAATGGCAGTCAGGATTCAATTTAGCAATACTCCAGGGAGCTGAGAGAGGCCAGTGCTCCCCTATAAGAGTGCAAGGACCAGGCCTTTTGCAAACATATCAGATGATGGTTTAATTCCGTTCAAAGTGCACACCTGCTGCGTATCAAAGCAAAGATTATTGCTGCTCAGAGATCACTGCCTGCACAACTGTGCCTGGACTCTCCTGCCACGCTCTGTTAGCCCTTTGATGTGGACCTCATTACTCCCTGCATCAGTTTCTCCGGATGCATACATACAACATTTGGAGATGTGTATTTTGAATTTGGTTGTGTAGATGCTTGAAAGGTCAGGTCAGGATTACTGAAGACATGTCTTGTTTCAGTTCAGGTGTGACTGGCGTAGTGCTGCATTATTCCCTCTGCTCATTTCTCTGTCTCTAGCCTGATCAATTTGAGATGGATTTGTATGGCCTTTAAATATGGGAGCATGAAACTTTAGAAAGAAAAACACTGAACTTCTAAAGCCAAGGTTATCCATGATATTGTAACCCAAACTTTCACAACAGCTACACAGTCATTTGTAGGTTGGCTTGCATACTTCTCTCTTTCTACCAAACTTAACAGAAACTTATAGAAAATCAGTCTCACTATTACAGTTCCTCCCACAGGTCTGAAAGAATTGATAGAGAGGGAATGTCCAGAGCACGAGAAAAAATAGTCACAAGTAAAAATTTAGTTAGCAGTTTAAAAGATCTCTACTAGAGTAAAGTATACCTCTTTGAAATGAAACTGATGAAAGCTCTGTACTGAAAGTATAAACCCTGAGCAATTGTGGAGAAAGAAAGACCAATATTCTAAATTCCCACAAAAGGAAATAGCAATTCCAAAACAGACAGTGGCAGAGACCAGATTACTTATCACAAACTTATTTTCATTGCCAAAACCCCATTGAATCTCACCAACGTAATCAATAACATACTGGTACTAAAATCAAAGGTTGCTTCTCATTCTCCAGTTTACTTAACTTGTTTAAAGCGAAGTGGGTTTTTCTCTATTCTTAAGTTCTAGTGTTCCCAGGATCCTTACATATCTTCTCTCACCCTAAAAATCTCCATAGATTCCAAAGCCTCTAATAGCTTCAATTTCTCTCTCACCGTTGATGGCTCCTTACACTAATTGTCCAGCAGAGGACTCTCTCCTCATTCCAGAAGGCTGTCTCAGACTTGCTGTGACACAGTTCTTTCTGAATGGTTCATATGTGCCCCTATCATTCCCTTTCCCCAACTCCAATCTGCTTCTTCTTCTGAGCTCCACATCTTGGTGAATGGCATTTATTCACTTGAGCAGCTGCTAAAAATACTGATACAAAAACAGGTGTCCCCGAGCCTCCCTTCAGGTTCAACCCAAGAGTGAAGAATAAAATTTAGCCAGAAATAACAGATATTAGGACTGTTACAAAAGGAAAAGTGCATAGAGTATGTAAATGGGCCTTCAAAAGATTGAAGGTGGAAGTGACTCATCACTGATTCTCCCTCTTGTGCATTACCCTCCAATCTAGCACCAAGTCCCCTAATTCATAACTCCTTATGCACTGAAATCCCTTCATTTCTCTCGAATCCCACTGTTGCATCTTAGTTCAGGCCACTGTCACCTGGTTATTAAATCACAACAAGCAGCTCCTTAATACACATTCATCCTCACCCCCCTTAGCTTCTTTGTGTTCTGGAATGGAATAGAAATTGGGGAAATGATTGTTATTGTTGCTATCATTTAGAAACATTATTTTGGTTGTGATTGGAGAATCACCCTAAGACATTTCTGACATCTGACTGAAGAACGGTTGAGTGTACATCAAATGGCCAGCTGTTGACAGAAAGCCTGAGAAAGCATCTGTCGTGCTGTATTAACAAGGCAAACCACACAAGCAACAAGGAGAAACACTCCGCCACTCTGCTGGCAGGAAGGCAATTTCACATACCCACAATGTCGTCACCTCTCTGAGTCTAATTAGAAACTTCAATCCAGAATAGCAGGAAACAAATTAGATTTCCCATCTAAAGATGCCACCATTGTCTCATGTTTTAACAGTAGCAGTACAGAAGTTGTTGTGAGAAGTTTCCAGATAGCAGGAACACCTACATCTTACTATATACAGGAATGCAAGGAAGGAGCAGCTATTCACGTCCATGCTTTAAATGGCCCCAGAGCAAATGGCAGCCTTGAATGCTGCTGGTGGAACTCTGCCACTCAGAAGACAGTGAGCAAAAGGACACCTGGAGGATCTCCAGTTACAAATGGGTCCTACTCTTGGTTGACTAATGCACATTATGAGAGAATTCACCATGCTGAACCTCGTGTTAACAAATAAAATTGTGTCTCCAGGAAGCAGCTCTAATGTTCAGAATATAACATTTAATGAGCTTAGAAAAAGGAAAAAGTTGGGCAAAGTCAACTGTAATGGCTGCATGGATTCCATTTCCTTCAGTTGCTCCTTAAAGTTTCCATTCCTCAGGCACACATTTTGTGTCCACACTCCACAGACTGGCCTACCTACATGAAACCCATACCTAGAGTCAATTACACACATGCATTCTCTTTCCCAAACCTCTTTGCTAAGTCCAGTCTCATATATGACACTTACACTACTATTTACTGAGCACCTAATACACATTTCTTCACAAAGCGTTCAAATGACTCAATATTTACTGAGTAGCTACTATGTTCCAGGCACGGTTCTAGGTAATAAGATACACAATTAAAGGAAAGCGACATGCTCCCTATTTTCAAAGAGCAGGCAATTGAGCTGGGAAGATAGACCATAAATAATTACATGAGTGCTCATATTTAATCAACAATACACAATTTAAGCTAGTTATCTTAAACCTATCTTTACTAGTTATGAACATCATATTTTAAGATATTAAATAAATAATTTGCCTAAGTTCCTGTAGCTCAAAGGTGGTGAGCAAGGCTTGGAATGTAATTCGCCTAGCTTCACAGACTGCAATCCTAAATCCTGGGTCCTACTGCTTCCTTCACAACACACGATTGCTAGACATCTCCCCTGGAGTGCCCCAAAGGAACATCACATCCAACATATACTGACCTAAACTCACTGTCTTTTCACCAGACCTGCCCAGAATTTCTCTCTCCCTAAATAGCAATGTCACCCGCTTCTGTTTTCTGAGCCATAACCCTGACAAGTACCACTGATCCTGCATTTTTTCCACTTAATCTAAAATCACTAATCAAGTTTTTAGATTTTTACCTGCCTGAGCTTTCAGTCCCTGCCTTTCCATTTGTACTGCTATTCTAATGGTTTAAACTTTCTTTCCTTCTCCCCTGGGTGATTGTGGTGGCTTCCTTGTGTCAGTGCCCCCAACAATTTTGTTCTTCCAGACAACCATCTACTGTGCTGACTGAATGAAATTTTCAAATTACAAATCAGGTCATGTCACACTTTGGTGGAGTCCCCACTCCCTAAAAAAAGAAACCAGATTGATTTTCAGAGTCTATCAACCCTTCAGGAGCTAATAACCGTCAACCTCTCTAGCTCAGCTCCTTCCACTCCTTCATTCTCTATTTCATTCTTCCTGCTGTCTTTCTAATTTCTCAAATGCATCCTCTCTTCCGACTTCTGTAAAGGTATATATTCACTTGGTCTTCTCTACATGAGAGCAATCACTCCAATTTTTCTCCAGCTAGCACTAACTTCTTCAAAATTCAACTAAAGAATCAACTCTCTCAGGAGAGTTTTCTTCTCATCTACTTCCCAATATTATATAGCTCATCTCTTTGGGTCTTCTCTCTCTCTCACTCTGTCTCTCTCTCTCTCTGTCTCTCTCTCTCTGTGTCTCTCTCTCTCTTTCTGTCTCTGTGTGTAATCAGTTCTGTATAAACACTGGAAATGTGTCTGTCTCCAATGTTAAGCTGACTTTCCTAAAGTCAGGACTACTCAACTTGATTATGAGTCTTGCAAAAGAATAAAGGATATGGAATCTGTAGTCAGACAACAGTGTGTGTATTTTTTAAAGTCTTCTATGTATAATGTCATGTCATCCACAGAGATAATTTTACTTCTTCCTTTCTAAGCTGGTGCTTATTATAGCTTTTTTTAAATTTAATCCTTACCTGAGGATATTTTATTATTGATTTTAGTGAGAGAGGAAGGGAAAGAGAAAGAAACACCTGTTAGAGAGAAACATTGATCAGTTGCTTTCCGTACACACCCCGACCAGGGATCACACCCACAACCTGTTGGTGTATGAGACAGCGCTCCAGACAACTAAGCCATCCATCCAAGGCTTTTTTTTTTTTTTTTTTTTTTAAGTGTCTTTATCTTTTGGAGTTCAATACTGAAATATTTACAGAAAAAAACTGATGTCTAGGATTTGTTTCAGAATAATATGGGCATGGAGGGCAAGGGGTGTAGATAAAACAACATAGGCCATGAGTTGAAGCTGTGTGATGGGTACTTGGGGGTTCATTATACTAATCTCTTTACTTTTGTAAATGTTTTAAAATTTCCATAATGGATCCAAAATGACTCTGCCTGGACCCATCACATACTTTTGACTCAGAATCTGTGGGATAAGTGAATGAGGAATGTACTTTTTAACAGGTTTCCTGGATTGTTTGTACAGACAACACTGTTTGAGGGTTTCTTCTTCAGTCTGTGAATCACAGATACATAGAGCTTCTGTCATCCTAGCCCAGGGTCCCTTCCAGGTTTCCACCACGCTGGTGCTTTGCCAATTGTAAGTCTGTGTTTGAGAACCCTGAAGAAGGATGTCTTGTCACCTTCACAAAAACCTGTGACTTAGTACAGTGTCATTTATATATTGGCAGTGTGTATTTTGGTTGCTTGAGAATGTTACATTTCATTAATTTACCTACCACTCAGCTGGACCACTTTCACCAAAGAAAGGCTGTGAAGGCAAGCATAAATGGTTGAACCCAAGTTTTAAAATCAATATTCCACTAGTCTGTACCTTTTGTCTTGTCACTGTCAAGTTATCACAAGTTTAAGAATAAATTATTTTCTTTTCACATGAGAATGACTTAGCAGCTCAATAGAAACAGATTTTTTAAAAAATTTTATAATAGAAATTTAACTCTGCCGTCTAGATTTTAGAGGTTAAATTATAGTTTTAGTTATTGATCTTAGGGAGAGAGAAATATCAATTTATTGTTTCATTTAGTTATGCGTTCATTAGTTTATTCTTGTATGTGTTCTGACCGGGGATCCACAACCTTGGTGTATCTGGATGGTGCTCTAACCAAATGAGCTACCCAGCCAGCACCTTGGGGTACTATGTTAAAATTCTGTTTCCAACCCCACAAATCCGTGTTTCAACCAAACAGGCTTCTCCCAGAGCTGCCTGCTATGTACCTTGCTTGTACTTTCCAGTCTCCCTCACCTGAACTCCCAAGTCCAACTGAACCCTGAATCTCTGTTGGTCCTCTGAGCACTCAAAGCCCTGGTTTTGCAGTGTGTCACTTTGAACTTCTTGTTATCACGTTGCTCCACAAAAAGCATCCTGTCATTATTTTACTTCTCTATGGGGGGGTCTCTCCATTCACCTTTTTTGTTCATTTTACAGTCTTGGGACAGAAGTGCTCCATGGGGGCTGCTGGCTGATCTCCCGTCCTAGCCGTCCTTGCTGAGTATCATGCCAGGGTAGAGTCCTAGGCATTTTAGAAAATATGGTGATTGCTTCCTGCACACAGATGGCTGCCATGTCCCCCAGGCCTGGCCCGGATCTATGCTTCATATGTAAACTGTGGTTTCAGCTGAGCAGACAGCATCTTGTTTTTCACGTACATGAACCCCAGAAGTCAGGGTTTTGCAAGTTGTGCTTGTTTGGTGAAACTTACATGGAATGACTTCGCTGCAAATGAACATCCGGCCCTGCCCAGGAATTTCAAGGCTGAACCTCTCGCACTGGCATTTGTCTTTGGTCTATCCTCGGTTGGCCCACTTGGCACTTGGGACAATGTCCATCAGGTAGGAGAGTGGTTTCCTGGAAGTGAGAGAGCAGATTTCTGAGAGCATTCCTCTTGGTATGAGGAGCAGATTCTCTCAGGAAGGCATTGAAACCATACGACCATCTCTTCACTTGTAGTTTTGAGTTCCTGAAATTCGGAGGGCTGTTCAGTGACAAATTCCTCAGGTGTGTGAACGGACCAAACAGGGTGTTGCCTCACAGAAAGTGCTGTGGGGAGCTACCCATCTGAATAACTCTTACCCTTGTTTCCAGATGGGGGTAAGTCCATCATTTGTGTGCATGCATGTATGTGTGTGCATGTATCTTGAGCATGTGTTTGTGCCTGTCTGTTTGCATGCATGTGTTTGCATGTGCATGTATGTGTGTGTTGTTTGTGCATGTATTTGTGTTTTCTTGGAGAGGGCTTGACTGAGCAATTCAGCTAATTATGCAATGAATGTAAAAACAAACCTTCAAAAAGTGGTGAAGTGGTAACATAATACTACAGGATATCAACAAGTTCAAAGTCATCTTCTGTACATTTCCAATCTAACTTGTAAATCCTATATTTCTTCTCTTTGCATAACAGCATTAAAAGAAAACTAGGTGTTCCGCAACTGTTTGAGACCAGGCAAGTCCACTAGGGATTCAGGCAGAAAGAAGAAAATACTCAGAGCTGTTGGGGTATCTGACATGACTTTTTCCTGGGGTGGGGTGATCCACACCAGTGGACAGTCCCAACTTCCTTATATACTAAGAGTAGACAAAGACGGCTGTGTGCCAGAGTAGGACATCACTGGTTATATAATGAGTGTTCTGTGCATTTAGGTTTCTAGTTAGTACTGCTGAGTCATAGTGGCCCAGATATCTGGATGAGGAAGCCTGACTGACTCCATTTTCCCCACATTCTACCCTTTCAGAATTCCTCACCGTACAATTTACGTGAGGTCTGTCTTCTGCGAGGATCCCTTGGTGAGGAGGGCTAAGCCCTGCACCCAAAAGCCACAACAACAGTACAGACTGCAATAGCAAGTGACTAGCAGGCAAGCACTGCCTTTTAAAACAGCAAGGGCCCATCGTCATTCAGAGGCCAGGGATGCTCACCATTCCTGTAATGGGTCATTGGTCAGGGATTTGATAGCATGCGTTTCAGAAGTTAAGGCCTGCAAGGCTTGACTAACATTGTGGTAGACATCTGGAATATATATACAGCATTCTGCTCCGACTAGGGCACATACCCTACCCTGGAAGGCAGTAAGCATGCCTAGGGCCATGAGATTTTGCAAAGCTACTTTCCACAACTGATGTACTTGCTTGTTTAAGAGATTCAAGGTTCAAGGCATCATGTGCTGCATTCAGTGCCTGGGTAGTGTGCAATGCTAATGCCGTTACCTCGGCTTTTGTTACTATGGACGCATTTGAGGGGAAAACATAGCTAATGGGTAGTATCACCAGGGGGTATGCTTTACCTGGTGTTGCGCCTTAAATGCTTCGCAACTGGCCAGCTGAGTTATAAGAGTTCTCTGGACTTGGGTGGGCAGATAAAACCAGCCCCGAGTACAATGGCCAGTCCAATTTCCAGGCAAATAAGGCCACCCATGTGAGCCACATATCCAAAGGGCTCCAGTGGGCACTGCAGCCCATGGATTATCTCTTGCTTTCCAATAACGCTCAGTGGTGTGGGTTTGATACAAACCTATAGGAATCCAGCCCACCTGGGCTTTCCCTTTAGGGTTTTCAGTACTGAGGGGAGCTGGTCCAGCCAGCACCATGGTTTCAGTTATGAGCCACTCCAAATCATCCCGTATGGCACAGCCAATTGCTGGTTGGGACCAGTTGTACCGCTGCTCTGTTCCAGCATAGATGTCAGTCCAGGTGACATTCCACAAGGAGTGTGCACTGTGCCATTGGCTGCAGTAGCCGGAGATATGTGCCAGGAAAGGCAAACAGACGTGTTGAGAGGAATTTCAGTGCAGATCCAACAGGATGACTGGTTTGCCACTGCAGGATAATTATGTACCCATTCAACTAAGGTGTTAGTTTGCATTCTAGGGGCGAAAAGACAAAGCAGTTACTGGAACCAACAGTAGCAAATCCCTCCCTTCAGGTAACATACATGCAAGTTTCTGGTCAGTTTATAAGACAGTGGCCAGCAGAGGGGGCCTCCTGGGGTGCGTGTACCATACCTTTCATGCCTCAGCCAGGCATTCAGCATCTACTTGCAGCAGGAGGGGACAACTTATAATAGGCCATAGAGAAATTACAAAAGAACCATGGAGAAGCATTTCATGGTCTGCTAGCCCTGGGTGTATTACCTGTAACACCGAGGGCCATCGTCCAATCACCCATAGTACTATTTGCAGGTTTTTCTCTACCCCTTCCCTGCAAGGGGCAACAAGGGCTAGTGCATATGGGGGGCTTTTATCTCCCAAGGCTATTTCCAAGTAGCTGTCTGCCTGTTACAGAACCCCTGGGCTGCTCGAATTGAAAACAAACCCATGGGCTCTTTAGTTAGGGGCTCTATTGCCAGCCGCCAAAATTATAACTCTCAATACCAGAGTTTAGTGAAAAGAAAAAGAATTATTTATTTAACAGTTATATAGATTTAGTTATTTGCGGATTTCTGTTGTTAAGTCTTATGTTCTTTAAAACACCCATAAACACATATCCTTGCCTTCCACCCCCCCTACCAAACCAGGCTAGTTTTAGAAAAGTTAGAGAAACCGTTTCCCTACTTTCCAAACACAGTTCAGTTTTACCAGTAGCTGCCAATCATTCAATCCTGATTGGGGAGACCTCGTCTGTGTTATGGGGTCCACCAGCTTTTAATCCAGAACCTCGTGGATTCTCAGCCTCCTTGTAAACTGTATAGTCAGTCCTTTTGTAATCCACATGGTCAGTCTGTTCCTTTTCCAAGCAGCAAGGTATGTCTCTACCTTAAAACTGCATCGTCAGTCCCAGTTAAATTCACATAGTCAGCCTCAGCCTCAGTCAAATCCGCACAGTCAGGCTCAGCTTCAGTCAAATCCGCGCAGTCAGCCTGGCTAAAATGTCTGCCACTTATTTTTAAATCCCTGACTACGTCCTCTGACGCAGTGGGTGCGGTAACCAGTTCTGACCATTCACAGAACCTTATGTAGGCTCTGTGTGCTTTCTCCATACCATCCCCTGGTCCAAGACCCCTCCCATCTACCTGAGGCTTTGGATGCATTAACATCATTTTGCATAAAAAAAGACACTAGCCACCAGCCTCAGGCATGTGGAGGTATTCTAAAAGCTGCTTCCTTTTCCCCATCCCCCAGCCGCAAACTCTGGGGTTTTTTGGAACACTCCTGTTTCTGTAACATGCCCATGCTCCAGGCCTTCTGGTGCAGGCAATAGGATATTTCCTTGTATTCCTATGCGTGGTTTCAGGAGGGCGTCCTTGGTCTGAACCTGCAGCTGGATAAGAGCAGCAGTCTGGTGGTGTAATGCTTCCACCGGAGCTGGACCTCCTTTCCTACTTTTCTCATTTAAAATTCAGAGAACAGTCCACAGGCATTTTTCCAACCTCCCAATGTAGGGGTGGCAGCCATGACTTGCAGACCCTGCTTTAATAGGGCATTATACTGTTCAATCATCCTGGCAGCCTGGGGGCGGGGGGGTAGGCCACATAGAACTTCCAGTCTATCTTCATGTCATGGGCCCACTGTTGCACTAGGTCCCTGGTAAAATGCATCCCCTGATCAATCTCAATAATTAAGGGTCACCCATAACTGGTGCATAAGTGTTCAAGCACAGTGATTACTGCTTTCTGATCTGGATGGCATGTAGGATATGTAGCCAGTAATCCGGTGGCCATGTCTATGCACATGATTGCATACTTATACCCTTCTGAGCTGGGTAAGGGTCCAATCACATCAATTTGCCACCAAGTCAGAGGTATTCATCCTTGCACCGCTTGTCCAGTGGTTCCCGCAGGCCTTTGGGGATGTTCCCGTGAACAGACAACACAGGTTTCACAAGCCTCCTGTACCTTTGCTAAGGCGATAGGTAATCCCCAAGATTTCACAGTTGACCACATGGTCTCTTGTCCAGCATGCAAAAGGTGTCAGTGAAGCCATTGGGCAAATTTTCTTCCAGATGGGCCTCTGGGCATTGTTTCTAGCCACCGCACCTTGGTTAGAGTATCAGTCTCAGCATTCCCGGGGGAGGCTAGGGATACATGCCCAGTCACATGATAAATAATAACTTGTTTTTGGTGGCCTAATTCCCATAGGTCTTGCCACAAAGCCTGCCCCCATAATGGCATATGCATAACCATCCGTTGATTAGCATGCCATGTAGAGATCCATAGCATTAACCCCTGGTACACCAACCATGCAGATCATCAAAGGTGGTACCTTATTTGTAATTACAAGCCACACAATTTGCAGTTCTGCCCACTGGCTACTCTGACAAACTCCAGTGTCAAACCATATAGTGTCCATCTCTGGCTGGATTGCCACAGCAGTCCACATGGTAGGTTGGCCTCTGCTAGGCTCATCCATGTACCAAGCATCTGCCAGGATGGATGCCTTTCCTTCATGGAAAGGACTAGGTTCCATTTCTTCTACTGTGGCAGGAGCAGTAGATTTTCCAGCTACATAGGTAACAGGGCCTAATGCTTCCTGTAATTCAGCCCTCAAGGGCCTAGTAGAGAGAGTGCTCCTTGGCTGCAGATAAGCCCCCCACTTAGCTAATGTGGGCATCTGGGCTGTCCCACTGTGGGGCTTACCTATTCAGACTCAAACCCATCCTGCAGGATAAATGGTCTTTACCGTCACAGGGGTGGTTCCTGTTATAGCCTCCATGGCTAACAGAGCAGTATACACTGCCGCTAGTTGCTTCTCAATTTAGGAGTTTCTGACTTCATTTCTTTCCCATAACTAGGACCAAAATCCTAAGGGTTGTTGCAGCTGCTCCAAACACTGCCAAAGGCCCCATTCAAAGCCCTCCTGTGTCACATGTACATCCAATTCACAGGGCCTACACGATCTAGAGCGTGCAAAACCTGAGCACATTTAATGACACATTTTGCTCCCTGGAACGCTTGTTCTGCAGTTGGAGTCCAGTCCCACCCCACCCCTTTCTTTATCAACATATAGAGGGGGCAAATTGTCTGAGCCAGGTGTGGTACGAACACTCTCCAGTATCCAAGCAAACCCAGAAATGTCTAGAGTTGTTTCACCATAGTTGAGGCAGAGTATGCCTGAATTTTGTCTATCACTGCATCAGGAATAATTTTTGTCTTACCCAGCCAGACGACCCCCAAGAATCTAACAGACAATCTAGGCCCCTGCAACTTGGCCTCATGTCTTCAGGTATGACAACACTTGTGGTACATTTTCTCTAGCTCTGTAAGACAATCACTTATTAACAGAATATCATCAATATACTGGAAGAGGCACAATGCAGCAGGCCATGGCCATTTGGTCAGGTCCTCTGCCAGAAGCCTGTGACAAATAGTCAGGTTGTATAAATACCCTTGCGGAAGCCCGTAAATGTCCATTGCTGGCCTTCCCAGGTAAAGGCAAGCTGATCTTGGCTTTCCGGAGCAATGACAATGGAGAAAAAAGCATTTGCCACGTCAGCCACAAAACGATAGGTCCCCAACTCATTAGGTAATCGGTCCATTAAGTCTACCACTGTGGGGACTGCTGCGTGTATTGGAGGAATAACCTTATTCAACTCCCGTTAATCTGCTGTCATTCTTCACTTGCCATCAGGCTTACACACCAGCCATACAGGGGAGTCAAAGGGTCTGTGGGCTGTTCTAATGATTTCCATCTTTTCTAGCTCCCTGATAATGGCTGTGATTTCCTCATGGCATCCAGGCAATTGGTACTGCTTAGTTGCCATTACCTTAGTTGTGGGCGACAACTGCACGGGGGGCATGCTCAGCGTGCCCCTGTAGAACTGCTTTTAACACTCACACTTACAAGTGGAACTCCCCTGCCATGATCTGCAACCACAATCCTTGGAGCACATCAATGCCCAGGATATACTCAGAAATGGGGGCCACATAACAGTTTATTCACAGGAGGGCAGTTGCCCAAATATCAGAGAAAGCTGCACAGCTTTCACTCTCACACTGTGCCCCCACTCCCCACCCCCTACCCCATAACTATCTATATGGTCTGCAGGCCCCAGAAACTTCTCAGGGCTTCTGTACAGGAGAGTACATTCTGCTCTCATATCTACTAGGGCTAGGACCCACTGAACATTTGTAGGGGACCAGTGGATAGTCAATTCCACATGCAACCTCTGGTCCCTGCCCATCCCCTGCAGATGGGTCCCTTGGCCCTCCCCATATTCAAATTTGTAAAGAATATCTTCCTCTTCTCGGGAGGCAGCTGGCACAGCCACATGGTCCTCAAGACACACAGAACAGATCTCCCAGGTCAAAACCCCAGGCTGCCCTTTCATTTCCTTCTTCTTCTGGGGCTGCAGGAAGCATTGGTCAGTTCGCAGCTGCTTCCACATTTCCAATACATAGGCATTTGGCTTCCCATCAATCTTTTTTTTATCTACTCCAGTCCTTAGAAGGTCCACCACATCTGGGTGCAAGTCACCCGCACAGGTTCACCCTTTACCTGAGGAGTGGAGGGGGCTCGAGATACCTCTCGGACCCCTTTCTGGTTCTGCCGGCTCTTTGCCTTTCCCAGATTTGTCACCATCATAATGAAATTCATTAATGTGGTGACCAACATATGGAGCCAAAATGTCTATAAGAGACCCAAAAGAGGTAGAGGGGACGTATTGCAGCACTAAATCCCTCATCCCTGTGATAAACCACTCATTATCTGGACCATTAGTGTTAATAGCCTGACACATGCCCAATTCCTGTAAGATTTGTACTAGGTCTGCATAAGACTGACATTTACTGATGGTATCTGGTACGTCTCATGCACCTTCCCAGACCATATGGATGGTGGCCATGATCCATTCTAACAGCGAGTGGGACCCTTGTCCTCCTCTATGCCTTTGGCTATTCTGTAGCCGCTGGCACATGGAGGGGTTCATCACAATGGACGATAACATTTCCATCTTGTTATCTGTGCATATAATGCTGTCCACCCCTAAATCTCAAAGGCAGAGGAGCCATGCTGCCAAAAGCTCCCCAGGCTGCTGCTGAAATTGCTTGCCCAAATCTACTAGCTCGGCCTCCATATAGGGGTGATATATTGTGTACTCAACCACCTGGGTGGGACCAGCTGGGTTCCCTCCAGGCACTATAGGCTGCTGCAATTTCATCTTCTGTATCACTACCAGGTAGGCTCACAGGGGAATTGGCTCCTCTTCCCTCTCTTCCAAGTCGTCCACTACAACCAGGGAGGGGGACCGCCACTACTCTGTTGTCTTGAGGTCTTCTTCCAATGTGCAGATCCAAGCCTCCAAGGCTTCTTCCTTCTCCTGGAGCTCTTGGAACTCTGTCACATCGTGAAGTGCCATCTCCATCCCAGTTTGCAAAGCTGTAAGAAATACCTAGCCTATGCCCCCATGGCCACCAAGGTGCTTGGCTTTTCCAGGGTCTCCTCAATTACCTGCAGGGCCTCCTCAATTACCTGCAGGGCCTTCTCTACCATGTCAGGAACACCACTGACCTCAAGCCAGTCTAGGAGAGGAGCCCAAGCTGCAAGATCTGCCACTGAATACCACATGCTGGTGGCAGGCCACCCCTCAAAGCCCCTTTCAGAGGGTACCAAGGGATCCATACTGTGCAGTGATGAATCCGGCCAACTATGCCAATTTTTCTGCAACCATTCGAGACCAGACAGGTCCACTCGGGATTCGGGCAGAGGGAAGAAAATACACGGGGCTGTTGGAATATCTGACAAGACTTTATTCCAGGGTGGGGCAATCCGTGCCAGTGGACAGTCCTGACTCCCTTATATACTAAGCGTAGACAAAGCTGGCTGGATGCCAGAGTATGACATTACTGGTTATATAATGGTGAGTGTTCTGCACATGCAGGTTTTTAGCTAGTACTGCTGAGTTACAGTGGCGTGGATATCCCGGTGAGGGAGCCTGACTGACTCCATTTTCCCTACACTAGGATTATCCCCGAATCTGAACCCTGAATTTCAGAGATCCTCCACAACACGTGGCTCTACACTCACCAACTAAATACTTGTTCAGCCTTAAAGTAATTCTGCATCAATCCACAGCTGGCAGTTACGATGCTGAACTATGGCATTCTTTCCCATGGTCTGGGAAATTCCATTCAAAGTCCCCAAATTCTGTTAGTGTTTTCAGCATGTACAATTTAACATAGCTAAATAATTTTATAAAAAACAATTCAATATTTACAGGATTCTGGTCACAGCTATGGCTCACTTAGGAATTATTATAAATGCCTTTTTTAGATTTCTTTGTTCAACAGCTATGGTGCTAGTATTTTCTGTAGAAATTTATTTCTCCCCACAAATTAGATGTTAATATCTGGATTCATTAGACTGAGAATTCACAGAAAGATGATTGACTTTATCCTCCCTTCTAGGATGTTCAATTCACTTTTTTGATATTTGGTAAGCTCAGCTCTTCAAAATGTCTCCTTGAATAAAAGGTTTATTTATTCAACAAACACCTGCCACGTGCCTTGGTCTAATTTGATCCTCATAACACTACAAGACAGATATGAATCCCTGCTTTATAAATGGGGAAACCAGGATTCTGAAAAGTTTTAAGAAATTTGGTCATAATCTCACAACTAACCAGATTTGTTGGCTCCAAAAGCTGGGTCTTTCCAGACACTGTGCTGGCTCTGAGACCAAAGGCTGTATGTTGGCTGTCCAGGGTCAGGGAAGGTTTTGTGGAGGTGGTGGAAGGGTGGGGAGCTGTTTTAAGATCAGAGCGATGGAAACTTTTATAGTAATCAGCAGGAAAAAGTATTAAATATCAAAACCTAGGGAAAGTACATAGAAATACAATACACGTACAGCATTCCCGGGCACCTGAAATTATAACATCAGAAACCAGTCAATTTCAATTGTTCTTTCACAGCTTGTGATCACTTGCTATGTGTCCGTCCCAGTTCTGGGTGCTGAGGATGGAACTAGGACTAAAATAATCCCTGTCATAGCACCGTTGACAGCAGTGAGGTAAGGCTTCTCCTTTCTTCCCACCTTCACTCATGAAGAAACTCCCACCTCAGAAAAGCCTCCAGGAGACAAACCTTAAGTCTGGGGGCAGGTTCTAGCCAGTGGAGGACTCTGGGAAGCAAAGCTGTGTGTGGAAGTCAGTGCCAACAGAGTCTGTCTCAGGCAGGTGGGAGGCACAAGCTGGCAGGGAGTTACAGGGAGGTTGCTGGGAAGTAGCCCTCTTACAAATGCATGGCTTCGGCCTATCGTAGGAGCCTTTGTTCAGAGTATGGCTGTGGTCCTGATCTCAGGCCTTCCTCACACACCTGCAGCTGCCTGCACCACTGCACCCATCCCACATGGGTGCAAGCCAGCCTCCATGCTCTCTCCCTACTGGAGAGAGTTCTCCAGAGTAGAGGCTGCTCAGTCCTGTCTTCCTAGGCTCACACAGGCCAGGGTGCAGGAAGTGGGCCTAGAAGCAAAAGAGCTCAGAGGGGGTAATGAAAGGGAGCTCTCAGGTAATTGTTGAGGGTCTTCTGGAGAGAAAGCTGGTGGGGCACCTGGTGTTGTTGGACCCAGAAGTGGACAGGCAACTGGGATTTCACTGAAAGACCTTCATATTTCTGCCTTTAAGGCTGATCGGCCTCCACATAAGTCCCTCTCCTAAGTCAGTGGGATTCATGAACCAGCAAGTCAGCCTGAATTTGGTTCCCAGGTTTGTGTTGTTTTACCAGCAAAGTGTTTTCACAAAAGCTGACTTTGAAAACTTTCAGGCAAGGTGTATTTTCCTCCACCAAGGCAGGCCTGGTGATCTTTACTTCTTACACGGCTCCAAATACAGTTTCATCTTACTCACCTGGTTGGTCCTCATAGGCATTTGCATATCCTGGGCTTTATGATAATATTTGGGAGGTGGGGGCAAAAGCAGGAGTCACTGACATCTTCCTCTTTGCCAGCCCCATCTAACCCAATGCTCTGTTCTGCCAAGCTTGCCTCCTGACTGCTCTTATTCATCCAGTCTTTCCATATCTGCTGCTGTGGTTCAAGAGCGAGTGTTGGCAAAATTTTCCTATAAAGTGCCAAAGAGCAAACATTTACTTTGCAGGCCATGCACTCTGTTCTCACCCACTGAATGCTGAGATGGGGCAAAAGCAGCCCTGGACACTGAGTCAGTGAAGCAGGGCAACTGGGTTCCAATAAAGCCTTATTCACAGACACTGACATACAGATGCATATGGCTGTCATGAGTCATAAAACACTATTTTTTCCTAATTTTCCCCCCTACCATTTAAAAGTGTAAATATGATTTGCAGCTCACAAGCTATATAAAAACAGCTGGTGGGCTAGATATGACTCATGGGCCACAGTTTGCTGACCCCTTTGTATGGGCTGAGTTGTGTTCATATGTTGGAGTCTTAACACTTAGAACCTCAGAGTGTGATCTGATTTGGAGATGGGATCTCAGCAGAGGGAATCAGTTTCAAATGAGGTCATTAGGGTGGGCCTTAACCCAATATGATTATGTTTTCTTATAAAAAAAGCGGAAGTTTGAGCACAGACATGGACAGAGGAAGATGGTGTGAAGACACAGGGAGAAGGCCACCAAGAAGCCAAGGAGCATATCAGGCCACCCAAAGCAAGGAAAGAAGCCTAGAACAGTCTCCAGAGGGAGACAACCCTGCTGACCTTGATAGCTCAGATTTCTATCCTCCACAACTGTGAGATAATAAATTTCTGTTTGTGGTACTTTGCTAGGTAACCCCAGCAAACAACACCCTGCCCTGACAAAGCTTCATCATCTCTTCTCTCACCTCAAAGCCCTAATTGCCTGATAGCTTGTACCACTTCTGCTTCTGGCCCTTCCCCACCAGCCCCATCATCCACTCTCTACAGAGTGACTAAAGTGATCTTTTTAAAATCAGGTCCCGTCTTGGCTTAGACCTTCTGAGTGACTTCCCATTAAACTTAGGTCAGTAATGTCCCACTACTCCTCCCTCAAACCCACCTGCCACAGGCACTGCCCAGGGCTGCAATTAAAATACTTATGACTGTGTTTTGAGCAATGGCAGTTCATAGCCAATGAAGTTTATCTGAGGCATGTTTATTGCTAATGGAAAAAAATTATAACTCTGTATGAAGGCAAATATAATCCAGGCTGGTCTTATTATTATATATTCATTGTTATTACATTCACTTTTTTCTCCTGATTTTAAAAGAAGGTAAATTACACTGTTTTTCTGGGCCATGGGCCTGTTGGGGAGGCACCCTGTCAATACCCTGTTATCTGGGGGTGGGGCTTATTCTGCGTATACAAATGCGTAGAATTTCAATCAGGAGTGGAGTTGGGGAGAATACATCCATGTCTGGAGAGGCATAAGCAGGATGTGGAGACAAATCTAATACAGGAAATGGCTGTTTTGTTTGACCAGAAGTCTAGGATATATACAGCTATATAAAGAGTAGAAGAGAATGCCAGAAATACATTTTTTCTCCCACTTTATCATGTAGGAATGTTGACTATCAAAGACATTCAGAAGCAGTGGGGAGCTCCAGAAGATTTTGTGCTGTACTTTAGAAAACCTAATCTGGTTTAGAATTGTGTAGAAAAGGTGGGGAAGGTGAGAAAATGAAAATGGGGCCCATTTAGGTCATTGTATTACTCTAAAAATGAAAGGGAATGGTGATGCTATGATCTCCTCTTTAAGACTAATTCTTCCCTGTGCTGTAGATGGTATCTTCTGGCCTAAGGATGGTAAAGTAATAAATGTATGTGTTCTTAAGTCACAGATTTTGTGGCAATTTGTTACAGCAGCATTAGAACTTATCCCATTAAAAAGAAGTCTTCCTTGAGTCTTCATTCTCCTCCAGCTATGACTTTATCATTTCCTCCCCTTTCCAACTATGTGTCTGAGTATTCTTTGTTATTTGCTGCCTTACTCATCACGAATCTCTCCCATTTAGCTTCTACTCTCACCAGTCTACCAGCAGAGCTCTTTGCTAAGGTTCGAGTGACTGCCATGTCTTTAAATCCAACGGGCAGTCTCAAGCTATCATTTGACTTGACTTTTTAGTGCCATGTATCTTTGTTGATTCCTTCCTCCTTGAAGCACTCTTTCCTTTGTTTCTATGAAACTACCTGGCACACCCTCTTTTACTTCACCATTAAATGCTACATTTCCTCAGCATTGAAGTCCACTGTCTTATTCCCTCTGCACTGTTACCTAGGCAAATTCCTCCATACCTTCAGCCTCAGTGACTACAGGGAGGATATGCAGACAACTCAAAAGTATATCTCCTGATCAGATTTCTCCTGAGCTACAAAATCACTGCCTACAAAAGTCTTCATAGCATCTCTATTCACTCTACTCCATTCTGACGGGCATCTCCAAAAACAAATTTGTGATCTCAGTTCCAGGGACAGCACCCTCATGCACCTGTTGTAGACTAGATAGAACCCTCATACACCAATTGTAGACTAGAGGCCCAGGAGCCATGCCCTTGTCTCTCAATCTGTGCAGCCAGTCCATCACTGGGATCGGAAAGTTTTACCATCACTATTTCTTCATTTCATCTTTTTTCCATGTCCACTGCTACCATTCTAGCCCAAGCTGTATCATCTCTCTCTTCAACTACTACAATGTTCTGGTCATCACTTTCCCCTCCTTCCTTTCAACTCCCGCTCATTCTACACATAGTAGCCTAAGTGATCTTTTGGAGACACATCAGATCACGTTATCCCCTATTTATGATCCTTCCTTGACTTCCCATTGTTCTGAGTAGAAAGACTAAATAAAATACCTATAGTTAATCTCTCTCCTCATCTGCTGTCTCTTACCCTCTTCTACATTCCAATTCCAACTCTCTCTTTTAGTGTCTGAAATGCTACATCTGGTTCCAGCCCCTGGGTGTTTGCACCTGTGAGCCTCAGTCTTGGAATACTCCTCCTCTTCATCTTATTCATTTCTTCTCATCTTTTGCATCTCAGCTAAAGTGCTTCCTGACTTCTTAGACCAGGTCACATGCCCTCTATTATAAACTCTCCTGGGAAGTTGTGTTTTTCCTTATGTATTAATTACAATCCAAAATTTCCATTGGTGTGTGAGGTTATCTGATTATTGTTCACCTCTCCCACTACCCCTCATATCTTCTCGCTCTACTTGAGCTCAGTTTAATTTTCTCTCATTCTGTGATATCTCCCAAATATTTTTTAGTTTCTGTCTTCTCCCGAGTATTAATGGTACAATACTAATCCCAGAGTTATGCCATCTGATCTCCCAAACTTCTGTTTACTCATGGGCCTATTTTTCTAATATTCTCTCTGCATGCCTTAAATACCAGGCTTCCCCATGACTTGTTTCTGCCCTTTCCCCTTCCAAGTATTTGTACTTCAAACTGTAGTTCTTCCTCTCACCTCATCTTTCTGACGGGTATTATTAGCTCTGGGACATTTTTCAAGTTCCAACCCTGAACCCAGAAACTCTTCTTGTACTGGGGTTAACTGGCTCTCAAATATAATCTGCTTGACTGCTTCCTGACATTTACAGATTTCCCTTTGCTCTTTGAAATTTGGCAGCCTGTCTGTCACTGGCCTTGTTCCACTTCTACAGTGAAATTGCCACATAATCTCATCACGGCTTTCCTTATCAAAATCCATTTATCAAGCAACTGAAGATAACACTCAGTTTCTCTTTTCAGATCCAGTTGATAAAGGAAAATACATGGTCTGAAAAGCAACCGTGCAGTAACAACCAAAACAACATTTAGTTATGAATTTTAAATTAAAAGTTAAAAATAGACCATGAAAGTGTTCCTTTTACAATTACACAATGAAATATTTATTGTCAATTTAGATTAGCTCAGATGTTTGTTTTCCTTTGGAAATATTCATTTTGTTATAGAAATCTATTTTGTTGAGACAGAAGTTTGGGCCTTGCCCTGACTGGTATGGCTCGGTTGGTTGGGTGTCCTTCCATGAAGCAAAAGATCACTGGTTGGATTCCTGGTGGAGGCACAGGTCTAGGT
Organism: Furipterus horrens; assembly: GCF_987537825.1. Taxonomy (NCBI): domain Eukaryota; kingdom Metazoa; phylum Chordata; class Mammalia; order Chiroptera; family Furipteridae; genus Furipterus; species Furipterus horrens. The sequence continues at coordinate 85,070,213 of NW_028327174.1, forward strand.
TGAGGGTTCCCTTCCAGGTCAGGGTGCCTATGAGAGGCAACTGGATCAACGTTTCTTTCTGACATTAATGTTTCTCTCCCTCTCTTTCTCCCTTCCCCTCTCTCTAAAAATAAATAAAATCTTTTAAAAAAAGAGAGCTTGAGCCTTACACTTTTTGTTCTTTCTATAGCAAGTTTTGCCAGTGTTAACTGCAAAAGATTAAATTAAAATTTTGAATAGAAGATTTTAGGGCACATAGGAGCATATAGACCTTTTTGGTAAAAATTTTCTGTCAATTACAGACACAATTTCTTTCAATTCTGCTCATGTCTGCAAATGAAATAGAAGTTGCAGCCAAATATGAACATAATGAGAAATAAGTAAATAGTAGGTGTTGCTACCATAGCTCACCCAGCGCAAAAAATAAGCTAACAGAGTATGTGGTAAGAAAAGAAAATTTGTTTTAGTAATTTGTCTTTTAATAATGTAAAGGGTCAATATAAAATTCTTTAAATGCAGAATGCAATTTTTATCTTGACAAGGTCTCTTCGAGTTCTTCTGAGAACAAATCTTAAATTATTCAGCAATTCTGACTTAATCAATCACGTATGTCATTACTCACCTCAGCAGCAGAATGGCAATTCAGAGAATGAAGCTACCCTGTGTAGAGATGGCTGTAAAGGCAGTTCAGCAGAGATGGGTCAGGTGGCCATCCCAGAAGGTCTGCTGGGACCTGGACCTTCTACTAAATATGCACTAGAGATTTTTACCAAATTTTCCAGGAGGTTCTGTTTTCCAAATGGTTGAAGTAAAGCAGTTTAGAAATTAAAATCAGAGAAAAGTTTACTCTCATGATTTTAATACTGGAAAACACATGTAAGAATTGAAAAGCAATACTGGAGATTTTTTTCTCCTTGTATCAAAATTGTTTTTATTATTGTAAAAAAATACGTGTTAGTACACTTAAAAAAGATTAAGATGAAAATTGTGTTATGTATATTTTCCAATTAAAAAAAATTTTTTTTTAAGAATCCTAGTGGTGAAATCTATTTTAAAAAGGCTCTAAAGCCCTGGCTGGTATGGCTCAGTGAATTGAGCACTGGCTTGCGAACCAAAGGGTCGCTGGTTAGATTCCCAGTCAGGGCATATGCCTGCGTTGTGGGTGAGGTGCCCCGTTTGGGGGCACGTGAGAGGCAACCACACACTGATGTTTCGCTCTCCCTCCCTTCTCCTCCCTCTAAAAATAAATACATAAAATCTAAAAAAAAAAAAAAGACCTGGCCAGTGTGACTCTGTTGGTTGGAGTATCATACTATAAACAAAAGGTTGCAGGTTCGATTCCCTGTTTAGGCACATACCTAGGTTATGGATTCGGTCCCCCATTGGGGCATATGTGAGAGACAACTAATTGATGTTTCTTCCCTTCTCTCTCCCTCCCTTCCTCTCTAAAATCAATAAGCATGTCCTTAGGTAAATATAAACAAATAATAATAAATAAATAATACAAGATAAAAGTCAATGACAAAATCAAAAGAAAAACAAACAAAAGACAAAAAATACAAGATAGAAAACATTTCTGTTTAATTCATCTACTGCGTATTCATTTATTACTCTTCGATAAATAACAGTAATGCACTTTTCTATAAGCCTGACTTTCAATAATATAAATTTTTTGGAAAATGTCTAGGAACTCAAGCAAAAGGTCTTTTATTGGTTGAAATCGCCATCACTGGTGAGTGGCGTCCCTGTGCTTACAGCCCCAGCCTCTCCTCTGGTCTAACTGCTGCTGGAGATACAGTCTTTGAGCTGTCCTCTTCCTCACTCCACAAACACTACTCCTCTTTCCTTAGACAAAGTATAAAGGCTTAAATTTGGTTCCAGTTTCTTTATTTGTAAGTACATTGTAATCCACATTTTTTTGAGATTCCCTTTAGAGACCCTATAATTCAGTGTTTTCAAGTTCTGGAGTTCTATCTACCAAGGTTCAAATCCCAGCTCTTTGATCTGGGGCAAGTTACTTGGACTGACTGTGTGTTAGGGTCCTTCTCTATAAAATGGGATTAATAACATGGTTGTCTAGAGGATTAAGTGTATACAAGTTTAGGGCAACACCTGGGATTTAGTAAGGAAATATACCCACAGTACCTTAATCAATTAATTTATACACTGCAACATTGACCCTACTGTAGGCTTCATGTTCACCTGGCCTTGTGTTCTCTTTTCTCCCGTCTCTGCTGGATGCATTATGTGGATGTACTTATTTACCTGATTACTTAATTTAAACATAATTTTTGTTGTTAACTATTCTATAGTAGAAGTATCAGGAGTTATAAGACAAAAATCAGCCAGAACCATTATACGCCTTTTACTTATTCATTCATTTATTTAAATATTTTATTTATTTATTTTTAGAGAGAGGGGAAGGGAAGGAGAGAGAGAGAGAACCATCCATCGTCAGGGGACTGAACCCACAACCCAGGCATGTGCCCTGACCAGCAATAGAATCAGCGACCTTTAGCTTTGGAGGATGACACCCAAGCCACTGAGCCACATTGGTCAGGGCTCACTACACCTCTTTTAACATTTGACTGCATACTTTTCTGGACTTTATATATATATATATACACACACATATTTTTCATAACATTAGATAACATCACTTGCTTTTTTTCCTTGAGCACATTTATAAAACTGTAAGCTTCACCAGGGAATGAATCACGTGGTTTTGCTCACCATGATACCCCAGTGCCTGGTGTAGCCCATGGCTTATAGCAGGTTCTCACAAAATTAAAAACACAAAAAGCCCAAAGGAAGGAATGACAGCATGTCAACAAACACTTATTCACAGAATCATTAATCATAATAGTTTTCTATATAAGTGTGTCACAGTTTCCCCAAGCAAGCCTCTAAACTTGTTTCCAATTTGTTTCATATATATCTGAAATTTTTTAAAAGGTTTTTAAAAAAACACACAAAGAATAACAGCACACATTATTAAATCTAATCACTCAGAATCAGTCTTGCTTCATTTTTTTTGGATAAAAGAAATAAAGCATTGTAGATAAAGTTGAGGTCTACATTTTTCTCTCCTCAGTCTAATTTCCCTTCTTCCTACATGGCCATCAGCTGTCAAGGATTTGGTGTGTACTTTCAGTCATGCTGATTAATATGGGTTCTGTGGGACTTTATTTATAAATATGATATCATAGTGTATATATAGTTCTGTAACTTGCTTTTTCCTATTCTGCAGTGATTTTGAATTTTATCTACAATCATTTATCCTTTGAAAATACTGAGCTATTTTATGTCTTTCATCATTTGAATACCTACCTTTTATTTCCCTACTATTCCATACTGTTGGACATTTAGGTTCTTCCTGTTTTTATTTTTACTATTGCTGTAATGTTCACTGCCATTACAACATTTTATTGTTTTACATATACATTTTAAATTCCGTTAAATTTCTTTATTTACATTTCATTTGACAAAAATTTTAAAATTATGTTTACATCTTTGAAGATAGAACAGGGGGAGGGCCTGTAAACTTATACACAAGGGAAGATTCGAAGTCTGTCTTGTGGCTTGGTGGTGGGGGAGGGTGGAGAAAGAACACTCAAGTGATGGGAAGGTACACAGGTGAGTGAGTGCAGGGGGGAATCCATATGGTGTTGGGTATAGTACAAAATAAGACTGAAAAGTGAACTTCAAATCTAAACTGCACAATAATAAGCTAATAATACGAGCTCAAAGAAGAGAGGAAACAGGAGGGAAGTGCGAGGAGGTTCCCTGGAAGAGCAAAGGCAGAGGTAAGGCTGAAAATCTAAGTGGGATTTAGGGAGAACTGAGGGCTCAATGGACCGACTACCACGCACTGAAAAGGTTGTTCAAGTTGTCTGAAGGTAATGACATTCATCAGTGTTTCTTTTGAGATTAACATTTAAACATTTCACAAGAGTTAATGAAAAAGGAAATTGAGTTGACTTTTAAACCCTGGCTGGTGTGACTGGTGTGGTTGAGTGGATTGAGCGCCCGCCTGCAAACCAAAAGGTGGCCGGTTGGATTGCCAGTCAGGGCACATGCCTGGGTTGCAGGCCAGGTCTCCAGTTGGGGGCGCACGAGAAGCAACCACATATTGATGTTTCCCCCCCTTTCTTCTTTCCTCTCTCTAATAAAGAAAAGATTAAAATAATAAAATGGTTGTAGCCCGCAGCTCAGGGGCCACAGTGTAATGTTAAGTTGAGGACTTGCACAATCCTTGCACACGTCCTGGTACCAACTCCATCGTTTCTAGTGCAGACTGCCCTGCAGCTGAAATTCACTTGCTGACGAATACCACTACATACACCTTTGTGTACACCACACAGCACTACTCGTGCACAAAACGCGCAAGGTACCGGGCGCGATTAAGTTAAACAGATTAAATCTGGGCGTTTATATGACGTCCTTCTCTGTGACAGTCTCCTGACTTGCAAACTCTGTGTCCCCTTCTGCGATCACTTTCGGTGGCTGACATCAACTTGGTGGCTCCCCCAGGCCTGTTAACTTCCTGTCCGCCTCGTGGGTGGGGTGAGATGCTCGAGAGGACAGTGCCCTTAGGTTAAAAAGATCGACTTGTATAGGACGCCCCGCGGGCTGCGCCAAGCCGGCGGAATTCGCGCCGGGCCGCAGGTGGCGGCGGGACAAGGAAGGGACCAGGAAGCGCGGGCGGGGCGGGCCGAGCGTGACGCGCGGTCACGTGACGCCTCTGGAATGCCAACAATGTAGCGAATGTCCCACTTGGGTCTGCGAGTCGGAGCGGCGGCACGAGCACCGGGAAGATGGAACCGCCGCCGTCCGCGCCGCCTCCCGGGGCGGCTGGGTCCCCGCGGAGCCACCAGCCGCTGCCGCCACCAGCGCCCGGTCCCCCGGCGCCCGAAGCCTCAGAGCCACGGACGACGGCGCCCCAACGGCGATAAACTGCTTCGAGGTGAGGAGTGTGGGTCGCAGCAGGGAAGTTGTGCTTCGGGGCCTCGCCCGGAGCCGCCGCCGCGGGCCCGGGTAAGCGGCCAGGAAGTCGGGACAGGCGCCGCCGCTTTGTTGCGCGGGGCGGGCCTGCTAAGGACGACGTCCGCGGGGGCCCGCCTCGACCGAAGTCCGAGACATGTCTCCTTCTCAGGCAGCGCTGTCGCACGTCCCCCACCCCCCTCATCCAGGCAGCCGAGACGTCGCATGTCCCCTCCCCCTCTCGGGCCGTGCCGTCGCACGTCACCTCCCCCTCCTCCTGGGGCAGAGCTGTCTGGTCTCCCCTCCCCCGACCCCTCCCTCAGAACCTCGCTGGACCCAGAGTATTCAGTTCTCAAGGCCGCGGCCCGGGCTTCAGGTCACTGGCTGGTGCCATGGTCTCCGGGCTGGTCTCTGAGGAGGCCGCACACGACTTACCCGCAGGACATGGGAGGGCGGGCTCTGCTGTGCTCACAAGTGTCCCCTGTGCTTCCCCTCGTGCCTCATCTGGAACGGTAGGAATGGCATTCCCGTCTGCGACATGCTTTCGTGCACAGATCCGACTGCTGCGCTGGTCCCACGTCCCAGTGCCCAGGGCTGTGGACCCCGCGCCTGGTGGACACACCTGCCTGCACCTAGTAGGGCCCCGGGTCTTCGGCTGCCTGCCGTGTGCTCCGAGACCCTCCACTGACAAGTCCTCTTTTGCTGGGACAGCTGTGGAAGGACACATTGTTTGTGGATCTGCTTATATTGACGAGAGTTTTAAACGAGAACTGTGGCGTTTTCACTGTCTTCTGGGACATAAGTGAGAGTGTTCTGAATGTCACAGGGATCCTGACTTCTTAAAATGGTTTAACTCTCATTTGTAAACCACAGGTTCATTCGTCAAGTAAAACCCAAGTCAACCAATATGTACATTTTAAAAGGAGCTGGTCCACATTTAACCAAGAAACTTGAATGCCCTGTAATTTGAATGAAAAGTCACAAAATATGTGTGATCTTCATACAGGTATTCTCTTGAAATTTTTACTTAGTAGTTGAGGAACTTACTTTAGTAATGGAAAAAGTAACTAACCGGTGGCTGATTATTAGGAAATTTTGTAAAATCTCTGTTTTAGTCCTTCTGTGATGGATCACTGTTTCTGAGTGTCAAATCAAGAGACTAAGCAGTTTTATCTTCCATGTTTTTTCTTTAGCTACTGTTACAATAAGGTAGTAACAGAAAAATCTTACAAAATAAGAATGCAGAGTGTTTAACAAAATCGGTTTTAAATTATAATTAACAAGAGATATTTTAACGTCATACAATTGGTCTCATTATCCAGGTATATAGAGTACTGTTTAGTGAGTAAATCAGCATGCCTTTCAAATTAAAGATGCTGAATATTAATAAATCTCCAAATGTCAAGCAACATAAAGTGGTATCTGAGCAGAACATGTCATGCAGGTTTATTACAGTGAATTATGAGAATCATGGATTTTAGAACTGGAAGGGACTCTCCTAGCCTCCCTATCCAGTTCTAAATAGTTTGACTCAAGTGTAAATTGGAGCTGTACCTATTTCTTAGCAAATCACAGGGCTTGTGGGAGGGACTTGCCTTTGGTGGGAGGTGACTGTTTTTACTATAAGATGCCTTGTTATTTTAAGTGCTGTGTTGTAAGTTGCCGGCCCTGGGCTCATAATTCCGTGTGTGTGTGTGTAGGTGAGGGAAGTGTTGAAGCTGATAAATTAACTGTAAACACACAGGAAGGATTTTGGGAAGCTTGGGGGGCGGGGTGTGTGTTCTGCTTTGTACCGGAAAATTCAGACCAGCAGTTTTTTGAAAAGCTGCTTTTATTTCATTGTTATAATAATGTGAAACTTCTAAATATTATTCCTTACTGACTTTTTAAAAATTGCGGGCTTGAAATACAGAATTTACTTTGTCTTGACCTTGTAAATGATTTACTTTTTTAATCTGTAACATGGAGCAAAATATCCTAATCAATAGAGTGAATGGTTGAGCTTGATAATCCCTACTGACTTGCAGCTCAAAAAAATTATCTGAATTTATTTTCAAAAAGCTTATTGCTTAGTAATTTCTCTCAACAGAACTGGGCCTACAAATTGCATAGGTTGGGGGTTACCATTCCATTGTATGTTGGGTGGGTGCAGCCCCATGAAGTGGGGCTTTATTATTTAGAGCACCTGTGTGTGGCTCCTTGTGTTTGAAGGTAGCCTGCTTGGGCCACTAGTTTCATTACTAGTCAGCAGTTCCCTCAGTACTTTGAAGGCTAATGTTATCAGATTTATACTTCCATTTTGAAAGTATTATTAAAACAAGAAAATGTTGGAAATAATAGTTATCATGCTAAGCTTAGGATGGAAATTTGACATTGCTTACTGTTTGCCATTAACTATATGAAAACTTTATGTTGCTTACCATCTAGACCATGCCAACTTAATTGTGACAGGTGATTTTAAGTTAATTGCATGCCCTGGTGGCTCAGTTGGTTGGAGCATTTCCCGTACACCAAAAAGATTACGGGTTCGATCCCTGGGAGGGAGCATATGAAAGGCAGCTGATTGATGTTTATATCTCTAAAATCAATAAACATATCCTTAGGTGAGGACTAAACAAAATTTAATTAATTGCATACTTTTTGTTTGTGTGCCAATATTTGACATTCATAGGAATTTTTTAGGAGGAGAAATGAAAAATCTTATATTTAGTGTCAGTGGTTTGTACTTACTGTTAACTATTGGGTCCAATATTGTGGCAGAGGCAGATCGTAAAGCCTCTAAGTTAGTTAGGATGGTAAGGATCTTCTTAAGAATGAAAGCTGGCTTTTGAATGGTATGGGCCTCCCTTTGGAGTCTAGGCCTCATTGCCTCCAGGCAGTTATCTTGAGCAGGAATACTGAGGACCAGCATGCTTCAGTACAAATTAACTCCATCATACCTCATGAGTCTCACTCCACTGTTTTCATTAAATGGACCCAGATAGTACCTGCTCCCTCCCCAACATTATCTGCTTGTTCTATCTTCCTCTTCTGTTTGAGTCTTCACAGGAAGTTCCAGATTCCAAAAATAGCTTCATAATTCACCCAGTCATCCCTTTATCCTTTCCAGTTTTGGTGAAACGCTCCTTTCTCTAGGAGAGTGTCTCCAAATAGGCACCTGCACTGGGTTCTGTGTTCTGACTCCCTACCTGAAGTACACCCGAAACTTGGAGGGAGGAGGGTACACAGGAAACAGGGCTTTCTCAAAGACTGAAATACCCCTGCTGGGGTATGGAGTGGAATGAAGGAGACCTATCCTGTGCCCTTTATCATATGGATATCACACACAAAGCTAATAGAGGATGTGATGGTTTGCTTTTTCCCTAGATTGTAAGCTTTATTTAGAGGTAAGACCTCTTCTGTCTGTATGAGATCTCATAATGTCCAGCAGAGTATTTGACACAAATATGGCACTTCTAAGCCCACTGCAATTGTAAGGGATAAAGAAGCCAGTGACTCTCAAACCAATAGGAGGTAATTAACAGATGAATCAAGGAAAAGGGGCCAGGAAATGACATTCTGCAACTCCTCACACATATCTCTGAGGTCAAAATGAGGAAGATTGTTGTCACCAAACACAGAAATGGGAAGATGTGGCTAGATAACTTTGCAAATAAGTTGGAGATAGACCTGTAACTAGATTATCCTTACTTAACCACACCCTGAGTTAAGTAGTTAATGGCGTTAGATTGTGAACCCAGATTAACCAGTAATAGAGAAATGGGGGAGAGAGAAGGGGGAGCTAATCATGTTAGGGAGGGGAGCTAACTGCATTAGTATAAAACTGGTTTTCTTTGTCTACTTTGTGTGCACATGCTCCTGGCTGGTGGAGTGCTCGACTCTGCAGACTTGTGAATAAATGCCTCACTTTGCTGCTGAAGTCCTGTGTCCTGGTTTTTATTGTGAGCATTTCTCACAATCTGGGGGCTCATCTGGGATTCTCCGCCTGTGTGCGGGAAGGGGCTCTGAGCTAAGACAGGGAGCTGTGTTCTACCCGCTTTTGGGTGGCCTGCTCGACCCAGGCTCACCCACCTCACAGTGTCCGGAAACGGTCCAGAGACTCCTTGTTGAGACAGCAGTAGAACCGACTCAGGGGAAACAAAAGTAAACACTGCGGTAACCAGGCAACCTCGTGCACGGGCCAATGTAAGAAAATAGGCTTAATTACTGCTTTGGTGGTTGGGCATCCTCAGAGATCGAATGTGTGTGTGTGGCTGAGGGCTGTGAGCAAGTAACTTCCAATATGGGTGGTTGAGCTTACAGGCTTGTGTGCAAGAAATCTCCAATACAGGTGGTTGAGCACACAGGGCGTGGACCGGAAACCTCCAATAAGGGGGGTTGAGTTCACAGGCCATAGGCAAGAAACCTCCAATACAGGGGGTTGAGCTAACAGTGTTTCCGTTTACAAGAAATCTCCAGAAAAGGGGGTTGAGTATGCGGGGTCTGTATACAAGAAAATTCCAGTATGGGGGATTGAGTTATACAGGGTGTAAGCAAGAAACTTCCAATATGGGGGTTGAGCCTATGGGTTCATGTTTAAGAAATCTCCAGTAATGGGGGTTGAGGACACAACCAGATTCAGCCACAGCCACAGGAATCAACTGAGGATGGAAAATAAAAATTCTAAGCCTAGGGAAACTAAAGATGTAGGGAAAATGTTAGAGCATTGGGGAGAAGATCCCCAGACCCAGAATAAGAAAAAAGAAACAGAAAATGGTAAAATATAGCTATCTCTTTTGTCCACAGGAACCCATTAAGGGGCAGTCTGTTTTCTGGCCCCAATTTGGGTCTGATGAAACTTAGGTTTGTGAAGCCCTGATCTTATATGTGAGTGATCAGACATCAGCTTCTAAGGAAGAGAAGAAATATGCTCTCTGCTGGTTACCACCTACCAGCAGGTCTATAGGTCTCTTCCCTGTAAAAGAAAAAGGAGATAAAGCCTGGGACCCTCTGTCCTGTCTCCCGCCACCTTACAACCCTGGCCAGCCGGCAGCCAACTGGGCAGAGGCACCCCGGAAAGACAGTGCAGACGAATCAGGCCAGGGACACCTAACAGCTGCCCAACTGGTAGCTGTGGCCATGACACCCACGACACTGGCGGGAACTTATTCTAGATTAAGAAAAGAATGAGAACAATGTAAGCAAGACCTGAAGAACTTTCCCATTCCCTCAGAGCAGCCGATGTTTCCCCTTAGGGAGGTCTCCATGGATCCAGGATATATTGGATATGTCAAATGCTCCTCCAACAAGCACTAAAGTTAGAAACTTCAAGCACGATATGAAGTGCTTGGTAGAGGACCCCTTTGTATTAGCAGAACAATTAGATCAGTTCCCTGGACGCAGCATATACATGTGGACAGAATTAATGTCTATACTAGACATCTTCAGTAGGGAAGAGAGGGGAATGATCAGATAGGCTGCTATGAGAATATGGGAAAGGAAACATCCTCCTGGTCAGGGAATTGTCCCGGCCGAAGAGAAGTTTCCCCGTATAGACCCTGAATTGGATAGCAGGCCAGAGGATAGGGCTCAAATGAGAGTCCATAGGAGCCTCATCATCAGGGGAATCAAGGAGTCCATTCCCCAAGCACAGAATGTCTCCAATGCATTCGAGATACACCTCCATCAGCATTGCTACAGAAGCTCAGAGACCAGATGAGGAAGTATTCTGGTTTAAATCCAGAGAAATCTGTAGGGCAGGGAGTCTTAAAAGTCACCATTGTAATAGAACCTGGGCAGATATTTGTAAGAAATTGCAGCAAGTAGATGAATGGGCCACATAAAACAATTGAAAAACTCCTCAGGGGAGCTCAAAAAGTGTGCATTAAAAGTGAGGAGAAGCAGGAACTTCAAAAACTTCAAAAAGCTGCAGGATATCTCTGCAAGTCTAGGATCTTTCAGCTGCCAGACACTGAGTTTGAGTATAGTCCTTCACAGTGTGGAAAAGAACAAGGATTGGAAGCATGTTTTGATTAAATTTAAAGGAGTAAAGGGTATTTAGAAAGTTTGTGAATGTTGCAGAAGGTCTGTGGATAGTCGTAATGATAAAAAGGAAAGTTATGGAAGTTTTAAACCTGGGAAAAGAAGACCTCAGCTCCTTGTGTTCTGATTTTATAAAAGCGTACTGTGGTCTGTTCTTTTGTGGAATTCTCTGTATCTGTTTTTGACCAATGAGACCTAGGAAAGGTTGTCTGTAAACTGGTTGGCAAAAATTCCTTTTCCTACCCAAGACCCAGGAAGGGTCATTAGGGCTGCTGTGTGCTCGAGCCTTGGCAAGTGAGCATGTCTGCCAAGGGCACGTCTCTCTAGGAGGCCAGTGGGCATTCTGGAGAGAGAGGGCCTAGCCATCTGTGTTTTGAATTATTATTCTCTTTATGCTCTGAAAGGAAAAATTGAGGTTTCCCAGGGAAATTTAAAATTTCACTTGAAAGAAAGGGAACCAGGGAAAATGTAAGGCATGAAAATGGAAAGGTTTGTTAGAAGTTTATAAAAGTTTTGAGAAGAAATTGTATGGTTTTAGTAATGGAAAGTATACATAATGCATAAAAATGCAATTTTGAAGGACAAGGATTTTTCTTCACGCCTTTATATTTTCTTCCCTAACCTGAACCCTGCAGTATTTGTGATTCTTAAGAAGTAAGAAGTGACATAGGATTCTTTTGCATAAAACTAATAAGACCAGTTGCTAATGGTGGTTTTGTCAGCTGAGGCTTTGACTGGCATGTCATGCCTAGGTTCTGGTTGTCACCAGAAAGCCCCAAGGAATGGGAGTTGACTTTTAAGGCTAATGAAAGCCAAGGAGGAAAAAGCCTGATACCCTGGTTGATGAGTGGTTCATGGAAATCTTTCTAGGGAAGGAACAAAGGTTGCTTTCCTGATAGATGGCTAGGAGGAACCTAAGGCACAATGGAAAGCCTGAAGGACTTGTAAAAAACATGGGTTTTACAGGCAAGGCCAGATGGCAGGTGTGTGGCTCAAATTCTGTGCCCAGAAGGGCAGACTGAAAGTCAACCTGAAGGTTCCTTGTGTGAGTTCCAGCAAAGCAGACTTAAAAGATAATATGTGATCTATTTCTGCTGTTGTTGTGTTTATTCAGATGAACAGGCTAAATTAAAACTGGACTTAATGCAGTTCCTTTAATAACAAGGAGGATAATCTAAAGGAGAAAAATCATGATTTGAGGAAAATCACAATGCTCAGTGGTAGACTATAAACTCGTGCAGCTGTCTTTAAAAGTTTGTTTTCATTTAGAAGTTAAAACTAAGTTTGTAACATCATCAAAAATGTTCAATCTACAGGCAAGGAGGGCCTGTTAAATATCACTGCAGCAAAGGCCCTGTGGCTGGATGTCTCTACAGTCTTACAGATTCAGAGACTGGTTTGTGGGTTATGTTGTGTGAATTAACATGTAGATTCTTCCTTGTGTTTGTATAGGGCATAAGTCTATAATCATATTACCTGAGTAATGTTCTATATATATAGGCCTATTAAGAAGCCCATCTGTATCGCCACCTCCTGAGACTCAGTGGTTTGGCTGAACTAAGTGGTTTGGTTAGTAAGGTGTGGGGCAGTCTGTGGGCTTCACTTTAAAACAGGTTTCTCTTTTTCTGTCCCATAGCTTGGACAGAAAGGGCCCAGAGTTCTGAGAAGGGGAAAATCCTAAAATATTCCCCTCAGCCCGAACTAATTTTAGTATGCAAAAGGGCTTTGAGCAGGTGTGACATGCCTTGCATACCTTCTGCCAAAGAAGCCAATTTTCTTACTATAGGACATTAAACATTAATCCCTGCCTGTTGTCATCTAGGGGTTATAGTTTTAGTTATGCCTTTTAACCCTGTTGCCAAATCTGTTGCCCCCAGAATACAACAAAGATGCCAGTTTGTCCAGTAGTGCCAGCCATTGGAAACTGAGCATGCTGCTGCCTGGGGACTTTACAAAATCCATCCCCATTGGGAAGGGCCCTCTCCCTTCCTCATTCCCACTCGATTAGGGATTTCTAGATCCAAGGGTAGGTAGGACGACGGCCATGTCCAGTTTGAAGCAGATAGAGGAGCATGAGGTTTTAACCAGTTGCCCTCTATAAGATTATAAAGGGTCTTAAGTCTGAGAGGGGGGAATTGTTATAGAGTAAGGTCCCCCAAATTCCCCAGAGCCTGTAATTGGAGGGTGGGGGAAGAGGACAGCCTTCAAGAGTCCTTTGTATAGCTATGGCTGGTAGCTAGAATCTTAGTTGTACAAATGGTTTTGGTTCTTCCAAGGCCCCAAGGAGATGGGAGGGATTTTGACTATAGAATGGTGACGAAAAAGAGGTCAACAGCCCCTGGTGGATCATTCGATCCTCACATCTATTTCGATGCCACTGGGGTCCCTAAAGGAGTTCCAGATGAGTTTAAGGCTAGGAATCAAATAATGGCAGGGTTTGAGTCAGTCCTCTTCTGATGGTCAACAATTAATAAGAGTGTTGATTTGTTAAAGTATATTTATTATAATTGACAGAGATTTATTAATTATACCATGGATGTTATAGAAGAAATAGTTCAATAGTTAGATGCCACCAGTCTGATGACCTGGGAGACTAGGACAACATTGGATATGATGCTAGCAGAAAAAGGAGGTTACGTGTAGTGCTTGAGGGACAGGATTGCACTTTTATCCCCAATAATATAGCTCCTGGTGGGACTATCACTAAGGCTCTACAGGGATTGACCACTCCAGTAAATGAACTAGCAGAAAACTCAGGCATCAACAGTCCTATATCAGGATGGTTAGAAAACTGGTTTGGCAATTGGACAGGAATGATTAAGTCAGCTCTTGTTTCCCCTCCCTCATTGTAGTAGCAGGTGTCCTTACTCCTTTAGGCTGCTGCATGATTCCCTGCATGGGAGGTTTAGCTCAGAGATTAATTGAGACTGCACTAACTAAACAGATGCCAGTAATTTGCAAACAGAATAGTCTCCTCCTCCTGGAGGCTGAACAAAATCCTTGCCCTGAGGCAGAGAATCCACAAATCCTCATGAGTTTCGAAGGGACAGATTAGAGGTTTGATTAGCCAGTTTTCCAAAAGAGACAGCGGGAATTGTTAGGGATAAAGAAGCAAGCCAGTGACTCTTAAACCAGTAGGAGTAATTAACATATGAATCATGGAAAAAAGACGAGGAAATGACCTGCTACAGCTACTCACACATATCTCTGGGATCAAAAGGAGGAAGATTGTTGTTACCAAACACAGAGAAGTGGGAAGATGTAGCTAGATAACTTTGCAGTTAAGTTGGAGATAGACCTGTAACTAGGTTACCCTTAGTTAATCACACCCTAAGTTATGTAGTTAATTGCGTTAGATTGTGAACTCAGATTAACCAGTAATGGAGAAACTGGGGAGAGGAGAGGGGAAGCTAATCCTGTTAGTATAAAACCAGTCTTCTGCAGACTCGTGAATAAACACCTTGCTTTGCTGCTGAAGTCCTGTGTCCGGGTGAACGTTTCTCACACAATGACGCTTTATTGGAGAGTTTTTCTGCATTCTTAGAGGAATGTAATCACTGATTTCCTCAGAGATCCTCATTATGAGGGTTAGCCCTTGTGTAGGTTCTGTTAGCCTGGTGGCTTATGACACTCTAGCATCAGACTGGAGTAGCATCAGACTGGAGTCCTTGCCTGTCTGCCTGATTTAGTTCCATCTTTGCTAGGTAATTATAGTAAGGATATGATTTAAAGGATAACTGAAATTTTAGGTCCAAGAAATTCTGTTTTTAAAAATGACAGCGGATTCATTAGTGCAGGTCCTGTGAGACAGGTTTGGTTGGTTCCTTGGTTGGTGCTTGATATGTGCTGGCAGCCAGTGTGGGTTCATGAAGCACTAGGGGGAATGAGAATGCAAATTCTTGAACATTTGATAGTATTTTCTAGAATTGGATTGAGAATTGGGATTGGGTTGGGTAGAGCCAAATTAAAGGATGCTTAACATATTACTCTCACATTTTTTTTTTCATGAGCCACCTATATTATGTGTAGGATTTAGTACATGTCTCAGCTCCAGATTTGAAAATGAGATGTTTTTGTTCTGTGAGTTGTGTTACAGTTTTAAAATTCCAGTGTCTTGTAGTTTGTTTTAAAGTATATTCAAAATAGTTGATGATGTCAAAGAAATGTCCAAAATTAGGTTTATTTTGCTTGATAACCCCATTTGTTAAAATTCACATCAATGAGGCCTTATGGTGATATTAATAAAATTTGTGATGAGAGAAAATATCCATATATTACCTCTTATGAAAATGATACAGCCCTGACTGGTGTGGCTCAGTGGATTGAGTGCCGGCCTGCGAACCAAAAAGTGCTGGTTCAATTCCCAGTAAGGGCACATGCCTGGGTTGCAGGCCAGATAACCAGTTGGGGGGCATGTGGGAGGGAACCAATTGATGTATCTCTCATACATCAATGTTTCACTCCCTCTCTTTCTCCCTCCCTTCCTCTCTCTCTCTAAAAATAAATTTCTAAAAATGATACAGTAGTGTGTCAGAGTGGCTCATTTCCAGTTGCAGTCTCAATTTGACTAATGAGAAGTCTCATGAAAAATCTTTCAAAGTTCTTAATTGTGCCATGAAAGCCACTGTCTTAAAACTAAAACCTGGAATACAAAGTCTCAAGCTGAGGAAGTACTTCATTCTTAATGAGACCAAGGAAAGTTTCATCCTTTCCAAATGATTTGGGCAAGAGCACAGTTTGCCCATAGGTGCTATTTTACATATTCACTTAAAAGGGCAGGGACAATACCTTTGGCATTCCTAGGACCAGTTCATCCTATAAGACTGGAGGGAGATGGAAGAAAAATGAGAATGGGGCATGGTATCCTCTTCCTCCAAACAAGGAGCTCTCCCAGTGGTGGGTTTAAGGAATGTCACTGAATAATTCTTCCAACTTTTCTGTATGTTTGAAAATTTTTATTATAAAGTGTTGGGGGGGTGGGGCTGGAGAAAAAAGACACCAGGACATCTGATCTGGATTTTGTTTAGGGGAGCGTGCACTTGGTATTTCTCAGTTCATGCCTAAACACTGACATCAGCACAGAAATATGTCACATGTACTCGTTGGCTTTATAACTAGGATATCTGTTGGACATGTGGTCTGCAAGAGTGGGGCTCTGTGGAAGCCGCTCCTCACTGTATGTCTCAGTATGCTGGTGTGGAGGTGACACTGTTCGAGAGGGCGTGTATGGTGCCATGCATTTAGGCTTCACTCTGCCAGGGGACTCTACCCAGTCCCAAGGCCCAGTCTTTTCATTGTGTAGCTAATTTTGTAGAGGAAACTTGTTCAAATACTGGTTAGCTAGGTGTGAATAGTTTGGCAGCTTTTATTTTTTCCTTTCATTTTTTTAATTAAGGTAAAATATATATAACATTGATTTTTTTAACCATAACTGTGCTGTTGACTGGCATGAAGTATATTCACATTGCTGTTGCAATCATCACCACACTCTATACTTAAAACTTTTTTTATCATCCCAAATAGAAGCTCTGTACCCATTAAACAGTAACTACCCATTACCCCAGCCCCTAGTGATCTCCATTTCACTTTGTTTCTATGAGTTTGACTTCTCTGTGCCTCATGTAAGTGGAGTCATACAGTATGTGTCCTTTTGTGTTTGGCTTGTATTAGTGAGCATAATGTCCTCAAGGTCCATCTGTGTTGTGGCATCATAGTTATCAGACTATACTAGTTACATGTAAACTTGACTTAGGAACAGTTCTTTTTTTTTTTTTTTTTCACCAATAAATATTTATTGTGTTCAGTCTTCTAACAATTGGGATATAGTGGTGAAAGAACAAGTGCCACTTACAATGAGATAAAATTGAAGACGTATATATTAAAAAAATGATAATTTAAGAAATTGATCAATTTTGTGAACAAAGTTACACAGGACAATGTGATGAAGATAAGATGGAACAAGAGAAAGATAGGCTGGGTATTGTCTTCAAAGAAAACCTTAATAATACCAAAAGCCAGAACCTATTGAGGCTATATTCTTTGACTACCAAAAGTTAATGACAGCAACAAACTGAAAATTAAAATTAAGGAAAAATTTTCTCTTAAGTCATTAAAATAACTGTAAGGACAGATAGGGAAATTGAAATTGTTATTACAGAATCCATAGAAAGAAATGAAAATAACAAGCCTACCTATAAGATGCCTCCAAAACTACATTTAGAGGAATCTCTGTGGCCCTTAAAGCTGAGCTACTTAAGAGAAAGAAGAAAAATGGAAAGCCTTGTTATTTAGCTTATACAAGAAGATTGAAAAAGGTGACAAGGTAAATTAAATGGGGGGAAAGGTGTTTTTCCCTTTTTATTCAATTTATTGGTGTGACACTGGTTAACAAAATTATACAGGTTTCAGGTACACAATTCCACAACCCATCATCCGTACACTGTACTGTGTTCACCATCCCAAGTCAAGTATCCCATCTATCACCAATTATCCTCCCTATACCCTCCTCCTCCTCCCACCTCTCCTGCTCCCAGCAATCACCACACTGTTGTTTGTGTCCATGAGTTTCTCTCTCTCTTTTTTCCTTTTTGGCTGTATCCCTCCACCCCACACCTAACAACTGTCTGTTTTTCAAAAATGTGTTGGACTAAAAAAAAAAACAAAAAAACAAAAAAAAAAGTCCTTGATTCATATTTAGTTGTATGCCTAAAAGAATAAAGTGCATCATAAATCTAAATGTAAAACCTAAAACTACGAAACTTCTGATAAAAGTAGGGTCGTCGGCAGCCGTCCGTCTCGAGAGACGATGGTGTAGCTTCTTAAGAGTCTATCTGCACCGCCGAGAATGGCTGTGCAGTCCAACTCGGGAGTGACATGGTATCTGTCTCCTCCCGTGTTGAATCGACATCTTGCGATGACGCTGAAGCTACAGAGCCTGGGCAGGGTAATATGGAGGGTCTGCTGTTGCCCATGCAGCAGACCCCCCCTCTCTTCGCAGCTGAAGGGTCCAAGGGAAAGACGGAGTCGATACAGCTTGGGTTCAGGTGCGCCGCAGGAGTTGCCGGTGTTGACTACAACGTCAAACCGCCTTAGGGACTCCGGCTCCGGATTTTCTGTCGGGGTTTACTCCCTTAGCCTTTCCCCTGAAGAGGTATGCCGCAAGGCAGCAGAGGTTTTTTGGAGTCAGAGTTTTCCTTCTCTGTAAAAGTAGGGTAGTCTTAAAGGTATATACATAAAAGAAAACATCAAATTGTAAAGCTTAAATATATGCAGTTCATTGTCAATTTTACCCCAATTAAGCTGTAAGAAAATACTTTAGACTAGAAAAATAGAATAAGAAGCAGGATATCATGCAAAAATATTCAAAGTGTATTGTGTATAAATGTATACATTTTTTATACATATTTATTATACATATTTATTTATTTATACATATTTATTAATGACCAAGTGAAACCTGACTTAACATTTCTAAAAATGGCTAAAAGTAGAAAAAATAGAAAAGTACTCCTAGAAGGACAAGAAATAAATTCAAATATGGGCTGAATCTTCTCAATCTATACTTCAATATAAAGTGGGTGAATCTTAATTAGTTTAAATTAATCACATTAATTCTGTTCCTCTTGCCTTCTTAAAAAATATGCTTTATTGATTATGCTGTTACAGTTGACCCAATTTCTTTTCCCTTTGTTCCCCTCCACCCAGTGACCCCCATCCTTCCAGTTGTCCCCCTCCCCTTAGTCCCTGCCCATTGGTTGTGCATATAGTGCTTCTCAACATCTTCCTGTCTACTCCACTCCTTCCTACTATGCTTCTTAATTCCTATACCATCTCCCTCCCTTTCCCCTTTCCCCCTTCCCCCTCCCCACTGACCTCCCCCCAAAATGTTCCCCATACCTATAATTCTTTTTCCACTCCCGTTGCCTTAGTTTGCCTTTGTTTCGATTCCCTAGCTTCTGTTGTTGGTTGCTGTGATACAGTTTTCATTTTAATGTTCATAGTTTTGATCCTCTTTCTCCTAAACAAGTCCCTCTAACATTTCATATAATAGTGGTTTGGATCTGATGAACAGGAACATTTCATTTGGACTGCATCTTAAGCTTCATAGAGAGCATGCTACTTCCCAGGTGCTGTCCATGTACTCAAACATGTGCTCAGTGCTCTCCTGCATTCCTTCTTTAGATTCCCTTGGTGGCAGGGTTTATTACCAGTTCAGGATTGAGGTGACAAACTCACAGGGGTAGGTGACTTAATGTATTCATTCAGCAGATGCTTCCAGGGCCTGTGGGCCAATGTGACAAGCAGTGAGTAGGTGCTCCTGCCCTCACAGAGCTTGCAGTTCCGGTGATTGATGAGGACACAGGCACATCGATCATCCCAAAATGTGCGTGTGCTGGGAGGGCTGTGAGTGAAAAGTGCCACTAATATGGGGTGGTGGGGCGGGAGGAATGTTGTGATGAAGGGGTTTTTAGAATTCTAGGAGTATAAGTGAGTCCAGCAGGTAGGAGAATTTGTTCTGTTAAGAGAATGGCCTTGCCAAGTTCCAGAGGTAAGGGAAAATATGGTGCCTTTAACCTTGTTCTGGTTGTTTGGGAGACATGCAGCTCCTTGAAGCTCAGATTCCACTTCGGACAGAGCACCTTCGGCCTGGCTGTAAGTACCTTTCAAACAGTAATTCTAATGACTTCAGCTTTTCTTCTCTGTTTTCTCTTCTTTCAAGTAAAAAGAAAGATATATTTTTTTAAAGTATATTTTATTGATTATGCTGTTACAGTTGTCCCAGTTTATTTTCCCTTTGTTGCCTTCCACCCAGTACTCTCCTCCCCTCCAGCAATCCCACCCCCTTTAGTTCATGTTCATGGGTTATGCATATAAGTTCTTTGGCTTCACCCTTTCCTATATTATTCTTTTTTTTATTATAATAATTTATTTGTTTATTTATTTACTTTATTTTTAGAGAGAGGGAAAGGAGAAAGAGAGGGAGAAACATCACTGTGTGGTTGCCTCTCACTCGTGCCCCCAACTGGGGACCCGACGTGCAACCTGGTCATGTGCCCTGACTGGGAATTGAACCAGCGACACTTGGCTCGCAGGCCAACGCTCAATCCACTGAGCCACAGCAGCCAGGGCCTCATATATTATTCTTAACTTCCCCTGTCTATTTTGTACCAACCAATTATCCTTCTTAATCCCTGCACCATTTCCCCAGTTCTCCCCCTCCCCCTCCCAGCTGATTACCCTCCAAATGAACCCCATACCTATGATTCTGTTCCTATTCTGGTTTACTTAGTTGGATTTTGTTTTTATTTTTTTTTATTTTTATTTTTTTAAAGTATATTTTATTGATTATATTGTTACAATAGTTCCAATTTTTTCCCCTTTGCTCCCCTCCGCCCAGCAACCCCCTTCCCCAACAATCCCCTCCCCAAGTCCATGTCCATGGGTCGTACATACAAGCTCTCCTGCCTCACCCTTTCATATATTCTTCTTCTTTTTTAAAAAATAATTAATTAATTAGTTAAATATTTTAACAATAAAAAATAACAATCCCTCCCTCTCAGACTTAAGACCCTTTACAATCTTATAAAGGACAATGGACGAAGGTCTCGAGCTCCTCTAGCTGCTTCAAGCTGGACATGGTCGTCGTCCTACCTACCCTTGGGTCAAGAAATCCCTAATAAGAGTGGGGGTGTGGAGGGGAGGGTGGCCTTCCCACAAGGGGAAGGATCGTGCAGACTCCAGGTTGGTTGGCTGTCTCTGGACAACGGCATGCTTGGTTTAACAGGCTGGCATCCTTGTTGTATTCTGGGGGCAACAGGGTTAAAGGACATCATTCAATCCGTAACCACTAGATGACAAAAGACAGGTATTAATTTTTCAATGTCCCACATTAGGGAAAAGAAGGGCTTCTTTGGAGGAAGGTATATACCAGGTACATCTCACCTGTCCAAAACCCTTTTGCCCATTATACTTAGTTTGGACTGAGGGAAATATTTTAGGTTTCCCCCCTCTCAGGCCTCTGGGCTCTTTCTGTCCAAGCCATTAGGATAGAAAAGAGAAACCAGTTTTAAAGTGAAGCCCACAGACCACCCCGTTCTTCACCAACTCAGCCACTTAGTTCAGGCAAACCATTGAGTCTCAGGAGGCAGCAATGCAGACAGGATTAAGTGAGGCCTATACGTACAGACAGTCACTCAGGTAATGAGATCGTAGGCTTACGCCCTTTGAAAACAGAAAACACATGTTAATTTATGTAACATAACCCACATACAAGTCTCTAAATCTGTAGGACTGTCTTATCGGAAAGACATCCAGTTGCAAGGCATTTGACATTCTTCTTGCCTGTAAATTAAACATCTTTGATAATGCCACAGACATAGTTTAACTTTCAAATGAAAACAAATTTTAAATGAAAAGAAACTTTAAAGACGGTTAGCTGCACTACTTTATAGTCTACCACTGGGCATTGTGATCTTCCTTGAATCGTGATTTTTCTCCCTAAGATTACCCTCCTTGTCATTAAAGGGACTGCATTAAGTTCATTTTTAATTTATCCTGTTCATTTGCATAAACACAACAAGAGCAGCAAATGATCACTTATGATCTTTAGTTCTGCTTTGCTGGAACTTATGCAAGGAACATTTAGGGTGACCTACAGTCTGCCCTTCAGGGCATAGAAGCTGAGCCACATACCTGGCATTCAGCCTTGCCTGTAAACACCTGTCTTTTCCAGGTCTTCCTGGTTTTCCATTGTGCCTTAAGGTCCCTTCTAGCCATCTTTCCGGAAAACAACCTTCATTCCTTTCCTGGAAAGATTGCTATGGACCGCTCATCCATCCAAGGTACCAGGCCTTTTATCTCGTGGACTTTTATTACCTTTGAAAGTCAGTCCCAGTTGCTCAGGGCTTTTTGGTAACAACCAAAGCCCAAGCATGTCTCCTTTAGACATGACATTCCAGTCAAAGTCTTAGTCAAAAAAATCGTTATTAACAACTGGTGTTATTAGTTTTATGCAAAGAAACTTAGGTCATTAGTTACTTCTTTAGAATGCCAAATTCTGGAGGGATCAGATAGGGAGAAAATATATACAGTGTGAAGGAAAATCCTTGTCCTTCTAATATTCACTGAACTTGCATTTCTATTCTTTATATTTTTATTTTTCCCCCCACTAAAAATTTTTCTGTTTGTTTTTCTGTTACTGTTGTCTCACTTTTTTCCCCCTCTTGCTTCCCTGCACCCTGCCCCCCCTTCTTCCACATTCAGTCTCCACCCAGTTGTCCATGTCCATGGGTCATTTATACATGTTCTTTGACTAGACCCTTCCCCTTCTTACCACTTCTCTCCTTCCCATCTCCCCCTTTGTTACTGTTAGTTTATTCCTTGTTTACATACCTCTGGTTCAAATTTGCTCATTTGTTTGTGTTGTTCATTAGTTTCCTGTAACAGGTGATAGCATAAGGTAATTTTCTTTTGTTGCCTGGCTTATTTCGCTAAGCATAATTCTCTCTAGTTCCAATCATGTTGTTGCAAATGGTAGAAGTTCCTTCTTTCTTTCAGTACTTATTCATTGTCATTTTCCCCCTTTGTACTTGTGTTCCTCTCTGTCTCTCTCTGTTTCTTCATCTTCTTAAAGCAGACCCTTTAGCATCTCTTGCAATGCTGGTTTGGTGGAGATGTATTCTTTTAGCCTTCTTTTGTCTTGGAAACTCCTTATTTCACCTTCCATTTTGAATGAGAGCCTTGCTGGGTAGAGTATTCTTGGTTGTAGGCCTTTATTTTTCATTACTTGGAATATATTTTGCCATTCCCTTCTGGCTTGTGTTTCTGCTGAGAAATCTGATGATAGCCTTATTGGAGCTCCCTTGTATGTTATTAGTTGTTTCTCTCTTGCTGCTTTTAGGATTCTCTCTTAGTCTTTGAATGTTGGCATTTTAATTATGATGTGTCTTGAAGTGGGCCTGTTGGGGTTCATCTTCATTGGGACCCTCTGTGCTTCCTGGACTTGCATGATTCTTTCTCTCTTCATGTTAGGGAAGTTTTCTGTCATTAGTTTTTCAAAGAGGTTTTCTATTCCTTGCTCTTCTTCTTCTCCTTCTGGAATTCCTATGATACGGATATTATTACGTTTCATGTTGTCCTGCAGCTGTCTTAGAGCCTCTTCAGTCTTGTTCAGTCTTTTTTCGTTTCGTTGCACTGTCTGTGAGTTTTTGTCTACATTGTCCTCCAGCTCACTGATCTGATCTTCTGCTTCCTCTAGCCTGTTTTTAATTCCTTCTACTGTGTTCTTCAATTCAGAGATCGTATTCTTCATTTCCTCCTGGCTCTTATTGATAGCTTCCATGTCCTTTTTGATGCTGGTATAATTCTCAGTAACTTCCTTGTAGTTCTTCTGGAGTTCACTGTAGTTCTTCTGGAGTTCACTGTAGTTTTTCTGGAGTTCTTTGTAGTTTCTGCTGAGCTCATTGAGCTTCTCCGTAATCCATGCTTTCAATTCCATATCTGATAGTTTGCTCCCCTCTATTTCATTTAGCACTCTTTCTGGGGACTCTACCTTTCCTTTCGATGGGGGGTTGTTTCTCTGTCTCCCCATTTTTGTGACTCCTATTGTTTGTTGGTGCTTCTTAGAATGATCTGCACTTCCTGGATCTGCCCCTGGTGGCATCAGATCCTGTACCAGTCTGGGCCTAGGCAGCCTGTTGGAGACTTCCAGGGATCTACTGCCTTTGTCTGACTCCTTTAGCTGTTAATCTGTTCAATCTGTGATTAGCCGTCAGGCTTAAGGACCGTGGGTGTGGCAGCTTAATTCCTGTAGGCAGGGCTTTTGCCTCCCCTCAGGCTGATGCCAGTTGGCCGGGAATGGTCTGCCTGCAGCACTGGGGATGAGTCAGCACTGGGACCCGGCCGGCCGCTTCCCCACCTCTCCCCTCAAAGCCACCACACCAAACTCTCCCCAAGCATTTCCTGTCCTCTCTGTCTTCCCTCTGCTTGTGCCCAGTGTAAGTGGGGGCAGAATATTTTCATATGTCTCTTAAGAGCTCTTTTTCTCCAGCTGTTTCTCTATGGCTAGCAAGAAACCCTGTGGCTTTTCGCTTTTCTCAGCTGGGTACTATTTTACTTTCCACTCTGTTGCTGTAGGCTGGGAAGCTCAGCTGGGGGTTTAGACTCTGCCCTTCTCAGGGGGAATCCCCGGCTGCTGAGCTGTTTCTCAGTCCCTTCAGCTGCCACGCGTGGGAGCCCAGCCAGCCCCTTCCGCGTCTCCGCACTCCCTACCGGTCACGTTGTGATGTAGCGGCCTTTTCTGTCTCTCCGTGGTTATAAGACTTCTCTCCAGCTGGTGTTCGGTTGGTTATTCCAGATGATTTCTCCAAAATTACGTTGTAAATCCAGACTAGTTCTGGGAGGAAGTTAGTGTAGCTTCCACTTACTCCTCCGCCATCTTGTTTTCTTCTGTTTTTATTTTTTTTAGATTCAGTTGTGATAGTTGTGAGTTTGCTGTCATTTTAATGTTTATAGTTTTGATTTTCTTTTTCTCAAATAAGTCCCTTTAACATTTGATATAATGGCTTGATGATGATGAGCTCCTTTAGCTTTACCTTGTCTGGGAAGCACTTTCTCTGCCCTTTCGTTCTAAGTGATAGCTTTGCTGGACAGAGTAGTCTTGGTTGCAGGTCCTTGCTTTTCATCACCTTGAATACTTCTTGCCAGTCCCTTCTTGCCTGCAAAGTTTCTTTTGAGAAATCAGCTGATACTCTTATAGGAACCCCGTTGTAGGTAACTTCCTGCTTTTCTCTTGCTGCTTTTAAGATTCTCTTTACCTTTAACCGTTGGCATTTTAATAATGATGTGTCTTGGTGTGGTCCTCTTTGGGTCTAGCATGTTTGGGACTCTGTGCTTCCTGGACTTGTATGTCTCTTTCCTTCGCCAAATTAGAGAAGTTTTCTTTCATTATATTTCCAAGTCAGTTTTCAATTTCTTGCTCTTTTTCTTCTCCTTCTGGCACCCTTATGATTCGGATGTTGGCACGTTTAAAGTTGTCCGAGAGGTTCCTAAGCCTCTCCTTATTTTTTTCAATTATTGTTGCCTCATTGTGTACTAGTTGACTGTGTTTCTTCCTTATATTCCAAATCATTGATTTGGACCCATTTCTTTACTTCACCATTGGTTTTGTGTGGATTTTCCTTCATTTCACTTAGCTTAGCCTTAACTTCTTCCCTTCTGCATTTGCCATACTCAAACATATCTGTCAAGTCTCTGAACTTCTTTATCACCAGTGTTTTGAACCCTTCATCTGTTAAGTTGGCTATTTCCTCATCTGTTAAGTTGGCTGTCTACTTGTTGCTTAGTTTTCCCACTGGAATCTTGGTCTGTTCCCTCTTTTGGGCCATACTTCTCTGTCTCCTTAACTTGACAGACTCCTGTGTTTATCTCTGTGTTTGAGGTAGAGCTGTTGCACTTGTTACATTATAAGGGGTGGAGTCTTAGTATTCATCAGTATGGGGCAGCCTCTTTCACCATGCTGTAGTGCTGTATGTAAGGGAGAGGTCTGAGAGGGAACAATGCCGCTTACTCAGCACTTGCCCCCTTTTCAGGCACTTCTCCCATTTCCCGTATGGGACTGGCACGCCTCTAGCTGTTGTTCTGGCAGTGATTCCCAAAGTGGGTGGGTGTGTGGATGTTCTAGGACCATGGGGGCTCTCTAAACAAACGGTCTCTGCTGAGAGACCGGCAGTTTCTTCCTCTGTCCCAACTGCCACTGGTTTTCACAGTCAGAAGCAATGATGCTTTATTTTCCCTGGTGCTGGAACCGTGAGCTGTGCGGTCTGGTCTAGAGCTGGGAGTGCTCCCCAGGTGTCCCTCCCTACTGTTTTTAATGTGTAACTCAGCTTTCCACAGACCTGCTGCTAGCACCGCTGCTGGTGCTGCCACACTGCTTCCTCTCTGTCCCGCTCCGCCCCTCTTACCTTCTGGATGAATATACATTCTTTATATCTTTGTTTGTTGGACTTCATGCAGCTTGATTTTCTGGAACTTCTGGTTGTCTCCCGTTGTGAGGTAGCTGTATTCATTCTTAGCTATGGAGGGAGACGCAACATGTTTGTCTAGGACTCCATCTTGGCTGGAAGTCCCAGAAAGATACTTCAACTTTATTATTATTTTTTTTAATCCTCACCAGAGGACATGCGTAGAGGGGAAGGAGGGAGAGGGAGGGAGAAATACATTGATTAATTTCTTCCTGCACGTGCCCGTACCGGGGAGTGAACCCTCCATCCAGCCATGGGCCCTGACTGGGAATCAAACCTATGACCTTTTGGTTTACAGGATGACACTCCAGCCAATTGAGCCACACCTGCCAGAGTGAATCTTTAACTTTTTAAATATTGTTATCATATACTCATTTAAAGAGGAGTCACTTGGAGTGAACATGAAATACCTCTGTTTTTATGTCACTTTGGTACCTTCTCTGCTAAGCCCATCTGCATTTTGCCCTGGTCTTATCTCCTGACTTGATTAAAGCCTTTTTGTTTGATTCTGAGTCCTGAACTTACTAGTAATTTCAATCATTGGCAAGTGTGTTGTGCATCTCAGATGAGCAAGATCTCACATGCACCGTCACCTGTGATCCTCATAGCAACCCTGTCGATTACACAGAGCAAGGCTTGTCAGTGAGTAGGATACTGTAGCTCAGAGAGGTGCAGTACCAAAACTGGGCATAAGCCAGGCTCTCAACCTTCTGCTGCTTTTTTGTTTTTACAGTGAAACCGCCATCTTCTGAATTGGCCTCCCCCAGCCCTGTCCTCACGTCCCAACAGCTGCCCTCCCCCATCTGTAGTCTGGCTGCTATCTTTTTTAAATTAATTAATTAATTAGTTTATTTATTTATTTTTAGAGAGAGGGGGAAGGAGGAAGAGAGGGAGAAAAACATCACTGTGTGGTTGCCTCTTACTCGCGTCCCCAACTGGGGACCTGACTTGCAACCTAGTCATGTGCTCTGACTGGGAATCGAACCAGCGACACTTGGCTCGCAGACCGTGGCTGCTATCTTGAAGGTCCCTGGTCATCTCGCTCAGAGAAGGCACCACCATTTCCTCTGGTTTCTAAGCCAGAAACTTGGGCTGCATCTTTCAAGCCTGTTTCTAGTGAGTGAATACCACCAGATTCTGTGGGTTCTGCCCCTTAAACACTAGTGAATCACCTACTTCTCTCTACCCTCCATCTGTTATTTCAGACCCCATAATTATTTGTTATTGTCGCTTGTATTATACTATATTTAAATATTGATTTAGGTATCTATCTTTCTCATTTTGAATTGTGAGCTTCTCAAAAGTCAGATGCTGGTCATTTTCTGCATCCCTAAGACCTAGTACAGGGCCACCTTGTATGGGTGTTCACATTTTGCACTTTCCCAAGGGCCCTGCATGTAAAAGGGCATGCTTCATATCACACAGATACTTACCTGAGGGCATGTTCAGCCCACTTGGAGACTCTGGGCCACTCGCAAAAGACCTGAGCAGCAGTGGAGAGTCAGTGGCACAGATGTCATGCACATGTTTTGGAGGTCATATGTGATCACACTCCTCCCATGTGATTGTACTAAGGCCATTCATTACTTTTTCTCCTGTGCCTCAGAGGTCTAGTTAGTACTCTCCCTCACCTGGGGTGTGTGTGTGATGGATTGTGACATGTGGTATCAGGGTATGTCTAAGAGTGGGCCAGTCTGCTTCCCACAGGGCTCTGTAAGGCTCCCCAAGGCAAGAGCTGCTCGTGGTGTACAACAGTATGGTACCAAAACAATTATCTTGAGGAAAGAATACCTTTTTATAATCCTACAAAAGTACCACATAAACTACTAGGGACTCTGACTATAGCTACATAGAAAGTATTTGATATGATTTTGGAGCTAACAACTCACTCCTGGACTCCACATAGCTCTGGGACTGTAGCTGTGTGGGTATCGGCATCCTTAATGTGGCAGCAGAGTTTCCAGACCAGGAACAACCCAAATGTCTTTCTGTGGCAGAATGGATAAGTAAATGTGGTATAGTTTTACTATGGAATATTACTCAGCAATGAAAAACAGCAAACTATTGCCACATACTACATGTATAAATAACCAAACAGTGTTGAACAAAATCAGCCAGACACAGAGTACAGACCATGTAAGTCTATGGATATAAAGTTCAAAAACTGGTTAAATTAACCCTTGGTGTTAAAAGTTGTGAAGGTGGTTCTTCGAGGCATTGGTCTGTGTGGGTGGGGGTCTTGCGTTGTGCTGATGGGCTCCTTGACCCAGATGCTATTTGTTTGTGAACATTTGTCCATCTTATGTTTTGTGCACTTAATACATTGCTCCTATCTTTCCCCCAAAGCCTCACTGCTGTTCCTGCTTTTAGTAGCTCCTTCTCAGAGTGAATTCCAAGGAGAATGTTAATGCCTAAGGGCAGTGAGGACATCCCAGGTTCTGGCTCTGGTTTCCTCACAGCTCTTTTTTTCTTTGTGCCATCTCTTGTGGCCCTTGTCCTTTCTTTGCTCCTTTTCTTTCATCTGCTGGTGTCACTTGATGGTCACTGACTGCTGTTCTTTTTCTTTCATCTAACAGCTATATTTCATGGTTGTGTAGGCAGGTCACTCGCTGGGTAATGTCCCATGTGCTGGTGGCTCCCCATGTGTCTTTAACTCCAGACCAGGGCCAAGGTGTAACTAGCTCCTTAATCCAGCCCCCCTTGCCCCTTGGGGTTGCTGATCCTCACCCAGGTTTCGTCATCTACCTGTAGAGCTATCATTGTCCCTTCCAGGCCACCTTCCTGCTGGCTACCAAACTCAACTGCCTAAAAGGTGCTTCTGGCCATGTCAGTCATCAGCTTACCTGCAGACAGTGGTTCCCAGTCTTCTGCACCAAGTCCAGCCCCTGTGCACCTCTTGTTCTCGTGTTGTCTCCTGTGCTCTTCAGGAAGAGGCTCCAACCCCTAGATCTAAAAGATGGTGCCTGCAGCCTTTGAATTCCTTTGCTCCGTTGTCTGTGCTGTTTCCTCCGGCTAGGAATTCATTCTTCAGTACAGTATTCCCTCACTTATCGCGGGTATTACATTCTAGATCCCCCGCGATAGGTGAAAATCCGCGAAGTAGGAACTTTACATTTATTTTAGTATTTATATATATTTTGAGGCTTTATAAACCCTTCCCACACACTTATAAACCATTCCCAGTCCCTTATTAACCTTTCCCTCTCCCTTATTAACCTTTTCCACACTTTTATAAACACTACTTATGTTCTTAAACATATTCTACACTCTTAAACCTACGTAACATATACAGTACCGCAAAATCCCATGATATAGCGAAAAATCTGCGATAAATAATTAAATATAATATTTTTAAAAATCCCTTGATACAGTGAGGCCCACAGTAAGTGAACTATGATATAGAGAGGGACTACTGTACCTTCAGATTTGGTTATCTATCCTTTAGAGCGTTTTCTGACTTCTCCTTTATTCTCCCTCCTGTTAGATGATTTTGTTTTTCTCCTTGTGGACATTTCTTTTTCTTTGAAGCTGTTTGTTTGTCCACCACACCCTCACCTCTCACTTGACTGTGAACTTGCTAAAGGCAGGGCTTTGTTCTTGTTTTTCCAGCAGTGTCAGAAATTTAGGCATTTGGTAAATGTAGATAGTGGGTAGGTGGGGTAGATGGTGGTGGGGGTGGGCTGGGAGAGATATGAATACACTCAGTGTTAGGCCCCCTCCTTTGCATTGATTGTTTATTGTGAAGATAGTATTACTTATCCCTTCTCATTTTAGTTTTCAAAGAAAGGAAAGAAAACTAAAGATTGGATATAAGTGATTTATGTGAAATCCCCTAGGAGAAGCGTCAGTTCTCAGATTCCATCACTCAGGAATCTCCATACTACTGGCAGCTCCCAGAGCCTCTATTGCAGCAGTTCTCAACCTGTGGGTCGCGACCCCTTTGGAGGTTGAACGCCCTTTCACAGGGGTCGCCTAAGACCATCGGAAAACACATATATAATTACATATTGTTTTTGTGATTAATCATTATGCTTTAGTTATGGTTGGGGGTCTCCACAACATGAGGAACTGTATTGAAGAGTCACAGCATTAGGAAGGTTGAGAACCACTGCTCTATTGGAATGTGTTTCTCATTTGTTGGAATGTGAATTTGGGTTTCAGCAAGTGAGATATTTCACAGCAGATGCTTAGACCAAGAAGTTACTGAAAATGAGTGTGGTTGCAATACACCCCGTTTTATACCATTTAAGCAGATCTCTACACCTCCGGCCCATGGCCAACACAGACCTTAGGGGACTCAGCTACAGATCTGTGGTTCACTCTCTGCAGAGCCTTACAACAGGCCTTCTAGTGAATTGAATGTAGTAGATTTTGTGCACTAAATATGGGCTTCACATGGAAAAATTTATTTAGTCTGGTACTTTTTTCCTAAATGCAGACAGTCTTCTCTCAGCTACATTAAGAAAGGAGATGGTTATGACCCTCCATCCTCCCACTTCTAAAAAAGGAGTAGTGATTTCAATGTCATCTCTTTGGGTTTACTCTTGTATATTGTTATGTAATTGAACTGTATATGTTAATTCACATAAAACTCTTAGAACAAGCCTGGCACATAGTAAATACTGGATAAATACAGGTAACCCCCCGTATAACATGGTTCTTAGGTTCCTAACAAATGCCATGTTATGCAAATCCATGTTATATGAAACAAAGAACCAGTACAAAAAGGGGGGGGGGTTCAGTTCCAAAAATTAAAAAAATATGCTATTATGTTTTTATAATTAAGAGAAGTATCTTTATTAAAGCAATTTTCATCAAAAAGTATTACATATTAATATGAATGAAGTAGTTTTCTTCGTCATCACTACTAAGCTCCATTAACTGAATGTGTTTTCTTTTTGACAAGATATCCTCATCCTCTGAACTTTCTTCAGTATTATCTTGATTTCTATGCTCTACTGTTTGCAAAAAATCTGTTATTTTTAGATTGCTTGCTTTTAGCTGAGAGATCTTTATAAATTTCATTATACAATGCTAAGCACTTTTGAAGTTGTCTCTTAAACTTTGTGCTCCTTTCAGTGCGGGGATCTTCATTTAAGAAATATGACTCTAACTGTTCAGCTAAGTCTAGGCCTTTCTTTACGCTTTGTAGAGTAAACTGTTTAACGTCTTCATTTTCATAGGTGCTATCATCCCCTAAGTTATCTTGGCATATTCCAGATGTCATTTCCACCAAAATTGCTTCATCAGTTTCTTCTTTTACCAGCAATTCTTGGATATCTTCTACAGTCATATTGTCAAAACCTTCTCCTCCTAAAGACTTAGCAAGTTCCACTATGGCATCCATCCTGTTTTCTGCTGGCTCTATTAAATTTTCACTTTGAATTCACTCTGGCCGTATATTTTCCCAACAAGCATTTAATGTTGTTGGTTCTATTTCTTTGATGGATGAATTTATTAGATTAATACAGTCCAAAATTTTATCACCTTCAGTATTGTACGGGGATTTCCCTGATTTTGTGTTAGTTTCTCTAACCATGTTAGAGTGAAACTGTTATAGAAGTACCTTGTTATATGGGGGATACCTACCTGTACTAGCTATCCTGATTTTTTTTTCACATGAGAATGTCTGTGAAACAGTTTCATTTCATAGTTATAAAATTCTTTACTGAGACAAAGTCTAACCTCCTTTGTCCTTTCTTTTTAGAGAATACTCTTTTCTGGGTTAGTTTTTCTTTGACCCTGGAGGGCGTGTAGGCTTTTACCTTCACCACCACTGGGCCTTAGTCCTGGGGTTGTGGCAGCTAATTGCATAAATGAGAATTAACTCCTAAGTACTGCTGAGACACTTAAGAGCTCACCACCCCCCATATACTAAGTGTTGTGAGAGGAAGTGTGTGGGAGCTTAAATGGCTTGCCCTAGGTCATCTAGGTAAGTGGCTTTAGCTAGATACTGGGCTGGCTGCTAAGGGCACTGTTAGGGGTTGGTCTTGCTTTTATTTTCTGAATGCAAGAACAACAGCACGTATTCAGTGAATTGGGCCTGCAGTAGGTATAATCACTGTTGGAAAATGCTGAAATCATTGCTGATCTATGCTTACAACTTTAATTTGTTCTTAGTGTGGTCACAAAGCACTCTGAGAAATCACCCATATGCCTTTACCAGTCCCCTTCTATATAAGTATCAATTTCCACAAAAAAAAGATTTTTATTTTGTTATTTTGGTCAAAATGCTGATAAATTGACAAATTTATAAACAATCAAGGAAGTAGTTACCTCGAAAGTTTCCTGATACATTGTGTTAGAACTACTTTCAGTTGTAATATAGGACATCTTCAGTGTGATAAGTTTTGTGGTATCTTTAAGGAAATTTGGGAGGATAAAATTTCCAAAGAGAGGGCAGGACTACAGCTTCAGGTGGGTGAGAGGTAGGTGAAACCCCAGGATAAAGGACAACGGTATGGACCAGGAGTTAATGGCTTTTTAGGAACAAGCCAGAAATCTAAGACCTCGTGTAAGAAAGTTTAACCCCAATACTCAAGTTGTGGATTTCAAAGTGAAATTATATTATAATCAAGTATCTTAAATGAGCCATCAGATGTTAATATTGTTAGGGATAAAGAAGCCAGTGACTCTCAAACCAGTAAGAGATAATTAACAGATGAATCATGGAAAAGGGCAAAGAAATGACATTCTGCAGCTCCTCACACATATCTCTGGAATCAAAAGGAGGAAGATTGCCATCACCAAACACAGAGAAATGGGAAGATGTAGCTGGATAACTTTGCAAATAAATTGTAGACCTATAACTAGATTACCCTTAGTTAAGCACACCCTGAGTTAAGTAGTTAATTGTGTTATATTGTGAACCTGGATTAACCAGTAATGGAGAAATCGGGGAGAAGGAGAGGGGAGGAGGAGTTCATCGAGTTAGGGAGGGGGAACTAATCACATTAGTGTAAAACCAGTTTACTTTGTCTACTTCGCGCACACATGCTCCTGGCTGGCGGTGGCGCCCAACTCTGCAGACTCGTGAATAAACAAACACCTCACTTTGCTGCTCAAATCCTGTGTCCCGGTGTTTTATTGTGAGCATTTCTCACAATGCTATTGTTCTTGCCTTGAGTTGAATGTTTATTAGCATCAGCTTGTTTAAATTGGATTTATTGCAAATTACATAGTCCAGGAAACATCTTGGGACAACCCTGGATGTCATGTGCTCTAACTGGAGTCAAACCTTTTTTTTTTTCATTTCTGAGAATTGATGTGTTCTTTTTGATCTTTCCAAATGGAATATTATCAAGATCATTATCCATTTCTGAAGAGTTATTAACATTATGTGGAAACTACAAATGAACATTGTCTTTCCATTTTCTTTTTCAGGTGGTATTTATCTTCAAAATGAAGGCTCTGGAAACTTTGGGTTCTCTATAGAAATTACAAAAGTTGAAGGAAATGTTTAAAAGGAAATTGTTTTGAAACTATGTTTACAACTAACTGATACTGCTCACAGTTTTTAAAAATAAAACCCTTTTAAGAAGATTGTATTTATGGTAAGAAGAAACTGGACTAACAATGAGGCCAAAGACTTTTCCTGCCACAGCTTACTCTGGAAACAGCCGGCAGCGGCTACAGGAGATCCGCGAGGGGCTGAAGCAGCCCCCCAAGTCTTCCACTCAGGGGCCATCTGTGGGACCAAGTGACACTTCCCTGGATACCAAGGTCCTGGGGGGCAAGGATGTTGCCCGGCAGCAGCAGCCAAGAGCTGCCCCGAAGTTCGGCCCCTACCAGAAAGCCCTGAGGGAGATCCGGTACTCCTTGTTGCCCTTTGCCAACGAGTCGGGCCCCCCTGCTGCTGCAGAAGTGAACCGACAGATGCTGCAGGAGCTGGTAAATGCGGGCTGTGACCAGGTGAGTGAGCTCCCAGGGCCCGCTTGGCCATCCCAGGAAGGCGTCCCTGTGCAGGTGCTTTGAGTGGGGTCACTATGCAGAAAAAGGTCTCCAG
This sequence comes from Furipterus horrens, assembly GCF_987537825.1. Classification (NCBI taxonomy): domain Eukaryota; kingdom Metazoa; phylum Chordata; class Mammalia; order Chiroptera; family Furipteridae; genus Furipterus; species Furipterus horrens. The sequence goes on from NW_028327174.1 coordinate 85,104,221, forward strand.
GTTAGAAATCTAGGACCCTGTATGTAGATCATTGAACTGGTCTCCATTTTCTCTCCAAAAGGGTCTTTTTAGCTGCTTTTCCTATTAGGCAAAAACCAGAAGTTTCTGAATGTTGCTGAATTGGGCCATGTGTTTATCCTGGTCTGTCATTTAAAAGGGCTTTCACATGGAGCCCTTCCTGTAGGGTTTAGTTGGGCTTATTCTGAGCTGTCATGGGGAAGAGACTGGTTTCCCTTATCTTGTTTTTGGTTTGTGCATTTTTACTAAGTTAAAGGGAAACTTGATTAACACAAATTGGCAATTCCTTGACTATTTTCTTCTAGGGGGCAGAGGGATTGAACAAAAAGGAAAAAGAACTTATGGACATGGACAACAGTGTGGTGATTGCTTGGGGGAGGGGAATATAAGGGACTAAATGGTAATGGAAAAAAATACAGTAAAGATTAAATTTAAAAAATAATAAATAATAAAAAAATGTATAAAAAGACAAAAAATTGGAAATGTATTATAACTATGTTACATCTAACTTCGCATATTAAGGAATCAGAAAGACTAGAAAAATCTTGGAAATGGTGGCAGCACAGGCTGATCTCTCAGTTGCTTAAGAATAAGGACACATTAATGGAAATGGCACTAATCATGCATGAATATGCAACTCATACCTGTACAACTGTACCTTTATGATCTGTAGCAGTTCACAAAGTTGAATAAAATCCAGATTGAAGGGCAGGGCCATATGAAATGGAACCAGTTGTCACCTTGGCAGCACATATTCTAAAACTGAAACAGAAGATTTGTATGGCCCCGTTCAAGGATGACATGCAAATTTGTGAAGTGTTCCATATTTTTACTGGTAATTACAGAGTAGTCATGAAGATGTAAATTAAGAAGGTGGAATATAGTCCATAATATTTTAATAACTATGTATGGTGCCAGGTGAGTACCGGAAATATTCGGTGAGGGGATACTTAGTAAAGTATATGATTGTCTAACCACTATGCTGTATACCTGAAATCAATACAAAATAATATTGAAAGTAAACTATAATTGAAAAATAAAAATAAAAAGCACGAAAAATAAAATAAAATAAAATGGAACCAGTGTCAAGCCAAGGTAAAAATGTAATTAGTAAAATGTAATAGTAAAAATGTAGTTGCTTTATAAAATGACTTCTGAAAGCCAGTCCTTTAGTACCATCTGTCATCTTAAAAGTCACAGTTGCACAAAAATGGAAATAAGGTAGGTGTTTTTGCTGCCTTGGAAAATTATTATGATTTCATGGTCAAAGCACATCAGGATGGCTTCAGTGCTTACAGTTTCCTAGAAATAACCTAATTCTGCACTCCTGGCATCACGGTCACAGGAGAAAGCTAACAGTGCCCTCTTTTATGTTCCAAAGTCATCTCAACCCTACTATTGTAGCTTACCTAGAAAATTGATATTTCTCAAATGATACGTTTATGAAACTAACCAATATTTCATAGGGCCTTTCTTGACACTTCGGGATATGCTGGGACTAACTTGCAAGCATTGTCATGTTGAGAGTTGTTTCTGTGAAGCTCAGGATCATTAATGATGTGCTATGGAGTGTTCCAGCAGTGGAAGCTGAGAGCAAAGCTGTGACCTTTCTCATGTGAACATATGAAGTTAGATATGCTGCCAAGTACTGCCCCTGACAAGCACAGCTGGGTAGTTTGAAAGTAGGGAGTGATCCTAGGGAAATATTGGCCTAAGACCTGTAGCCCAATGGCAAAGCTGAAACTTTTCTCCTGAAAATCACTTGCCAACAAAAGATGTGATCGGAGCTGTTGTTCTGCACAGCTGTGTTTCAGCTGTGACAGAAAGAAACAAGCAAATTATCCAAAATGCAAGTGGGATTTTTTGTTTTTTAAAGATTTTATTTTATTTTCAGAGAGAGGAGGAGGGCGGGAGAGAGAAAGAAGAAACATTGATGTGAGAGAGAAACATCTACAAATCAATTGGTTCCCTCTTGCACGCCCCCAACTGGGGACCTGGCCCGCAACACAGGCATGTGGTATGCCCCGATTGGAAATTGAACCCACGACCTTTCGGTTCACAGCCTGGAGCGCAGTCCACTGAGCCCCTCCAGCCAGGGCTGGGATCTTATTATGGTAAAATCCATTAGTGATAATTATAGTGCAAGAAATAATGAAGCTGGTTCTATTTCCAGTACAGTAAAATATAGTTAAAATACAATAAAATACAGTTAAATCGAGGATCACAACACTGGTAGAGTTCCCAGTCAGTTTGGTGTATAGTGTTACTTTATAACTTAAAACATCTCTGCCTTTATGGTTATCCTGCAACCATACCTTTTCGGTCTGAAAGAGTGCATTTGCTTTCAGAGAATTTTGTTTGGAAAATCACTTTGTGAACCCAGATAATGTGAGAGAAAAGGATCAACAGTTCTTTGAGAGCTGTATGTATCTTGAATAAAGCAGATTGTTCAAATTCCAATATAATAGATACAGAGAGTTCCTTGTTATTGGAGCTTTCCCCCTTTATCTCCTGTTGTAGTGCCTTTTAATTAGGGTTGAGTTATGTTCTAAGTATCATTTTAAACCCTGTATTCTATAAGTGAGCAAATAACCCTGATGATGATGGTGATAATGATGATGATAGTGATGATGATGATGATGACAGACTGAGACAGGGGTCTTGGTTCAGTGAAACTATGGCTCCTGATACAGAGCCTTGATCGCTAGGGCTACTCCAGTCAGGGGTGTCCTCTTCTCTGTAGGTGTTGAGTGATTTCATGTGGAGCCACAGTGAACTGTGCAGCTGGTGTGAGTCATGGTGTAACCACATGAGTAATGACCTCAAGTGTCCAACTGCTAATCACCAGTACCTGTGACATTGTTACCAAATATATCAGAGACACTGTGAAACTGTGAATGAGGGTAACAAGAAATCCACACTCCTCCAGTTGCAGTTGCATGTTTTTTTATTTTTCTTGATCTCTAACTCTAGAACCTTAAACATTTCTATTTCTAACAAACACCAGTTTATAATTATTTAGGCATTTTCTAAGATGAGATAAGCTGTCTCTTTCATGTCCTGTACTTCCTTCTGAGTCATAAACAGAAGGATCTTTAAACCCATATTTCTAATAACTCTGTTCCTGAAAATCAGGCACATTGTGTCATGCAACTCAAAACAAGTCCAGGATCCTCCCCTGACAGAGCTGCAAAGACACTTCCAGATTTGTGTGTGATTCTCCAGCAACAATGCACTTCTGGTACCAAAGATTGTTTTAAGTATGGCTGCTGTAACCAATGAACATATAAAAGGAATGATGACCAATTTCTGGGGAGTTATTGAAAAAAAATCGAATAAAAGATCCATTAAAATGTTAAACAAACAAACAAAAATCCCTATATTCATCAGAATAGCAATAAACTCCATGTTTTCCTGAGGTATTACAGGTGACTTAATGGTGATACACACTTTCATATGCCGTATTCTGTCTGTTGCACATGCACACACACACATTTTTCCATTTTATTTGGACTAAGGCTTATTGAAAATATTTGAATGTATTTTAAAAAACTTTTTGTTACAATAAACTTCTGTAAGAAAAGTACAGCCTTGGATAGTGTGGCTCAGTGGATTGAGCACTGGCCTGCGAACCAAGGGGTCGCTGGTTCGATTCCCAGTCAGAGCACATGCCTGTGCTGCAGACCAGGTCCCCATTGATGTTTCCCTCTCTTTCTTTCTCCCTTCCCCTCTCTCTAAAAATAAATAAGTAAATAAAATCTTTAAAAAAAACAGAGAAAAGTACATCATTCCTAAGCATACAGCTTAATTGACTACCCAACAAATTATACCCATGTAACTAGCAGGTACAAGTATATTTTTAATTAAAATATTTTAAAATAGAAATTTCTACAAAAGTAAAGGACTAAGTATTTTCTATGTAATGATTTAATGTAGATGTCAAATGACACAATGTTCATAATCTTTTGCACATAAATTACTAAAGACATGAAAATTTCAGTGGGAAAAAAACCTGAGGTTAGTAGATTAATATTCCTTAAGGAAGGAGCTGTTATTTAACTATAAATGCAAGGAAGTGGAAAGATATGTTTTTTTGGTTGTGAATGTGACATTTTATGTCAGTGGGTAATTTTATTACTGGGATAAGTAGTAATTTCAATTTAGCCTTTACTTTTTATAGCATTTAGTTTCACTTTTTCTGTTCATCTTTATGGTGTCAAATGCCCAAATTACCAGGTTTCCCTCTTTTTCTTCCTGACAAAGTTTTAAAAACCACTCTTTTGATTTTGCAATGATGTTAATATGTGTAACAGTTCTGCTTCTCAGAAGCATGTGACTTGTGTCCTCAGTGTGTGACATGGGACTACCAAGTATGAGGGTGCTCACTGCGCTCAGAGCACAGGGTGTGCAGGGATGGTAGGGTGTGGGGAAGCCAGCAGCTGATTCAGTGGCTCCCTGACCCTTCCTTAGACGTGTGTGTATGTGTGAGTGTGTATGTGTGTGTCCCCGTGTCACTGTGTCCTGGAAGAAGACAGGTGAGAGATTTCCTTCAGCCGTGTGCATGAGGAAATGCTTTGAGCAGATGCCATATGCTTTTTCTCTGTGAACAACCATCATCCTGACCTCCTTGAGTCTCCCTGAGCCTCCCTCATTGATCTGTGTGAGGGGTGTCAGGTCTGGCAGCTTTGCAGACTCTTTAGGGCCCTGGCCTGGCGTTCTACATTCCCTTGGTCCTGAATTTCTGTGTTAGTATAATTTCCCTCAGTCTAATTTACTATTGTGTTTAAGTGATTTAAATCTTTAGCGGAGTGAGATTAGAAAGAAATGTAAACAAACAAATCGATTTATTATGCCAAATTCAGCAGAAGAAAAAAGCCAATGGTCAGGATGTGCATTCAGAGGCAGGCTTCCTGAGAACAATGGTCACAGCACTAAGTAAGTCAGGGTGAAATGGTTAGTAGGAAAAGGCAATGCATTCTTTGCATTCTCAAGCCAACAAATGCAGAAAGCTTCTCAACCTATCCTACACGTTAATCTTTGAGCCAGGTTCTTTTGCCAAATAGGAGAAACCTGCAGAGGGGTGAGGCCTGCTGGAGGCCTCAGATATCTCCCCCCAGACCCCTCAGGATACACTTGGTGTTTGAACAGCCCACAGGCCAAGCACTGGCCACACACAACCTCACTGAAACCATACAGCAGTGGTTTGACATGGACTCCAGTGACTCCCAGCATTTCAGAGAAAACAACAGCTTCAGGGGTCACGCAGGTGGCTGGACCTTGGTCCTACCCACTGCCCTGCCTTGATGTTATTGACCTGTGTTCCCAGCAGGTGACAGTTAGATGTGCTTGTTACGTGCATGTGAAAGGAAGGACAGCAGTGCTCCCTTAAGGGGTGGCTCCTGCATGCTGCTTGTCTCCTCGCCATGGACTACTACAGCCATTGGCAGTGCTGTTTGCTGATGTGTATCCTATCCTGTGGAGGTTCTTCTTTAGGACTTCTTTCTGTCTGGCTCAGGCCCCCTGCAGCCCCACTAAGCTGGTCCTCTCAGGCGAACCCCACCCCTTTCACTTTTCCCCTGTGCCCCGTGGCCTGGCCTGCTCCCAGGTACTCTCCCAGTGGCTTCTTGTGGGGCACTTTCAATATCTTGTTTTATTTTGTTTTTGTTTTTTAATTAATTAATTAATTTTTAGACAGGGGAGGGAGGAGAGGGAGAAAGACAGGGAGAGAATTGTCAATGTGTGGTTGCGTCTCACACACCCCTGACCGGGGTCCTGGCCTGCAACCCAGGCATGTGCCCTGACTGGGAATCGAACCAGCAACACTTTGTTTTGCAGGCTGGTGCTCAAGCCACTGAGCCACACCGGTCAGGGCCTTGATGTCTCGTTTTATTGGCTGGTAATAAAACCTCCCTCTGTCTGAATGTGGGCATCTGTTGTGGCTCAATTCAAATTCCTTTTACCACTCTTTGGATAGGAGCAGCTCGTATGCAGCTGGAAGAATCTGATTATAACTCTGGCAGATTGTAGTGCCCAGCCCACTCCCCTATTGTGTGCAGGTGCTCCTGGGGCCTTAGTGCCCATGGGATGTGCTCAGTCAGAGGTGAACAGAGCTTTGCAGAGATGAGCGCATGGTCCGACAATCACAGCAGCCCTAGCTCACTCATCAGATGTTGACATGGACAGAAATATGACTTTGCATCATTTACTTTGTTTAGCCCTAACAATGTGCACCATCAGGAAAGCTGTAGAGATACTGAGAGAAATGCTAACACTAAACCACTCTTCCTTTATCTCAGCAACAAAATCCTGACTGAGGATTACTTCACTGTAATACAGGCATTTTGCTAATGAAAAAGATAAAGTCATTTCTTGGATGGTAATGACTTTTCAGTATCACTGAACACCCAGTGCTGCTCTGAAATAGAAGAGAAAGAAAAAAGACACACTTAAGTTTAGGAATATCAATAATGTTACAGGAAATTCTATTACAGTAGATTTGGGAGTAGCAGTTCCTTGCCTTTTCCCCCTTCTTCTTCTTCTTCTTCTTCTTCTTCTTTTTTTTTTTTTTTACTTTAAATTAAATTTGGCCCTGCCAAAAGATAAACTGAATTCCTTTTTAAAAGTAGGATTTAAAATTACTTTGACAAAACAGAAACAAATCATACCTTTGTGTCATACACCTCTCCCAGGCATCTCCGTAGTTATTAAAGTAATATGTGTTATTGTATAAATTTGAAAAATGTAGAAAAGTATAAAAAGAATAAAAATTGCCTATAATTCTGTTAATCCAGATATGACCACTTTGGGCATTGCCAACATTTTTTCTAATGAAAGGAAATTAAGAAAAGGGAGGAGGGATAGGCCAATGTTGATAGTAGAAAGAGTTGATCACAAAACAATATATACAGTATGATCCCAATTCTTCTGTTACAAAATATGTGCATTTATATTTCATTATCTAAGGTACCACCAAGCCCAGTCAGTTCTGGCACCCCTCCACCTCCCTCTGTCCCACCGCCAAGCCTCCACCTTTGCTCACCGAGATGCCAGTGCCTCCTGACTACTCCCCCTGTCCTTTTTTCCGTCTGTTCCCTGCACAGAGCCCTCCAAGTGATCATTGTAAAATGGGAAAGATTATGTCATTTCCCCTCTAGAAACCCTTCCCACTGTACTTGGCATTTCCTGGAGTTGGTGCTGTGGCCCATCCAGCTTTACCATCTTTTCCCAGACTTCCCTACACTGACCCCCTCCCTGGGTAATGCCCACTCCCCCTCGAAGGCTTGTCTTTATGTTGAGGACTCAGGAAGCCTGTCTGATCACTGAATCTAAACCAGATCTTTCTGTTTTGTTTTCTTTCATTACATTGTAATTTCCCTTCATATTCATCAGAATTTGTTACTAAGTAGTTGTGCATTTTGTTTAACATCTGTCTCTTACAGATTTCAAGCCCTGTGAGGCAGTAACTTTGTTCTGGTCACCATTCTCTAGGACCTAGAACTATGCAAGTTCTCAAAAATATCTGATGCATAAGTGAAGGGATAAACATTTTGTTAATAAATATTTTTATTTCTAACATCTGCATTGTATTCCATGTTCAAATAGATGTTCTATAATTTATTGCAAATAGTTGGTGTTAAAAGGCAAAAACTGGGTTTGAGCAAACTAATTTTGAGGAAAAATCAATTTGAATTGGGCAACACTAAACTGGAAGTGATTAGATGCACTTTGCCCACAGGAGCTGGGGAGAGACTTACGGGTAGAGGCAGAAGCAAAACAAGGAGACCATTTGATTGGCTCTAGCTTAAGGGTTGCCTCATTGGGGAAAACTGAGTTGGCTGTTTGTGATTGGTTGTCTTTAGGTTTTGGTGTCATAACCTTGAGGCATTTAAAGGCTTAGGTTTGGGTTTGCTTACATGGGCTGCTGAGGCATTAGAACCACCTCCGTCTCATGGCTTCATTGTTTAATTTAATACTGGTAATGAACATCCTTCTGCATAACTCTTTATGGCTATCACTGACTTCCTTGGAGTAAATTTTAGACATGGAATTACTAGGGCAAATGATAAGAGCATTTTTATAGTTTTTATTTGTATTGCCAAGTTTCTTTTTTAAAAAACGTTTTAAAAAAGATTTTATTTATTTACTTTTTAGAGGGGAAGAGAGGGAGAAAGAGTAAGAGAAACATCAATGTGTGGTTGCCTCTCATGTGCCCCCAGCTGGGAACCTGGCTTGCAACCCAGGCATGTGCTCTGACTAGGAATTAAACCAGCGACCCTTTGGTTTGCAGGCTGGTGCTCAATCCACTGAGCCACATCATCCAGGGCTAAGTTTCTTTTAAAGGTTATTAAATTGCACTTATATTTACAACCTGGCCAATAAATACTATTACTACTACTAGAAAAACAACAAAAACTCAAGTTTTTGTCAGTTTAATAGTTCTGTATTTTTTTTTCTAAGTTAAGGTATAATTGACATGCAACATTGTATTAGTGTCAGGTGTAAAACATAATGATTTGATATTTGTGTGTCTTGTGAAATAATCACCACAGTTAAGTTTGATTGACACCCATCACACATAGTTTGAGAACTTTTAAGATCTTACTTAGCAACTTTCAAATATACAGTAAGTATCATTAGTTGTTGTCACCATGCTGTATATTACATCCTCATGACTTACTCATTTTATAACTGGAAGTTTTTTCTTTTCACTCCCTTCACGCATTTCTCCCACCCTGCTTTCCCCTGCCTCTAGCAATCAACAATCTGTTGTTGGTATCTATGAGTTTAGGGATTTTTTTGTTTTTTGTTGGTGTTTAATATTTTTTGTTTTTTAATATCATACGGTATTTGTCTTTCTCTGACTTATTTCACTTCGCATAATGCCCACAAGGTCCATCCATGCTGTCACAAGTGGTAAGATTTCATTCCTTTTTTTATGGCTGAATAATATTCCAGTGTGTGTGTGTGTGTGTGTGTGTGTGTGTGTATATCACATCTTCTTTATCCATTCATCTTGGGACACTTGGCTTACTTCTATATATTGACTTATTATAAATAATGCTGCAATGAACATGGGGGTGCAGCTATCTTTTTGAGTTACTATTTTCATTTTTTTCATATAAATACCCAGAAGTAGAATTACTGGGTAATAGCTAATTTTCTAAAATTGTTTGGAGGAATTTTCACACTGTTTTCCATAGTAGCTGTACCAATTTATATTCCCACCAACAATAGTGCACAATGGTTCCCTTCTCTTTACATCCTCACTAGCACTTGTTCCTTGGCTTTTTGATAATCCTCATTCTAACAGATGTGGGGTGGTATCTTATTCCTATTGGCCATCTTTATGTGTTCTTTGGGAAAATGTCTATGCAGATCCTCTGCCCATTTTTTTAATTGGATATATATATATTTTTTTGTTATTGAGTTTTAAATTCTTTATATATTTAGGGTATTAAACCTTTATCAGATGTATGATTTGCAGATATCTTCTATTTAGTAGGTTGCCTTATCATTTTTTAAAAGTATTTTATTGATTATGTTGTTACAGTAGTTCCATTTTTTTCCCCTTTGCTCCCCTCTGCCCAGTACCTGCCTTCCCTCCAGCAATCCCACCTCCCTTAGCTCATGTCCATGAGTCGTGCTTATAAGTTCTTTGGCTTCACCCTTTCCTATATTATTCTTAACTTTCCCCTGTCTGTTTTATACCAACCAATTATACTTCTTAATCCCTGCACCATTTCTCCCCTTTCCCCCACCCAGCTGATAACCCTCCAGATGATCCCCATACTTAAGATTCTGTTTCTGTTTTGGTTTGCTTAATTGGATTTTGTTTTTATTTATTAGATTCAGTTGTTGATACTTGTGAGTTTGTTGTCAATCATTTCGTTGATGGTTTGTTCTATTTTTTTTTTTTTTTTTTTGCTTAGAGGAAAGGGTAGAGAGAGAGAGATAAACGTTGATTTGTTGTTCCACCCATTCATGCATTTATTGGTTGCTTCATGCATGTGCCATGACCAGAGATTGAACCTACAACCTTGATGTATCGGGATGACACTCCAACCAACTGAACTACCCAGCCAGGGCTATTCTGTATTCTTAATTGTGGCATTAGCTATGCGATAATAAAGAAAGTGGGTAACAGTTCTTTAGTTTTAAGTAGCTGAAAAATGCCATATTGTGAGGGGGTCCTCTTACTAAGTGCCTGAGATAGGCTCCATTTTCCTGTTAAAATGAAATGCAAAGTGTAGAACGTTAAGACCAAAATACATCTTTTCTTTTTTAAAGCCAGAATTTATTTCCTTTTAAAAATGCTCAAGAGACTTTAAAAAGGCCCCAAGATCCAAAGATGTCCAAGTTTAATATAAGATCATTCTGAGGTGGTGTCTTTCAGTTTCTCTTCTACTAAGTTATTAATTTGATCATTGTTAATGAAACACCCTGATAATTCTTCTAGTTGAGTTGCAGTGATTTCCTCTGACTCCCGGTGTCTTTCATAAATGGCCATCAGCTTATGAACCATAAAAAATGTAATACCAGAAGTAGTCAGAAAATGTCTGCAGATTCTACTTAAATATCCTTTCTGCATTATTCTTTGTAACTAGGCCCAATGATTATCAATTTGAGTAGTGGAAATCATGATGAATGTCACCTGCAAAGACTGGTATTAAGTTTCTGAGATTCCCCCAGAGAAAGGGGATTCAAGGCAGCAGAGTCTGCCCTTTTTCAAGATTTCAGTGTAGGTTCACAAGTATCCCCCCCAGCGTGAAAGCCTGTGCTCCCTTTCCTCTCTTCATCTCTCTCTCTCTCTCAAGAAAGGCCGAGAGTAGTTCCTTAAAAAAGTTGAGGCTTCTAGCTTAGACTTGTCTTTGTCTATGGTCTCTATTTAGTCATTATATTAATGAATATCTTCCCCAATAACTGCTATTTTTTTTCTCGTAAGTAGCTTTCAAGTATGTCTTTTCAGTGCTAACACCCAGTACACTGGGTTCTTCTAAGTAGTTTCCCCGATACAGTATTTCTTCCAGTGAACTTTTCCTAAAAAGAGACCATCAGTCTCTCTCTTGGTAACTACTGCTCTTCCCTCACCATGTAATCACCACTTACTTATTAGACTTCATTGTTTCTCTCAAGACTAGTCCAGCTTGCTGGCTCCAGTTGTGCCTACCTCTGTACACTCCAGCTCCTATCCAGCTGTGTAACTTTCTTCTACAGTGGCTTCACTCATGGTATTTACCCCACCTGAAATGCACTCCACCCCGGCCCAGCCACATTCCACCCACTCAAAGCCCACTCTTCATTATTCATCCTGTGACCTCCAGTTATTCATTCCAGAGCAAGCTAAATTCTGCCTTTTCTCAGTTCCCGTTTTTGTCAGTATGTACAATCCAGGCAACCATGGTAGGTCTATACAGGGCCTTGGGGATTATCTAGCCCACCTAGCTCTTTTCACAGGTGAATTTACTGAGACCTAAAGAGGTGATGTGGTCAGTTTAAGACTGGACAGCAAGTTGGAGACAGAGCTGAAGTTAGAAGCAGCTCAGTCTGGCCCATGAGGCATGAAAGAGAGAGAAATAACTGCCCCTGTATTTATAAAAATAAGACCACCCTATTTATAAAAATAAGATGAGTTTTTAAACTTGTTCTTTTTTTAATTGAATTTATTGAGGTGACATTGGTTAATAAAATGATACAGGTTTCAGGTATACAATTCTACATCTGTATATTGTTCTATGTGTTTACCACCCAGAGTTGTCTCAGTCCATCACCAGTTACCCCTCCTTTACCCTCTTCTATCTTCTCCCAACCCCTTTCCCTCTGGCAATCACCATACAGTTGTCTGTGTCTGTGAGTCTTTTGTTTTCTTTGCTTAATCCTGTCACCCTTCCCACCCAACCCCCAACCCCCACATCCTGTGTCCCGAGTCTATCTCCACTTTGTTAATTTTGGACATTAGATTCCACATATAAGTGAAATCATAAGGTATTTGTCTTTCTCTGACTGACTTATTTCACTTAGCATAATACTTGCAGGTTCATCCATTGCTGTTGTGAAAAGGTAAGATTTCCTTCTTTTTACAGCTGAGTAGTATTTCATTGTGTAAATGTACCACAGATTTTTTTATCCACTCACCTACTGATGGGCACTTGGACTGCTTCCAAATCTTGGCTATTACAAATAACGCTGCTGTGAACATAGGAGTGCATATATTATCTTGATTTAATGTTCGTGTTTCTTTGACTATATTCCCAGAAGTGGAATTCTATTTTTTATTTTTTGAGGTAGCTCCATACTGATTTCCACAGTGGCTGCACCAGTCTGCATTCCCACCAATAGTACACAAGGGTTCCCATTTCTCCACTTCCTCGCCAGCACTTGTTGTTTGTTGATTTATTGATGATGGCCATTCTGACAGGTGTGAGGTGATATCTCATTGAGGTTTTAATTTGCATTTCTCTGGTGATTAGTGATAATGAACATCCTTTCACATATCTATGGCCCATCTTTATGTTGTCTTTGGAGAAGTGTCTATATTTTTTGCCTATTTAATTGGATTGTTTGGGTTTTTTTGGTGCTGAGTTTTATAAGTTTTGAACCTTATAAGATGCATCAGGAAATATATTCTCTCATTCAGGGAGTTGTCTTTTCATTTTGTTGGTACTTTCCTTTGCTGTGCAAACATTTTCTAGTTTGCTGTAGTCCCATTTGTTTATTTTTCCTTTTGTTTCCATTGCCTAAGGTGATATATCAGAAAAAACATTACTATGAGAAGTGTCTGAGATTTTCTACTTGTTTTCTTCTAGGATTTTTATGTTTTCGAATTTAACATTTCAGTCTTTAATCCATTTTGAGTTTATTCTTGTATATGGTTTAAGAGAGTGGTGTAGTTTCATTTGTTTTTCACCTATCTGTCCAATTTTCCTAATACCATTTATTGAATAGACTCTATTTACCCCATTGTATGTTTTTGCCTGCTACATCAATCCACTTCTTAGAAGTAACCACTATTTGGCCATACATTGTGTGTGTGTGTGTGTGTGTAATTTCTTTTTGGTTTTTGTTAGCTTTTAGTTTGGAAAAAGTTTTATAAGTAAAACAGCATTGTGAAAGACCCCACATATCCATCAGTTACCTTCAGCAGTCGTCACTAGTCTTACTTTCTTGTTTCGTCTGTCTCTGGAGTTTTTAAAATAAACATTTAATTCAAGTATAATATCCAGGATGTTTTAAAAATAAATACTAGGCATCAATCATATTATTTATCACCTATATGTTCCTAAATGGATTTCTAAAAGGCAAGACAAAAAGAAGATTTAAAAACACAAAAGACAAGAGTGAAAACATAATTCCCATATGGATATTATGTTACGGAAAATAATGACTCGGTGAGTTCAGAGGGCAGCGAAGGGTTATTTGTTACACATACGGGCTCAGAGGAGTTCACTCCAAAATCTGAGCCCCGAACAACTGCTGTACATTCCCTTTATGTGTAGACAAACGTATAGAGCGGAGCAAGGTTTTTGTCCCGAATCGGGCTACAGAAGCTGAAGAGCTTTGTTCTTCCCTGTTTTTCCTTGCTGGATACTCAGGAGTTACAATCTTACTGTGATTAACTAAATTAACTGTGGTGATAATTAACTGAGGGTGATCTGGTTATAGGTCTGTCTCCAGCTCTTCTTTGAAATTTCTTTATCTTGTTTGCTGGGCTGTCTAGCTACAACCCCCCACTTCCCAGAGTTTGGTAATGACTATCTCCTCCCTTTGATCTCAGAAATCCTTAGTGCTCAGAAGCATCTATGCTGAGCTGAGGAATGCCCCCTTCCTGACTTGTAAGTGTGCTGATACTGTTAACTCTGGCTCAGAGAGCCCCTGACTCAAGCTTTAATTACATTTGGACTGCACCTGGTGACTTACACAGAAATGGTAGGGAAAGGAAGCGGTGATTTTTATATTTCTGGGTATTCCTTTACCTTTCCTCTCTTTGATGCCTAATGTTAGAGGGCATCATCATAGGCATCATCCTGTTTCACAACGAGACACTTCTCTGCCGTGGTGTTCAAGACTTGGCAGTCTTGGATTGCTTGTATATAGGCTGTGGCCCTTCAGGTTATGACGGCCTCCAAGGTTTGGACGAAGGCACGACCAATGCAGGGGCCAAGAGCAACCCCTAGGAGTATGACGAGGATGGGGCCAAGGAGGGGAGTAACCCATTGCTTCCATGACCCTATTTCCCATCCTCAGAAGGCTGTATTTTCTGACCAGGATTTTTGTATACTTCCCCTTAGTTCTTTAACCTTTTATGTTACTATTTCAGATTGGTTGATAAAATAACAACATTCTTCTCCTAGGAGCATACAGGTCCCCCTTTTCTCGGCTGTGAGGAGATCCAAGGCTCATTGGTTTTGAATGGTAACCTCGGCTAGGGAGTTAATCTGGTGTTGTAGGGTCATTAAGGAGTCTGCGATTCTTTCCATGTCATCATTAATTTGCTGGGAGAGCTGATAGTATACTCCTATGGAAGTTCCTAATCCCCCTAGACCTGCTCCTACTCCAGTGGCTAAGCTTATTCCTATGAGGGCCGCCGCTAATGCAGCCCTTTTATGCTGGTCCTTAGGGTGGAAGTATTCTGTGACTTCCCTGGGGGTGTAAATATTGATATTTGGAGTGAGGAACACCTGCCTGCAGATCCCAGCCCAGTTGGCCTGAAGGCACCTATATGCCTGGGAGTCACACAGGAAAAATATACCAGAGGGGCTGCATGTGGTCCTGTTGAGGATCTGATTTTGTTTACACAAACCCCTGGCAACAGTTTCTACTTTGATGGGTTCTATAGGCTCTTCCGGGGAAGCAGGCAGGAGAGGTTGCTTTCCATAGGGGATAGCTTTAACTTTGGACGTAACCGGGCCAAAGAAAATTGTGGCGTTCTGGTGGGGTGCCTTGGGCAGAGTCCAGTTAGCTGGGATAGGAATGTCAACCTGGGCTTGTTGGGTAAGTGGGAGGCATACCCAACACTCGGGAGCTGGCTGGCTAGAGTTCTGGTAGAGAGTATACACTGCTCGTATAACCTGGTCAATCTGCTGAACCTTCAGACGGCTTCTAGGAAGGCAGTCAGGTTGAGGCCTGTATACTCCATGCACTGTTTGGGCTGAGTCAAGTTGTGCCTCACCTGATCAATGTGTTGCTGCCATGCCTGATCCTGTTTCCCACTCCTGTCAGAGGTTCCAAATTAGGGAAAGTAGGTCCAACATGCCTTTGTCGCTGATGGGCCTACTCAGGTGCACTCACTTATTAAGCCAGTATATTGTAATTTGTACAATAACTTCTCCCTCCCCCCTCCCCCCTCAGGTACAGAGGGTAGGCTGTATGCCTCGGTAACACTCTGCATGGACCAGGGTGCACGAAGAAGACAGTGGCCGGGGAGGTCCAGTAGGTAGCCCTTGTCTTATGCCTTTTCCTTGGCCCGGGGCATTGGCTGGTTGGGCTCGTTAGTCCCAATGCCCACCCTGGTAGTGCAGCTGTTAAAATGGTCCATAAGAGTCTTAATTTTACCATGTTTCAGGCGGGCAGGCAAGTGAGACACCCGTTGGTAATAATGAGAGCTGCATAAGCGAGTCCAAGCACGAACCGTTGACAGTTGTTCCAGTCTTCTGGGGTAACAGTCACTAAGCCGATTCTGAGTATTGTGTTGGGAATGCTGACAACCACGAGACTTGCCACAAGCACTCTGTCATCCCTCCTTCTCCAGAGAGGTCCTCTGGATCTTGAGTCAGAGGGGATTTTCTGGGTCCTTAGCTGCCCACCACTCTTTCTTCTCGCTTTCAGGAGGAGTGGCTCCTTTCACCCGACTGGTGGATCCATGGAGTAAGACCTGCAACTTTAAGGGCAGTGGGAGTGGTTAATAGTACGGGGTAAGGCCCAGCCCATGTGGGCTGGAGCAGTTTCTTTTTCCAGTCCTTGACCCAAATGTAATGTCCTGGCTGCCAGGGGTGAACTGGGCCTCCCAAAGGAGTATGTTCCTGGTCTAAAGCCTCTTTGTTTATTTGATGCCTAGTTCTGCCTAATGTTTGCAAGCAGGCTCCCTGACTCATTTCTCCCAGAACTTTGGAGTCTTTCTAAGGTAGTGGCAGGACTGGAGGTGGTCTGCCAAAGAGGAGCTCAAACGGGGTGTACCCAACTCAGCCTGGGGTGTTCCTAACTTGGAAGAGCACTAAGGGCAGGAGGTCTGGCCAGGGTAGGTTTGTTTCTTGGTAGAACTTGGCCAGGGTTGTCTTTATAGTCCAGTTTATATGCTCTACCTTGCCCAGGCTTTGTGGACGGTAGGCCATATGCAGATTCCATTTGATTTGCAGGCACTTGCTTAGTTCCTGCAGTATTTGTTCAACAAAGGCGGATCCATTGTCACTCCCGATAGAGAGGGGCAGGCCGTACTTAGGTATGAGTTCTTTTAGTAGTGCTTTTACTACTTCTTGGCTCTTCTCAGTTTGGGTTGGAAAGGCCTCTCTACCCATCCGAAGAAGGTGCATATGAACACCAGGAGATATTTGTATCTTTTACTGGGCTTTATTTCTGTGAAGTCTACTTGTAAGTCTTTAAAAGGGTAACTGCCAGTCGTCTGCACTCCCAGGGAACCCTTTGGATGTTGTGGCGGGTAATTCCGGGCACAAGTTACACACCGATTGCTGACTGAGACGCAGAGGCTCGGTAATTTAGCAATGTAGTAATACCTTTTGAGCAAGGCTTCCATTGCAGTCTTTCCCAGATGGGTAGTCTGGTGGCACTCAGCTACTAAAGTTTGCACTGGATCTCAGGGAACAAAGACCCTATCATCAGACAAGCGCCAGAGTCCGGTGGTGGTCTTCACGCATTGTTCCTTTTTGGCCCACAGTTCCTCTTCAGGGGAGTAAGTTGGCTTAAGCAGATCCGGGGTGAGCAGGGGACAGGCATATGTTTTGATGGGCTGAGCTATTTGCTCTCCTCTTGCCGCCTAGTTGGCAGCCTTGTCTGCTCTTTGGTTGCCAAATGCTACCTCCGTTTCTCCCTTTTGCAGTGTATTACGGCTACTGATGCCGGGGCCCGGACAGCCTTCAACAGCCAAAGTATTTCCTCCTTATTCTTTATCTCCTTTCCCCCGGCAGTGAGCAACTCTCTTTCCTTATAAATCGCCCCATGTATATGGAGGGTGGTGAAGGCATATTTTGAGTCCGTGTAGATATTTACAGTCTTTCCCTTGGCCAGCTCTAGGGCTCGAATTAGCAGCCACAGTTTCGCCTGTTGGGCCGACCAACCCGCCTCCATGATTTTGTGGTTGTTACTGCGTAGCCCGCACGTCTGGTACCTTCTTCTGTATTACTGCTTCCATCTATGAACAGGACCAGCTCTGGATTATGTAGAGGTTGGTCCTTTAAATTGGACTGGCTGGCTTAGACTTCTTCCATAACCTCTGTGCAGTCGTGCTCCGACCCTCCCTCCTCTGCTGGTAGGAAGGTGGCCGGGTTGAGTTTACGGATGGCTTTTACCCGAATTCTGGGATTTCCATAGAGGAGCCCTTGATACAGGATTAGTCGTGGATTTGATAGCCACTTGTGTCCATATCCAGATAGTAGGCTGGCAACTGCATGAGGAACATAAATGTCTATTTCCTGGCCTGGGATCAGCTTATCTGCTTCCTGAAGCAAGGCTACTGCGGCCTCTACCACTGTCAAGCACAGGGGTGATCCTGATGCTGCAGAGTCCAGTTGTTTTGATAGGTAGGCCACCAGTCTCTGCCAGAGTCCTACTGTCTGAGTCAGGACCCACAAGGCGCCCTTGTCCTTTTCATAGACAAAGAGGTCGAAGGGCTGAGTTGTATCAGGTAGGCCTAAGGCTGGTGCCTTTCCCATCTGTTCCTTGGTGGTCTGGAAGGCCTTTTCTTGTTCAGGGCCCCACACAAATGGCATAGTGTCTGGTCTGGTCAGAGCTTGGTACAATGGTCTGGCCAGGGAGGCGTACTCAGGAATCCAGATGCGACAGAACCCAGCAGCCTTCTTAAAATTCTATCAATTTTTGCTGACTTGTTGGCATTGGCAAGGTGAGAATCACCTTTTTTTCTTTCTGACCCGAGGAGCCTTTTTCCCTGTATAATTATAAACCTGAGATATTTGACCCATTGCTGGCAGATCTGGGCCTTTTTCCACGATACCTTATATCCCGCATCAGCCAGAAGTCGAAGGAGCCTTTCTGTTCCTGTCCAACATTGCTGGCGGGTTGGGGCTGAAAGAAGGTGGTCGTCTACATATTGGAGCAATGTGAGGTTCTTTTCAGTGATAGCGAACATGCTTAAGTCTTTGGCTAAGACCTCCCTGAAGAGCGTGGGAGAATTCTTGAATCTTGGGGCAAGCGTGTCCACATGAGTTCAGACTTGACGCCTGTTGCGGGGTCCTTCTGTGAGAAATGCTCACAATAAAAACCAGGACACAGGACTTGAGCAGCAAAGTGAGGTGTTTATTCATGAGTCTGCAGAGTCGGGTGCACCCTCAGCCAGGAGAATGTGCGCACAAAGCAGACAAAGAAAACTGGTTTTATACTAACACGATTAGCTCCCCCTCCCCTCTCCTTTTCCCCCTGCTTCTCCATTATTGGTTACTCCTGGTTCACAATCTAACGCGATTAACTACTTAACTCAGGGTGTGATTAACTAAGGGTAATCTAGTTATAGGTCTATCTCTAACTTAACTGCAAAGTTATCTAGCTACATCTTCCCACTTCTCTGTGTTTGGTGACAACAATCTTCCTCCTTTTGATCCCAGAGATATGTGTGAGGAGCTGCAGAATGTCATTTCTTCGCCCTTTTCCATGATTCGTCTGTTAATTATCTCCTACTGGTTTGAGAGTCACTGGCTTACTTCATTATCCCCAACACTTCATTCAAATGCAAACAGGGGTTGGCTTTGTTTGGCTAGTCACAGGCAAAAGAAGGGTGAACCAGGCCACTTGGGGAGGCAGTTGTCCAAGGAGGGCGTAAGGGTTGGGAACCACAGGGTGGAGGCTGGTAGTAGCTTCATCGATCATCCATAGGTCTTGAACTGGGCGGTATCCACTCCTGTGTGGCTTCCGGCCTGACAACAATGGAGTGTGCCATTGTGATTGGCACGGCATAAGGATGCCATAAGCTATGTGTTTCTGGATGATTTTGGAGACTCCGACCCTGGATTCCCTCAAGATTGGGTATTGTGTCTGTACTGGGGTAGCATTTAGTTTCAGCTCTGTTACCAATGGGGTGTGGTTGAGGGCTAGCCCTGGTGGGTTGCCTTCAGCCCAGACTTTGGGCTACTGGGTTTTTAGACTTCCTTCTTCTTGTTTGCTTGGTGCCTGTTGCCCTGTGCTCGGTTCTTCATAGAGCCGGTATTCCTCCTCCTGTGGGACAGTAATGAGAAGCACAAGACTGCCCTGGAGTCGAAGGTCATCTCTCCCCTCCCGCCAGAAGGTTATCTGCGCCCCGAGTTTGGTCAGAATGTCCCTCCCTAACAATGGGACCGGGCACTCCGGAAGGTATAGGAACTCATGGGTAACTGTGTGGCCCCCAACCTGGACACTTCATGCTTGACAGAAGGTCCGTGGGGCTCTAGGTTGCCCCGTTGCCCCAATGATGCAAGACATCCAACCCGGAGGTGGTGCCACTGGCATTGTCACAACAGAGTGCTCAGCTCCGGTGTCTACCATGAATGAGATTGTTTGGCCCCCTATCTGGATACGGACCATGAGCTCTCGGGGGCCTAGGTTGAGGGAGCCTGGTCTTTCCTAGTCCGATTCGAAACCCTCCAGGTTCAGCACGGCAGGGGTCTTAGGCTCAGGTATGTAAGGTTTTGGGTGTGGCGGTGCTCCTTTCTTTCAGTTGGGGCACTCGTTCTTCCAGTGCCCTTTTTCTTTGCAGTGTGCGCATTAGTCTGGGCCCAAGGGTCCTCGGTTCTTCTTCGCCCCTTTCCTAGGAGGGGGCACAGTTCCCTTGGGATTACCAGGCTGTCCAAGTGCCGCAGCTAACAGGACTGCCTTTTCCTTCATTCTTCTCTTCGCCTCTTTTTCCGCAGTTTCCTCTCTGTTATTGTGTACTTTATTGGCTACTTCAACTAGTTGGCTGAAGTTCATGCCTGCGAAACCCTCCAACTTTTTTTTTTCTTTCTTTTTTTTTTTTTCACTGTGTGGTTGCCTCTCACTCGCGCCCCCAACTGGGGACCTGATGTGCAACCTCCCTCCAACTTTTGAAGTTTCTTCCTGATACCCGGAGCGGACTGGGAGACAAATGCCGTATTCACCATCCACTGATTATCAGGGCTTTCTGGATCGAAGTGGGTATAGACCCAGTACCTTTGTAGAGTCATTCCAGGAAGTCACTGGGGCACTCCTCTGGCTGTTGAGTAATGGTGGCGACCCTGGACATGTTGGTGGGCTTCTTGGCCCCTTCTTGAATGCCCCTGAGGAGTGCATCTCTATACCTTTGAAGCGCAGCCCTCCCTTCTTCTGTATTGTGATCCCAGGCTGGCTGGACTTCAGGTTCCGCTTCCCTTGCCCATGCCTCTGGATTTAGGATCCCCACCGGGGTGGTGGTCTGGAGGTATTTTAGGGTTTCTTGGAGAGTTCTGCGCCTTTCCTCATTGTTGAACAGAGTGAGGAGTAGCCAGCGACAGTCATACCAGGTTGGCCAGTGGGTCTGCATAATGGATTCCATGAGATCTACCAGGGCCTGGGGCTTCTTTGAGTAGGACGGGGTGTGATGTTTCCAGCTGAGAAGGTCCATGGTAATGAAGGGGCTGGTAGTAGGCCATCATTCGTCCAGGTCGAATTGTCCCATCTGGATGCCTGGGTCTCCCAAAGTGGCATCTGGATTGCTGCACGGGGTCGCAGTCTGCCCGAACCGGGTTATCCCTTTCTTCCAGGGCTGGGGCTGATGGTGGGGACACTGACTGCAGTGGTGTCTCTGGCGCTGGTGCAGGGTTCGCTCCTCTGGGAGCATAGGGTGGAGGAAGGCTGAGGGTCAGGGGGGTTCTTCCTCTGTGTCCCTCTGATGAATGGGGTGCTTGCATGGTCCTGGCAGCTGAGCAACTAGGACGTGAGGGTGTCGGCTGGGTGCAGGCCTATCCCCAGCACAGAATGTTGTTGATCCAGCCGTCACCTTGGATTTGTTGGAGACTCCCTTTACTCTAGACTTCCGGGTGGCACAATCTCGTAACCATTTGGGGGGGGGGGTCTCATGCTAATTCCTGCCACAGGTCAATGTAGACACTCACCCAATCTGAACGCTGCGTGGCTCTTGATGATTCGTTCACTCTCCTTGGCAGTTCGGGTTCGGGTCTAGGATGCGTGGTGCCAAGCAAGGGTACCCCGGGGAAGTCGGGCTCCAGAAACTGCTGGGTGGCGCTTCCCAATCGTCGCAGCCACCCTACTCCCCCCACCCCCAGGGGTGGGGCGCCCACGTGCTCCCTCACCAGAGGCAAACGCTTGCTCGTGTAAGCCATTTCCCGGTCAGGGAACCAAAATATTACGGAAAATAATGACTCGACGAGTTCAGAGGGCAGCGAAGGGTTATTTATTACACATGCGGGCTCAGAGGAGTTCACTCCAAAATCTGAGCCCCAAACAACTGCTGTACATTCCTTTTTATGTGTAGACCAACGTATAGGGCGGAGCAAGGTTTTTGTTGCTAAGCGGGCTACAGAAGTGGAAGAGCTTTGTTCTTCCCCATTTTTCCTTGCTGGATATTCCAGGGTTACAATCTTACCGTGATTAACTAAATTAACTGGGGTGATAATTAACTGAGGGTGATCTGGTTATAGGTCTGTCTCCAGCTCTTCTTTGAAATTTATCTTGTTTGCTGGGCTGTCTAGCTACAATCCCCCACTTCCAGAGCATTTCTTTATATTAATGAAAGCATTATTCTAAAATGCTTTAGATGCCATATGGTGATAGTCTATTATTATATGCCAAAATTTAACAGTTCTTCCTTTTTAGACAATGAGATAGTTTTCAGTTTTTTATTATTATGAATAGTACTACAGTGAACATGTTTATTCATAAATTTTGGAAGACATCTTTACTACTTTTTTTTTAGGTCAGATTTTTGAAAGTGAAGTTACTCTAGGAACTTTGTTCTGACATTGTTTCATGCAAATTTGTTTTGCCTTGAGGCTGAGTAACATTGACTAGTAGATCACACAGTAGTAAATGACTAGTGAAAAGAAGTAAACCCCCCAAGTCATGTTTTCAGTAATTTTTCAGCATGTGTTTACTGAACACTTACCAGGTGCCTAAGATACTTCCTTTTAATGCCTGGTTGATTCTGAATTATCTCTCATTTACCAGTTAAACTCTAGTAGATATATCCACTAATGATAGAGGAGTTAGGGGGTGGCAAGAACCCTCATTCTATAACCATTATAAAAACTAGATTTTAAAAATTAAAAAGTTAAAGACAATGAAAAGTATCTGAAAACGGACACCACAGGAGAGGTTTAATCTCCAAAACCAATGGGAAATGGTAAAACTTGGGAACTTGTGGCTTTCTAGCCGAAAGGTCTTGTCTAACTCCCATTGCTGCAGGAAATGATACAAGGAGAGGGAGAAAAACCTCAGCCTTACTGACCATAGGTCAGGTAGCTGAGAATGTAAAGAGGTAGGTAATCTAGGCACTGAAAAAATTACGGAAGGCGTGAAGCTCAAATTCTGAGTGCAAACTCTCCCAAATCCCTTGCAGCAGTTAAAGTGTGCATGTGTGGGTAGAGCCCAGGAGGCTCAGTGAGAAAGCATGCAGAGGCCAGAAAGAGGTATATCCTTGAGAGAAGAGCTGTTTGGGGGCCAGACTTATGAGCTTATTGTGCTTTTAAACCAAGTGCATTTCTCAACCATGTGCAGCTTAGGTGGTATAAAGTAAAACCCTTAATGGGCTTCAAGTTTGAGAGGGCAGAGCAGCTGAAAATTAGTGGTGAGAGGGGAAGAAATCCCTAGAAGCAAGAAAGTCACAGCAAAGCTAAGTCTCAGCTCTCCCTGTAGCCTTTGCTGATAACTAGTTATGTGGGCATAGAAGCAGCCATCACAAGGTTAAAAAATTGGGAAGCCGTAGAACAGAATAGAGAGAACAGTTTCTATGTGCTCCAGTTCAAATCCTGTCAAGTTACTGCCTGTGATAACAAAATCACTATCCTCACAGCCAGCAGAATCAATGTTCTGAGAGATATTATCCACAGTTTCCAGTTTGTAACATGCAGAGAAACAGGAAAGTAAGACCCACCCATACTCAGATAATAAGGCAGTCAAGAGAAACCAACTTCTGGTGGTACCAGATGTTGGCTCTAGCATAAAGATTTAAAATATCTCTTTTTAAATTGCTAAGATGGTAAATTTTGTGTGCTTTAAAAAAAATACCCACAATTAAAAAAATCTATTAAAAGGTTATTTTATAAAAAGTGAAAGGAAAATGTGTCGGAAGAATTCAGAGAAAATATAGTATTAATACACAGAAAATCTCAGCAGAGAAACGGAAACCAGAAAAATAGAAAATTATTTTCCTATAAGTGTATGTACTTTTATGAAACTTGAGGTCTTTAAAAAAAATTTTTTTTTCTATTACAGTTGTCACATTTTCTCCCCATTGCTCTCCACTGCCTGCCTACCCCTTCCCCTCTCCCACAGTCAATCCCCATTCTGTTTTCCATGTCCATGAATCATTTATACTAGTTTCTTGGCTAGACCCTTCTCCTTCTTTCCCCTCTTCTCTCTCTTCCCCCTTCCCTCTGGTCACTGTTTCAAAGTATACTGACTATGGGGAGATAGAAGAGGGTAAAGGGAGATAAATAGTGACAGAAGGAGACTTTGGGTGGTGAACAAACAATACAATATACAGATGATGTATTATAGAATTGTACACTTGAAACCTATATAACTTTATGAACCAGTGTCACCCCAATAAATTCAGTAAAAAGTTTTTTTAAAAGTACACTGACTAAAATTTAAAAAATTGACTGAAGGGTCTCAACATAACATTAAGTACAGAAGTAGAAAGAATCAATGACCTTAACTATAGATCAGTAGACATTACCCAACCAAAAACATAGAAAAGATTGAAAAGAAATTAAGAGAATCTCAGAGACTGAGGCTGATATCAGGTCGTTTAGTGTATATGAAATTGGAGCCCCCAAACAAGAGGATCAATAGAAAGAGGCAGAGGGACTTGCAGCCAAGATGGAGGCATAGGTAGACACTTTGCCTTCTTCCACAATCATAAGAAAGATTATACCTACCTCAAAACAAAAAACAATCAGATCTACCAGAAAACCCAACTGCATGAAGTCCAAAAGAGATATAAAGAAGTAATACTCATCCAGATGGGTAGGAGGGGTGGAGACAGGGAGCTGGGTCAGAGAGGATACAGTGTGGCCATGGCAAGGAAGTAGCTGAGGCCAGCCAGCAGAACGAGGGATTACACATTATAAAAGTCAATAGGGACACCTGGGGAGCTATCCCAGTCCCAGGCCAGACCGCTCAGCTCACGGTTCTAGTGCTGGGCAAATAAAGCCTCATACATTCTGGCTGTGAAAACAACTGGAGGTTGGGGCTGCAGAAGAAACCGTCCATCTCTCAGGAGAGTCTGTTTATAGGGCCCGCAATGGTCCTAGAATGTACACAAACTCACCCACTCTGGGAACTATCACCATGGCAATAGCTAGAAGGGCACCAGTTGCATATGGGAAGTGGGTGAAGTGACTGGGAAACGGCAAGTGCCGAGCAAGGGACATTGTTTCCTCTCTGACCCCTCCTCCATACACAGTGCCACAAGGGGGTGAAACTGCTGCCCAGCACTGAGGAATACCTAAGACTTTGCTCCTTATAGTGTAACAAGTGCAACAGCTCTACCTAAGACATAGAGGCAAACACAGGAGGCTATTGAGAAGACAGAGAAGTATGGCCCAAAAGAGGGAGCACAGCAAGGCTGCAGAGGGAGAACTAAGCGACAAGGAGATACCCAACTTAACAGTTGCAGAGTTCAAAACTCTGGTGATAATGATGCTCACAGAAATGACTGAGTATGGCAAATGCATAAGAGAAGAAGTGAAGGCTATACTAAATGAGATGAAGAAAAATTCACACAAACCCAATGGTGAAGGGAAGGAAGCCAGGGTTCAAATCAGTGATTTGGAACATAAAGAAGAAATAAACAGTCAGTCAGTACAGAATGAAGAAACAAGAATCGAAAATAATGAGGAGAAGCTAAAGAACCTCTGGGACAACTTTAGATGTACCAACATCTGAATCATAGGGGTGCCTGAGGCGGGTCACCCCCAATGCCCTTGGCTTGGTGGAAACTCACTGTCCGGTAGTGGTCTCAGGATCATTGATGAGAGACAATAAGTAACCCAAACACTGTATTTTGTCTAGAAGGAGGAAAGGTGGCTGATTTTTCTAGGGAGAAATGCCTTCTAAGCTCCTTTTATTAAGGAGGTATCGAAGGGATACAGAGTCAGGATACACAAATCACCAATCAATTTCAAGCACTTGGATTACTGTTAACAATCACTGATTACCAATAACAATGTAAGACACACAGTGTAGCATTCTGGGTCACGGTCTGTTAAACAATCTGGCACTATGGGGACATCAGGTGCAAAGCTTTATACACCCTCCGGGTATTTGATGTAACACAGAGTCTATAGCAATAGTTCTCAACCTTCCTACTGCTGTGACCCTTTAATACAGTTCCTGATGTTGTGGTGACCCCCCAGCCATAAAATTTTTTTCATTGCTACTTCATAACTGTAATTTGCTACTGTTATGAATTATAATGTAAATATCTGATATGCTGGATGTATTTTCATTGTTACAAATTGAACATAATTAAAACATAGTGATTAATCACAAAAACAATATGTAATTATATATGTGTTTTCCGATGGTCTTAGGTGACCCCTGTGAAAGGGTTGTTTGACTCCCAAAGGGGTCGCGACCCACAGGTTGAGAACCACTGGTCTATAGCTAACTTAAGAAATGAGAAAAACAGAGCAAGCTTCAAAACAGAATATGCATTTTTAAAATCCAGTTCCCATGGGAACCCCCTGAATGGGCTTTTGGGTCATGTCCGTCTCCAGCCTTCTGGGTCTTCCAGTCAAGATTTATAGGCCTCATGGGGGTGCCTAGCTTGTGGCCGGGCTACAATTCCCGAAACCACGCAGGGCAGTCCCCTACAGGTGCCAAAAGGAGAAGAGGAAGAGCAAGAAATTGAAAAGTTTTTTGAAAAAATAATGAAAGAAATTTTTCCTAATTTGGCGAAGGAAATAGACATACAAGACCGGGAAGTAGAGTCCCAAACGGGACCACATCATGGCGCACATCATAATTAAAATGTCAAAGGTTAAAAGATAAGGAGAGAATCTTAAAAGCAGTTACCCACATACGAATTCCCATAAGACTATCAGCTGATTTCTCAAAAGAAACTTTGCAGGCAAGAAGGGACTGGCAAGAAGTATTCAAAGTGATGAAAAGCGAGGACCTACAACCAAGATTACTCTATCCACCAAAACTATCATTTAGAATAGAAGGACAGATAAAGTGCTTCCCAGAGAAGGTAAAGCTAAAGGAGTTCTCCATCACCAAGCCCTTATGATATGAAATGTTAAAGGGGACATTTAAGAAAAAGAAGAAATCAAAACTATGAACAGTAAAATGACAACAAACTCATAACTATCAACGAATAAATCTTAAAAAAAAACCTAACCAAATAACTAGAACAGGAAGAGAACCATAGATATGGAGATAATATGGAGGTTTGTCAGTGTGGAGGGGGAAGGAGGAGAATAAAGGGAAAGGTGCAGGGATCAAGAAGCATAAATGGTAGGTATAAATAAACAGAGGGATGGATGTTAAGAATACTATAGGAAATGGAGAAGCCAAAGAACTTACATTAATGACCCATGGAAATGAACTAAGGTAGGGCAGGAGAGATTGCTGTAGGGAAGGGAGGTACTCGGCAGAGGGGGACAAAAGGTGAAAATTTGGGACAACTTTAATAGCATAATCAATAAAATATACTTAAAATTAAAAAGCTGAAATTATTGGAATGACATGTTCAAAGTGGAGAAGGGGAAATAAATTTGTCTACTGAGAAGTCTATGTCTAGCAAAATGTCCTTTAGAAATGAAAGTGAAGATATTTGCAGAGAAACAAAAATCAGAAATTTTGTCACCAGGGGGCCTGCATTAAAAGGAATGCTAAAGGATATACAGGCAGGAATGAAGAGCACTAAGAATGGTAGATAACAATAAATATAAAGACTGATTTATTCCATTCTTTGTCAGTTTCTTTAAAAGATGTATCAACATTTAAAGCAAAAAATAACACTGTGTTATTGGGCTTACCACACATAAAGATATCAGATAGAACATTATGGTTGGGGTTAAATGGAAATATATTATTTCAAGGTTCTTATATTTTTCTGACATAATTAGAAATTAACATTTAAGTGGATTGTGATAAGTTAGAGATGTATGTTGCTTGCACTCTTCAGAGCAATTACTAAGATATAATTTAAAGAGATAGAGCTAGTGAGGCAACTGAGAAATTAAAATGGAATGCCAAAAAAATTTTTATTAACATTCCCTGGCCTGGTGGCTCATTTGGTTGGAGCATTGTCCCATACACCCAGAATCTTGGGGGTTCAATTCCCCGTCCAGGGTACATACCTAGATTGCAGGTTTGATAACTGGTTGGGGTGCATATGGGAGGCAACTGATTGATGTTTCTCTCTCTCCTCCTTACTCTCTCTCTAAAATCAATGAAAACATATCCTCGGGTTTTTGTTTTTGTTTTTGTTTTTGGTTTTTTTTTTTTTTTTTTTTGATTAACGCGAAAAGAGGCAGAGGAGGGATAAAGAATAAAAACTAGATGAGATAAATAGGAATGGCAGACCTGAATAAAACTATATTAATAATTACATTCACTGTAAAGGGATTAAGCACTCTAATCAAAAGGATAGATTGTCATGCTGAATAGAAAAAGCAAGAACCAACTATATCCTGTATACAAGACACACTTAAAAATTCTATTAATTTTATTTTTAATCATTTATTGGGGTGGTATATTGGTTAATAAGATTGCATAAGTTTCAAGTGTACAATACTAAACACAATACATCATCTGTATATTGCACTGTGTGCTCACCACCCAAAGTCTAGTATCCTTCTGTCACCAGATATTTGACCCCTTTACCCTCTTATACCTTCCTCCACTCCCCTTCCTCACCGGTAACCACTATACTGTTGTCTGTGTCTGGGAGTGTTTTGTTTGTTCATTTGCTGTCTGTTTTACATTTCACATATGAGTGAAAATATGATTCTTGTCCTTTTTCTGTTTGACTTATTTCATTTAGTATGATACTCTGAAGTTCTTTATGATGTCACAAATGGCAGTATTTTATCTTTTCTTATGGCCGAGTAGTATTGCATTGTATATATGTACCACGTCTTCTTTATCCAATTCTGTATTGAAGGACACTTTGATTGTTTCCAGGTCTTGACAACCATGAATAATGCTGCAGTGAACATAAGGGTACATATATCTTTACAAATACATGTTTTCAAAATTTTTTGGTAGTTACCCAAAAGAGGGTTTGCTTAGTCATATAGGAACTCCATAATTGTTTTCTTCTTTTTAATTTTAATTTTTAAATTTCTTTTTTTTATTGCTGTTCTATTACAGTGGTCCCATTTTTCCCTCTTGATCTCCCCTGCCCCACCCACACGACCCCCTTTCTCCCACAGTCAATCCCCATTCTGTTGTCCATGTTCATGGGTCATTTATACTAGTACCTTGACTAGACCCTTCCCCTTCTTTACCCTCTCCTTCCCCTCCCCCCACTCTGGTCACTGACAGTCTGTTCTTTGTTTCCATGCTTCTGGTTCTATTTTGCTTGTTTGTTTGTTTTGTTCATTAGGTTCCTGTATTAGGTGAAATCATACGATATTTCTCTTTCACCGCCTGGCTTATTTCACTGAGCATAATACTCTCCAGTTCCATCCATGCTGACAGAAAAGGTAGGAGTTTATTCTTTCTTTCTGCTGCATAGTATTCCATTGTGTAAATGTCCCACAGTTTTTTGATCCATTCATCCACTGATGGACACTTAGGCTGTTTCTAGCACTTGGCTATTGTAAATAGCACTGCTATGAACATAAGGGTGCATAGGTTCTTTTGAACTGGTGTTTCAGGATTCTTCAGGTATAATCCCAGTAGTGGAATTGTTGGTTCAAAAGGCAGTTCCATTTTTAACTTTTTGGAAGAAATTTCATAATGTTTTCCACAGTGGATGCACCAGTCTGCATTCTCACCTACAGTGCATTAGGATTCCCTTTTCTCCACGTCCTTGCCAACACTTGCTGTTGTTGATTTGTTAATGATGGCCATTCTGATTGGTGTGAGGTGATATCTCATTGTGGTTTTAATTTGCATCTCCCTGATGGCTAATGATGTTGCACATCCTTTCATATGCCTATGGGCCATCTTTGTGTCCTCCTTGGAGAAGTGTCTGTTCAGGTCCTTTGCCCAATTTTTATTGGATTGTTTGTCTTCCTGGTGTTGAGTTATGTAAGTTCTTTATATATTTTAGAGATCAAACCTTTGTCTGAGGTATCATTGGCAAATATGTTTTCCCAAATGTTTGGTTCCCTTTTCATTTTGCTGATGTTTTCTTTAGCTGAACAGAAATATTTTAGTTTGATGTAGTCCCATTTGTTTATTCTATTGTATATTTCCCCTGCCCTAGAAAATATATTGGTGAAAATATTGCTCTCTGGGATATCTAAAATTTTACTGCCTATGTTTTCCTCTAGAATTTTTATGCTGTCAATGCTTACATTTAAGTCTTTTATCTATTATGAGTTTATTCTGGTGTATGGTGCAAGTTGGTGGTCTCGTTTCATTTTTTTGCATGTACCATTCCAGATCTCCCAACACTATTTGTTTAAGAGGGTATTTTTACTCCCTTTTATGCTCCTGCCCCCTTTGTCAAATATTAATTTACCATAGAGACCTAGGTTTAATTCTTGGCCCTCTGTTCTGTTCCAGTGATCCTTATGTCTGTTCTTATGCCAGTACCAGGCTGTTTTGATTGCATTGGCCTTTTAGTATAGTTTGATACCAGGTATTCTGATTCCTCCTACTTTGTTCTTCTTTCTCAAGTTTGCTGACTATTCAGGGCTGTTTTTGGTTTCATATAAATTTTTGAAATATTTGTTCCATATCTGTGAAATATGTCATTGATATTTTAATAGGGATTGCAGCCATGGCTGGTGTGGCTCAGAGAATTGAGCGCCAGCCTGCAACTAAAGGATTGCAGTCCATGTCCTCATTTGGGCAATCACACATTGGTGTTTCTCTCCCTCTCTCATTCCCTTTACCTCTCTCTAAAAATAAATAAATAAAATCTTTTTAAAAAAATAGAGATTGCATTGAATCTATAAATTGCTTTGGGCACTATGGACATTTTAATGATGTTGATTCTTCCAATCCATGAACACAGTATCGTCGGCAGCCGTCCGTCTCGAGAGACGATGGTGTAGCTTCTTAAGAGTCTATCTGCACCTCCGAGAATGGCTGTGCAGTCCGACTCGGGAGTGACACGGTATCTGTCTCCTCCCGTGTTGAATCGACATCTTGCGATGACACTGGAGTGTCCTCTTCAGTGAAGCTGAAGCTACAGAGCCTGGGCAGGGTGATATGGAGGGTCTGCTGTTGCTCATGCAGCAGACACCCCCATCTCTTCGCAGCTGAAGGGTCCAAGGGAAAGACGGAGTCAATACAGCTTGGCTTCAGGTGCGCCGCAGGAGTTGCCGGTGTTGACTACAACGTCAAACCGCCTTAGGGACTCCGGCTCCGGATTTTCTGTCGGGGTTTACTCCCTTAGCCTTTCCCCTGAAGAGGTATGCCGCAAGGCAGTGGAGGTTTTTTGGAGTCAGAGTTTTCCTTCTCTGATGTGCCCTGACTGGAAGATCGAACCAGCGACACTTAGCTCGCAGGCCGACGCTCAATCCACTGAGCCAAACCAGCCAGGGCTGGATGAACACAGTATATGCTTCCACTTATTCATATCTTCCTTAATTTCTTTCTTCAGTGTTCTGTAGCTTTCCAAGCACAGGTATTTTACCTCCTTGGTTAAGTTTATTCCTAAATAGTTTATTTTCTTGTTGCTGTAGTAAATGGTTTTTTTTCTAGTTTCTATTTCTGATATTTCATTGTTGGTGTACAAAAATGGCTTTGATTTTGGAATATTGAGTTTGTATCCTCCTGTTTTGCCAAATTCACTTATTAGGTCAAGTAGTTTTTTGGGGGAGCCTGTAGGGTCTTCTCATACACTCATGTCATCTGCAGATAATGACAGTTTTACTTACTCCTTTCCAATTTATTTCTTTTATTTATTTTCTTGTCTGATTGCTGTGGCTAGAACTTCCAAAACTATGTTGAATAGAAGCGGAGAGAGTAGACATCCTTGTCTTGTTCCTGATCTTAAGGAGGAAGTGTTAAGTTTTTGCCCATTGAGTATGACGTTGGCTGCAGGTTTCTCGTATATGGCCTTTATTATGTTGAGGTATGCTCCCTCTGTTCCCCCTTTGCTGTGCATTTTTATCATACATGGGTGCTGTACTTTTTCAAATGCTTTTTCAGCATCCGTGGATATGAGCATGTACTTTTGTCTTTCATTTTGCTTATCTGGTGTTTCACATTTATTTATTTGCTTATACCATCCTTGCATATCTGGGATGAATCCCAGTTGATTGTGGTGTATGATCCTTTTAACGTATTGCCGGATCTGGTTTCCCAATATTTTGTTGAGGATTTTAGCATTTATGTTCATCAGCAATATTGGCCTGTAGTTTTCTTTTTTTTATTGTGTCTTGACTTAGTTTTGGAATTAGGATACTATTAGTCTCATAGAAAGAGTATGGGAGTCTTCCCTCTTCTTGTATTTTTAGGAATAGCTGGAGAACATTCTTCCCGAAGTGTTTGGTAAAATTTGCCTATGAAGTCAGCCAGTCCTGGGCTTTTGTGTGCTGAATTTTTTTTATTACTGCTTCATTTTCATTAGTTATCAGTTTATTCAGGCTTTCTGCTTATTCTTGATTTAGTTTTGGAAGATTATATGTTTCAAGAAATTTGTCCATTTTATCCAGGTTGTTAGATTTCTTGTCATGTAGTTGTTCGTAGTAATTTCTTATAATCCTTTGTATTTCTGTGGTATCAGTTGTGATTTCTTCTCTTTCATTTCCGATTTTATTTATTTGGGTCCTCTCTTTTTTTTTCTTGATGAGCCTGGTTAAAGGCTTGTCGATTTCGTTTATCTTTTCAGAGAACCAGCTCCTTGTTTTATTGATCTTTTGAATTGTCTGTTTAGTCTCTATGTCTTTTACTTCTGCTCTGATCTTGATGATCTACGTCCTTCTGTTCGCTCTGGGCTTTGTTTGTTGTTGTCCCTCTAGTTCTTGTAGCTGTAGGGTTAGGTTGAGATTCTCTTATCCTTTTTAGGTAGGCCTGTATTGCTATAACTTCCCTCTCAGGACTGACTTCACTGTCTCCCATAGGTTTTGGGCTGTGATGTGTTCATTTTCCTTTGTTTCCAGAAACTTCTTGATTTCAACCTTGATCTCATTGTTAACCCATTTATTATTTGATAGCATGTTATTCAGTCTCCATGAATTTGAATGTTTTCAAGTTTTTTCCTTGAAGTTTTCTGGTTTCAAGCTGTTGATCTGAGATGATGCTTGATATAATTTCAATCTTCTTGAATTTGTTGAGGCTTTTTTGTGTCCTACCATGTGGTCTGTTTTTGAAAATGTTCCATGTGCATTTGAAAGGAATGTATATTTTACTACTTTGGGGTGAAAAGTTCTGTATATATTAATTAAGTCCATTTGACCTAGAGTGTTGTTCAGTGCCACAATATCCTTGGTGTTTCTTTCCTTGGTAGGTCTGTCCGTTGTTGACACTGGGGTATCAATATCCCCTACGATGAGTGTGTTGCTGTCGATATCCTTTTTGCAGTCCTCCAAGATTTTCCTTATATATTCCTGTGTTGGGTGCATATATATTTACAAGGGTTCTATCTTATGATGGATTGATTCCTTAAGTATTATGAAATGTTCTTCTTTGTCTCCTTTTATGGACTTTGTGGTGACATCTATTTTGTCTGATATAAGTATTGCTACCCCAGCGTTTTTTTCATGTCTGTTTGCTTGAAATATTTTTTTCCATACCTTCACTTTCGGTCTGTGTAGATCTTTTGTTCTGAGGTGGGTCTCTCGTAGACAGTGTATATGTGGGTCAGGTTTTCTTATCCATTCAACTACCCTGTGTCTTTTGATTGGAGCATTTAATCCATTTACATGTAAGATTATTATTGATAGGTATTTATTCATAGTCATTTTTCCCTTTGTACCTGTTTCCCTCATCCCCCGCCCTCTCTTTTTCTTCATCTTTTTGAAACAGACACTTTAGCACCTCTTGCAATGCTGGTTTGGTGGATATGTATTCCTTTAGCCTTCTTTTGTCTGGGAAATTCCTTATTTCACCTTTTAGTTTGAATGAGAGCCTTGCTGGGTAGAGTATTCTTGGTTGCAGGCCTTTGCTTTCTTTGCTTGGTATATATTTTTTTGCCATTCTTTTCTGGCTTGTAGTGTTTTTCTTAAGAAATCGCTGATAGTCTTATTGGAGCACCCTTGTACGTTATTAGCTGTTTCTCTCTTGCTGCCTTTAAGGTTATCTCTTTGTCTTTGAATTTTGCCATTTTAATTATGATGTGTCGTAGAGTGGGCCTCTTTGGGTTCATCTTGATTGGGACCCACTTTTCTTCCTGGACTTGGGTAACTTTTTCTCTCATCAGGTTAGGGAAATTTTCTGTCATTATTTTTTTCAAACAGGTTTTCTTCACTTGCTCCTCTTCTGGTTTTTTTTGAATCCCTATGGTACAAATATTATTGTTTCATGTTGTCCTGCATCTCTCTTAAACCCTCTTTATTCCTTTTCAGTCTTTTTTCATTTATTGAACTGTCTGGGAATATTTTTCTACATTGTCATCCAGGTTGCTGCTTCATCTAGCCTGCTTTTCATACCTCTACTAGGTTCTTCAATTCAGAAATTGTATTCTTCATATCCTCTTGGCTCTTACTGTTAGTTTCTATGTCGTTTTTAATGCTGGTGTAGTTCACAGTAAGTTCCCTGTAGCTTCCCTGGAGTTCTTCGTAGTTTTCTCTGAGCTCGCTGAGCTCATTGAGCTTCCTTATAACCATTTATCAGAATTCCATGTCTGCCAGTTTGCTCGCCTCAGTTTCATTTACCACTCTTTTGGAGGGTTCCTCTTTTCCTTTCAATAGGGAGTTGTTTCTTTATCTCCCACTTTAGGTGACTCTCTTGTTTATTTCTGCTTCGTAGATTGATCTACTTTGACTTCCTATGGTAGGAGAGCTATGGGATTCAGTGGTGTAGTCTTCTTGATGTCCTTAACTTGATGCTCTTGGGATGCTCTTTATGCCATTTATTTTGCCTGTCTGGTTGTACTTGGTTTTGGTTGTTTTTGTGTTGCTCTTTGGTGGGTCCTTCCCTCTGGCTAGCTGAGGGTCACTGTGCCCACCACGTCTTGTATACTGTTTTAGAGGTGCTGCCAGAACAAAATCAAACAACCCTGGCAAGAAACCCACACCCATTAACATAACCCCCACCCTCAATCACACTGTCAACAGTAAATGAGCCAGTATTATTAAAGATGTAAAGAGATTAAGACTAGCACAAGAAAGGAAAAACAGATAAGAGTTGAATAACTGAAAGAAAAATGATTTTTGAGAGGGTAGAGGGAGGAGCAATAAATAACGAGTAGTGTGACAAGGCAGTGAGAGAAGTAAAATTTACATTGTATATAAAAAATGGAGGGAAGAAGGCAGAGTAAAGTAAGAGAGGGGAAACGTATGGTATTAGGTTTAAACAGAAGTTATGTGTGTGTGTGTGTTTGTTTATAGAAGTTATATATGTGTGAATATATATATATATATATATACACACACGCGCGCGCAAGAAAATGAGATAAAGAAGAAGAAACAGGAACCAAATTAGAGAAACAGTTTCACCACAGCACTATCAACAACGAGTGAGCTAAGATTAATATAGGTTTTATGGGAATAAGAGGGGAAAAACAAAGAAAAGCTTAAAAGATATCTAGAGGAAAGGGAAGTGATTTGAGATGATAGCGGAAGATGGTATACTAAGAGTGAGGAATGAAAATCAGGCTAAGACAGGGAAAAATTCAAATATAGAATGAAATAAAGGGCTGGAAGAAGGTACAGATGGAATAGCAGAGGGGGTTGATAAGATTTGAGATTCGAAATACCAAAATCAAGTGAAGATCTATGAATGAAATTGCAGAAATGCCAAAACTACCACTATATCCACAACCAATGAGCAAAGATTGATCAAGATGGAGAGAGAATACATGTATTTTATGAACGGGAAAAAGAATGTGAGATGACTAATGATAAGAAAAGTGGTTTTGAGAAGCAGGAGAGGGAAGAAATAAATGAGAGTGTAGAATGGGAACATGTCATAGCAAGAGAGAAGATGGAATTGAAAACAAAAATTAAAAGAGGAAACCAGATGGTAAAATGGAGTAAGAGAATGGAGGAGCAAAATATGAGATTGGAAATGAACTGCAATATAAAAACTACTGACTTAAAATGCACAAACTTGAAGGACAAGAAATGAATGTTTAAAAGCTATGCAGGAGAGAAAGTAACTCATGAAGTAAACTGCAGTAGAATTCATCTCAGTAATGTCTGGTTTTTACCACTTTCTTTTTCTGGATCCACCCCTGGTCAAATTCCTTGGATTTCTGGCTGCCTGTCTGTGAGGAGATCTAGCTGGATGCTGAGGCTGCTGCTCTCTCGCTGGTTGTTCTGCCGACCTCTCCTCTTATAGCAGCTCTCTGCTGTGAACCATGCTGGGTTGGGTCCCTCCCACTGGTCCTGTGGTGCACTCTAGCCCTCTGCATTTAAAAAAAAAAAATTCATTCATTTATTTTAGAGAGAGGGGAAGGGAGGGGAAAAGGGAGAGAAACATTGATGTGTGAGAGATACATTGGTTGCCTCCTGCACATCCCCAACTGGGACCCTGGCCTGCAACCCAGGCATGTGCTCTGACTGGAAATTGAACCAGCAACCTTTGGTTTGCAAGCTGGCACTCAATCCACTGAGCCACAGCATGCCAGGGCAAACTCTACATTTTTGTACAGCAGAGTTGTTGTGCCTTCGCACAGGTGTGCTAGCCCAGGGTTCCTGCCAAGTCTCTTCCAAAAGAATCTCTGTGCGCCCCCCTCACTGCAGCACTGGTCCCTGGGGGCTCCGTTCTCCATGTGTTCCACCTTTCCAAAAATTACAGTCTCTCACCGTCAGGGCTGGCCTCCGTCTTCCTGTGTCTCTGACAGTTTCACGCAAAGTTTCTCACTGGAACCTTCCTGGATGGCTCTGGGAAGGGTCCGTGCAGTGATATAGTAACACTAGGCAGTGGTAGAGTGATGATTTTGCTCCCTCCGGAGATCTTCAGCCTACGGTGGGAGTGCAGTTTCTAGGGCTTGCAGCTCCTGAGCTGATTTTCAGTTGCCCCTATATGGTGCAGCCAGAAGCCCTGGGCTGGGCAGCCCTGACAGTTCCACTTAGAAAGTGTGGGCCATCAGTTTTTTGTCTACCCCCATGCTCTCATCCCTGTTTGCTCTCACTCACAGCTGCTCTCACTCACTCTCTACTCTGTGTTTTTACTCCAAGTCCAGTCTGCGATGGGAGAAAGTAGACAGGGCTACTAGCTACTCTGCTGCCATCTTTTCTCTCTCCCATATTGTTTTCCATAGTACCAATTGGCTGTACCAATTTACATTCTCACCAGCAGTATACTAGGGTTCCCTGTTCTCTACAGCCTTTCCAATACTTATTACTTGTCTTGTTTTTAAAACCATTTTAACAGGTGTGAGGTGGGATCTCACTGTGGTTTTGGTTTGCATTTCCCTTATAGTTAGGGAAGCTGAGCATCTTTTCATATATCTGGTCATTTGTGTATTTTCTTGGGAAAAGAGTCTATTCAGGTTCTCTGCCCATTTATTTATTTATTTTATATTTTATTGATTATGTTGTTACAGTAGTCCCAATTTTTTTTCCCTTTGCTCCACTGCACCCAGTACTCCACCATCCCTCCAACAATCCCACCCCCCTTAGTTTATGTCCATGAGTCGTGCGTATAGTTCTTTGACTTCACCCTTTCCTATATTATTCTTAATTTCCCCCTGTCTATTTTGTACCAACCAATTACACTTCTTAATCCCTGCACCATTTCCCCATTTCTCCCCCTTCCCTCTCTCAGCTGACAACCATCCAAATGACCCCTGTACTTATGATTCTGTTCCTGTTCTGGATTTGGGTTGAGTTTGTTGTCATTTCAATATTCATAGTTTTGATCTTCTTTTTCTTAGGTAAGTCCCTTTGACATTTCATATAATAATGGCTTGGTGATGATGGAACTCCTTTAGCTTGACCTTGTTTGGGAAGCACTTCATCTGCCCCTTCCATTCTAAATTATAGCATTACTGGATAGAGTAATCTTGGTTGTAGAACCTTGTTTTTCATCACATTGAATATTTCTTGTCAGTCCCTTCTTGCCTGCAAAGTTCCTTTTGAGAAATCAGCTGAGAGTCTCATAGACACCCCTTTGTAGGTAACTCTGCTTTTCTCTTGCTTCTTTAAGATTCTCTCTCTATCTTGAACCTTTGGCATTTTAATTATGATGTGTCTTGCTGTGGTCTTCCTTGGGTCTAGCTTGTTTGGGACTCTCTGAGCTTCCTGGACTTGTATGGGTATTTCCTATGCCAAATTTGAGAAGTTTTCCTTCATTATTTTTTCACATAAGCTTTCCATTTCTTGCTCTTCCTCTTCTCCTTCTGGCACCCCTATGATTCGGATTTGGCACGTTTAAAGTTGTCCCAGAGGTTCCTAAGCCTCTCCTCATTTTTTTCAATTCTTGTTTCCTCATTCTGTACTCGTTGGCTATTTTTTTCTTCCTTGTTTTCCAAATTATTGATTTGAACCTCAGTTTTCTTCCCTTCACCATTAGTTTTGTGTGGATTTTTCTTTGTTTCATTTAGCATAGCCTTCACTTCTTCCCTTATGTGTTTGCCATACTTAAGCGTATCTGTCAAGCCTATGAGCATCTTTATCACCAGTGCTTTGAACTCTATGTCTGTTAGGCTGGCTCTCTCCTCACAGCTTAGTTCTCCCGCTGGAACCTTGATCCGTTCCCTGTTTTGGGCCATACCTCTCTGTCTCCTTATCTTGACAGGCTCCTGTGTTTGTTTGCCTCTGTGTCTTAGGTAGAGCTGTTGCACCTGTTACATTTAAGGGGCGGAGCCTTAGGTATTTGTCAGTACGGGCGACCCATTTCATCACGTTGTGGTGCTGTGTGTAGGGGAGGGGTCTGAGAGGGAACAATGCCACCTGCTCAGCACTTGTCCCTTTTCCAGGCACTTCTCCCACTTCCTTATGGGATTGGCACTTCTCTAGCTGTTTCTCTGGCCGTCGTTCCCAAAGTGGGTGGGTCTGCGGACGTTCTAGGACCGTGGGGGCCCTTTAAACAAGTGGACTCTACTGAGAGACTGGCAGTTTCTTCCTCCACCCCAACCCACACTGGTTTGCACAGTCAGAAGCAATGAGGCTTTATTTTCCCCAGCGACTGGAACCATGAGCTGTGCTGTCTGTCTGGTGCTGGGAGTGCTCCCCAGGTGCCCCTTCCCACTTTTTAAAACGTTTGACTGTGCTTTTTGCCAGCCTGTCACTGACACTGCAGCTGCTGCCCCCACCACCGTGTCCTTTCCACCCTTGCTCCGCCCCTCCTACCTATTTGGATGAATATTTCTTCTTTATCTTTGTTGGACTTACATGCAGCTCGATTTTCTGGAACTTCTGGTTGTCTCTAGTTTTGAGGCAGTTGTATTCCTTCTTAGTTGTGTAGGGAGACATGGCGTGTCTGTCTAGGCCTCCATCTTGGCCGGAAGTCTCTCTGCCCATTTTTAAATTGGATTGTTTGCTTTCTTGTTGTTGATCTGTATCTGTTGTCTATATATTTTGGATATTCACTCCTTAAGTGTTATTGTTTGCAAATATCTTCTCCCATTCTGTTTGTTTTGTTGTTATTGATGCTTTCTTTTACTGTGCAGAAGTTGTTAAATTTCATATGGTCCCATTCATTTATTTTTGCTCCTACTTCCCTTGCCTTTGAAGTCAAATTCATAAAAATCTGAGACCAAGGTCCATAAGTTTACTGCTTATATTTTCTTCTATGTAATTTAATGTTTCAGGTTTTATATTTGGATCTTTGATCCATTTTCAGTTAATTTGTGTATGGGGTCAAATAGTCTAGTTTCATTCTTTTGCATGATACACACTTCTTAAATACAAGGAAACAAGTGGACTGAAAGTAAAGGTCTGGAAAAAGATACACCATGCAAACAGTAAATATAAACAGATGCAGTGGTAATATTGATATCAGATAGTACCTGTTGACATGAGTATACTTCAGACAAAGATGGATAATTAACAATAAAAGGGTCAGTACTTCAGGAAGTTATAGTTAAGTTTACACCTAAAAACAGATCTTCAAACTACAAGCTAAAAGGAGAAATGGGCAAAATCACAAATCACACACACAGATGCTAACCCATCTCTCTCAATAATGGATGGAACAAAGAGACAAAAATATCAATAAGAATATAGGAAGTTTGAATGACATTGTCAACTACTTTAGCTTAATTGACATCCATAAAACACCACACTCAGTAACTGCAGCATACACATTCTTTTCTACTGTACATGGATATTCACAAAGATAGTCCAGTTATTAAGACAG
Organism: Furipterus horrens; assembly: GCF_987537825.1. Taxonomy (NCBI): domain Eukaryota; kingdom Metazoa; phylum Chordata; class Mammalia; order Chiroptera; family Furipteridae; genus Furipterus; species Furipterus horrens. The sequence continues at coordinate 85,144,172 of NW_028327174.1, forward strand.
AAATCTCAGCTTTTCAAAGACTGAAATATTACAGAATGTATTTTCTGAGCACAGTTAAACTAAGTTAGGGAAAAGGTAAAGTCTTTAAAAGCCCAAAATATATGTACATTAACCAATGATTCAAAAAAGAAATCTCAGAAGAAATTATAATACATTTGATTATTTAATAAAAATACAGCATATCAAAATTTGTGACATTTTGCTAAAATGGTACCCAAAGATACATTAACATGTGAAGTGCCCAGCCTATTTTATCTTCCTTTCCATTTAGTATAGTGTCAGTCACTGGTGACTGACATGGCGCTTAATATGTTAATTGATTTTAGAGAGAGAGGAAGGAGGAAAGAGAGGGAAGCATCACTTCGTTGCCTCCCGTACGCGCCCTGGACTGGGAATCAAACACATAACCTTTTTGGTGTATGGAGCAATGCTCCAACCGAGCCACCTGGCCAGAGTAGTAAATTTATAGTTTCAAATGTTTATTTTAGAAAAGAAAAGTCTAAAATCAATTTTCTGTGTTTCTCCCTTGGGAGGTTAAAAAAAGAACAGTAAACTAAGCCCAAGGTAAGTCAAAGAAAGAAAACAAACTTAGAGAAAATCAGTGAAGCCAAAGGCTGGTTCTTTGAAAAGCTCAATAAGATTGATAAACCTCTAGCTGAATTTACCCTAAAAAGTAAATAAATGAAGTGATAAATAAGAAACTTAAAAAGCACAGAGGAAACAAATGGCCATTTTCATAAGTGAATGAAGGGACACCACTGTGAACCCTACAGACATAAAAACGGTTATAAGGGAATAAAAAATAAGTATTAGCCAATAAATGTGACTTAAATGAAATGGATAGACTAATTTTCTTTTTTTTTTTTAATGTGTTTTATTGATTATAATATTACATTTGTCCCCATTTCCCTTCCCTCTGCTCCCCTCCACCTTGTGGTCCCCCTCCCTCCAGTTGTCCCCCCCTTTTTGACCATGTCCATTAGTTGTGCATATAGTTCTTCTCAACCTCTCTCTGTCTATTCCGTTCCCTCCTACCATGATCCTTAATTCCTATATCATCTCCCTCCCTCTCCCCGTTCCCCCTCCCTGTTGACCTCCCCCCAATATGTTCCCCGTACCTATAGTTCTTTTTCCACTCTCGTTGCCTGTTTAGTTCGCCTTTGTTTCAATTCCCTAGCTTCTGTTGTTTCTTGTGATGCAGTTTTCATTTTAGATTTCATAGTTTTGATCCTCCTTTTTCTAAACCTGTCCCTTTAACATCTCATATAACAGTGGTTTGGATCTAATGAACTCTTTCAGTTTTATTTTGTCCTGGAAACACTTTCTCTGCCCTTCTATTCTGAATGACAATTTCGCTGGATAGAGTATTCGTGGTTGTAGGTTTTGGATTTTCATTACGTTGAATATTTCTTGCCAGTCCCTTCTTGCCTGCAGGGTCTCCCTTGAGAAGTCAGCTGATAGTCTTAATTGGGACCCCTTTGTACATGATTCTTTTCTTCTCTCTTGCTGCTTTTAAGATTCTCTCTTTATCTTTAATTTTTGACATTTTGATTATAATGTGTCTTGGAGTGGTTCTCCCTGGGTCCAGTTTTTTTGGAACTCTCTGTGATTCCTGGACCTGTAAGTCTATTTCCTTCCCCAAGTTTGGGAAGTTCTCCTTTATTATATTTTCACTCAATTTTTCAAGTTCTAGTTCGTCTTCTTCGTTCTCTGGCAAGCCAATGATTCTTATGTTGGGCCTTTTATAGCTGTCCCAGAGGTTTCTGATCCTCTCATCGTTGCTTCCCGTTCCTTCTCTATATTCTGGTTTGTTGAAATGAACTCTGGATTTTTTTTCCTCACAGTCTGTCTCGTATGTGGTTTTGTTCCTTTCGTTATGAGTGTTTTTCGCTTCTTTCTCATCTTTTTCCAGATCTTTTGTTAATTCTGTAAGCCACCTGATAACAATGGTCCTGAACTGAGCCTCGGACAGGTTTCTTATTTGTTCATCTGTCAGATTCCTCATCTGTTGCCTGGTGAGTTGTGCCACCGGGATTTCTATAGTTGTCTGCCTCATTTTGACAGATGCGTTTTGTTTTCTTGGGCCGGCTGTAGGGGGCGGTGCCTGTGTACTTGTCACGACCCAGCGACCGGCAGCAATCCGCAACCTTTCTCGCTGCGCCGTGGTGCTTTGTCGTCACAACCCAGCGACCGGCGCCTGTCCGCGGCCTATTTCGCAGCCCTGTGGCGCTTTCTTTGGGGGCGGGGGTCCAAGATGGATTCACACAGTTATTCCGCTAGGAGACCGGGATCCGTCCTCCCGCCCCCTGGGCCTCACTGTTCAAGGCAATGTGGTGGCTGCTTTCCCCAGCGTTGGGTTTGCAAGCTGCCGGGGGTTCGACTGCAGCCGGGGTTGTTCTCCCCGCCGCTGTCCCAGGTGCGACCGCAAACAGCACCGCCCCCTTTCGCTTGTCCTACCCGCCCAAAGGGTGCCGCTGGTTTATAACTTCATACGTTGGGCTTCCGTGTAGCTTTATTTTCTGGAATTTCTAGTTATCTTTTGTTTTGAAGTAGTTGTAATCCTCTTTAGTTGTAGAGGGAGACCGAGCGTGTCCGTCTAAGCCTCCATCTTGGCCGGAAGTCTAATTCCCTAATTTTCTTTTTTAAAGATTTTATTTATATATTTTCAGAGAAAGAGTAAGGGAGGGAGAAAGAGAGGAAAAGAAATATCAGTTGGTCGCCTCTCACACGCTCCCAGTGGGGGTGCCTGACCTGCAGCCCAGGCATGTGCCCTGATAGGAAATCGAACCAGCAACCTCTTGGTTCACAGGCTGGCACTCAATCTACTGAGCCACACCAGCCAGGTGGATAGACTAATTTCTTGAGGGACAAAATACCAAAAGTAACACAAGAAGAAGTAGGAAAATCCTAGTAGTCCAATATCTATCAAAGAAATCCATAATTAAAATTCTTTCTACAAAGGAAATGCAGGTTCAGATGATTCATTGGTGTGTTCTACTAAATAATTAAAAAAGAAGTAATAGTCCTAATTCTTACAGAAAATAAAGGAGGAAGGAATAGTTCCCAACAAATTTTTTGAGACTGGTATTTACTTTGATATCTAGACCTAACAAAGCCACTGTGAGAAAACTACAAATCATTATTTCAATATCTTTTATAAATGCTCTGTAACTACAAATATCTTCATCAAAATATTAGCAAATGGCATTTAATAAAAAGATAATATATCAAGACCAAGTGGGTTTATCCCAGACATTAATGCTAGTTTAACATTAATCAATATATTTACCATCTCAATGAATGAAGAGTAAAGCTATATCAACAGATATGGAAAAAAAGCATGTGGCAAAATTTAACAACCATTCCTAACAAAAACTCTCACCAAACTAGGCAAAAAAGAATACTTTCTCAATGTGCTAAAGGGCATTTGTGTAATATCTACACCTAACATCACATTTAGTGGTGACAAATTGATACCTGTAAGATTGGTCATAAATCATGGATGTGCACACCATCTTCTGTGAAGACCCTGGCCAGTTGCATTAAGGAGAGGAAAAGAAATGAAAGTATACAGATTGGAAAATAAGTAAAACTGTCTTTATTGGTATTTGACATGATCCTTTTTGTAGGAAATCCTAAGGAATCTATTAGAAAGTTGCCAGAACTAGTAATTTTCTACTTAACAGTTTAGCATGGTTGTAGGATCGTTGTCGTTGGCAGCCGTCCGTCTCGAGAGACGATGGTGTAGCTTCTTAAGAGTCTATCTGCACCGCCGAGAATGGCTGTGCAGTCCGACTCGGGAGTGACATGGTAGTATCTGTCTCCTCCCGTGTTGAATCGACATCTTGCGATGACGCTGAAGCTACAGAGCCTGGGCAGGGTAATATGGAGGGTCTGCTGTTGCCCATGCAGCAGACCCCCCCTCTCTTCGCAGCTGAAGGATCCAAGGGAAAGACGGAGTCAATACAGCTTGGCTTCAGGTGCGCCGCAGGAGTTGCCGGTGTTGACTACAACGTCAAACCGCCTTAGGGACTCCGGCTCCGGATTTTCTGTCGGGGTTTACTCCCTTAGCCTTTCCCTGAAGAGGTATGCCGCAAGGCAGCGGAGGTTTTTTGGAGTCAGAGTTTTCCTTCTCTGATGTACCCTGACTGGAAGATCGAACCAGCGACACTTAGCTCGCAGGCCGAGGTTAATATTACAAAAATTAATAGTTTTTCTGTATACTAGCAATGCATGCTTGGAAATTGCAATTTAAAATATGATTTCATTTATAATAGCATTTAGAAATATGAAATACTTCATGATAAATTTAACAAAATGTGAACAAGACCTATATTCTTAAAACTACAAAACATTACTGAACGAATGAAAGAAGATCTAAATAAATGGAGAGATATACCATGTTCATGGATTGGAAGACTTAATATTGTTAAGATGGCAGTTCTCCCCACACTTACCTATAGATTCAAGACTCAGCAAAATCCCAATAAGGTCTCACACAGGCTCTTTTTTTTTAAAGGAAATTGACCGTCTGATTCTAAATTCTTATATTGCTGCAAAGGACCCAGAATAGCAAAAGCAATTTTAAAAAGAACATAGGTAGAATACTTAAATTACCTAATTTCAAGGCTTATACTAGTTAAAACTTTAGACTATAATTGAGTAGACTCTAGAGCTACAGTAGTCAGGATACTGTGGTATTGGCATAAGGATAGATACAAAGATTAGTGGAATAGAACACAGAAGTCCCTCGCTATATCGCGGTTCACTTATCGCAGCCTCACTGTATCATGGGATTTTTAAAAATATTATATTTAATTATTTATCACGATTTTTCTCTATATCGCGGGATTTTGCAGTACTGTATACGTATGTTAAAGTTATGTAGGTTTAAGAGTGCAGAATAAATGTAAGGTTCCTGCTTCGCAGGGGGTCTGGGTATCATATAATACCCGTGATAAGTGAGGGAATACTGTACAGAGTCCAGCATAGGCCCACGCTTATGTAGTTAATTGGTTTTCATCAAGGGTACAAAGGACATTTAATTTGGAAAGTTAGGGTATTTTGTTTTTTTGTTTTTGTTTTTGTTTTTCCAGCAAATGGTGCTAGGGTAACTGAATATCCTAAGGGACAGAAATTAACAGTTACTTTTACACCATGATATTTAGTCAAAATGGATTAGACAGCTAAATACAAAACTGTAAAAACTTTTAGAATAAAGCATAGAAGGAAATCTTTGCAATCTTGACAAAGGCAAAGATTTCTTAGATCCAGCATAAAAAGCATGGACCATAAATTGATAAATTTGACTTCAAAAATTAAAAATCTTTGCTCTTCAGAAGACATCATTAAAATAACAGAAAGTCAATCCATGGAATAAGAATGAATATTCTCAGTACTTGCATTGGACAACAGACTTGTTTCTGGAATATATAAAGAAGTCCTTAATTCACTAATACCAAACTGACAAACATTTAAAAGGGGGAGAAGATTTGATCAGAATGAATAAGCCCTCATTGGTGTGGTTCAGTGGTTGGGTGTCGTCCCACAAAGCAAAAAATCACTGTTTAAATCCAGGTCAGGGCACTTGCCTAGGTTGCAGGTTCAATTCCTGGTCAGAGTGCGTTCGGGAAGGCAGCCAATCAATGTTTCTCTGTTACATTGATGTTTTTCTCCCTCTATTTCTACCTCCTGCCCCCCTAGTTCTCTTAAAAAAAGAAAAAGGCTAAAAAAGCACAAGTGTGAAAAAAATGTTCAATGCTATTAGTCATCAGGAAAGTGCAAATTAAAACCGTAATGAGATACCACTATATACTCATTAGAAAGGATAAAATTTTAAAACTTGATAATACCAAGTGTTGGTAAGAAAGTATAGCAACTAAAATTTTCTTATACTTCTAGTGGAAGTATAACTTTCTTAAGTTAACTGTATACCAACTGTACATCTCAGTCATTTCTTTCATTTGTATTTATCAAAGAGAAAGGAAAACATAGTCTGCATAAAAACTTGTGTGTTCACAGCTGATTTAGATGATATTTTAGGAAATGTAAACTACTTTATAGTGACAGAAAGTAGACCAGTTGTTGACAAGGGTTGGGGTGGGAGCAGGGAGCATGAAAAAGGGCACTAAAGAAATTTCAGGAGTTATGAAAATACTTGTATCTTTGTTGTGTTGGTGGTTGTACTGGTGTATCCATCTGTCACACTCCTTGAGCTCTCTGATTAAAATGAATGAAAATAGATAGTTTATTTCCCTTTCTTCCTTCCTATAACCTAGAGGAGGTTGGGGCTTCAGATGGAAATCCAGAAACTTATTGATCTCATGGGCAATGCTTTCTATGGCTTAAGGATGGGCAGGCCAGTTTTTGGAGGGTTTGGGAGGAAAGAAAGTCTCTTCGAAAATGTCAGGCAGCATCAAAGCCAAAAGCAAACTTTACTTTAAGAAATCTAAAGACAGGGCCAAAGAGTGAAGACTGATGGGAAACCATCCCAACATAAAGAGTTGCTTGGCCATCAGTCCATATGTCCACAGCTCTGTATTTTTCTAGCCTGGAGCATTATGTGAGGGTTGAAATGGGAACATCACTTCTTCTTCTGTATGGGAGATGGGAGACCCCACCATCTATGAGTCATCTATGGACCAGCGTACCTTAAATACCATTCTAGTTAATGACATGAACAACATCAAGTCCTGAACCTGTCTGAGTGAATAATTTCAAGTCCAGAGCTAATGAAAACCAGACAGAGTTTCATGGTATGGTACCTCTTATGTCATGGATAGAGATAAATACCTTCATAATTCTATATGAAGGAAAACACTGGAAGTGTATTTATTGAACAAGATGGTTCCACTCATTGGTACCTTTCCTCTCAAGAAATCCTCCACGGGTGTTCCTGCAAAAGTGTCCATGCCAGTCCCTCCACAAATGCCAACCAGAAACATCTCCATCAAGGCGCATAACTTATTTTTCATTACAGGTGTGAAACTCATTGGGACTAGTAAATAGTAGGTTAGACATAAAGGAAGATTGATGTAATTGATAATAAATTCATACAGAATGTTGTGTGGGAGGCCCTAGTCTACTGGCCTCTGCATATATGTCAGTTGCTCAGGGTACACAGCCAGTCGGTGTCTCTAGGCTTGCACTACTCGTCTAGGCCTGAGCCTCTGAGGCCGTGGAGCCCTGGAAATGAGGGTTGTCTGAGTTGAGATGCCACCTGAGTCTGATACACACCTGACCTGGAAGACTACATGCAAAAAAGAGAATGTATAACATCTCAGTATTTTTAATATGGGTTATATGTTGAAGAAATATATTAGGCTAACTAATATATATTAACATTAATTCTACTTTTATTTTTTTCTTCTTTAATGTTGCCACAAGAAAATTGGAAATTACTTTGTGGCTCATGCTATGTTTCTATGGGACAATGCTGTTCTGGGCACAGATAACAAAAGGTGAGAGCTTCAGTGATTCCATTGCTCATAGGAAAGACCCCCCGCTGTGTTCCTTTAGAGCAGTAATTTTCAACCTTTTTCATCTCATGACACACATAAACTAATTACTAAAATTGTGCAGCACACAGAAAAATATATTTTTTACCAATCTGACCAAAGAAAAAAGTATTTTGATTCATTCACACTAGACGGTTATTGTGTTGATTGTTGTCATTTTTTAATTTGACAACCTAAAGGAAAAGAGGTTAGTGCCCCTGACTCAATAGTCAGCTATTCCATGTTTTAAAACTTCTTGTGGCACACTGGTTGAAAAGAACTGCTTTAGAATTTGCTGACTAGACTGCTGGCACTAAAATCATCCTCACTAAAACTTCAACCAACTTAGAAAGGGTAACTTTTATAATTTTATTATTACTTATTATCATTATTTTAAATGGTATTTTGTAGAAAACATTAGGCACTGGAGGTGAAGAAAACAAGCAATTGGGAATCTTAACCTCTGAAAGACAACCTCTGGGAAAGATTAAATTATAAGAGAACAAACAAACTAGAATCACACTGTCTTGAAGTCTTGGCAGCTGTCTGATTGTTACTAAACGCTTTATAAAGGTTTATCGTTTTTTGGAATGCTCCTTCTCCACATTCTACTTCTTTTATTGTGTTTAAACCCATTCATGTCACTTTTCATATGTTTCGTTTTCACAGTTAAATATTTTACTTTTCTTTGAGAAGGTCTAGGAACTTGCTGTGGGGCTTCCTCCACAGGATGCCAGAATGCCTGCTTCTGTTTTCCCCGAAGTCCCCTAACTTTTTTTTTTTTTTAGCCAGTAGCTAAGAAAATGTGTCATTAACTGGACCTCCCTTCTATCCTTTTGGAATTCTAAGAAGCCACTGTCACAAATTAGCCAGTGAAAACTCCTCAACCTTCTCAGTTGTACAAACCACTGTGATAGGAAGTAACAAAACCTGCACCAGGACTCGCTCCATACACTCATCCTCAAATCACAGGAGCTGATTTCATTTGTGACACTAAATGACGGGTAAAGGGTGGTGGGCCCAAGGTGAAAGAGGACAGAGATGAAACTAGTCCAGAGACTAGTCCTCAAACTTATAAAAGAAGTTAAATACCAATGGCCAGAACCCACCCTAGAGCAATTAAATCTGAACCTGCAGGGCTGACACTCAGGTCTGTGCACATGAGTCATGTGCGTGTTTGTGTGCATGTATGTGCAGGAGTACATGGGCTTATATGTAAATGTGTGTGTTGTGTGTTAGTGTAAGTCAATGTGTATGAGTGTGTGATTGTGTGTGTGTGTGTCTTTGCCTGCTTGTGTGTTTCCAGAGCTCCCACAAATCTAACTTTGTGGTCAGGGCTGAGCATGTTTCTGAGATCATGCATTTAGCTTGATGTTCTAGACTTCTTCAGCACAACTTCACTGCCTATGGAGCCTAGCCCCCTGGTATGTCATCTTCAGACCACACTGTCAGAAAGCTCTTCCCTTTATCATGCCTATCATTCTTGGGCACCTGGGTGACAAATGTCAGAAAAGTCTTCCTGGCCTCCTGCTGCCCAAGGAGGTGTGGTTTATAGGTGTGTTTGGCTCCTTGGTCCTCCTCTTCCTTCATCAAAGCCCAGATAACCCAGCTGGAGCGTCCCTTCTCCTTCTATTCCCTTGCTCTCTTACATAGTACTTTTCATCTGCCCTTTGGCACAAGGTGTTTTGCCTTATTATGTCAGAATAATACATTCCTATATTGTCAGTGCAGACCTAACTCCTTAGCCCACACTTGAATGCTATGGGTAGGATCCATGTCAAGTCAGAAAGAAACGTCCCTTTATTTATTTTCCTTAAACTGTATTTTTAAAATCAATATTTACTTTTCCATCCAAGGCTAAATATTTTACACATGCCTGAGGGGGTTGTCTTAACTTTTAGAGACCTCTTTGACAGCACGTTATATATGTGTTAGCTAACTAGCTGGTGATCCTATGTGTAAGTGAAAAAGACTCAGAAGAGAGAAACTAGGCCAATTTACAATCTCCTGCTTCTTGGTAACTTAAAATTTAGAGGCTGTAAAGAGGATGTGGCACCTAATTGAATGGGTGGCATTTTCCAAAATCTCACCTTATTAGTGTGAAGAAATGCATTACCTTTAGGGGAAGGTATTGATGCTGACATCTCCCAAGCATTTTAGCGAAGTTGTTTCCTAACTGTAGAGTGAGATCCTTGAATGCGTCAAATCACAGGGGAACGATTTTTAATGTAATTCCTGTTGAGTTAGATTTTTCAGCTGTTTTAGACTTAAAATAGGCATGCTGATTTCAAAACTGCAGTTAGTTTTCTTCTATCACGTCACGTTTTTCTCTACAGCTTATCTTTTATTTTTTTAATATATATATTTTTAACAAGGTTACTTTATTTTATTTATCTGTTTTTAGAAAGAGGGAAAGGAGAAAAAGAGGGAGAGAAACATCAATGTGTGGTTGCCTCTCTCATGCCCCCAATTGGGGACCTGGCGTGCAACCTAGTCATGTGCCCTGCCTGGGAATCAAACCAGCGACACTTGGTTTGCAGGCTGACGCTCAATCCACTGAGCCACAGCAGCCAGGGTCTACAGTTTATCTTAATGCGACCACTCTAGGCTGGATTAAGCTTGGATTGAGGAAAGCACTAGTGCTCTCCTATTGGCTGAGAGCAAACCTCCCTCGAGTGGGGAGGGGTAGGGGACAGCCTTGAAGATCAGCAACAGGTTCACACTTGTCTAGGCTATTATGTTACACATGAGACAGTGTGGTGAGAGGTTGTGCACCACTCTATTAGTGAATCATATTCTGAAATGTAGTCCGAGTTCTAGTCTGTATACAAGGAGTTAGCAAAATTTATTTTTTTATTTACATACGTACTTATTTCCGTTCCTTCAGATCGTGCCTGCCTCTGCTATTTCTCGTTTTAAGTGCCTAAACAACCCTGATTCGTTTTCAGGTAAACATTAATGATGCACATTCTTTCCATTCAGATCTACTCCCTTCACTGCAGTTCCTTAGTGAAGGTCATGTTTATCCACACTCCTGTGTTCCGCTAAGCCAGAACCATGCTCCATGAAGGGGACTTTTGGGTTTGTTCAGCCTGACTGTGTTATTGCTCTCTCTGGCTGGTGGGTCTCAGCATTGGAATGTTTGCAACAGATCACTTGGCCTGAGAGCCTAGAGGCTAGCTGATTGTCCTCCTGATCTCTCACCTGTGAGGGAACAAATAAAAAGGCTGCTGGATCCTGCCTACCCAGGGAGTGTGACCATTGTCAGAGACCTCATGTTTTGTAGAATTGTTACAGAACCCCTCAGGCTGTTCAGTTATGAGAGGCCTGATTGCCCACCACCAGAAGCATAAGTCTCAACACCAGAGTTTGGTGAAAAGAAAAGGATTGTTTATTTAAAGATTATGAGGATTTAGATCCATGAAGTTCCCAGCTTCCTTGCAAAGAAAGCATGGATCTCTCCTCTACCTCTCTGCAATACCGCATGATTCTCTTTCTCTCCCTTTCTCTTTGTAAACTTCCTAATTCTCCTTCTCTACCAGCCGCGTGGAACTCTCCTCTTTTCTTCCTCTCCTCTTTTCTTCCCCTCCAAATGTCTGCCGCCCTCTCCTTAAATCCCTGACTGTAGGCGTGTAACCAGTTCTGACCATTCATAGAGCCTTCCACAGGCCTTGCTTATTCACTGCTCTTTATTCCTTGGAGCTGTGGAATAACTGATGCCATTTACATAATTAAGACCCTAGCTACAGGTCATAGATATGCAAAGGCATCTTGAAAGCTGCTTCCCTTCCCCCATCCTCCAAACCACAGGCTCTGGGGTTTTCTGGGGGACCCCACTCTGTAACAGAATCATTTTCTTTTATCCTTTATTTCTAAGTTAGTTAGCATTTTATTCTACTTCCTTATTTCATATTTAAATGACCTATGCAAATTTAATGGGAGGAGAAGAAAAATGACGCTTTAGAAAGTAAATTAAAAGAACATTCCAACATTAACATTAAAAGGGCTCCAGTAAATGAGAACTCTGTCTGGGCCTTGAAACAAAGGTGTGGACTAGCACTTCCGTCTTTTTGGTAAAAAAGACAAGCCTGCTGTTGCTTTAGATTTCATCAGAAACCTGGGCTCATCCCATGGGTTTAGAATTTGCAAACACCGATCTTTGCTTTTATAAGGTATAATAATGCATTTCCCTCAAGCATATTGCTCATGGTCTGAGAAATGAGCATATCGCTAGGCATAGAGCCAGGCCAGCCGTTGAAGTGCCATTGGGATTGATGTGATACCATGAGGTCTGGTAAGTGGTACTGTTCACCCTGCACAGCAGCCCTGCTTCACCTGTCACAGCAGCTGCTAGGTTACCTGCCCAAGGGAGCTGCAGTGGGGACTTTTATATACAGGAACATTCCCTACCGGAAGAGTGACTCCATGCATAGGGATTTCGTCTGCTGCCACTGTTGCATCACCAGTACCCAGAACAGGGCTTCACACTGTTTGGTTCTTTAGTAACTGGAACAAATGAAATATTATAGCTGAGATCATGAATTCACTGATTTGAACAAGGTCTCTGTACCTTGTTCGAGCAGAAACAAATCTGTCGATCTCTCCTAATCACTGTCCATGTCATCTTTGGAACTTTGGGTGATTTGCTAACCTGCTTTGGTCTCAGTTTTTCTTTCTTTGAACCATGGCTGCTAATGCATGTTTCATTGGGTCATTGTGAGGTTGACAGGAGTAGATTTAGGTAAAGAGCCTGGTATAGCACCTAGTCATTTGTTACATTGGCCATTCCATAATCCTCTCAGATGGCCTGTTTCTTTTAAACATCCATCTACAGTTGATATTTGTGTCCTATCTGACAGTGGCAAAATGGCACTTTCTGAGAACATAATCTTAAGGTTGGGATGCTCCTGGGTAGGATATTTGACTAGAAATTCCTAGTGGAAGAGTTAAAGCTTTGGACAAATATTAATAAATGGAACATCTTGTCATTTTGGAAATTAACTCTACAGTAGCCAGCTGGTATTTTGGCCCCAGATTTTCCAGAGTCAAGAAGGAAGCATGACAAGAGTTTTGCATTTCTGGACTGAGGCAAAGTCCCCAGTGGTGATGTTACAGAGCAGGGTCCCCACCACCACCACCTCTAAATCCCCAGAGCCTGTGGTTAGGGGATGGAGGAAGGGAGCAGCTTTTAAGATGCGTTTGCATCTCTATACCTGGTAGCTAGAGTCTTAGTTATGCAAGTGGCTTTGGTTCTTCCAAGGCCCCTAGGAAATGAGAGGGATTTTGACTATGGAATGGTGAGAAAACAGCATACAGGGCCTGCTCAAGGTTCTGTGAATGGTTAGAACTGGTTACCATGCCCACTGCATCACAGGCCACAGGCGGGGATTTAAAAGTAAGAAGGTAGCCATTTGGGGAGGAGAACCATGTGGTTTGCATGGAGGTAGAAGGAACAGAGACAGGACTCCACGTGGTTTGCAAGGAGGGCAGGGGGAGAACCATGTGCGATCCAGTGCAACACAGCACATGTTTTCCTGGACTGTTATACAGAGGCTGATGACATCGTACCCCAGGTCCTGAAGGAGAGGGTTGACAGATGGATGGGGAACTTCTGGGCATGTTTTTGGCTTCTAGCCTTTTGGGGAGCAAGGGAAGTGCTAGGTCCCGTGGGAGAACAGGGCTCTGAGCTGAAGTGCTCACTGCCCTCCCCAGGTTGGAGCACTGTAAACAAAGGCCTGTTTTCCTCAACACTAGTTGTTGGGTTTTACACCAAGGCACCATGTGAAAGAACCCCCTTTCGCTCTGTAACAGTAAGAACACCGTTTCAGCTGTCAACACTCAGCCATGTAGAGCAGCTGTCTTCTCAAAGAAAATAGTAATGGGTCCCTAGCTGGGTGGCTCAGTTGGTTGGAATGTTCTATACACCAAAAGGTTATGGGTTTGATTCCCGATCAGGACACATACCTAGGTTGCAGTTTCGATCCCCAGTCAGGATAACTGATTAATGTTTCTCTGTCTCTCTTATCTCAAAATCAATAAACATATCATCAGGCAAGGATAAAAAGAAAAATAAAGGAAATAGCAATGGACCTATGGAGCTTTCTGCCCCTTGTGTGTATGGTGACCAGGTTAGAAGCACAAGTCCCCACATTCTGGATGCATTACTCCAATGGGCCATTTGCAGCCAAGCATCAGGAGTGCATCTCTCTCAAATGTCTAGGACCCACATAGGGGTACAGAGGATGGATGGATTCTGACTTTCTACTGTAAGGGATAAAGAAGCCAGTGACTCTCAAACTAGTAGGAGATAATTAACAGATGAATAATGGAAAAGGGACGAGGAAATGACATTCTGGAGCTCCTCACACATATCTCTGGGGTCAAAAAGAGGAAGATTGTCATCACGAAACACAGAGAAATGGGAAGATGTAGCTAGATAACCTTACAAATAAGTTGGAGATAGACCTATAACTAGATTACCCTTAGTTAATCACACTCTTAGTTTAGTAGTTAATCACGTTAGATTGTGAGCCTGGATTAACCAGTAATGGAGAAACGGGGTAGAAGGAAAGGGGAGGGTGAGCTAATCATGTTACTGTAAAACCAGTTTTCTTTGTCTGCTTTGTGCACGCATGCCCCTGGCTGGCTGTGCACCTGATTCTGCAGACTTGTGAATAAACGTCTCACTTTGCTGCTGAAGTCCTGTGTCCCAGTGTTTTGTTGTGAGCGTTTCTCCGAATTTGGGGGCTCTTCCTGGATCCTCTTCCTGTGTGTGGAAAGAGGCTCTCAGCCAAGGCAGGGAGACGTGTCCTACCCACTTTTGGGTGGCCCGCTCGACCCAGAACCCACCTGCCTCACCATGTCTGGAAACGGACCCAAGACTTTTTATTGGGAGAGCAGTAGAACCGACGCAGGGGGGAAACAAAAGCAAACACCACAGTAACCAGACAACCTCATGCACGGGCCAAGGTAAGAAAATTGGGTTAATTACTGCCTTGGTGGTTGGGCATCCTTGGAGATCAAATATGTGTGTGTGGCTAAGATGTATCTCAGGATACGAAGTGAGTGCAGAGTCCTGATCTGCAGTTCCGTTCTTCCATGGGGGAAACGGCCACAGACAGACGAAGTGAATCTCGGGCTGTGTGCGAGAAATCTCCAGTACTGGGGGTTGAGCACACAGGGCGTGGACAAGAAACCTCCAATAAGAGGGATTGAGTTCATGGGTCATAGGCAAGAAACCTCCAGTATGAGGGATTGAGCTCAGTGTCTTCGTATACAAGAAATCTCTAGTAAGGGGGGTTGAATATATGGGGTCTGTATACAAGAAACTTCCAGTATGGGGGTTGAGTATACAGGGTGTGAGTAAGAAACTTCCAATATGGGGAGTTGAGGACACAACCAGATTCAGCCATAGCCACAGGAGTCGACTGACGATGGGAAATAAAAATTCTAAGCCTAGGGAAACTAAAGAAAATGGGACAAAGAAACACCCCATAGACATTCCTCCCAGTAGTCCATTAGGGAAAATGTTAGAGCATTGGGGAGTAGATCCCCAGACCCAGAATAAGAAAAAACAGAAAATGGTAAAATATTGCTGTCTCCTTTGGCCAAAGAAACCCATTAAGGAGCAGTCTTTTTTTTCTGGCCCCAATTTGGGTCTGATGAAACTGGGTTGTCAAGCCCTGATCTTATATGTGAGTGATCAGGCATCAGCTTCTAAGGAAGAGAAGGAATATGCTTTCTGTGGTTACAACCTACTGGCAGGTCTTCAGATCTCTTCTCTGTAAAAGAAAAAGAAGATAAAGCCTGGGGCTCTCTGCCCTATCTCCTGCAGCCTTATGGCCCTGGCCAGCGGCAGCCAACTGGGCACAGGCACCATGGACAGACGATACAGACAAATCAGGCCAGGGACACCTAACAGGTGCCCAACCAGTAGCCGTGCCCATGACACCCACAGCACTGTCAGGAACTTATTCTAGATTAAGAAAAGAATTAGAGCAATGTAAGCAAGACCTGAAGAACTTTCCCATTCCCTCAGAGCAGCCGATGATTCCCCTTAGGGAGATCTCCATGGGCCCAGGACAAATTGGATATGTTCATTCTCCTTTAACAAGCACTGAAGTTAGAAATTTCAAGCGATATGAAGTGCTTGGTAGAGCACCCCTTCGGACTGGCAGAATAATCAGATCAGTTCCTGGGACCCAGCATATACATGTGGATGGAATTAATGTCTATACTAGACATTTTCAGTATAGACATATTCATTGGTAAGAGAGGGGAATTATCAGACTGGCTGCTATGAGGATAGGGGAAAGGGAACATCCTTCTGGCCAGGGAATTGTCCCAACCGAACAAAAGTTTCCCAATATAGACCCTGAATGGGATAATAACAGGCTGGAGGATAGGGCTCAGGAGAGACCTTAGGAGCCTCATCATTAGGGGAATGAAGAAGTCCATTCCCAGAGTACGTAATGTCTCCATGACATTCAAAATATAGCAAGAAAGAGATGAAACTCCATCAACATTCCTACAGAAGCTCAGGAGCCAGATGAGGAAGTATTCTGGTCTAAATTCAGAGAAATCTGTAGGGCAGGGACTCTTAAAAGTCACCGTTGTAACAGAAGCTGGTCAGATATTTGTAAGAAATTGTAGAAGGTAGATGAATGGGCCAGATAAAACAATTGAAAAACTCCTTAGGAAAGCTCAGAAAGTGTATGTTAGAAGAGAGGGGGAGAAGCAGTTTGTTTAAAGATACAGGATATCTCTGTAAATCTAGGAACTTTTAGCTGCCAGATACTGAGTTTGAGTATAGTCCTTCACAGTGTGGAAAAGAACAAGGATTGGAAGCATGTTATGCTTAAATCTAAAGAAGGAAAGGGTATTTAGAAAGTTTGTGAATGTTACAGAAGGTCTGTGGAAAGTTGTAATAATAAAAAGGAAAATAGTTATGGAAGTTTTAAACCTGGGAAAAAGAAACCTCAGCTGCTTGAGTTCTGATTTTATAAAAATGTATTTTGGTTTGTTCTTTTGTGGAATTCTCTGTATCTGTTTCTTGACCAATGAGACCTAGGAAAGGTTGTCTGTAGACCAGTTGGGGAGAATGCCTTTCACCACCTGGGACCCAAGAAGGGTCATTCAGGGCTGATGAGTGTTCCAGCCTAGGCAAGTGAGCATGTCTCTGCCAAGGGCACGTCTTTCTAGGAGGCCAGAGGACATACTGGAGAGAGAGAGCCCAGCTGTCTGTGTTTTGAATTATTGCTCTGTTTGCATTCTGAAAGAAATAATTGAGGTTTCCAAGGGAAATTTAAAACTTCACATGAAAGAAAGGGAACGAGGGAAAGTGTAAGGCATGAAAATGAAAAAGGTTTGTTAAAAATTTATAGAAGTTTTGAAAAGAAATTGTATGGTGTGAGTAATGGAAGGTATAATGCATGGAAATGCAATTTTGAAGGACAAGGGTTTTCCTTCACGCCTTTATATTTTTCTCCCTACCTGATCCCTCCAATATTTGGCATTGTAAAGAAGTAAGAAATGACATAAGGTTCCTTTGCATAAAACTATTAAGACCAGTTGCTGATGGTGGTTTTGTCAGCTGAGGCTTTGACTGGGATGTCATGCCTGAAGGAGGCGTGCGTAGGCTCTGGTTGTTACCAGAAAGCCCTGAAGAATGGGAATTGACTTTCAAGGCTAATGAAAGCCAAGGAGGAAAAAGCCTGATTGGTTGCACAGTTCATGGCAATCTTTTTAGAGAAGGAACAAAGGTTGCTTTCCTGAAAGATGGCTAGGAGGAATCTTAAAGCACAATGGAGATCTGAAAGGACTCATAAAAAGCATGGGTTTTAGGGGCAAGTCCAGGTGGCAGGTGTGTGGCTCAGTTTCTGTGCCCAGAAGGGCAGACTGAAAGTCAACCTGAAGATACCTTGTGTGAGTTCCAGCAAAGCAGACTTAAAGATGATGTGTAATCAATTGCTGCTCTTGTTGCATTTATGCAAATATATAGGCTAAATTAAAACTGGACTTAACCCAGTCCCTTTAATGACAAGGAGGGTAATCTTAAGGAGGAAAATCATGATTTGAGGAAAATCATGATTGGAGGAAAATCACAAAGCTCAGTGGTAGACTATAAACTAGTGCAGCTGTTCTAAAAGTTTGTTTTCATTTGGAAGTTAAAACTAAGTTCGTAACATCACCAAAAATGTTCAATCTACACGCAAGGAGGACCTGTCAAAATCCCACTGTTAAATATCATTCCAGCAAAGCCCCTGTGACTGGATGTCCCCACAGTCTTACAGATTCAGAGGCTGGTTTGTGGGTTTTGTTGTGTGAATTAACATGTGTATTGTTCCTTGTGTTTGCATAGGGCATAAACCTATAATCTCATTACCTGAGTAATTGTCTGTATGTATAGGCCTCACTTAAGAAGCCCATCTGCATCACCACCTCCTCAGACTCAATTGTTTGGCTGAAGTAAGTGGTTGGGTTGGTAAAATGTGGGGCAGTCTGTGGGCTTTACTTGAAAACTGATTTCTCTTTTTTCTGTCTCATAGGTTGAACGGAAAGGGCCCAGAGTTCTGAGAAGGGGGAAATCCTAAAATATTCCCCTCAGCCCAAACTAAGTTTAGTGGGCAAAAGGGCTTTGAACAGGTGTGACTTGCTTTGCACACCTTCCGCCAAAGAAGCTAATTTTTTTCCTGATGTGGGACATTAAACATTAATCCCTGCCTGTTGTCATCTAGTGGTTATAGTTTTAATTATGCCTTTTAACCCTGTTGCCAAATTTGTTACCCCCAAAATATGACAAGGATGCCAGTTTGATCAGCAGTGTCAGCCCTTGGAAACTGAGCATGCCGCTGCCTAGAGACAGCCAACTGACCTGGACTTTACAAAATCCTTCCCCATGTGGGAAGGCCACCCTCTTCTCCTCACACCCACTCTATTAGGGACTTCTAGTCCCAAGGCTAGGTAGGACGATGGCCATGTGCAGCTTAAAGCAGCTAGAGGAGCACAAGACCTTCACCCATTGTCTTTTATACGATTATAAAAGGTCTTAAGTCTGAGAGGGAGAATTGTTATGGGGTAAGGTTCCCCAAAATTCCCCAGAGCTTGCGGTTGCGGGCTGGGGGAAGAGGACAGCTTTCAAGATATGTTTGTATAGCTATGGCTGGTAGCTAGTATCTTAGTTATACAAATGGCTTTGGTCTTCCAAGGCCCCAAGGAGATGGGATGGATTTTGACTATAGAATGATGACAAAAAAGAGGTCAATAGTCCCTGGTGGATGATTTGATCCTCACATCTATATCAATGCCATTGGGGTCCCTAAAGAAGTTCCAGATGAGTTTAAGGCTAGGCATCAAATAACGGCAGGGTTTGAGTCAGTTTTCTTCTGGTGGTCTAAAATTAATAAGAATATTGATTGAGTAAGTTATATTTATTATAATTGGCAGAGATTTATTAATTATACCAGGGATGGTATAGAAGAAATAGCTCAACAGTTAGACGCCACCAGTCGAATGACCTGGGAGAATAGGATGGCACTGGATATGATTCTAGCAGAAAAAGGAGGTGTATGTGTAATGCCCAGGGGACAGTGTTGCACTTTTATCCCCAATAATAACAATTCCTGATGGTACTGTCACTAAGGTTCTACAGAGACTGACCACCCCAGCAAATGAACTAGCAGAAAACTCAGGCATCGACAGTCCTGTAACAGGATGGTTAGAAATCTGGTCTGGTCATTGGAAAGGAATGATCACGTGAGCTCTTGTCTCCCCTCCTTCATTGTAGTAGCAGGTGTCCTTACTGCTTTAGGCTGCTGTATTATTCCTTGTATCAGAGATTTAGTTAAGAGATTAATTGAGACTGCACCAACTAAACAGATGCCAGTAATTTACAAACAGAATAATCTCCTCCTCCTGGAGTCTGAAGAAAATCCATGCTGAGTCAGAGATACAGAAATATCCTTGTGAGGTTTGAAGGGACAAATTAGACATTTGAGTTGTCAGTTTTCCAAAAAAGAAATGGGGAATTGTAAGGGATAAAGAAGCCATTGACTCAAACCAGTAGGAGATAATTAACAGATGAATCATGGAAAAGGGATGAGGAAATGACATTCTGGAGCTCCTCACACATATCTCTGGGATCAAAAGGAGGAAGATTGTCATCACCAAACACTGAGAAATGGGAAGATGTAGCTAGATGACTTTGCAAATAAGTTGGAGATAGACCTATAACTAGATTACCCTTAGTTAATCACACCCTGAGTTAAGTCGTTAACTGGGTTAGATTGTGAACCAGATTAACCAGTACTGGAGAAGCAGTGTAGAAGAAGAGGGGAAGACTACTTAAACGCATTAGTATAAAACCAGTTTATTTTGTCTACTTCGTGTGGGCATGCCCCTGGCGGCTGTGTGCCCGACTGTAGACTTGTGAATAAACACCTTGCTTTGCTGCTGAAGTCCTGTGTCCTGGTGTTTTATTGTGAGAATTTCTCACACTATCTGATGCTGACACATACTATTTAGGAAGCCAGTTTCAGCCTTTCCTAAGGCTGAGGGAAGGGAAATGAGGATTTCCAACTGGCAGCCAAAGCAGCAGTGAGAGGAGGTGTGTGGTCATGGGCCCTGATGTAAGAGGGCCTGCTGGTTGTGTGGCCGGTAGTTCTAGAAAAGCATTATGCAGTGCCACTGTCAGGGATCCCCTGCTGATGCGTTGTTAGATGCTGTATAATTTTATACAGATATGGTCATATTGTATGGACTCACTGACTTGTTGGTTTTAGCTTCGTGTTAGAAAACATTCTTGAGTGTGACTGAATCTTGGCTGTTTGTCCATATTGTGGGAGTGTCATTGTAGGTTAATCACAGCTGTTCACAATCTGGAGGCTGTGTTGGGGCCCCCAGTTTTCCCAGAGGGTTCTCAAATCTGTGTAAGACCAGTTGTCTAGCACAGGATTTGAACCAAGTGCAAGATGGATTTCTGGACAGGTGCCTGAGAGGGGAGGTGAGAGATAGGAGCAGGTACAAAGGAAGAAGTTCTCTAGGGGACTGAATCAGATGTGAAATGTGCTGTTTCTCTCTTCTGAGAGCTTCATTGTACTGGGTAACCCAAGGTGTGAAGGGGCTGTGCTTTCAGATATGTGCTCACGTGTTCATTCATCAGCCATGAGCCTGATTTGGCAGCTCCGATTTGCCTGGCACAGTGGACACATGTGAATATGACTCATTTCTGGCCCAGAGAACTTACAAGACAGGAGGCAAGATTGTGAAAAAAAGCATGGGCCCTGGGACCAACAGAACTCAGGCCTTGGTTTTACTGTTACATATATTTGATGCTCATTGATTATGATGCCATACTTCAACATTTATAAATGTAGGGAGAATAATGGAACATTTTTTCACATTTGTTTCAGTGACTTTCAACAGTAATACTATGGCACACACAGAACTGAGCTTGTTCAGTCTCCCTCCCTCCCCAAAGGCAGCTAGCTACTGGCCTAGGTCAGTTTTCCTATCCCCATTTATATTTTATACTGTTACTACAGAAGCATACTACAACCAAGCTATAATATTGTTTTACAAGTTTTTTTAAAAAAAATCTACACTGTGATTTTGTAACTTGCTTTTTTCATTCAACATTATGTTTTTAAGATTCCACAGGCAAGGCTGTAACTAATTTTAATTGCTGAATTGCATTGCATTATATCATTATACTGCCACTGTCCTATTTATTATCCTGTTGATGGACGTATAAATTGTTTCCAGTTCCTTTTATGGACAAGTGCAGCCATTGTTCTTCTTGTGTTCTCTTGTGAATGTGGGGTTTTCCCTCGGATGTAAACCTGGAAGTGGAATTTCTGGATTGTAGAGTTTGAGCACCTTCAATATGACCAGATATTGTCAACGTATTCCCTCTGAGTTTAGACCACTTTACACTCCTTTCCTCCTTGTATCCTTGCTAACATGTAGTGGCATCAGACATTTTAAGTATTTTTCTATCTAATGAGTGAAATGGTCCCTTGTTTTAAAAAACACACTTCTCTGACTACTAATGATGTTGGACCTCTAGTGACTGTTTGGGTTTTGGATTCTTACTTTACTGCTGGCTTTATGAATTTGGGAAATGATTACTCATTCTGAGCCTGTCTCCTGATTTTGATAAGACATGTTTACCTGCGTTTTAGAGTTATGAAAACTAGAGACCCCCTGCACAGTTCTGGCTCTATTTCTGTTTC
This sequence comes from Furipterus horrens, assembly GCF_987537825.1. NCBI lineage: Eukaryota > Metazoa > Chordata > Mammalia > Chiroptera > Furipteridae > Furipterus > Furipterus horrens. The sequence goes on from NW_028327174.1 coordinate 85,165,899, forward strand.
AGCGTTGAGTGATTCTACCAACAATACCCAGAAGGCTGTCCCCTACCCCACTGAGAATATTCCACCCCCCAGAAGCTCTGACCTGGAGCAGAGGAGCCAATAAGGGAGGTTGAGGTCCCCTTGAAGCTGAGAGGACCCTCCTGAGAACCTGGCAGGGGCTCCTGGAGTGCTCCAACACATGGATGTGTGCTGCAGGGGAAAGACATTGGTATCTCCACAGATCAGACAGAGCGATTCTTTTAAAACAGATCTAGTGGCTTCCTGTCTTACTCAGGGTAAAAACCAAAGGACTTATTGTGGCCTGTGTGATGAATTTGCACACTGTAGTTTGTCACCCATTTAAATGTTGAAATCAACTTAAAGGGTAATGATTGTCATTTCTAAACCATGAAGTAGAGTAGTAGGGAAAAGTGTGACACATGGCTTGTATTGAGTCAGGGCTCAGTTGTGTGCCTGTGCTTTGAGTTTTCATGTAAAATATGTTATCTCCTTTGGTCACTGTGAAGGGCTCCACCATGCCTGCCTGCCTGCTCTATTGAGCCACATGAACTCTTTGCTGGTCCTTGAACACACTCGTACCTGCTAGGGGCCTTTGCAGTTGCTGTGCGCACTTCCTGCAGAAACCTTCAGGGCTCACGCTTCACTTCCTTCAGATCTCTGCTCACATGTTCCTGTAATAGAAAGGCTTTCAACACCCTTTACAAAATAGCAACCCACTATCCCAACATTCTTAATTTGATGTTTTTCTCCATGGCACTTGTCACCATCTTAACATCCTACATATTTACTGTATTTTTCGCACTATAAGATGCACCTGACCATAAGACCCACCTAGGTTTAGAGGAGGAAAACAAGAAAAATATTCTGAACCAAATAGTATACTAAAATATTTAATAAAATGTAACAATAATATTTCAACCATGTAAAGTGAACAGCACCCATCAGCGGTATTAAGAACCATCATCACTGTCATTAACAAATGAGGAGAGACTTTAAGATTCAAGTACTCTTCTAGTTTTCTGGGAACCCCAAGAACTCATCATCGCTAGTGTCAGAATTTATGAAGCTCAGTTCTCAACAATCTCTGATATCACTTTCTTCGCTATCTTAATACTGACCATGCGCCCTGAGATGGGACATTTAAACATCCCCAGGGGTTTCGCGTGGCCCACTGCTTCCTCTTACAGTTGTCGCCACCGTTGATAGGTCAGGTAATGCACATCGCGGTCTGTGACACAGTATTTGCTCCATAAGAGGCACAGGCATTTTACCCCCACTTTTGGGGAAAAAATGGTGTGTCTTATAGAGCGAAAAATACGGTACTTATTTTGTGTGTGTTATTAGTACTGTCGAAATATGTGCGCCTCAGTTTTGTTCACACCTACCTCCCAAGGGCTTTGCACAGTAGATGTACTTCTTCGTGTTAATCACATCCAGTTGGGACAGACAATATATAAACCAGTAAGTACAACAGAATGACATCAGCTTGATGATGGCATGTACCAGGTGTTGGTACAAGAAAACAGAAATCCATTGTTGGGGACGGGGCATCAGGAGGCGCTTCATGGTAGAAAGAAGGCTGGGGCTGACTACAGGGGTGTAGGCATTTGTCATGCAGGTGCTAGGAGTAGGCTGACATTGCAGCATGGGAAACAGTATGAGCTAAGGTCCTAGGATGTTAAGCCAGATGACAGATTTCCATGTGAATGTAAGAGTGGCTAGCCATTCAGTGTGGCCCATGGTGGGTTAAAGCTGGGTGTCCCACAGAAGCCATAAAGGGCAATTCTGTAGGTGAGCCTGAGGGGAGGGCACTCCAACCAAAGTCACAAAGGCCAGAATGAGAGAAGGTGCCCCTGAATTCAGGCATTAGCAGAGTGGGGTGTTTATGTGTATGTGTCATGCTCTTTTGCTAAGATTTTTTTTCTGAATATAGAACTAGTACTGACTCATTACAGAAGGTTTAGAAAATGGAAGAAAAGTGTGAAGAATATAAATTCACACCTGATTCTACCACACAGAGTTGATGGTAGTGTTAACATTTTAGGTTGTTTCTGTCACTGTATATTTAATTATATATCCTCATTAATAACAATAATTTTTCTCAAATTATGAAGTTTTGTGAGATGGTTAGTTTGGGAGTACGTGGAGGCACTGAGAGTTGCTGGTGACAATTAGAGCATAGAGAATGGTAGCGATGGAGCGAAGGGGTCTTGATTCTCTTTGCAAGTTCAGTCTTTTCCCCCAAATAGGGAATTACATTGATTTGGTCCCCTTTACTTCTAAACTCATGGTCAGTCTTTCTTCACCTCCCCATCTCTCTCATGCACCCACCCACACCCCCACACACCATCTGTCCCCTCTGAAGTTCTGGCCTGCACCCATCCCCTGCACAGGAGAGCTTCCTGGTCTTGCCAAGTGCTGTGGAGGGTCTTCACATGCCTGGGCTCACTCCTAAGAAATGATATCGATAACTTCCTCCTTAGGAAAAATTGAGGGCAGAGAGAGGTGAGTTTGTCATCTGAACTTGGTAAGAGCTATTCTTGCCCCATTGGGCAGAGTAAGAATTTAAATACCGCATTCTATTTAATAGTAAATACATTAAAAATTGCATGCAGGATTTCCTTTTCTTACATAAGAAAATTTATATCGCTATTGGCAGTGCGTGTCCTGAGATTTCACTCTGAGCAACATGGAATTAAAAAGAAAATTCCAACTCGTCTTCACAGCCAAGTCTTATACAGAACAATTGGATGTTAAAGCACTGTTGAAAAATGCAAACTGTTAACAAAGAGTCTGAGCTTTTGGTGATGGGAGTTAAAGTTAACCTTCAGTAAGTATCCACTTCAAACTTATACTGTCACTTTTTCTGAAATGTAACTAATAGCCAAGGAGTTTCAGTTTTCATTTCCATGTTTCATAACTAAAATATTTATACATTTTAATAAGTTACATTGTTTAATAAATACATTATGTCTTTCAAGAGTATCGGGTAAAAGTAGCAGATTCCTGTCTTTCTTCTTAGATGAGCCTCTGGCTTTCTAGATCTTCCTGTTTTGACTTATTTTAAAACAAGCACAGGGGAGAGAGCTCTGTGTGATCTGCATCCAGTGTCCCCTTCCTTTGATGTGATGGGCCCACCATCCCCAACAGAATGAGACAGGCAGCGGGAGGGCTACAGAACACAGAAAAAACAAAACAGCCCCTCAGTTAAAAAGCAAGGGTGAAAATTTGAGATCAAGGTCAGAGCTTGTCAGGGTGAGTGGGCCTGGTGCAGTTTTGGGGGAGGGGTCTTCAAAGCAAAGTTTACAAGCAGCATTGATCTGGAATGGAGGGCAGCCAATCATCCCCCTCCAGCTGACTCCGTTTCTGGAGTCAGGCTGGGGTTGTAACCTAGCAGGACAAGTCTTTTCTTCCAACATCCTGGTCAGGTTGCCCTGTGTTTCAGCATTGATGGCTCTGGTTTGCCTTTTGGCCACCTTGTGCTCAGTCATGGCACAGACTCTTCCCTCCTACTTTCGATCTCTTTGCAGCTCAAGATTGAGGAGTAGACAGTCTTCACAGAGCTGACCCACACCCACTAGTCCTTGATGAAGATGCACACAGTGGGCGTCGACCATCATGTGCACACCTGGGGTCGTGGCTCTTCTGCTCACCAATGACAGATTGCCCTGCCTTGCTCACAGACCACCAGCCTGTCACTTTTCTTATGACTTTTCTTCCTCAAGCATCATGGGCTGAGACAGAAGCTGAATCCTTTCCTTTTTGAAGACCTTTTTCCTCTGAAGGTAGAGTTCCCAGCAGGAGTGTGAATTAAAGTTCCAAATCGATTTCCTTCTTCATTCTGCTTCTGACCACTGTGCAACACTCCTCCAAGCACTACAGACAAGGGCAGGTGGCCTTCTGTATTATCTTTAGTATCTTATCTCCATCCCTTTCAGAGACAGCTTTGAAAGTTCACAACTGAGTTTGCTTGACAGGCCCCTCCTTCTGGACACTTGTCCTGACCTCTGAACCTACCTTGAAAGGTATTGAAAGCCACACTTAAGCCTGGGGTCAGAGTAGTCCAGACCAGCCTGAGCCCTGCCTAGCTGGGAGCAAAGAAAGGTGGCTTTGGGCTTCTTAGAACCTTTTTAGTGTAGACAACTCTCTGTCAATGTCAGCTGTGTTCTAAGTTTGCTTTGTCTACAGTTTTTTCCTGTCTACCAGAAAGTTTGATGAGCTGCCTTCCAAATTCTGCCCACCACCAGCCCCACCCTCTACCCTGAGTCCTATAGCTCAGTGGTCCCCAGCCTTTTTGGCACCAGGAACCGGTTTCATGGAAGACAATTTTTCCACGAGTGGGGAGACAGGAGGACAGGAGGTGGAGCTCAGGCAGTAATACTAGCGAAGCTTGGCTCACTCACCCTGCTGCTTGCCTCCTGCTCTGTGGCCTGGTCCGCAGTCTGGTTTGGGGACCCCTGCTTGAGCTCATTCTTGGAAAGTGTGTCTGTAAACACAATGTTAGGTTTTCTTTTGTGTTGAGAAAACATGGACCTCTCCCTACTTGTGATGTCAAATCCTCTGGATGATGCTTACCAGAATTTCCCCCAGAATTTTATCTTCTGTGGGACCAATATCATTCCTTTATGTGGTGTCTGCTGAAGCTTCTCGCTTCCTTGAGTACCGAGAACATGGGGGCTTGTCTCTGTTTCTGAAAGCGATGCTCTGGGTTTCCTAGAGACTGTTTTAGAGATCTTGTAAAAGTGAGGCTCATGGTAAGTCCCGTGTTTTTGTGTGCTTAGTTTTGGGTGAACTGTACAAGCCAATTTTAAGGTATCTATTGTTTTCCTTAACAACAGAAGGGATGTTCTGGTGGAAGAGGGGCTCTGGAAGGTCTGGAGCAAATAAATTCTGCCTTGGGAAGTGCTTGTGCAATCTCTGTGGGTCAGGATGTGATTGGACAATCTCCTGGTGCCATGGGAACTGCTTTCCTGAGTCCAGGCAGCAGGCTGACTATACACATGTGCAACTTCATGCCTGTACATGACTGTACATGTGGTTGGGACCCAGGGGTTCTCCTTCAGAAGACATGGCACTGGACAGCATATTAAAGATTGATTCTCCCATCCTTTCCCAAGGTACTTTTGCAGGTTATGTTCTATTTCTTTTCCTGTTGATTTTCATGATTTCTGAAAGAGATTGGACCTAAGTCATCATAGTCACCATACCCAAGAGTTTAGTCTTCCTTTAAGGACAAAAACATTTAAAGATAAAATAATAATTTGTGTAGTCAGACATTAACCCAACCCAATTTTATGTGAGGGCCTGCCAAAGTGGCAAGACCACATACAAAGACAGTGCTTAATGCTGAACACACAGGCAAATTTTAAATAAATGCAAAGTGGCTATTTTATTACCAGGGTCATACTAGAAAAACTTGAATAACCTATTGGAATATACTGGAGTAAAAACATGTTTGTTTAGGTTCTCAAATTTCACTAATCACACCAGCAATCACTCTTGGGATAGTATCCTCATTTTCTGATGAAATACTGTTTCTTGGCATTTTGTTAAATCTTACTAACAATAATAATCTTACATATCTATAAGTTTAACTTAGAAAACTTTCTGATCTTAACAGAAATTCAGTTTATTCGGGCAAAGATTTAGCAGACCAAACCATTCACAGTTTAAGATATATAAATAGGTAGACTCACTTTTCAGATTATACACTGCAGAAAAAGAAATAGGTTTGGTTATTAGTTATCTATTGTGTAACAAACCCAGAATTTTTAGTGTCTGAAAGATAACAATGATTTATTAATGATCCCCTGGGTTATATGTACTCTGCTGGGTAGAGTACTCTACTCAATGTGTTGTCTTCTGGGTTCTGTGTAGCTCATTCCACTGGAGCGCAGCTGAGTTTGGAGTTCCATGACAGCATCACTCACATGTCAGAAGTACTGGAACTATGAGAGTCATGGGTTCCTGTTTCCAGCTACTCAGGGATCCCAGAATGACAGTGGAAGCAGTGAGATCTCTTAAAGGCTAGGGTCAGAAGGGGCATAGTGTCACTTCTGCTCACATTCCATTGGAGCAAGTCTCGGGCCAGCCAAGATTCAAGGGAAGAGAGATAGATGCCACATCCCAATGGAAGCTGCAGCCTGTGCACATGGGGACAGAGTTTTTGTTCATTGTTGGACACAGAGACACAGGAATAGGAATAGAGGATCCATGACCCTGAAACTCTGTGTGTGTGTGTGTGTGTGTGTGTGTGTGTGTAAACTAATAGGGAATTTGTATATTAAGTTTTGGTATAGAATCTGTCATACCTCTGTTCACCTATCCCGATAGTGGCAAAAGTAAAATCTCTAAAATTTTGGCAAATACCTCTTGAAATTATGGAATTTTAGAGTAGACAAGAAATTTGGGATTACCATGTGAAATTGTGTCCTGTGTTGAACTCAACTGTAATGTGGAGAATTTTTGTTTTCTTAAAATAATTATGTAACAAGATAATATAGCTAGTTTTATTAATTTGGGAATTTGACATGTGTCAGTATTCTAATCATTGTACCTTTTTACAAAAGACAATGTTGCATATTTCAACATAAAACAAAACTAAGTCAATTTTTATTTCTCGTGTTTTAATCAAACCTTGTTCATAGTTACAATTAGTTTGTACATAGTTACAGTGCTGAGAGACATAACATTTTCTATATAAGCATTTTTTGTGTTTACATTTGTTGAAAAGCACATGTTTTGTTTATGTGTCAAGAGTAGTAGTAGATGCTCAGGAAGTGTTTGTCAAGTAAATGGACTCTGACCATAAAGTAATTTTACAGCTCCATTGAGTATATTCTAGGGAATGCATTCATTATAATTATCATGATTATCATTGGGTATTTAAGCTCTTCCCAATTCCCACCCACCCCTTCTCTTTGAGGTGCTAATTTATTATGCCTAATTCTGAGGACATCTTTATACAAATTGTCTTACAAATACAATTATCTTAAATTAACCTGAGAATAAATTTCAAGAAGTAAAGTTATTGAATCAGGGTACAAATTTAATAACTTAAAACAAATTTTTTTAAATAATTTATTTGTTTATTTATTTAATTTTATTTTTAGAGAGAGGGGAAAGGAGAGAGAGAAACATCACTGTGTGGTTGCCTCTCACTTGTGCCCCCAACTGGGAACCTGACGTGCAACCTAGTAATGTGCCCTGACTGGGACTCGAACCAGCGACACTTGGCTCGCAGGCCGGCGCTCAATCCACTGAGCCACAGCAGCCAGGGCTTCAGATTTAATAACTTTTGATACTTATTAATATATTCACCTCAAAGGAGTATTAGGATTTATATTGGCATCAAAAATATACATCTGTGAAGAGTTTTACTGGACCATTTATCCTTAAATTATTTATTTTGTTTTGGTGCTAATGGTAATTATAAAATGCTGTTTTATTAGTATTTCTTTGATCATTGGCAAGGTTGAAATTTTTTCATGTTTGTTTAATTTGAGGCCCAATTTCTTCTTAATTTCCTACCTATAAATTATTTAAATTTTTTCCGCACAAGTGCTAACCCGTCACCCTACTCAGGCTACTTGCTGTGCAGTACTTTCAGGAGTGAGTGCTGTGGCTTCACCCAGCAGGTCCTTCCTGAGGTATCAACAGGGGTGGCAGCCACTGTAGCTGCATATCACTGAAGTGGTGACACGTTTCTTTATCGTGTACACATACTTGCAATTCAAAGCTGACTTCTTTTTTCCTTCACTGTATTTATCCACCATTGTCTGAGCACATACAAAACAAGAAGCCTTAAGAAGCCAGTGTAGACCTCTGCATTCTCCTTGGGAAATACATAGAATGCAGAGAGTGGTGGGGATTGGGCCCGTCCAGCTGTCCAGGGGTTCCTGCACATTCCACCCAAGGTCCATGTTTCTGATTAAAGTTTAACAGTTGGTGCAGGATGCACTGACACAGTGTCCCACTGTTTCCAAAAGAACTGGAAATATTCTGTCTGCGCAGTGAAATGCAACAGTAAATCCTGTGAGAGCACGTGGGCTTTTGCTTTATCTATCACTCAGACACCTCTCCTGTCAGAACTCTTTATTTGTATGTAAGCACCTTCAGAAGAAGTACCATGCTCCCTAGTTCTTTAGGCTCCTCCTCTGTTTTCAAGAAATATAGTTTTGGATGGAATTTCTTTTTAAGGTGAAGAAAAGGAATACCACCCAATTTAAAAACTGGCTGTGCTGTCTTCCTTTTCCTTGGCAAGCTGAGGAAGTGCCTGTTTATTTTAGGGTGTGGTGTCTGAGGCCCTGAGAAGCTACTGAAGCTGTTATACCCAGCACAGCAGCACTCAGGTAGCCACTGGGTCTCAGCCTCTTTGGCGAGCCATTGCTGGAGACTTTTCCTTCACTTGAAGTTGGAACTTGAATTGCTGGTGTGTGTGAGAAAGACTGAGAGACAGGCAGGCAGACACACAGGAGGTCTACATAGACCCAACATGTCCAGAGTTGTTCATTTCTAATTTTTTGGCCAAAACTCACAGTTGAATTACAATGTGGGGCTATAACTTCGCTAACATTTGGAAAATACTTTCCTACCGGGAAGGGGTGGGAGAGGATCTCCAGAGGAAATTCTTTTCTTTGTGCATCATAACTTTCCACTGAATTTAAATTGCCCTCTGTCATATGTTGATGCTGGAAAACAGTTGAGCTGCATGAAGTCTATGATCCCAACATCTGTTTTTGTATGAATTATGAGACATAAATTGTAGGAGCATGATAGGGTGTGCCACAGCTCTACTCAAGGGTGACAGGGAGGAGAGTGAAGGCAGGTAGGCGCACACCTGGCCAGACCACAGCCTTTACCTGAGACCAAGGCAGAGCAGGTAAGACAGACCACACTGCATCTGAGAGCGTCAGAAGCCAGGGAACAGCAAAGTTGACCATCAATCCTCTGCTGCCTGGTATGTTTCCTGCTTTCCAGATTGCTGGCCAGTGGGGCAGGTCTTTCAGGGCCTTTTGGGGTCTGTGACAGCTGGAGAGCTGTTGGCTGGTGAAGGCTACTACGGGGAAGGCTCACTGAGGGGCAGAATTGGGGCACTGTTGGTTGCCCTAGAAATTATATGTGTGATGGTGCTCCCATCGTACTCCCTGACATGCACCAGGAGGGGCAATTGGCTTTGGTGAGGCCTTTTCCCACCATGTGGCAGGCCCAGCACCTGGATACCTTGTGCAGATGCTCGAAGAGGTGGCTGCTCCTCTTCACTCTATGCCTCTCCTCCAAGCAGGTTTGAAGTCAATTCTTGTGGCGACAGTCCAGCCTGCTGTCTTGGCATCTGAGGGCTGGAGTCAAAGAGACTGAGTGTCCCTCAGTCTCCCACAGAAAGCAGAATATACTGTGAAATGGGTTCAGGGCTCAGTGACATCTCACTGGGTCTGTGAGCAGTCATGGCAGCAGGGGAGTGAATGAGATGCAGGGCTGCATGTTCCTGTGGCTTTGGCAGCATGGCTATGTACATGGTGTAGTCTCCAAACAGTTCTTATGGAAGCTGTGTTGGCTCAGTGAGGGGGGTAGTGACAGGCGTTACTAGAAGGTGTTAACTGATAAATGAGCTGACTCATTCAAGGGGTGAGGTTTTATTACCTGAAACATCCATGTGAACATGAGTAATATTTTGAGGTCTTCTTGTGTTGATTTTTCCTGGTTAAGTTCCTAGATTTATAGCACAATAAGCATACAAGTCTTGCAGTGGGGTTGTCCAGTAAACAGGGAGAGACTGGAATATGTGCACACTTAACTTTGTTGATCCCTGAACATGTGGCAGGTTCTGGAGCAACGACCATGCCTGGCAGCTCACTGTGAAGAAGATGGGCTGGTGGCCATGTTGCACACGAAGCAGGTGGACAGTTCCTCCTGACTGAAAGGCTGTGTTGAGGGTCATCTTCTAATAATAGCACACATCAAATGAGCACCAAAAGCTCCAGGGTGACCTTGATAAGAGGCAGTCTCATACCAGTTCCTTCTCCAAGCTGTGGAGACTCCTTCACAGACATGACCTCATTGCATAACAGCTGTGAGGTGGGGAGGCTGAGCCTTACCTCCTTCCTGCAGGTGAGGAGGCACTGACATGTCCACTGTCTGAACTCTGCTCCTTCTCAGCTCTTCCAGATCCCAAACACATGCCCTTTTTGTTGATCGGAGAATGCTTTTAAAACACAGTTCTGTCCTTTTACCATCTCCCAGCCTGTCTTATAAGCTGTCACGTCACATTCCTCCTCCCTGGCATCACCTCTCACAGACCTAGATCTCAGGACGTCTTTTCTGGCCCCTCTCTGCCCCTGTCATCTTGCAGTGTTGCGCACTTGCATCACTAAGAAAAAAAGGCACAGTTTATAGTCAAGTACAGTTTACATGTTTTATCCTACCTCTCAACTGGGATATGACCAGAAAGGGCAAATTTGATTTTAGTATGATATAATCAAATAAATATTAAGCACTTAAATTATTCTAGTCACTGTGGTAGGTGGGTAGATACAGCCATAAGTGATGGGGAATCTCAGGCCCCACTAGCTTCTCCCAGTCCTCAAGGAGGAAACAGCCTGACAAAGGTCCAGGCACACGATGCCTGTCCCTGGGCAGTGGGAGCAGTCCTGGTAGGTCCTGAGTTCGCCTTGAGAAGCACATAGGAAGGAGGGAGCGTCTGGGACAATGGCTCTGTCTCCCAAGTGGCCTTTTGCAAACACAGCCACTCACTTTCTGTAGCAAAACAGTGTGAGCCTCTGTCTCATCATGCTGGTGTCCCGCTACATCTTCACCCCTCCCTTCTCCCAGTTACAGGAGTGCTCTCCCACCCTTGTGCCCTCAGATCCTCTCTCATCTCCTGTCTTTACCTCCTCTCTTCCAAATTTCAGTTTCTTCCTCCCCGTTTGCCCAACCTTCAAAACAGGCCCCCTGCCTTCTCATCTGTGGTCATCCTGCCCTCTCCCCACCTTTTCTCTTGGCCCACAACTCTGCAGAGCTGACCATAGGGCACTTGGGCCACAGCCCTCAGTGCCCTGCCCCTCCTGTCTCCCATCTGTTCATGCCTGCTTGCTCTCCCCCACCTGACTGTCTCTCTACCCCAGATTGATCTTCTCATTGACTGCTGTCCCTCTTGGAAAGCTTCTGCAACTGCCTTCAAATAGGGGCAAAACTCTGGGGCCAGTTGCCCCAGACAGTGGTCCCTCTTTGCCTCAGGCCTCCAACCCATCCCCCCTTTAAGCTCATACTCTGACTGTTGTACCTGCCAAGAATCACTTTTCTCCCTTGGGCTCCCCATCCATCTAAATTGTCTGTCTTGGAGAGCCGTCTCTTTCATGAGCAGTCTCTGGTGCCCACTCCCTTGGTGGGATGAGTCTGATTCCTCTGACCCTCATCCACTATACCTGTATCTCCCCATGGTGGCCACCATTGTCTGTCTTGTAGTCATTCCACAGCAATTCTAAGGGGCCTATCCTGTGCTAAGGAGAAACGTAAGTTGAGATTCTATCAGGTCCACCATCAAAATTCCTGTATGTTCTTGACATATACTAAATAGTCTTCTATGTGATGGTGCAGGTTAGATTCTCATCATCAGGCACCTGAGGACATTTAACTAATTGTGCCCATTCTGAGTCTCGTCTGCTGCACCCCAGCATCACAGGGAGGTGAATGTCACAACAATCAGGAGCAGGGCGGGAATGGAAGTCCCTGGTGGCTTTGAGATGACACTTGTGCTTCCTGCAGGAGATGGCGGGTCGAGCACTGAAGCAGACGGGCAGCAGAAGCATTGAAGCTGCCCTGGACTACATCAGCAAGATGGGCTACCTGGACCCAAGGAAGGAGCAGATCGTGCGTGTCATTAAGCAAACCTCCCCAGGTGAGCTGAGACCTGTGGCCTGCTAGTGAAGATGGTTTGTGTTGTAAAAACACAAAAGCAAGGTCCATTGTGGCTATGGTCAGCAGATTGCCTCTAGGCACATTGCCATGTGCTTGTAATGGCTCAACCACGCCTGTTCTGCTCTGAAATTTGGGCTCTGGAGGGAATGCAACCATGGTAGATCATGGGACCTTCCTGGGTGCCCCCCATCTGACATAACCTATGGTACTTCCTGTGGGGGCGTAATTTCTTTTGTTTTATGAAAAGCTGAAAAATTCACTGGGTATTAAAGTTAGGCAAAGTGAAAATAAAAATGTTCTTTTTACTTTCTCTTAGGCCTGTGGAGGGGTCTTGCAAAAGGGAAGCTTATTTCATGGATCCCAAAACACCATTTCTCACACTGAGAACTGCTGCCCAGGGGCTGAGGGTGGTGGTACTGGGGAGGCCTAGGTCCAGCAGCAAATACTCTGCTTCCCTGGCTGTCTGTGAAGAGTGCTCTTCTGGATGGAGATGGGAAGTTTTCTGGGGCCTGAACCCCCCCAAGTGTGGTAAGGACTCATGATACTTAGCAAAGCAGTTTCCCCTATTTTGTGGAAAGCCTGGGATAAACGCACTTCATCGCTGAGTTGAATTGTACAGACTTTGAAAGCTGTATCTCTGCTGTTAAGAGGACACAAACCCATGTTTTATTCTTGAAGAGGAGTTTCATTACACAGTGTTGGTTGGCTGTCCATGTAAAGGTACTTAGCCGTCTTGGTCCTGTCTCAGGGCACAGCTTTCAGGGAACTGCAAGGCCATGTGATTCTCTTCTGCATTGGTCTCTGGTGTGTGTTCAGTGGTGCAGAAAATAGTCATGTTTGACTGTGACTTCTGCCTGATGTGGTGGCTGTAGAGGGTCTTGGCTTTGCCAGAGGTTCCTATGAGGGCTCTTTGTGGGCAAGGCAGACCTTCTGTCTTAGAGGCAGCCCAGATGTGCCCCAACAGAGTTCAGCCTTGCCCAGGGGCCTTCAGTCCTGGAAGAGCCTGAAAGTGCCAGAACCTGCTAGACAGACCCCTCTAATGCCACTTTGGTTCTTTCTTTCTTCTGCAGGAAAGGGCTTGGTGCCTACCTCAGTGCCACAGAGGCCAAGCTTTGAAGGAACAGGAGACCCTTTTTCCTCCTACCATCCGATGAATGGGACCTATGAGGGCAGTGGCACTCTGGAGGAGGTGCCCCGGCAGTACATGGATTATCTCCTTGCCAGCGTCAATCCCCACAGTGCGCCTGGTGGGTCCCAGCACCAGCCCAAGTGCTACTCTGCAAATACAGAGGCTGCTGGGATAAACTTCCCCGTGGCTGGGCCTGGGAGCCAAGGCCTCCCCCTGCAGAGCCCGCACTACAGGCCACACCTGCTGGCGTCTGGGGAGCCCCTAAGCTACAGTGTCCAGCGCAGCCCCTCCTTCCAGAACAAGGTGCCGCCGGATGCTACAGGGTATGCCAGTCTGGCTGCCAAGGGCCCAGCTGGGCAGCCGGGGGCTGGTCACACCTTCCAGTCAGTGGGGGCCACAGCAGGTCTGTATGTGCCACACCCACACCACAAACAGGCCCTCCAGGTGCACGTGATGGTACCCCCACAAAGCCTCCTGGCCCCCTCCAGGAATAGCCTCAACATGGACCTGTATGAGGCTGGCGGTAACCCTGTCCAACCATGGCCGGTGCCCACCCTAGCCCGGCGCAACTCTCTGCAGAAGCAGGTGGTGTTCCGGCCTGAGGGCACTGTCCCCAGCAGAAGCAGCTCCTTCAACAGCCACCAGCAGCCTGTGGCCATGGCTTCCCCCAATACCATCACAGCGGTGACAGCGGCTCACATCCTGCACCCAGTGAAGAGTGTGCGCGTGCTCCGGCCTGAGCCACAGACGGCTGTGGGGCCCTCCCATCCGGCCTGGGTGCCTGCGCCCACCCCAGGATCCGATGGGCCTGACACCACTGATGAGCACCCCCCACCATTGGTGGGTGCCGGTCCCTACTCGCGGGATGTGGACATAAGGTGCCCGCCCCCGCCCTACCCCAAGCACCTGCTGCTGCGGGGTGCAGCCGAGCAGGTGGACGTGGGAGTGGACTGCTTGTGTGCGGGGCTGGAACAGAGGCTGCGGGGTGACCCCTCTGAGCCCCCCGACAGGGGTCACAAAGGTGCCAAGATGGACCGAGCCGGCAAGGATAAGAAACTGATCCAGACGTCTCCTGTCCCGGTTCGCAAAAACAGCCGTGATGAGGAAAAAAGAGAGTCTCGAATCAAGAGCTACTCACCCTATGCATTCAAGTTCTTCATGGAGCAGCACGTGGAAAATGTTATCAAGACCTACCAGCAAAAGGTCAACCGCAGGCTGCAGCTGGAGCAGGAAATGGCCAGAGTAATCTCTCCTTTCACTTCCTAAGCCATTAACAGGAATTGCAGTAGGATTCCTTTTCTTTCTGTTTTATGCGCTTTTGGTACTAACCAGTCATCTCCCCCGCCCTGGTCTTGTTATAAGGGGACCTGGAGAAATTACAGGTGTTTCAGCCTCCCTTCTTCCTTCTCTGGATTACAGGGATCAGCTATGGCTGTACACCATGTGCCAATGAGAAAATTAGCAAATGGATTTTTATGTGTTACTATTCATTAGCAAAGTTCATTAAATTTTACTAATGAAATATTTTGGGAAGAGTAGAAACAAAGTTTGAGCTTTTATTAATTGAAATTGTGGGATTCATTTATCCTTTCCTTTCATTAAGTCTATAATTAACAAGTAATGCTTTAAAGAGACCTTACTTGATAAGAAACTGCTAGAGAAGATAAAAATAAAATTTGTGCTCTTACTTTCTGCTGTCTCATTTTCATAGACTTTTCTGTTTTCTCATTTTCCCCTGACCTATTAAAATATTAGATTGCTCTTAGAGCTTCAGGAATTTTGTGGTCCCCTTTCCATAGGTTTTTGTTAATAGATGTTTCCTTTAGTTTTTAAGGGCCTAAAGTCACCCAGAGAGAGAACTATTTTGTCTTCGCTTTGGATTCTAGATTTGTGTCAATATATGGATATAGAGAACAAAACTGATTTGTTTTTGTTTGGAGTGTATTGGACCTGTTCTCCTATCTTCTCATTCCCATAGATCAAGTCAGGCTCCTTTCAGTTCTAGGGCATTTCCCACCAGCTATTTCCTGTTGGGGTTCCTCTGATGTGACCCTTATTTTCCTTCTTCGCAGGCGGGACTCTGTGAGGCTGAGCAGGAACAGATGAGGAAGATCCTCTACCAGAAGGAGTCTAATTACAACAGGCTGAAGAGGGCCAAGATGGACAAGTCCATGTTTGTGAAAATCAAAACCCTGGGGATTGGTGCCTTTGGAGAAGTGTGCTTGGCATGTAAGGTGGACACTCATGCCCTGTATGCCATGAAGACCCTTAGGAAGAAGGACGTCCTGAACCGGAATCAGGTGGCCCACGTGAAGGCTGAGAGGGACATCCTGGCTGAGGCAGACAATGAGTGGGTGGTCAAACTCTACTACTCCTTCCAAGACAAGGACAGTCTGTACTTTGTGATGGACTACATCCCTGGGGGCGACATGATGAGCCTGCTCATCCGGATGGAGGTCTTCCCTGAGCACCTGGCACGCTTCTACATCGCAGAGTTGACTCTGGCTATCGAGAGTGTCCACAAGATGGGCTTTATCCACCGAGACATCAAGCCAGACAACATTTTGATAGATCTTGATGGTCACATCAAACTGACAGATTTTGGCCTCTGCACTGGATTCAGGTGGACTCACAACTCCAAGTACTACCAGAAAGGTACTGTCTTAGGTACACCATACCCGCCTACACATCTGGGCATGACTGAGCCATCTAAAGGCAACTGTTTCCTACCCTAGTGGCTCCTAATCGTGAAATTATCTGTCACTCCATTATTTTATAATTTGGTGTGACATTATGTTCTCCCTAAAGTAGTATGATGTGTGTGAATGGGTCTTTTTACTATGATATTTGTAGGACATTAGGTGTCATGGGGCCTTTGTGAGGAATCATCACTCTGCCCTATTAAAATTAGCCTTAAAAAGTAAGCCTCACAGTCTCCTGAGGCATCCTCATACAGCCGACCTGAATCTATCTGCACTATCTGTAGTATCTTTAGGTGTCTTAAGTGTAGGTATGGATATAAGGATAATTATTGTTTAACTCCAGCTCCTGTAGTTCCGCTGTTTGAAAAGAATCAAAAACAGCTGGCTGTTATTTATGGCTTGGACTCTTGAAGTAGTTATTTTAATACCATACCTCAGGCTTCTGAGGTTTTTTTGTTTTGTTTTGTTTTTTAACTTAAAACTAATCCAAAGTCATTTAATTTAGTCCCATTTTCTGGCATTTAAGTCATTTTTTAAATTCACATTTTAAAAATCCTCTTAATGCTTTTCCATGCTCATCTTAAAGAATGTCTTGTTGCGATTGGCCTGAGAAGGGTGTGAAGTGACTTTCCCTCAGTAATCTAAGCCTCAGTGCAGCCTACAGCTGCTGTCACTGCTCCATAGTTGTTTCTGTCATGGTGCAGTTTTCACCTTATGTGGAGTCTCATACCCAGGACCTCAGGCTGCCCTGCTGAGCAGCTGGGCAGGGTCCTTTCTCTTAGTGTGGCAGGAGCTGACTTGAATTATTCTTTGTTTGAAGCTATGGGTTTGTTTAAAAGTGAAAACTTAATTTGTTTTGTATTCTCTGATTCCTGGGTGAAAAAGGGAGCCACATCAGACAAGACAGCATGGAGCCTGGTGACCTCTGGGACGATGTGTCTAATTGTCATTGTGGAGACAGACTGAAGACACTGGAGCAGAGAGCCAGGAAGCAGCATCAAAGGTGTCTGGCACACTCCCTGGTTGGGACCCCAAATTATATTGCGCCAGAAGTGCTTCTCCGAAAAGGTGGGTGCCTCGGGCGCTCACCTAGGCCATTCCACACTCCTGCCCACCTGGAGGCCATCTTGACTCCAGACCTGTGGAGCCAAAGGACCTCTTAGACTCTCTCCAGCCCTAGCTTTCTAGGACCCTGTATATTCCCACTGTAACTGTGTACCCATGGAAGCACGTACCACTTCCATTTTGGAACCACCCTTGCTCTCAGGGTGACAGAAGACATGCACCTTTTAGGTCAGTCTTTGCTTGGTCCTGCTTTGACTGGGAAGTGAATGATAGGGTAGAGGTGTGGGCTTTCTGTCTGCCACCCCCGAGAACCACTCTAGAACTGGTTTGACAGTCATGTGGTGGAACCAACTCTGAGGGACACAGGGACACTATTCAGTCTGCCTAAGCCAGTCATTTCCAAGCTCTAGCTCTAACTTTTTTTAAATCTTATTTTATTTTTTCAATTACATTTTAAATTCAGTATTAGTTTGTATTAGTTTTGGGTATAGAGCATATTGGTTAGAGAGTCTTATCTTTTACATAGTGATCCCCCTGATATTTCCAGTACCCACCTGGCACCATACATAGTTATTACAATATTATTGACTATATTTCCTGTGCTGTACTTTTCATCCCTTGTGACTATTTTGTAACTATCAACTTGCACTTATTAATCCCTTCAAATTTTTCACCCAGTCCCCTAACCTTCCTTCCGCTTTGGCACCCATCAGTCTGTTTTCTGTATATGTGAATCTGTTTCTGTTTTGTTTGTTTATTTTGTTCTTTAGACTCCACTTATAAGTGAAATCCTAAGTTACTTGTCTTTCTCTGACCAATTTATTTTGCTTAGCACAATACCCTCCCGGTACATCCATGCTGTTGCAAATGGTAAGATTTCATTCTTTTTATGGCCAAGTTGTATATATGTACCACAGTTTCTTGCTCAGGTTCTGAGCTGAGCTGTACCATCTCTAGCTGGTTATTGAGTTTGACAGAATACAAATATTCTTTTCCTCCAGTTCTGCCTTCTAATCCAGGAGCACCTTGAAGGTCAGATTTAGGGACAATAGTGTGCATGAAACTACAAGTGCTCAGTAAAATTGGTCCTGGATGGGTTCTCTGTCCCATCAAATATGACATTTAACTGAACACCAATGGAATCTTCCAGTAATCACTTGCATGGTCCATGGTGACAGTGGTTTGTTGACCTGAGTCTGTGCAATAAATCCAGAATCAGTGGCCTGTCTTTTCACATGTGTTGTTTCAAATCTTTGTAGCCAGCCAGACTTGGTTCACGTCTGAGTTTTCTTTGTTAGCTGTGGTAATCCAAAGTAAATTAATTAACCACTCAGAGCCACATCTATAACAATAACCTTGCTGAACAGTTATGGTCTCAAAGTAGGAGGTGGTGCAGGGCTGTCAGGGGAAACATCCCTCTTCTTACCCCACCCTTCTCCAGCATCCACCATGCACAGTCCAGGAACCAGGTTTGGGTTTACTCTGTATCCCTCAGCGCCAGATGGGCAGGAAGGACTGGGATGGAGGGCACCAAGGAGTCCAGGGGAACTCAACTGGCAATACTGCTAGCAGATCTCAGGTCCCAGTTCACACTTAGCACAGATTAGGTGACATCAAGACTGGAGCATGCTTTGAACTGTAACATGAGGCTCTGGAGGAAAAGTGGGAGAGAATCAGAGAAAAAAAAAATGCACCTGCTCTGTAGCCTCCTTATGGCTGGCTCTGACTGAATTGCAGGACGTGCTCCCTCAGCTCCATATTGACAGCACTGTGAGGAAGAGCCTGGCTAATAAGTGCCTCACACAGGGATTGTATCTTCAGTGACAGCTGTTCCCTTTGCCAAAGTGCCCCCTTTCCTCCTCCTCCATGTTCTTCAACTACCTCTGAACCTCCCAGGAAAGCCTTGCCAGGAAGCCCTCCTCACTAGACACACATGTACACAGGTCTTAACACTTCCTGTGTTGTGCTTACTACTTATTGTAATTTGTGTCTGTTCATATGATCTTTAAGAAGTTAAAATTCTTGTTAGTATCATTAGTAACAACAACAGTAATCTTTTAAAATTAAGGTCTTTTCTTATTACAAAAAGTATCTTCTGTTTATCACAGACCAGTGACTAAAAATAAGAAAAGAGACAAGTGACATTCTCCTCCCCACATAAACCCTGTTACCACCCTTTATTCTGAGCCATACATACAAGGCGATGTGTTTTGTGTCGGGTGGTTTTCTTTTATTTTTTATTTATTTTTTTAAAGTATATTTTATTGATTGTGTTGTTACAGTAGTCCCAATGCTTTTTTTCCCCTTTGCTCCCCTCCACCCAGTACCTCCCTTCCCTCCAGCAATCCCACCCCTCTTAGTTCATGTCCATGGGTCGTGCATATAAGTTCTTAGGTTTCACCCTTTCCTATATTATTATTAACTTCCCCTGTCTATTTTGTATCTACCAATTATGCTTCTTAGTCCCTGCACCATGTCTCCCCCTCCCCACTCCCAGCTGATAACCCTCCAAATCATCCCCATACCTATGATTCTCTTCCTATTCTGGTTTGTTTAGTTGGATTCTGTCTTTATTTTTTAGATTCGGTTGTTGATAGTTGTGAGTTTTTTGTCATTTTAATGTTCATAATTTTGACCTTCTTTTTCTTAAGTAAGTCCCTTTGACATTTTACATAATAATGGCTTGGTGATGATGAACTCCTTTAGCTTTACCCTGTCTGGGAAGCACTTCATTTGCCCTTCCATTCTAAATGATAGCTTTGCTGGTTAAAGTAACCTTGGTTGTAGCGGATGGTTTTCTTTTATATGATATGTGCTGCTTGAACATGTTTCCCCATTTTTCGTACAGTTCTTCTCTGAGTAGAGTACATGCCCATGCTGAACTTGAATGTGGCCTTGTCTTTCAGGGTACACTCAGCTCTGTGACTGGTGGAGCGTTGGAGTGATTCTCTTTGAGATGCTGGTGGGGCAGCCACCCTTTCTGGCCCCTACTCCCACAGAGACCCAGCTGAAGGTAATGAAGGGGGAAATGCATCCGCTTGCTACAAACACATGGGTTACTGACCTTTTATAGCCCTGGCTGGTTTAGCTCAGTGGATTGAGCGTCGGCCTGCGAGCTAAGTGTCGCTGGTTCGATCTTCCAGTCAGGGCACATCAGAGAAGGAAAACTCTGACTCCAAAAAACCTCCGCTGCCTTGCGGCATACCTCTTCAGGGGAAAGGCTAAGGGAGTAAACCCCGACAGAAAATCCGGAGCCGGAGTCCCTAAGGCGGTTTGACGTTGTAGTCAACACCGGCAACTCCTGCGGCGCACCTGAAGCCAAGCTGTATTGACTCCGTCTTTCCCTTGGGCCCTTCAGCTGCGAAGAGAGGGGGGGTCTGCTGCATGGGCAACAGCAGACCCTCCATATCACCCTGCCCAGGCTCTGTAGCTTCAACACGGGAGGAGACAGATACCGTGTCACTCCCGAGTCGGACTGCACAACCATTCTCGGCGGTGCAGATAGACTCTTAAGAAGCTACACCATCGTCTCTCGAGACGGACGGCTGCCGATGATGACTGACCTTTTATTCTGAGTGGTGTGGGAATCTTAGTTGTATAAAATGGGATTTGAAACTTTTTATTTTAATAAGTAAAGCCCCAGAGTTAAGACTTGAGTTTTAAAATACAGTATATTGCTTGTGTGAAATTTTTACTTGAACCATTGGTCATCTGCATTCTGGGTGTTTCTAGGTGAGAACAAAGAGAAGCAGTAAGGCGTAGTCAGATCTAGTCTCTACTGCCGCTATGCAAAAACAACAGGAAACTTTATGAACTATCCCTAAAAAAGTCAGTTTGTTTATTTGAATGTTTTATTATTATTGTTGGCAAATTTATCAGTATGAAGTTAGGCTAGTGTGCATATTTCTAATATTCATTTGTTGTAATTAAGTAATTAGTTTTAGAATGATGGCCATTTACTCTCTGATATAAATGATTTGATTACTTAAGAGTTGACTTGAATTGAGAATCTGATGAAATCTTTACCACTTCTCAGAACAGTGCACTTACCCACTGACACGTTTACTAACAATTCTAGGAAGATTTCGTATGACCTTGAATTCATGGTAGACCCTAAGTTAGTAGTCCCTTAATTAGAAGAACCCTAAATTAAGGTTTGGTTTCATGCCAATAACAATAAAATTGGAAGTTGGCATTATCTGTAGCCTCATTGAATAACTAAACCACTCACTAATTTGCCTGCGTGTTAATAACCCAGTTTCTATTGTGATAAAATTTACCATTTTAACCATTTTAAGTTGCAATTTAGTGAAAATAAATACATTCACAATGTTGTGCAACTGCCACCACTGTCTATTTCCAGACATTTTCATCTTCCCAAACAGAACTGTACCTGTTAACAATAACTCTCTGTTCTCCCTCCCCTAGCCCCTGTAACCTCTCTTCTGTTTTCTGCCTCTGTGAAATTGACTGCTCTGAGTGCCTCAGATGAGTGGAATCACACATTATTTGTCCTTTTGTGACTGGTTTATTTCACTGAGAATAAATGTCTTCAAGAGTCATTCATGTTGTTGCATGTGGAAGCATTTCTGTCCTTTAAGACTGAACAATATTCTGTTGTACATATAGACCACATTTTATTTATCCATCATCCAGCAGTGGACACTTGGTTTGTTTCTACCTTATTTGATTATTGTACATAGTGCTGTTTATGAATATTCATGTGCAAGAATTTGTGAGTTTTGCTTTCAGTTATTTTGACTATATACCTAGAAGTGGAATTGCTGGGTCATATGGTAGTTCTGTTTAACTTTTTTACACCGTTTGGCATAGCGGCTGTACCATTTTTAAATACTTACCAACAGTGCACAAGGGTTCCATTTTCTCCACATTCTCACCAACTGTTGTTTTCCTTCATTTTTATAGTAGCCATCCTAATGATGGCTTCACTTCATCCTAGAGAGATGATATGTCATTGTGGTTTCGATTTACATTTCCCTAGTGATTAGTCATGCTGAGCTTCTTTTCATGTGCTTGCTGGATATTTGTATGTCTTTGAAGAAATGTCTGTTCAAAGCCTTTGCCCTTTTTAAATCAGGTTATTTGTTTCTTGCTGAGTTGTAGAAAGTCTTTATAAATTCTGGATATTAACTCCTTATCATATACATGTTTTGTAAATATAGTCTTCTATTTTGTGGGTTGCCTCTTCATTCTGTCAGCAGTGTCCTTTGATGAACAAAAGTTTTGAATTTTGATTAAGTCCAATTTATATATTTTTCTTTTGTTGTCTGTGCTTTTGGTATCATATCCAAGAAAGCATTGCCAAATCCAATGTCATGAAGATTTCCCCTATGTTTTCTCCTAGGAATTCTATACATTTCAGTTCTACTAAAACTACTCAGGTTTAAACCAATCCTCCCACCCACACACCTACCTGCCTCCATGCCTCACGCGATGCTCAGTCACCGATGCAGTAGCCAGTTATGTTGGCCTTGTTTTATCCTGATTTGAAATATGAACACTAAAGTCTGTTAGCTTTTCTCCCTACTGTAAACACAATTCTATGACAAATGCATTTACTGAGTGTTTAGATGGCTGGTGTGTGCAGTTGAGCATCAGGGATAGGAAGCCAAGCCCATAGGGTAGGTCAGCTTTATTCTCTGTGAGGTTCCTTTTTTAAATTACAAAACCCCAGCTGACCATCTGTCAGCTGCAATAAGTATTGAATGAGAACCATGATGATTCAACAGAAATTTGTTGTCATAACTAAAGAAATAACTCAGGGAGAATCAGTTTCTTTATTTTTGTGGAAAGCACAAAATTATTTTGCTAAATAGTCTCTCTGATAGAAGAAAATTGGTCTCTCTGGGTCTGCATTGTGCTTCAGCATCCCGGCCTCAGGCTATGTGCCCTGTACTAGAACAGTGACTTGCAATGGCTGCTCAGATCCACAACTGCGGCTCCTGACTTCGCTTCTGTCAGGAGATTAAAATTATTTAAAACTTAACATCATCACATATTGTCCCAGAACTGCCCATATAGGCCTTGAGATGTTGGGAGAAACTAAAACTTTGGTTCTTTTGTCTCTTGAGGTGATAAACTGGGAGAACACACTCCACATTCCAGCCCAGGTCAAGCTGAGCCCTGAGGCCCGGGACCTCATCACTAAACTATGCTGTGCTGCTGACCACCGGCTGGGGAGGAACGGAGCTGATGACCTGAAGGCCCACCCATTTTTCATCACCATTGATTTCTCTAGTGACATTCGGAAGCAGCCAGCCCCCTATGTTCCCAAGATCAGCCACCCTATGGACACCTCTAATTTTGACCCCGTAGATGAAGAAAACCCTTGGCATGATGCTAGTGAAGACAGCACCAAGGCCTGGGACACGCTTACCTCCTCAAATAACAAGCACCCTGAACACGCATTTTATGAATTTACCTTCCGAAGGTTTTTTGATGACAATGGCTACCCTTTCAGATGCCCAAAGCCTTCAGGAGCAAAGGTGTCTCAGGCTGAGAACTCTGATTTGGAAAATTCCAATCTGGTGGATCAGACTGAAGGTTGCCAACCAGTGTACGTGTAGACTTGGGGCTGACACTTACCTTCCTCAGGCCTGGGGGTTTGTGGTTGGTTCCTTCAAAGGCCTAATGGAAAGTTCAAGGCAGCTTTGTTTTCAGTTAATTGGTTGATTACTTCACTTGAAATTCTAGTCTTCGCCAAAAAACCCAAACACATTATTTTTAAAAAACTCCAGTCTAGCATATCTTTATTTCTAGATTCTGGTTGATAAGGGCGATAGTTATCAACCTGGCTTTGACTTGGATTTTGAGAACCATCACTGCATTAAAACGATTTTTAAAAAATTTAATACAGTTTAGAAAGAGCACTTATTTTGTTTATAGTCATTCTTTTTACTAAATTTTAGGGACTGACAAATCATGCTGCTCTCATTTTGTACATTGGTATTTTACCACAGCACTTACATTTAGGAAAAGAAATTAAAACTGAAGAACATGTGATAAGAAATATCTGTGCAATAACAACAACAAAAAAAAACACTTTTGATGTTACTGATACCATTTTATACACACAGTGGTTTTTATATTTTTTCCCACATTTCAAAATTTTGATATGTTAAAAGCTGCTTTTTTTGTTTGTTTTTTTGTTTTGCTTTTTGCATATTATAGTATAATAGGCAGTTTGTGAACAAGGCAACTTCATGGGTGTGACTTCTGATGTTTGGTGTGTAGAGCGCTGCATGAGCTGGGCTTTCTTTTGTAAATGACCATGTCTTGCCATTCACAGCAGGTTCTGTGAGGACATTTTTATACAGTATCTATAAATGAGATATTGTACACAGTGTGTGATGATGGGTCATGTGGATGTCTTCACTGTGATTGTATCCCTTACTGTTTTGTTAAACGCAGGTGTGTAACTAAGAAGTGACTTTCTGTGTGTGTCTTGAGTATGGTTGGGTTCTTTGGGAGCTAAAATTAAGCATTTGTCATATACTAAACTTGTGTACATCTAAAGGGATTAATTTAGCTATGCCAAAAAGTTTGAAGTTAATCATGGAACTCTTGTCTGTTTCACCAGTCAATCCACTTTCTCATTCTTGGCATAGCTGATATGTCGGATCCAATAGCTACCACAGACAGCTCCCACCGAGAAGTCTGCCTGACACCATTGCTCCCACTGTCTGAGACAGCTGGGTCTTACCATGTTGAACTTTAGTAGTCTTGGCATTCTTTTACCTTTTTTGTTTGTTTGTTTTGGTATGCTTTGAAAATATCAATCTTAACTTGCTTTTAAAAATACATTTTCCTCATCTTTGTAAAACAGAAAGGATTATTCAAAGTGATATTGGAATACGAAAAAATGAAGCCATACATATTTTCTTAGATGTGTAGATGTATATATAACTACATAGATAAACGTACAAAATATTCCTTATTTCTAATTGGTATGATTCCTATTTAAAGTGATTTTATATTTCAGTGAAAAGTTCAGTTCTCTTGCTTTTTAAGAATCCAGTGTATTATATTTTCATTGTATTATTTCACATGTTTTCCCTTGATGTTTTTAGCATAATGTATTCGTTATTTAGTATGTATCTAGGCAACAACACTTATAAGTTTATCATGTATAAACTATAAAAAAAATTCCTGTGTACTGGTTTACATTTTGTATGAATGGCAAATCCCAACATCTGCTGTGCTTGTACCATGACTGTCAGTATTTCTGCAACTTTACAGTAATGCTGTGTTGTTATTTACAGCGCTCTGACACACTTTTATGTGGTAGGTTCTTTCTCAGGAACTCAATTTAACTATTATTTATTGATATATCATTGCCTTTGAAAAGCTTCTACTGGCACAAAGTATTATTAAAATTTTGAATAGAAACCCCTTGGTGGTGTGTTTTTTTTTGGAATTTTAAGTTCTTTTATCAGTGTGTCATATGAAACAGTTAAAATAAGTTTTTGTGTATCCTTAGAGAAATGAAACTATGCATACATGGCACAAGAAAATATGTATACTTTTTGCCTCTTTTACACAAGTGGGGGAAATTATGCATATTTTTCTCAATTTGTTTTCTTGTTAATCTATACCAGTATATAAAGTTTTCACCCTTTATTATATTCCATCATGTAATATTCCATCATGAGGGTCTATTATAATCAGATCAATTCTATATCAGTGGACATTTCACTTGTTTCTGGCCTTTATTATAAACCATGTTGGAATAAATAACCCCTTATAGCCATCATTTTGTGCAAGGAAATATGTAGGATAGATTCCTAGAGGTGGAATTGCTGGATCAGAAGTTAAGTGTATGTGTGATTTTTATTGCAAAGTAGCCCTGAGCAATTGTGGAAGGAGCCCCTCCTACACACCCTGCTGAGTAGCCGAGAATGTACATCCTTGACCTATCTTTATGTGGACCATTTCTCAGGTTTGAGTTTGTAATGAGCACCTTCAGGGCTGAGGTAAAGTGTCCTTCCAGGACCAAAAAGCAAACTTCCTTACTGCTTGCTATAAAAGGGGTAGCTTCCTCAAGCACAGGGAGCCTCAGCAGAATCCATCTGAACCTCCTTTCCCTCCCCCTGTGGGTCTTGACAGAAAGAGCTCATGCAAATACACTGGTGCTCATACTACTTCATGTGCTGTGAGTAACAAAGTCCTTTGTCTCTAATCCAGGCATCTCCTGTCTCAGTCCAGGATCCATGAGAGTCAACAGGCTCACTTACTTATTAGCGTGTATGTAGGACAAAATCAAATCTTAGACCTGACAACAGGTATTGTGTCAATATACCTTCCCAATAGAAATATGGAGATAATTTAATTAGAGCCTTGCCAGCCACACTATGTACTAACATTTTTTTATCTTTGCCCATTAACTAAATAAAAATAAAAAGAAACTAAAATAAAAAACCTTGGTGTACTTTTACTTGACATTCCTCATTTTGAAAAGTTGAGCATCTTCGTGTATATTTGATATCTATTTGAATATCCTTAAAAATGATAAGCCTAATTTTATGCATTAATTGAGTATTGGTTCCTAAGACTCCCAAATGATTTCCATTCTCTTCTCATTCTTCATCTCTTTCTGCTCAGCTACCATGAGTAATTTAACTGAGCTAGTGTCCAGACAACAGATTATGGAGAACAGTCTCTTCAATGTTTTGACAGATTCCATAGATGAATACTCTAGCATTCATGAATTCTCTGCTCAGAGGGTTGCCAGGGCACAGCCAGGCCTGGCTTCACCTTGTTTGTGGTTGTTGGGTGTGGTTGGAGCTTGTTGAGGGAGCAAATAGCTTATTACATGCCTACCAAGTTTCCTTTTCCACACTTGCAAGCTCTGTGTCCCTTGATAAATCAAAGTGCAAATCACAAGGAGAAAAACATTAGTCTGCACGGCAGGTTTCCCCTGAACCTCCTGTGGTCTGAACCATTTTTTAGTTACAAAATTTTGAAGTGGAGTTTACTTCTTCCATATTTGACTTATAAACCAAGTTTAAAGCCCTATTACTTAACTAATATTTTATTTCAGCTGGCAGAATTCAGCATAATCAAGGTCATTGCCATTATGTGCTTATTTAGTTTTATTAAGCATTGTATCCTTTGGTAAAGAAACATTTCCTTAGCAAGAGAACTTTCCATTTCCTAAAGTGGCAGCTTAAATTTAGTGGACAAAATGTGTTTATTTACTGTGGAAAGGAAGAAAAATCCTGTGGTCAACTGGACACTGGTGAAATACATATGGCCAATGATAGAAGTGCCTGATGGCAACATTGTTCTTTTGAAACTGAAATCATATAGTGTTACTATATTTTAGCTTCAACCATTAAACATACCTTAGAAAACTCAAAAGAAGAGGAGGAAAAAGCCTGTTGTGTTTACTAATAGTTTTTCTTACTGAGTTCTTGCTTCCTTATGGACTACATAAGACTTTTTTTTTTTTTTTTTTAATCTTTTCCTTTTTTAGAAAACTTCCTTTAGCCACTCTTAGGTCAACTGGCAACAAATTCTTAGTTTTCCTTCATTTAAAAGTGTCTTCAGGGGGATTCCTACAGGCCACTGTGAGTGACCAGGAGTCTCCACTCTCCCTTCCTTCCCCCTTTCCTTCTTTCCCCCTCCCCTCTTCCCTCTTCCTCATTCCCTCTTCCCCCTTCCTGCTTCCTTAAGAGGAAAAAAAAAAAACGTGTCTTCAATCTCCCTTTATCCTGAAAGATATTTTAGGCTCATCTATTTGGGGTATAATCTTTGGGTACAGGATTCTGGGTTGACACTTCCTTCTAGCCTTCATGGTCTCTGATGAGAATCTGTTGTCATTTTAATTATTTCTCCCTATAGATACGATGTTTTTCTGTGGCTCCTTTCAAGGTTTTTTCTTTAATTACCTTTTAGAAATTTAATTATGACATGGCTTGGATTTCTCTGGGTTTACCTTGTTTGTGGTTTACTCAGCTTCTAGAGCCTGTAGATTTCTTTCTTTTGCCAAATCTCTCCTTCTATGAAATCCTCAAGTCTCCTGCATTCCCTTTCACTTTCTGCAATTCCTACACCAATGTAATCAAGGGTATCCACATTGTCCTACCTAAACATAAAAACTGGCATTAATTGATACCTCTGTCCCGTTTATAAATTTTTGAAGCAGGACCATCAAGAGAGAGTCCTGGGCATGGACTCTTGAGTTTAACCCCAGCTTTGTATAACTGTATATAACTTCTTATAGACTTAGTTATATGAATCAGAGTCTGAATCAGTAAGTTTTAAAATTCTTCAGAATTAGTGGCTTCTAAGAGGAGGTGTCTCAGAGGCTGCTAGGTCAAGAGAGCCCTGAACTCTCCTGTCTGACTAGCTGTGCTTTTGTTCTGTATAAAATTTTGGGAAAAAGCATTTTGCTAACAACATAAAAGCTTTAACCATAGGTTTATGAATTTGTTTTTTAAGTATATTTGATTATGTTGTTACAGTTGTCCCTCTGCTCCACTCTGCCCAGTACGCCCCCTTCCCTCCAGCAATCCCATCCCCCTTAGTTCATGTCCATGAGTCGTGCATATCAGTTCTTTGGCGTTACCCTTTCCTGTACTATTCTTGACACCCCCCTATTTGTACCAACCAATTATCTTTCTTAATCATTGCACCATTTCCCCCTTTCTCCCCCTTCCCCCTCCCAGATGATAACCCTCCAAATGATCCCCATACCTATGATACTATTCCTATTCTGGTTGTTTGCTTAGATTTTTTATTTTTTAGTTTCTGTTGTTGATAATTGTGAGTTTGTTGTCATTTTAGTGTTCATAGTTTTGATCTTATTTTTCTTAAATAAGTCCCTTTAACATTTCATATGATAAGGGCCTAGTGTTAATGAACTCCTTTAACTTCACCTTGTCTGTCCTTCCATTCTAAATGATAACTTCGCTGGATAGAGTAGTCTTGGTTGCAGGTCCTTGCTTTTCATCACATTGAATACTTCTTGCCAGTCCCTTCTCGCCTGCAAAGTTTCTTTTAAGAAATGAGCTTATAGACATCCCTCTATAGGTAACTCTGCTTTTTCTTGCTTTTAAGATTCTCTCTTTATCTTTGATCTTTGGCATTTTAATTATGATGTGTCTTGGTGTGGTTCCCTTTTTGGGACTCTCTGTGCTTCCTGGACTTGTATATCCATGTCCTTCACCAAATTAGGGAGATTTTCCTTCATTTTTTCACATAAGCTTTCAATTTCTTGCTCTTCTTCTTCTCCTTCTGGCACCCCTATGATTCAGATGTTGGCACATTTAAAGTTGTCCCAGAGGTTCCTCAGCCTCTCCTCGTTTTTTTTTCAATTCTTGTTTCCTCATTCTGTACTGGTTGACTGTTTATTTCTTCCTTATGTTCCAAATCATTTATTTGAATCCTGGTCTCCTTCCCTTCACCATTGGTTTCATGTGGATTTTCCTTCGTTTCACTTAGCATAGCCTTTATTTCTTCCCTTATGCGTTTGTTGTACTTGTCTGTCAAGTCTGTAATCATCATTATCACCCATGTTTTAAACTCTACGACTGTTAGGTTGGCTAATCTCCTCGTCTCTTAATTCTCCCACTGGAGCCTTGATCTGCTCCCTCTTTTGGGCCATCCTTCTCTGTCTCCTCAACTTGACAGCCTCTTGCATTTGCCTGTGTGTCTTAGGTAGAGCTATCACACCTTTTATGTTGTAAGGGGCAGAGTCTTAGTACTCATCAGTGTCGGGGCCACCCGTTTCACCACGTTGTGGTGCTATATGTGAGGGAGGTGTCTGAGAGGGGACAATACCACTTGCTCAGCACTTGCCCCTTTTCTAGGCACTTCTCCCACTTCCCGTATATGACTGGCGCCCTTCTAGCTGTTGCTTGGTGATGGTTCCCAGAGTGGGTGGGTCTAGAGATGTTTCAGGACACTGAGGGCCCTCTAAACAAATGGACTCTAGTGAGAGACAAGCAATTTCCTTCTCCACCCCACCCCCCACTGGTTTGCACAGTCAGAAGCAATGAGGCTTTATTTTCCTGGCACTGAAACTGTCAGCTACATAGGCTGTTCTGGGGCTGGGATCGCTCCCCAGGTTTCCCTCCCTACTAAAATGTATGACTGTGCTTTCCACTGCCAGCCACAGCCACTGCCCTGCTGCCAACTCTGCCAGCATGGCCACATCACGTCCTCTCCACCCAGACTCCGCCCCCTCCTACCTGTCTGGATGAGTATTTCTTCATTTGTTTGTTGGACTACCATGCAGTTCAATTTTCTGGTACTTCTGATTGTTTTTAGTTTTGAGGTAGTTGTAATTTCTTCTTAGTTGTGAAGGGAGACTCAGTGTGTCTACCTACAGCTCTATCTTGGACTTTAATTTGTTTGTTTTCTTTAAATTTATTTTCAATCGCGGTTGACATACAATACTATGTTAGTTTTAGGTGAACAACATACTGATTTAGACATTTATATACCTTACAAAGTTATCACCCCAATAAGATAAGACTATTGCTTTAAATAATTGATAACGTCTTTTTTTTGTTTAAACCTAATTTTTAATTTTGTAAACATAAATGTACACAGTTATATTTTTTAAGTAAATTTTATTAATTATATTCTTACAATAGTTCCAATTCTTTTTCCTTTGCTCCCCTCCGCCCAGTACCCCCCCTCCCCCAACGACCCCTCCCCAAGTTTATGCCCATGGGTCATACATACAAGCTCTCCTGCCTCTCCCTTTCATATATTATTATTCTTTTTTAAAATTAATTAATTAATTATTTTAACAAAAAATAACAATCCCTCCCTCTCAGACTTAAGACCCTTTATACTCTTATAAAGGACAATGGGCGAAGGTCTCAAGCTCTTCTAGCTGCTTCAAGCGGGACATGGTCATCGTCCTACCTACTCTTGGGTCCAGAAGTCCCTAATAAGAGTGGGGGTGTGGAGGGGAGGGTGGCCTTCCCACATGGGGAAGGATCGTGCAGACTCCAGGTTGGTTGGCTGTGCCCAGACAATGACATGCTTGATTTAACAGGCTGGCGTCCTTGTTGTATTCTGGAGGCAACAGATTTGGCAACAGGGTTAAAAGACATCATTCAATTCATAACCACTAGATGACAAAAGGCAGTTATTAATTTTTCAATGTCCCACATTAGGGAAAAAAAGGGCTTCTTTGGAGGAACGTGTGCCAGGTACATCTCACCTGTCCAAAACCCTTTTGCCCATTATACTTAGTTTGGGCTGAGGGAAATAGTTTAGGTTTCCCCCCTCTCAGACCTCTGGGCTCTTTCTGTCCAAGCCATTAGGACAGAAAAGAGAAACCATTTTTAAAGTGAAGCCCACAGACCACCCCATTCTTCACAACCCAGCCACTTAGTTCAGCCAAACCATTGAGTCTCAGGAGGCAGCGATGCAGACAGGATTAAGTGAGGCCTATACGTACAGACAGTCACTCAGGTAATGAGATCGTAGGCTTACGCCCTTTGAAAACAGAAAACACGTTAATTTATGTAACAACCCACATACAAGTCTCTAAATCTGTAGGACTGTCTTATCGGAAAGACATCCAGTTGCAAGGCATTTGACATTCTTCTTGCCTGTAAATTAAACATCTTTGGTAATACCACAGACATAGTTTAACTTTCAAGTGAAAACATTTTAAATGAAAAGAAACTTTAAAGACAGTTAGCTGCACTACTTTATAGTCTACCACTGATCATTATGATTTTCCTTGAATAATGATTTTTCTCCCTAAGATTACCCTCCTTGTCATTAAAGGGACTTCATTAAGTCCATTTTTAATTTATCCTGTTCATTTGCATAAACACAACAAGAGCAGCAAATGATCACTTATGATCTTTAGTTCTGCTTTGCTGGAACTTATGCAAGGAACATTTAGGGTGACCTTCAGTTTGCCCTTCAGGGCACAGAAGCAGAACCACATACCTGGCATTCAGCCTTGCCTGTAAACACCTGTCTTTTCCAAGTCCTTCTGGTTTTCCATTGTGCCTTAAGGTCCCTTCTAGCCATCTTTCAGGAAAACAACCTTCATTCCTTCCCTGGAAAGATTGCCATGGACCGCACATCCAACCAAGGTACCAGGCCTTTTATCTCGTGGGCTTTTATTACCTTTGAAAGTCAATCCCAGTTCCTCAGGGCTTTTTGGTAACAATCAGAGCCCA
Source organism: Furipterus horrens (assembly GCF_987537825.1). Classification (NCBI taxonomy): domain Eukaryota; kingdom Metazoa; phylum Chordata; class Mammalia; order Chiroptera; family Furipteridae; genus Furipterus; species Furipterus horrens. The sequence goes on from NW_028327174.1 coordinate 85,197,887, forward strand.
AGCATGTCTCCTTTAGGCATGACATTCCAGTCAAAGTCTTAGTCAAAAAAAATCTCTATTAACAACTGGTGTTATTAGTTTTATGCAAAGAAACATGTCATTACTTCTTCAGAATGCCAAACTCTGGAGGGCTCAGATAGGGAGAAAAATACAGTGTGAAGGAAAATCCTTGTTCTTCTAATATTCACCGAACTTGCATTTCCATTCTTTATATTTTCATTTATTCCCCCACTAAAAAATTTTTTTGTTTTTCCATTACAGTTGTCCCACTTTTTTCCCCCTCTTGCTTCCCTGAACCCTGCCCCCCCTTCTCCCACATTCAGTCCCCACCCAGTTGTCCCTGTTCATGGGTCATTTATACATGTTCTTTGACTAGACCCTTCCCCTTATTACCCCCTTCTCTCCCTCCCATCTACCCCTTTGTTACTGTTAGTTTATTCCTTCTTTATTCCTTGTTTCTGGTTCAATTTTGCTCATTTGTGTTGTTCATTAGTTTCCTGTAATAGGTGATAGCATAAGGTATTTTTCTTTCGTTGCCTGGCTTATTTCACTAAGCATAATTCTCTCTAGTTCCATCCATGTTGTTGCAAATGGTAGAAGTTCCTTCTTTCTTTCAATACTTATTCATTGTCATTTTCCCCCTTTGTACTCGTGTTCCTTTCTGTCTCTCTGTTTCTTCATCTTCTTAAAGCAGACCCTTTAGCATCTCTTGCAATGCTGGTTTGGTGGAGATGTATTCTTTTAGCCTTCTTTTGTCTTGGAAACTCCTTATTTCACCTTCCATTTTGAATGAGAGTCTTGCTGGGTAGAGTATTCTTGGTTGTAGGCCTTTGTTTTTCATTGCTTGGAATATTTTTTGCCCTTCCCTTCTGGTTTGTAGTGTTTCTGCTGAGAAATCTGATGATAGCCTTATTGGAGCTCCCTTGTATGTTATTAGTTGTTTCTCTCTTGCTGCTTTTAGGATTCTCTCTTTGTCTTTGAATGTTGGCATTTTAATTATGATGTGTCTTGAAGTGGGCCTGTTGGGGTTCATCTTCATTGGGACCCTTTGTGCTTCCTGGACTTGCATGACTCTTTTTCTCTTCATGTTAGGGAAGTTTACTGTCATTAGTTTTTCAAAGAGGTTTTCTATCCCTTGCTCTTCTTCTTCTCCTTCTGGAATTCCTATGATACGGATATTATTACGTTTCATGTTGTCCTGAAGCTGTCTTAGAGCCTCTTCAGTCTTGTTCAGTCTTTTTTCATTTTGTTGCACTGTCTGGGAGTTTCTGTCTACATTGTCTTCCAGCTCGCTGATCCAATCTTCTGATTCCTCTAGCCTGCTTTTAATTCCTTCTACTGTGTTCTTCAATTCAAAGATTGTAGTCTTCATTTCCTCCTGGCTCTTATTGATAGCTTCTATGTCCTTTTTCATACTGGTGTAACTCTCAGTAAGTTCCTTGTAGTTTTTCTGGAGTTCCTTGTAGTTTTCGCCGAGCTCATTGAGCTTCTCCATAATCCATGTTTTGAATTCCATATCTGATAGTTTGCTCCCCTCTATTTCATTTAGCACTCTTTCTGGGGATTCTACCTTTCCTTCCGATGGGGGGTTGTTTCTCTGTCTCCCCATTTTTGTGACTCCTATTGTTTGTTGGTGCTTCTTAGAATGATCTGCACTTCCTGGATCTGCCCCTGGTGGCGTCAGATCCTGTACCAGTCTGGGCCTAGGCAGCCTATTGGAGACTTCCAGGGATCTACTGCCTTTGTCTGACTTCTTTAGTTGTTAATCTATTCAATCTGTTATTAGTTGTCAGCCTTAAAGACCGTGGGTGTGGCAGCTTAATTCCTGTAGGCAGGGCTTTTGCTTTGCCTCAGGCTGACGCCACTTGGAGGTGGGGGAATGGTCTGCCTGCAGTACTGCGGATGAGTCAGCACTGGGACCCAGTCAGCCGCTTCCCCAGCTCTCCCCTCAAAGCCACCACACCAAACTCTTCCCAAAGTGTCTCTAGTCCTCTCTGCCTTCCCTCTGCTTGAGCCCAGGGTATGTGGGGGCCAAAATATTTTTGTATGTGATCTGCTTAAGAGCTCTTTTTCTCCAGCTGTTTCTCTCCAGCTAGCAAGAAACCCTGTGGCTTTTCGCTTTTCACAGCTGGATACTATTTTACTTTCCACTCTGTTGCTGTAGGCTGGGAAGCTTAGCTGGGGGTTTAGACCCTGCCCTTCTCAGGGGGAACCCCCGACTGCTGAGCTCTTTCTCAGTCCCTTCAGCTGCCACCCGTGTGAGCCCAGCCAGCCTTTCCGCATCTCTGTACTCCCTACCGGTCACGTTGTGATGTAGCGGCCTTTTCTATCTCTCCATGGTTATAAGACTTCTCTCCAGCTAGTGTTCGGTTGGTGATTCCAGATGATTTCTCCAAAATTAAGTTGTAAATCCAGACTAGTTCTGGGAGGAGGTTAGTGTAGCTTCCACTTACTCTTCCGCCATCTTGTTTCTCCCACAGTTATATTTATTATACTATAAAAAGTAGTCTCTGTCTGCCTCTTGCCATTTCCTGCTCCCCAAACAGAGCCACTCTTGTGTTTTCTAAGTTTACTTCTCTGGGATTTTCATTATATTATTAATAGTTTTTAATGATATTTCTTACTGATTTTAAATCTTTTCTATCAACTGCATATTATGGTTATCCTCTGATATTTCCTTTCTCAATTTGTTTCCCATTATAGTTCTATCAAGATTTTTAGTTAAATCAACTGTCAATATAAATATTATTAATACTATGCTAGGTAGTCTTTGAGGCAAATAATATATTGTGATTGTTTCTTGTATGAAAATTCTTTCCTCTTGGACTTAATAATTACTTAATTTTTAAATTTGCTTTCTTTTCTTCGAAACTGCAGGTTCCTCCATCCCCTCCCTCCGTCCTTTCTCTCCAGCTGCTACAATGGATCTGCCAGATTCCAGACTACTTTCCAAGGGCACAGATGCTTTGTCCACCTCCTCCTGTAGTCTGGACCGGCTGTTCTCCAAGCCTGGCAAGGCAGCTGTCATCTTGGAAATGTCTTTGTCTCGTTGCTGTGTGGGATCTCATTTTTGCCAAATGTCTGAAAATGTCCCTTTTCTACTCGGTTGAAAATATAGGTAGGCATAATATTCTAGCATGAAAAGTCATGCAGCACTTTGAAGGCATGAGTCCTTTGTTTCTGTATGATTGATCTGTCTTCCTCTCTCTAGTATTTAGGATCATCTTTGTATGCCCATGTCCCACATTTCATGATGGTGTTCCTTGATATAGTTTGAACTCCAGGAGCTTTCAACCTAGAGACTAATGTCCTTCAGTTCTGGGAAATTTTCTTGCATTATTTCTTTGAACTTTACTCTCTCTGTTCTCTAACTCCTATAGGTTGGATCTCCTCAAATGACCCTCCAGTTTCCTTAGGTTTATATCCTACAATCCATGTCTTTTTTATTTCACTTTCTGGAAGATCTCATTGACTCTGTCTTACAGATTTCAAATTAAATATTTTTGGAGACAGGCACTACAATTTGTTCTTATTTTATATTTTCAGTTTTTATGTTTACTATTTCTCTTATTATTTCAAAGGTATTTTTCCTGCTTCCAAAATACCTTTATGTCTAGTGGGTTCCTTTTTGTTGTTTTGCTGCTCGTTTCTTTCTTTGCTTTGTTCTTTCTCTTTCATGCTTAGGCTTTCCTTAAGACTTTGAACACCTTTTTCTTTTTTAAGCTTTACTGAAATATAATTCACATAAATCCACAAAATTTGCCCATTCAACAGTTTTTAGTATATTTACAGGATTGCACAAACATCACCACAGTCACTTTTGGAATATTTTTATCACCCCAGAAGAAATACTGTTCCCTTTGGCAGTCACTCCCATTGCTTATTTCCACCCCAACCTTTCACCTTAGGCAACCATTAACCTACTTTCTGTGTCTCTTGGTTCTGTTGTCTGTTGTACATATTTCATGTAAACAGCCTTTGGTGACTGGCTTCTTTCAGTTAGCAGTGTTTTAAAGGCTTTTCTGTTATAGCATGTGTCAGTGTATCATTCCTCTTTATTGTCAAATAATACTGCATTTTGTAGACTTACCTCTATTTACTTAACAATATAGGGCCTATTCGGATTATTTTTTTCTTATTGTCTCTGCTTTGGTAGATTGTGTCTCAAAGAATTGGTCCATTTCATCTGAGGTACCAAATTTGTAGACATAGAGTTGTTCATAGTATTCCTTGATTATCCTTTTCATATCCGTAGTAGTAACTGTCTTTCTTTCATTCCTGAAACTGTCATTTTGTGTTCTCCCTCTTTTTTTCCCTAATTAGCTGGCTAGAAGTGTATTTATTACATTAATCTTTCCAAAGAACCAGCTTTTGCTTTTATTGATTTTCTCTTCTGATTTCCCTTTCTCAATTTCATGGATTTCTGCTCTATCTAATATTTATCATTTATTTTCTTCTGCTAGCTTTGGATTTAATTGCTCTTCTTTTTCCAGTTTCTTAAGATGGAAGTTTAGATTATTGATTTTACGTTTTTCTTCTTTTTTAATATACATAGTCAATACTATAAATTTATCTCTAAGCACTGCTTTTGTTGCATCCTGCAATTTTTGGTGTTAGTTGTATTTTTATTTTCATGTAATTCAAAATATTTTTTAAGTATATATTATTGATTGTGCTATTACAGTTGTCCCAATTTATTTCCCCTTTTCCCCCTTCTGCCTAGTACCTCCCTTCCCTCCAGCAATCCAGTCCCCCTTAGTTCATGTCCTTGGGTCATACATGTAAGTTCTTTGGCTTCTCCATTTACTTTACTATTCTTAATGTCCCCTATTTTGTACCTACCAGTTATGCTTCTTGATCCTTGCACCTTTTCTCCCATTCTCCCCCTGCCCCCTCCCCACTAATAACCCTCCATATGATCTCCATACCTATGGTTCTGTTCTTATTCCAAGTTGTTTGCTTAGTTTTTGATTTTTAGATTCATTTATTGATACTTGTGAGTTTGTTGTCATTTTATTGTTCATAGTTTTGATCTCCTTCTTAAATATGTCCCTTTAACATTGCATATAATAATGGCTTGGTGATGATGAACTCCTTTAGCTTTACCTTGTCTGGGAAGCACTTTATCTATCCTTCCATTCTAAATTATAGTTTTGCTGGATAGAGTAATCTTGGTTGTAGGTCCTTGCTTTTCATCACTCTCAATATTTCTTGCCCGTCCCTTCTTGCCTGCAAAGTTTCTTTTGAGAAATCAGCTGACAGTCTTATGGGAACTCCTTTGTAGGCAACTGCCTTTCTCTTGAGGCTTTTAAGATTGTCTCTATCTCGAACATTTAGCATTTTAATTATGATGTGTGTCGGTGTGGTCCTCTTTAGGTCTAGCTTGTTTGGGACTCTCTGTGCTTCCTGGGCTTGTATGTTTATTTCCTTCACCAAATTAGGGATGTTTTCCTTCATTAGTTTTTCAAGTAAGTTTTCAATTTCTTGCTCTTCCTCTTCTCCTTCTGGCACCCCTATGATTTGGGTGTTGGCACGTTTAAAGTTGTCCCAGAGCTTCCTAAGCCTCTCCTCATTTTTTTCAATTCTTGTTTCTTCATTTTATCCTGGTTGACTGTTTATTTCTTCCTTATGCTCCAAATCATTGACCTGAACCCCAGCTTCCTTCCCTTCACTATTGGTTTTGTGTGGATTTTTCTTCATTTCACTTAGTATAGTCTTCACTTCTTCCCTTGTGCATTTGCCATACTCAGTCATTTCTATGAGCATCGTTATCACCAGTGTTTTGAATTCTACATCTGTTATGTTGGCAATCTCCTCTTCTGTTAGGTTGGCTATCTCCTCATTACTTAGTTCTCCCACTTGGCTTCCTCTTTTGGTCCATTCTTCTGTCCCCTCAACTTGACAGCCTCCTGTGTTTGCCTCTGCGTATTTGGTAGAGCTGTCATGCCTGTTACATTGTAAGAGGTGGAGCCTCGGGTATTCATCAGTGCTGGGCTACCCGTTTCACCACCTCTGGCTCCGTATGTGGGGAAGGGGTCAGAGGGAGAACAATGCCCCTTGCTTGGCACTCGCCCTTTTTCTATCACTTCACCAGCTTCTTGTATGCAATTGGTGACCATCTAGGTGTTGTGCTGGTGATAGTTCCCAGAGTGGGTGGGTTTGCCTATGTTCTAGGACTATGGGGCTCTCTAAATGAACTCTTCTGAGAGATAGGCAGTTTCTTCTGCTGCTCCAACCCCCTCTGGTTTCCATAGCCAGAGCAATGAGGCTTTATATTCCCAGCACTAGAACTGTGGACTGCACAGTCTGGCCTGGGACTGGGATTGCTCCCCAGGTGTCCCTCCAGGCTTTTATAATGTGTGACAGCTCATCCCCCTTATCACCACTGCCATGGCCACACCACATCCTCTCTGCCTTGGCTTCCTGTCTCCATCCCTCTTCCCAGTCTGGATGAATATTACTTCTTTGTATCTTTGTTTTTTGGACTTCCATGCAGTTCGATTTTCTGGTAGTTATGGTCGTTTTTTTAGTAATCCTTCTTATGGTGTGCAAGGATGTGAACTGTGCCTACCTACCCTCTATCTTGTCCAGAAGTCCTCAAAATATTTTAAAATTTCTTGTGAGATTTCTTCTTTGGCCTATGTGTTACTTAGGAAGGGGTTGCTTAATTTCCAAGTATTTTGGCATTTTCCATCTTTCTGTTATCTATTTCTAGTTTAATTACATTGTGATCTAAAAGCTATGATTTCTATCTTTTTAAATATTAAAAATGTGTTTTATGGCCCAGAATGTGGTCTGTCTTGGTTAATAGTTCATACTAGTCCTGGCTGGTGTGGCTCAGTGGATTGAGCACCAGCCTGTGAACTGAAAGGTCAATGGTTCAATTCCCATTCAGGGCACCTGCCTGGATAGTGGGCTGGGTCCCCAGTTGGGGGCATGTGAGAGGCAACCAATCAATGTTTCCGTTGCACATAGATGTTTCTTTCCCTCTCTTTCTCCCTCCCTTCCTCTCTCTCTAAAAATTAATAAAAATAAAATCTTTAAAAAAAGATTTCAGGAATTCCAGCCAAGATGGAGGCGTAGATAGACACACTGAGTCTCCCTCTATGCCTAAGAAGGAACACAACTACCTCAAAACTGGAGACAACCAGAAGTTCCAGAGAACTGTGCTGCATGGAAGCCCAACAAACAAAAATATAAAGAAGAAATATCCAGACAGGTAGGAGGGGCAGAAGCAGGGCAAAGCGGACTCGTGTGGAGGTGGCTATGGCCAGCTGGCAGAAAGTACAGTCAGACATTTAAAAAGTAGTGAGGGACACCTGGGGAGTGCTCCCAGCACCAGACCAGACCATGCAACTCAGGGTTCCAGCACCAGGGAAAATAAAGCTTCATTGCTTCTGACTGTGAAAACCATTGGGAGTTGGGACAGAGGAAGAAACTGCCGGTCTCTTGGGAGAGTCTGTTTATATAGAGGGCCCCCATGGTCCTAAATGTCTGCAGAATCACCCACTCTGGGAGCAGCTAGAGAGGCTCCAGTTCCATACAGGAAGTGGAAGAAGCGTCTGGGAAAGGGGCATGTGCTGAGCAAGCAGCATTGTTCCCTCTTAGATGCCTCCCCCACGTACAGTGCCACAACGTGGTAGAATGGGTCACCCATACTGACAAATACCTAAGGCTCTGCCCCTTACAACATAATAGATGTGAGAGCTCTATCTAAGACACAGAGGCAAACACAGGAGGCTGTCAAGTTGAGGAGATAGAGAAGTATAGCCCAGAAGGGGGAACGGATCAAGGTTCCAGCAGGAGAACTAAGCAATGAGGAGATAGCCCACCTAACAGATGAAGAGATAGCCAACCTAACAGATGTAGAATTCAAAACACTGGTGATAAAGATGCTCACAGGCTTGACAGATATGCTTAAGTATGGCAAACGCATATGGGAAAACGTGAAGGCTATGCTAAATGAAACGAAGGAAAATCCACACAAAACCAAGGGTGAAGGGTAGGAAACCAGGGTTCAAGTCAATGATCTGGAACATAAGGAAGGAAAAAACAGTCAACTGTACAGAACAAGGAAACAAGAATTTTTTTTTAAATGAGGAGAGGCTTAGGAATATCTGGGACAACTTTAAACGTGCCGACATCTGAATCACAGGGGTGCCAGAAGGAGAAGAGGAAGAGCAGGAAATGGAAAGCTCATGTGAAAAAATAATGAAGGAAAACTTCCAAAATTTGGTGAAGGAACTCGACATACAAGTCCAGGAAGCACAGAGGGTCCCAAACAAGCTAGACCCAAAAAAGACCACACCAAGACACAACATAACTAAAATGCCAAAGGTATAAGATAAAGAGAGAATCTTAAACGCAGCAAGTGACAAGCAGAGTGTTACCTACAAAGGGGTGCCTATGAGACTATCAGCTGATTTCTCAAAAGAAACTTTGCAGGCAAGAAAGTTTAGATTGTACACTCCAGGACCTGGTTCTTTTCTGGCTAGCATATGGCTCAATAAACCCTTTCTTTAAGAAAAGTTTTTGCCCTGGCTGGTGTGGCTCAGTGGCTTGCCCGCTGGCCTGCAACCCAAAGGGTTGCCAGTTCGAATCCCAGTCAGAGTACATGCCTGGGTTGTGGGCCAGGTCCCCAGTTGGGGGCGCATGTGAGGCAACCACACATTGATGTTTCTATCTCTTTCTCCCTCCCTTCCCCCTCTCTCTAAAAAGAAAAAATAAATAAAATAAATCACCAGAGGAAGGGCGATATGGGGAAGACGAACGGACATGTCCACTGTTCACCATCCTGGCACTTTCATACATTATTTTGGAGAAGAAAGATGTAAGTTGTTTTGAAAGAATTTACATTGGCTACAGCTAAGGGCAGCAGTGGGGAAAGGTGAAGCCTGGGCAGTTCTATGATAGGAGTGCAGCTTGTAAGGAAGAAATGTTTCCTCCTTTAGATTGGTTACAGGTATATGAGGGATATGGTGGTCTCCAGTGGTCACTGAAGTTGATTCAAAGTTTCAGGAATGTAAGCAGTCTACTGCTAATTGGCCCACAGCTATTAACTGGTTAATTAGTCTTGTCTCTTTACTCTCCTGCCATGGGCTATAATTTAGCACATCTTAGAATTTTTCTCTTGCCAACACCATAGATTTTAAAGGAGTACCCTAAAAGCAGAGGGAATATATTTGTGATATGTTCTTGATTTCAGGAACATTTCAAACAGAAAACTACACTTTGCTAGACCATAAACATTTCTCTCATGCCTCATGAGAAATTATTGGAATTTGCACAACTTTCTTCCTTTTTATTTTAGAATATGAAGAGCATGTGACTGCAATACTTCTCCTTACCCCTCCCCAGGAGAGTGTTGTTAAATACTAAATCAAGAAATAAGAGTCAGACATTTGAGGGGAGATTAAACTAGTAAATTCTAGTGTCTTCCAACATTGAGATTCCACAACTTCAATGTTTACCCTAACAATCATGGCTCCCAGTTAGGTGAGATGTCTGTAACCTACTTTATAAAGTCTCTATATTCAAAATACTCAGTTAATTTGTGAGGCAGCACACTCACCCTCATATTTGGTAAAACAGTTTTCCTTCTTTCTCTTAAAGTGTGCCTAGATGCACAGTTCTTACATAATTGCACAAAACAAATGCTATGGAGCAGAGGCCCAGTCTGAAGCATTATAAGCCTCAAACCTTCAATATCACAAATTATTCATTTATCTACACTTTTGCAGATATACCACTGACCTTCCAGAATTACTCTCTGTGACAGCAAGAGACATTTTACTCAAATATTTATTGTAAGGCATTATCTCAACCACTTCATTTCACACAATTCTTAAAATAAGAAAAAGGCCATTACCTGCAGTTTTGCTCCGTTTACCCTTTTGTAATGAAATGAAAGTTACTTCATTTCTCAAGCAATAAAAATTATTAATTCACTTTCCCAACCTCAAGTTGTAGAGATGCCAAATGAAACAACTGATTTTCAATGGAGCCATTTTGTTGCAGTGACATTAAAAAAAAATAAAATAATAAAATAAAACCTCAAAAGTGTGATTTACTTATAAGAGAAAGAAGAACTATAGGAAGATTTCAACAGAGGAAACCCTGAAATGAATTCAACTTTCTGTTGTCAAGAGAACTCAAAAGGAGTATGGAGGCTTTGGCTAGAAATAAGTAAGAATTTTTTTTCCAAGGCTCTCAGGGTTTGCAAACCTGGAACACACCTAGGCAAAAATCCCAGAAGTGTTCCAAAGAAGAAAATTTGAGTTCTTACAGAAAAAAGTATTCTTGAGAATTATCAGTCCTGCATTCTTAGCTCTAGGATTGGTCCAGGACACTTATAAGTCAAATATCAGGTGTCCTGAATGACAGACACCAGGTCTGGTCCGGCCCTGTGGTCTAGATATGTGAGTCCTTCAGGGAGGTAATCAGAGGGCTATGTGGAGGTCTGATTTATGTCCAGATGTATATTCAAGCATTGACGCCAAGATTGAAAAGTTGAAAAAGTTTCAGTTTCCAGGCTAGTTAGAACAAGAATGGAGTCTTTCCTCATGCTTCAATCTTCCTAATGTTAATTTTTCAGCAGCTTGGTTAGTTACCCCATTTTATATATTTCCTGTCTTCACTCTTTCCTCACTGTGTGGTCCCAGGAACCAGAGCAGCAGCAAAAGTAGACATTATAGGAACATGGATGTCGGTTCCAAACAAAATACACCCTCATCCAAATCAATTTGTAGCAGTCAGAGATGGGGAGTTGACTTGTGGGGCAGAATTTACAAAGTCCCCACAGCCCAGGGTTTTGGGGATGGGGGAAGGAGCTAATACAGCTTTTAAGGTACTTTTCACATCTATGGCTGGTAGCTAGTTTCTTAGATATGCAGATAGTTGTGGCCATTGGGAGATGGGAGGAACTTTAACCATACAGTGGTGGCAGAGAGCTCAGAGGGCCTGCCTGCATGAGATACCTGTGGGTGGTCACTACTGGTCAATGTACCCACTGCATCACAGGCCGTGGTTAGGATTTAAACAAAAGGTGTCAGCCATTTGGGGCAGTGGGCCATGCGGTTTGAAAGACTGCAGTGGGACTCCACCAGCCTGCCATGAGGTCAGTCAGGTGTGTAAGGAGGTGCTATGAGGCTCTAAATTAAGAGCAGGAAGAACACTGACACAACGTGGGCAGGACCTCCCCAACCAGGCACAGATGGATGGGAGCTCCCAGGAGTGCTCATGAAGACACTCTCTTAGGACTTGTGCCTTTCCTGGACTTCACCGTGATCCAGTGTAACATGGTACATGCTTTTCTGGACTACTTACTATACAGAGGCTGATGACATTGTACCCCAGATCCTGAAGGGAAGAGCTGACAGATAAGGAATGGGGAACTACTGGGTTTTGTTTTGCCTTATAGCCTTTTGAGGAATAACGGAAGTGCTGAGTCTCCTAAAATAACAGGGCTCTGAGCTTAGTGCTCACAGCTGCTCCCTTCCCCCTTTTTCTCAACACTAATTGTTGGGTCATACAACAAGGTTCCACGTGAAGGAGTCCCGCTTGGCTCCTTAACAGGCTCTTCTGAGGACCATGGCTCTGAACATTGTAAAGCGGACTGAAGGAGGGCAAGGTGCATTACTAGGAACTCCAATAGCCTCTCCACACCGGCCCAGAATTAACACGATCAATCCCGTGAACACGACAGAGCTGGAGGCCTAGAGGCCCCAGCTCTCACTCCGTGAGTGAAGCAGGCAGTTAGCCCGGGTCCCTGCTTCCCCCTCTCCGGTTAAGGACTGAGAGCCTTGGCTAGAGAGAAGATAGGTTTTTCCGCAAGGGTGTCGGCGGCCCGCGGTGCAAACGCATCGGGACTAAGTCTTCCCCACGGCCTCCCTAAGTGCGGAGCTGTGGCCGAGGAACGGAGGCTGGAACGCACGTGGCACGTTTTAGGGGGCGGGGTGCGCCCCGGGATTCGGCTCCCAGGCTTCCTGGCGCAGACCACAGGGTGGGCTGGGAAACGGAGGAGACGGCCAGCGTCCGCACGGTAACGTTGGATCGGTGTCACTGAGGGAACCACGGCTCGGCGCAGAACTGCACCCGAGAACAGAAACCGGCAGCGACCCCTCCTCGTCCCGCTCCGCAATCCCAATCCTGACCCCGTCCCCACCTCCTGGTCCCCCCGCCCCCCATCCACCCCGGATTGGGTACCCAAGCCCCACTCCGTCCTCGCTCCGCCTACCAGTCTTTGTCGTCATCCCGAGCCGTCTGGGGAGCGCGGGGGCGGGGTGTGCGCCGATTGGTCGGCAACGGCGCCGCTCCCAGAATGCACTGGATGGCGCGTCATTGAAGAGAGACCATGATGGCGGCGACGCTGGGCCCCCCAGAAGTAATTGCTCAGCTGGAGAATGCGGCCAAAGTTCTAATGGTGAGCGCGCTGCCCCGCCCCAGCCTCCGCGCCCGCCCATCCGACTGGGGACCCACGAGGGAGGCGGCAGCATGGCGTGGTACAGTAGTGTTATGCTGCTGTCCTGTTGCCCGACCCCAGTCCTGGGGGTTGTCTATCTCGGGGATGTACGGTTGTGGGACGAGGGTTTCCCGGATTGTGGGATCCATCGTACTGCACTCACCCTGGGCTAGGGAAGGAGGGAAGGCCTGTCCCTGCCCGGCGCTGTTAGCCCCCCTGCGTTCTGGTTCCTCGGGTTCTCAAGTGCGTCCCCTGGCCTGCAGTCTCCTGGGGCCACCGCATCGCCAGCACGTGGAAAGGCGGCAGCGGGAGGGAAGGGGACTCTTTGGGACCAAGGACCTTGGAGCCAAATTTTGTCCGGTACTCCCCGTGGTTCGCGCGTCCACTTCATTCTGACATGACACATTAAACAGATGAGTGGGTTATTCATCCAGGGAGTTTGGGAAGAATAAAGGATTAAAAAGGATTCCTTGGACGGGGAAGTCCGGTTAGGCTATATTCGTTAACTCGGTAAACTGGGTGTAGTTGCTGGCTAAGATTTGCTTTTTAAATGATGACTTCCTTGTTTGTAGATTTCTTTTTAAATTTAGAAGGTCATTAAATTCCTTGAATTGATAAGGCGTTTCTAAGAATTAACTGCTGCTTCCAGGTTTGTTATCCTTTCGTACTTTTTTTCCTTTTGGTTCGGTGTTTAGGTTATGTGTTCGAACATCACACTTAAAGATATTTGAACTAATTCTAGCACAGCTTGTAGTTTCATTTACCAAGATTTATTTTCGCATACGACAGATAGGTCATGAAATTGAGAAGTATAATAAAAAGCAGGATTTACTTGCTTCATTCTGGGCAAAATTGAATGAATCATTTTGTCACAAAACTGAGTATAACGTTTTCAGATTCTTGCAATTAAACCCAGAAAAAACTACCTAGTTTCCCTCTTAATACAAGTTCTTGAGACCCCAGACATTAAGAATTTACTGAAATACTGGGGAAGTTCTTCTAGGAGCCCCGTTTTTCATTAGACTCCGGAAGGAGTATGTGACCCAAAAACCACGACTGTATTTCTCTCATTGATAAGAGAAAATTAGTGTCCTTCTTCATTGGCCTGAGTATCATGATTTGTGCTTGCCTGTGCTTTCCCTCTCCCTTGCAAAGCTGGTTTTATCGCCTGTGAGGGGTAGCTGAGAAAATAGTCGTAAGTGCTGTTTATTGAGTGCATATTACATACCAGATACTGTGCTTGATGCTTTATGTACTTAGTATTCCTTGCAACACAGAGAAGGAAAACTCTGATTCCAAAAAACCTCCGCTGCCTTGCGGCATACCTCTTCAGGGGAAAGGCTAAGGGAGTAAACCCCGACAGAAAATCCGGAGCCGGAGTCCCTAAGGTGGTTTGATGTTGTAGTCAACACCGGCAACTCCTGCGGCGCACCTGAAGCCAAGCTGTATCGACTCCGTCTTTCCCTTGGATCCTTCAGCTGCGAAGAGAGGGGGGGTCTGCTGCATGGGCAACAGCAGACCCTCCATATCACCCTGCCCAGGCTCTGTAGCTTCAGCTTCACTTCAACACGGGAGGAGACAGATACCGTGTCACTCCCGAGTCGGACTGCACAACCATTCTCGGCGGTGCAGATGGACTCTTAAGAAGCTACACCATCGTCTCTCGAGACGGACGGCTGCCAACGACGACGACGATTCCTTGCAACAGATTTACAAGGTTGAGAGAGTTTTCATGGCCTGGATTATGTAATTACTGAGCTGCTGAATTAGGTCTACAACTCAGATCTGCCTGTCTCTAAAGCTGGATTTCTTTCCATTGCACCTCACCACCTCTTGTATATGTCAAAGAGAGAGAAGTTTACATACTTTTAGTCTTTCCAGAGAAAACTATAGAAAAAATGTTATTAAAAATAGGAAATTCTGTTTTAGAAATTTCTACTTAACAATGAAAAAATGTGTACCAAAAATGTGTAAGAGTAGCAGTTACTGCATTATTTCTTAGTACGGTAGCTGCATTCCAATTTATTATTAATAATAGTTCACATTATTAAGTGCTTACTGTGTGTGAGGCCGTATGCCAGGCACTTTGCATTTTTACCTCAGTAACTTTAGGAGGTACTTCCATTTTCATTTTATAGATTCAAATGTGTAGATGCTAAGTAATTGACCCAAATTTTCAAGGGAAGGGGACTCCAACTCAGGTCTGTCTGTTACTAGTCTGTTGTTCTTAACCTTTAGGGTGATGGGACTAGAAAACAGGAAAATTAATTCATTGGGGGGTAGCTAAGATTGTTAAGTCTCCGCTTATTTAAGCGTCAGAATATTACAGAAAAGAATGGACGATTTTTTTGTTTATTCACCTGTGGGTCAGATGAATATCTGAGGAAACCTTGTTTACAGAAATTTGTTATATATTTTAGCTCTTAATATGTTTTGGGATTCAAAGTAAGTAGTCATGTCTTTCAGCTATTTTTGCTTAATTTTCCATTTGGTGTATTTCATGAAAATCAGTGGAAGAGTTTTAGTGTGTAGAACAATCCTAAGACATCTTTTTGTACAAAAGATCTTAGGGAGTCCATGATGGGTATCAGAAGAAAATTGTAAGCAAATTTTTTAGGTGCATACATACATTTTTGGGAATAGAGTCTATAGCTTTTTATCAGCTTTTCTCAGGAAGTAGAGTCCTTGAAATATAAGAACCTAGTCTAAGCATTCTCCCTTCCATTCTACAGATGGGGAAACTGAGGTTCAAAGAGGTAGAAGTGACTTGCCAAAGGTAGGTCACAGAACAAATTAGTGATAAGACTGATCCAGAACCCAGAGCACCAGAATCCCATTCCAGAACCCTATTGCTTCGTAGATTCCACATGTTATAACACCATAAATGTTACGTTTTATCACTTGATGGGAAATTTTGAAATGTGTTTTTAGATACTGTAGTTGACTGAACATCTTTATTCAATCCTGTTTAGGTTATTGGATGAGCTGCCAGGTAAAGTAGTATATTGGCCTGTTAGAGTATTTATTAAATTAAAAATTTTTTTTTTTTTTTTAATTTTAGAGAGAGGAGAAGGGAGAGAGAGAGGGAGAGAAGCATTGATGTTAAAGAGAAACATTGACTGGCTGCCTTCTGTACACGCCCTGATTGGGGATTGAACCTGCAACCCAGGCCAGTACCCAAACAAATCAAACTGGCAACCTTTTGGGTTTGTGGGCCAATACCCAAACAAGTGAACCACAGCGGCCGGGCCCTTTAGAGTATTTTTGATATTTATGGATTTTCAATGTGAATGAATTCCCTTAGAAAAGTAGTAACAGAACACTATTTAATCTTCTGATTCAAGGCAGGTTACTTGCTAGAGAATAATTTTTATTCAAGATTTTATTTATTTATTTTTAGAGACAGGAGAAGGGAGGGAGAAAGGAGAGAAACATCGATGTGTGACAGAAACATAGATTGGTTGCCTCTTGCATATGCTGTACCCGTGATTGGGCCCGTAACCCAGGCACGTGCCCTGATTGGGAACCAAATCGGTGACCTTTTGTTTTGCAGGATGGTGCCGAACCAGTTGAGTCACACTGGTTAGAGCACTAGAAAATAAATTTGAAGGTGAAAGAACTACAACAAGGGAGGACTTTTGTAAATTAGTAACAGTATGCAAGTGAAATTATCTGCTGTGAAAATTGTGCAAGTGGAACATTGTTTAAATAGAGCCTGAAAATGTCTTTTCCAAGAGATTCTAGTTAACTGGCTTTTGTTTAAGATACCTAACTTACATTTTTGAGAGGATAGTTAATGCATACCAGAGAAAGTAAAGTTGACCACAGTTCTTTGCTAACATTCTCATCATTGAGAGTCTCTCTGGCCAAGAATTTAGCAGGTTACATTTACAAACCTGAATATTTGATGCTGTAGCTGCATTTTATGTTAATTTAAAAATTATAATAGTAATACTGGAACGTTATTTTAAAGTATATGAATATCATACAAATGTACAGAATAAAAAGTGAGTTCCTAAGTAATGCACATTAAATTTGAATATACTTTGATCCTTTTTCCTATACTTTTACAATATACATTATATAGGGGTTTTTGGCATAAATGATAGACTAAATATTTTCTTTGATTTAAGAATAAAATCTTAGAGATACATTTCTGAACAATAAGAAATTCTAGCTGTGCAGAAAGATGTATACAGGAAAATAAAAGTTCCTCAAGTTCCTATTCCCTGTCTTCAGAGGTGACTTTCTTCCATATCTATAGTGAAAACCTCTAAGCATATCAGAGCATCCATACATCATTTTTTAAATGTATTTTTATTTACATAAATGAGATTGTTTGGTCCATACCCTTTTGCACTTTATTTGTTCACCTTATTGTGGATGGATTTTGAAGGAAATTTGTTTTCATTGTCTTTTTTTAGGTGAATAGAAATAAATTGTAGGGTGTGCTTTGATTTTAGAGACACCATATTGCAAAAATTCAGTATTCCTTTAGTATTTATATTGCATCTGTTTGAACCGTAAATACAAATAATTTTTTATTGTCTTGATTTTCCTTTAAAAAAAATTTTTTTTATATATGAACTTATTTTTTTAAGTTATATTTTATTATGCTATTACAGGTGACCCAAGTTTTCCCCCTTTGCCCCATCCACCAAGCACCCCCCCACTCCCTCAGGCAATCCTCACACTTTTGTTCATGTCCATATGTCATGCATTTAAGTTCTTTGGCTACTCCATTTCTTATGGTGTATTTCACATCCCCATGGCTATTCTATAACTACCAATTTGTAATTCTTAATCCCCTGACTTCTTTACCCATTCCCCCAAACCCCTTACTTATCTGGCAACCATCAAAATTCTCTCTCCATGATTCTGTCTCTGTCCTTTGCTTAGTTTGTTTTTTAGATTCAGTTGTTAATAGATGTGTATTTATTACCATTTTATTGTTCATAGTTTTGATCTTCCTTTTCTTAAAATAAGTCCCCTTAACATTTCATGTAATAATGGTTTGGTGATGATGAACTCTTACTTTTTTCTTGTCTGGGAAGCTCTCTATCTACCCTTTGATTCTAAATAATATCTTTGCTGGTTAGAGCAATCTTGGCTGTATGTCCTTGCTTTTCATCATTTGGAATAGTTCTTGCCCCAGTCCCTTTTAGCTTGCAAAGTTTTTTTTTGAGAAATCAGCTGACAGCCTTATGGGAACTCCCCTATATGGGACCTAACTGCTTTTCTGTTGCTGCTTTTAAGATTTTCTCTTTATCTTTAACCTTTGGCATTTTAATTATGATGTGTCTTGGAGTGGGCCTCTTTGGGTCCAACTTGTTTGGGACTCTTTGCTTCCTGGATTTGCACATCTGCTTTCTTCTCCAAATTAGGGAAGTTTTCATTATTTTTTTCAAATAGATTTCCAGTTTTTCACTCTTTCTCTTCTTTTGGTATCCCCTATGATGCAAACGTTGGTACACTTGGAGTTGTCCCTGAGGCTCCTTACATTATCCTCGTGGTGGTGTTTTCTTTTTTGTTTTTGGATTCTTTATATTCCCAATTATTGATTTGATTATTGGCTTCATACACTCTACTGTCAATTCCCTGTAAATTGTTCTTTGTTTCGATTATTGTAGCCTTCATTTTTGACTGGATCTTTTTATGCTGTTGAGGTACTCACTAAGTTACTTGAGCATCCTTATAACCAGTGTTTTGAATTCTGCATCTGCTGGATCACTTATCTCCATTTCATTTAGCTCTTTTTCTGGAGTTTTGTTCTGTTCTTCCACTTGGGCGATGTTTCTTTGTTGCCTCGTTTTGGCAGCCTCTCTGTGTTTGTTTCTATGAATTAGGTAGAGCTCCCTGTCTTGGTAGCATGACCTAATGCAGTAAGATCCAGTGGCATAGCCTCCCCTATCACTGAACCTGGGTACTTGAGGGGCGCCCTTTGTGTAGGCTGAGTACATGCTCCTCTTGTAGTTGAGACTTGGTTGCTGTTGGCAGGTCAATGAGAGGGATTTACCCAGGCCAGTCAGCTGCAAGGACTGGTGTGACCACTGACCACCAACCTCCGCCCTCCATGGAGGATCAGCTTTGCAGCGGTCCACTCCTCAGAGCAGGACTTCAGCAGGGCTGTGAAGCCTGCTGAGTCCACCCCTTGAGCGTGTCACTTGTGGACGTGGTTGGGTGGTGGCTCTTCGATGTGATCAGTAGCGGTCCACTGGGTTTTCCTGGGTGGTGCAGGCCAAGGCCAACCACTACCTATGTTCTTTCTGGGTCTACTTGGCATAAGCTCTAAAGTGATCTGTGGATGGCTTCTACTTGTGCTGGGCTTGGAGGTGCCCAAGTAAGGCAAGGCTGTGAACCGAGGCCAGCTGCTACTAGTACTGGGCCTGGGGCCACTTAGAAAGAGGTATGAGGCTAGGTGTTGCTTGTTTGAAGGGATTTAGGAAGACCTGAATCATGAGCCTAAACAAGGAATTCATAAGGAAAAGCCACTGTAAATAGCTTGGGTGGGCGGGTGAGTTGGATGGGGTGGAGACTCAGGGAATCACCAGGGTGGGGCAAACAGTGTGAGCCAAGTTGATGGAGTCTCAAATATGGCACCTGCCTACCAGCTCTGTGGCTCTGTGGGGGGAGGGCTTATAAAAGGAACAATGGCCTCTGCCGCAGTTTTGTCTGGGTGAAAGCAGTTCCCCAGCTCTCGCCCTGATGCCAGATACTTCATTCCTCCTTGTATGGCACTGGTTCCTTTCAAACTGCTACCCTAGTGCTGGAGCTGAGAGGGAATGTTTCCGAGTAATCTGTATATTGGCCCTTTAAGAGGAACTGCTAGGGAGTCCAGCAGTTTTTTCCATTGACTCACTCCCACCTGTCTTTTAAAACCAGAAGTTATGGGGGCTTAGCTTCCTGGCACTGGAACACTGGGCTTAGGGGGCCTGGTGTGGGACTAGGACCCCTCTCTCCTGAGATATCCCCCTCAAATTTTTAACACCGTACATGGGTGTGGGACCAGCCCGTTGGGTGTCTCTGTGTCTCCATATGCCCGCCTCTCCTGCCAGTCTGGATGTACGTGGTTTGTTTAATTCCATAGTTGTCGGTCTTCCAGTCAATGTGGTGCCTGACAGTTCTGCGTGATGGTTGTTCTATAGTTTAGTTGTAATTTTGATGTGGTTTTACAAGGAGGCGAACTGTGTTTACCTATACCTGCATCTTGACTGGAAGTCTCATTTTCCTTGCTTTTGTCCCCCTGGATCCCTTGAGCTATTAGAGATTGTCTTGAGTGAGTGATGATGTAAGATAGTGCACAGCACGTATGTTACCTGGTATATTATAGGAAAGTAATTGCATATTTATCTTAAAATGAGAGTGGATTTTATTTTATTTTAATATGTTTTATTGATTATGTTGTTACATTTGTCCCAATTTCTTTTCCTTTGTTCCCCTCCACCTATTGACCCCCCCTCCCTCCAGTTGTCCCCTCTTAAGTCCATGCCCATTGGTTGTGCATATAGTTCTTTTCAACATCTTCCTGTCTACTCCACTCCCCCTACTATGCTTCTTAATTACTGCACCATCTCCCTCCCTTTCCCCCTTGCCCCTCCCTGCTGACCTCCCCCCAGTATGTTCCCTATACCTATAATTCTTTTTCCACTCTCATTGCCTACTTAGTTTGCCTTTGTTTCGATTCCCTAGCTTCTGTTGTTGGTTGTTGTGATACAGTTTTCATTTTAATGTTTATAGTTTTGATCTTCTTTAAACACATCCCTTTAACATCTCATATAACAGTGGTTTGGATCTAATGAACTCCTTCAGTTTTACTTTCTCCTGGAAGCACTTTCTGTGCCCTTCTATTCTGAATGACAGCTTCGCTGGATGGAGTAATCGTGGCTGTAGGTTTTTGCTTTTCATTCCTTTGAATATTTCTTGCCAGTCCCTTCTTGCCTGCAGAGTTTCTTTTGAGAAATCAGCTGATAGTCTTATTGGGACGCCTTTGTATGTAATTCTCTTCTTCTCTCTTGCTGCTTTTAAGAGTCTCTCTTTATCCTTAATTTTTGACATTTTGATGATAATGTGTCTTAGTGTGGTTCTCCCTCCGTCCAG
Source organism: Furipterus horrens (assembly GCF_987537825.1). NCBI lineage: Eukaryota > Metazoa > Chordata > Mammalia > Chiroptera > Furipteridae > Furipterus > Furipterus horrens. The sequence goes on from NW_028327174.1 coordinate 85,218,444, forward strand.
TTTATTTGGAACTCTATGCTTCCTGGACTTGTAATTCCTTTTCCTTCTCCAAGTTAGGGAAGTTCTGCTTCATTATTTTTTCTCATAAATTTTGAATTTCTAGTTCTTCACGTTCTGGTAACCCTATGATTCGGATGTTGGCCCGCTTATAGCTGTCCCATAGGTTTCTGAGCCTCTCCTCATTTTCCTCACTCTTTGTTTCCTCTTTCTGCACTGGTTGACTGTTTGTTCCTTCCCTATGTTCTGATTTGTTGAGTTGATCTCTGGTTTTCCTTCTCTTACCACTTGTTTTGTACGTGTTTTCGTTCATTTCAGCAGGACTAGCTTTTATTCCTTCCCTGTCTTGTTTAAGAATCTGCTGTTATTTCTGTAAGCTTTCTTATAACTATAGCTCTGAACTGATCCTCAGAAAGATTATCTATCTGCTGGTCCGATAGATCACATATTTGCTGTCTGGTCAGCTGCGCGATTGGGATCTCTATCATGATCCCTGCCATCCTGACAGTTTTTTGTTTACCTTTCCTTCCTGGGCGGGGCTGTCACACCTCCTATGCTATATGGGCGGAACCCCGTGCGCTCATCACTACTGAGCGACCCTTCTCACCACACTGTGGCGCTTTATGTGGGGGCAGGGGTCCAAGATGGATTCTTGCCATTCACTCTCTGCTGAGAGACTGGGAGTCTCTTCCTCCGTCCCCACGCCCTTCAGTCCTCACAGTCTGAGGCAATGGGGGTCTGGCTTCCCCAGCGTTGGAATTGCGAGCTGACAGGTTTGGTCTACAGCTAGGGGTTCTCCCCAGGCGCTTCTTGCTTCCTCTTAAATACGGGTGTCTGTGCTTACCGCAGTCCTGCCGCCCTTCACCGCTGCTGCCGCCGCCAGCACAGGTGGACCTCTCCACCCCAGCTTTGCCCCCCTACCCATCCAGACAAGCACCACTTGTTTATAACTTCATATGTTGGACTTCCATGTAGCTTTATTTTCTGGAACTTCTGGTTATTTCTGGTTTTGCAGTAGTTGTAGTCCTTCTTAGTTGTGGAGGGAGACAGGGTGTGTCAGTCTAGGCCTCCATCTTGGATGGAAGTCCAGAGTGGATTTTAATAGATCTAAATGAAATTTTAATGAAAGTGATTCATGATTGGCTTTGATAGTTTTTAATATAATGAAATGTGTATGTTTTGAAAGCATCTGCAAAATTGTGCTATATAAAAATATTCATATCATAATATTTGATTCGTACATTGATCCTGTGAAGTAAGTAGGAAAAGATAGTCTTAAACTGTATAAATTACAAAATCCAGGATTCAAATATGGTTAATGATTAGCCTGCAGTCATATAGCCAGTTTGGACCCAAATTCAATCGCTGGCCATTTGTTTATTCTGGAGCATTTCTTCAGTGTGTATTTGGGAAGCACAGTGCTATATTTGCTGAGGAGACAGGAGAAAGGCCTTGTTTTTAAGGGTGACGTAGTCTAATAGGGGAGAAAGACAAAACTATTAGTAATTGTTAGGCGATACTGTAATAGAAGTATATCCTAGTGTTCTTTGAGAGGAGGGACGTCTGTCTTAGAATGAGGTGGGGACCTTGAAATGGCTTCTGGGAGCAGGTGATCCTTTAGCTGAATTGTGAAGAGCAAATTGCAGTTTTCTAGTTGGATAACCCAGGTATCCCAGCTAGAGGGATCTATTTGCATGAAGGCTGCGGAGAACCAAATGCAGCATGTTTGGAGAAAGTTGATCATTTATCTAGTAGAATTTCCTGAGCCCCTCCCTTGTATAAGGTACGGTGCTTTTATTTATTTGTTTGTTTATTGTAATCAGTAACACACATGACATAAAATTAAGAGTTCTTATCAGTAGCATTTACTTTTCTTATTGGAAAGATGCGTTATATTCAGTAAGCCTTATTTATTTCAACCTTTTTGTTTGTTCTGGCACTAGATATCAGAAAACTGGCACTAACAGAATTCATTTTTTCAAAAAAACTATAGATAGTTGGAAATATTTATATAAAATTCAGTTCAATTATATGTGTATTTTGCAGTTTGGCTTGTGTCAGACTCAGCGAATTGGAACATAGCGAGTGATCCAGAGAAGAAATGTCAAAAGACCTTTGAAATCATCCATAGATAGCTAAAAGGCAGTTGATAAAATTTAACAGCATTTTATGATTAAAAATTCAGTATACTAGGAATTGATAAAAATATAATTAAAACTTTTTTGAAACCACTAGTAAATGCTGATATTCTTAAGAGTAAAATAGGAAGTCCTGATATAACTAATATTCTTCACTTCTGGAGATCCTAGCTGATACAGTAAGATAATAAAAAGGAGTAAGTACAACTATTGGAAAAAAGTAAAGGTGATTATTTGCAGGTGATGTTCAGGAAAAATATTCCAAAGAAAGTAACTATAAAACTATTAGACCCATAGTTGTTAGGTAACGTTGTTGGATATAGGACAAATAAGCCAACTGCAAATTTTTCTTTATACCAGTAATGATTAACTTTAAAATGGTGGTGGGAGTCATGGAAACCACCTCAACACAAGGAATAAAACTGTAGGAATAAATTATAGGGTACTGTTTAATAAGAAAATGCAACATTTTATGAATAAAACTATATAGCTTATTTGAAGAAAATAATAGAAGTTCAGAATTAAATGAGGTCTGCATTTCTCAGTCCAATGAGTTAATTTGGTTTGGGTGGCAGTTCCTCACCCTTTTTTGAGGTGGGAGAAAAACAACTTAATTAATTATCAATAAATAGAAAATACATCTGGAAGAATAATTATATAAGAATAACAAGGAATATTTTTAAAAAGAATGACCCTTGCTGAGTTGCTCACTTGGCTGCAGCATCCTCCTCAACTCCAAAAAGTCGTGGGTTCTGTTCCTGTTCAGGGCACATACCTAGGCTGGAGGTTTAATCCCTGGTCGGGTACATATATGAGGCAATGAATCAATGTTTTCCTATCACATTGATGTTTCTGTCTCCCCCCTCTCTTTCTCTCTCTCCCTTTTCCTCTAAAATCAATAAGCAACCCTGATTGGTGTTGCTCACTTGGTTGGGTATCATTCAGCAACGCGAAAGGTTGCTAATTCTTCCTTGTCAGGGTCACATGCCTGGAAACCATCACCAGGGCAACAGCTAAAGGAGTGACAGTCGCATATGTGAAGTGGATTAAGTGAGTGGAAAAGGGGTGAGTGCTGAGCAAGTGGCATTGTTCCCTCTCTGACCCCTCCCCCACATAAGAACCACAAAGTGATAAAACCGGTTTCCTCAAACTGTCTAATACCTAAGGCTCTGCCCCTTACAATGTTACTGGTGTGGTAGCTTTAACTAATACACAGAAGCATACACAGGGAGACTGCCAAATTAAGGAGACAAAGAAATATGGCCTAAATGAAAACAGATCAAAGCTCCAAAAAGAGAACTAAGGGAAAAGGAGATAGCCTACCTATCAGACGCAGGGCTCAAAACATTGGTGATAAGAATGCTCAGAGAAATGATTGAGTATGGCCACAAAATAAAGGAAGAAGTGAAGGTTATACAAAGTGAAATAAAAAAATATATACAAGGAACCAACAGTGATGGGAAGGAAGCCAGGATTCAAATAAACTATTTGGAACATAAAGTAGAAGTAAACATTCAACCAGAACAAAATTAAGAAACAAGAATTTTTTTAAAAATGAGAGTTTAACCCTTTGAGTGCCATGCGTAATTCGAAATTTGGATCAACATGAGAAAAAATTATATCAATATATAATATAACCTGAGGTACAAAAAGAGAACAAAACATAAAATACAAATTATTCCATTGTTATTTACATTCATAGCCATCAAAGAAAGAGTCACTGAGAGAGACACTGGCACTTTTGGGAAAATTTGTCAGCGTCGTTCACAGAGACGTTGGCACTCAAAGGGTTAAGAAGACTCTGGGACATCTCCTGAAGTGCCAACATCTGAATCATAGGGATGCCAGAAGAAGAAGAGGAAGAGCAGGAAATTGAAAACTTACTTGAAAAAATAATGGAGGAAAACTTACATAATTTGGTGAAGGAAATAAGACATACAAGTCTAGGAAGCACAGAGAGCCCCAAACAAGGTCGACCGTAGAGGACCACACCAAGACATGTCATAATTAAAATGCCAAAAGTTAAAGATAAAGAGAATTTTAAAAGCAGCAAGGGAAAAGAAGAGTTACTTACAAAGGAGTTCCCATAAGACTGTCCGCTGATTTCTCAAAAGAAATTTTGTAGGCAAGAAGGGCCTGTGGCAAGAAGTATTCAAAGTGATGAAAAACAAGGATCTGCAACCAAGATTACTCTATCCAGCTAACCTATCATTTAGAATGGAAGGGCAGATAAAGTGCTACCCAGACAAGGTAAAGCTAAAGGAGTTCATCATCACCGAGCCCTTATATGAAATATAAAGGGACTTATTTATGAAAAAGAAGATGATCAAAACTATGAAAAGTAAAAGGACAACAAACTTACAACTATCAACAATTGAATCTTAAAAACAAAAGCAAAGGAAACAACTAGAACAGGATCAGAATCATAGATATGGAGATCATTTGGAGGGTTATTAGCTGGGTGAGGGAGTTTGGGGGAAAAGATACAGGGATTAAGAAGCATAATTTGTAGGTACAAAATAGATGGGGGATATTAAGAGTCGTATAGGAAATGGAGAAGCCAAAGAAATATTCACGAATAATGGACATGAACTAAGGCCGGAAGGGGGCCGGGGGCAAGGGTGATTGCTGGAGGGAAGGGAAATACTGGGCAGAAGGGACAAAAGGGAAAAACGTGGGGCAACTGTGATAGCATCATCAATAAAATGTACCAGAACAAGATAATATTAACATTATATCAACATTAAGTTTCTGAACTTGAAAAAAAAAAATAAAAAGATTTGAGGGACTTGATGTACCAGTTGTTGAAATGTATTTGAAAGCTGCTTAATTAAAACATTGTAGCACTCTCATGGGAAGAGAATAGAGAGCTGGAAAAGAGTAGTTCAGAACCAGAACTGTGATTAAAGTGGTACAGTAGTCCCTTGCTATATTGCAGTTCACTTACTGCAGCCTCACTGTATCATGGGGTTTTAAAAAGTATTATATTTAGGCCAAGATGGAGGCTTAGACTGACACTCTCCATCTCCCTCCACAACTAAGAAGGACTACAATTACTGCAAAACGAGAAATGACCAGACGTTCCAGAAAATTAAGCTACATGGAAGTCCAGTGTATGAAATTATAAACAAGTGGTTCTCCTCTGGACTGGTAGGAGGGGTGAAGCCGGGGTGGAGAGGTTAAGCTGTGCTGGCGGCGGGAGCTGCAGCGACAGGCGGCGGGACTGCGGTAAGCACAGACACCCGTATTTAAGGGGAGGTGAGAAGCGCCTGGGAGCACCCCTAGCTGCGACCAAACCTGTCAGCTCGCGATTCCAATGCTGGGGAAGGCAGACCCCCATTGCCTAGGACTGTGAGGCCCAGAGGGTATGGGGACGGAGGAGGAGGCTCCCAGTCTCTCAGCAGAGAGAGAACGACAGGAATCTATCTTGGACCCCTGCCCCCACACAAAGTGCCACAGTGTGGTGAGAAGGGTCACTCAGTAGTGATGCGTGCATGTGGCTCCGCCCGCTATAGTGTAGGAGGTGTGACAGCCCCGCCCAGGAAGCAAAAAAACTGCCTGGATGACAGGGATAATGATAGAGATCCCAATCACGCAGCTGACCAGAAAGCAAGTACATGAATTAACGAACAGATAGATAACCTTTCTGAGGCTCAGTTCAGAACTATAGTTATAATACAGCTTACAGAAATAACAGCGGGACTTAAGACAGGGAAGTAATGAAGGCTAGTCCTGCTGAAATGAACGAAAACACATACAAAATAAGTGGTGAGGGAAGGAAAACCAGGGATCAAATCAACAAATCAGAACATAGGGAAGGAACAAACAGCCAGTGTAGAAAGAGGAAACAAAAAGTGAGGAAAATGAGGAGAAGCTCAGAAACCTATGGGACAACTATAAATGAGTGAACATCCGAATTATAGGGTTGCCAGAAGGTGAAGAAGAAGAACTAGAATTAGAAAAATTATGTGAAAAAATAATGAAGCAGAAGTTCCTGAACTTGGGGAAGGAAATAGACTTACAGGTCCAGGAAGCACAGAGAGTTCCAAATAAATGACCCTGGGAGAACCATACCAAGACACATTATCATCAAAATGTCAGAAATTAAGGATAAAGAGAGAATCTTAAAAGCAGCAAGAGAGAAGAAGAGAATTACATACAAAGGGGTCCCAATTAGACTATCAGCTGATTTCTCAAAGGAGACTCTGAAGGCCAAAAGGGATTGGCAAGAAATATTCAACGTAATAAAAATCAAAAACCTATAGCCATGAATACTCTATCCAGCAAAGCTGTCATTCAGAATAGAAGGGCAGAGAAAGTGCTTCCAGGAGAAAGTAAAACTGTAGGAGTTCATTAGATCCAAACCACTGTTATGTGAGATGTTAAAGGGACTTGTTTAGGAGGATCAAAATTGTGAACATTAAAATGAAAACTATCACAGCAACCAACAACAGAAGCTAGGGAATCGAAACAAAGGCAAACTAAGTAGGCAACGAGAATGGGAAAAGAATTACAGGTATGGGGAACATATTGGGGGGAGGTTAGCGGGGAGGTAGAAGTGGGGAAAGGGACGGAGATGATGCAGAAATTAAGAAGCATAGTAGGAGGGAGTGGAGTGGACAGGAAGATGTTGAGAACTACATGCACAAGCAATGGGCATGGACTGAGGGGGTACAACTGGAGGAATGGGTGGTCACTGGGTGGAGGGGAGCAGAGAGAAGAAATTGGGACAACTGTAACAGCATATTCAATAAAATATACTAAAAAATATATTTATTGTGGATTTTTCACTATATTGCAGGATTTTGCCGTACTGTATACGTATGTTGTTAAAGTTTTGTAGGTTTAAGAGTGTAGAATATGTTTAAGAACATAAGTAGTGTTTATAAAAGTGTGGAAAAGGTTGATAAGGGAGTGCGAAAGGTTAATAAGGAACTGGGAATGGTTTATAAGTGTGTGGGAAGGGTTTATAAAGCCTTAAAATATATATAAATACTAAAATAAATGTAAGGTTCCTACTTCGTGGATTTTCACCTGTCGCAGGGGGTCTAGAATGTAATACCCACGATAAGTGAGGGAATACTGTATTTCAAATTGTGAAGGTGGGGAAGCTGAGAATACTAGTGGAAGTATAAAAATCCACAAGGTTTTGGTAGGTAGTACCAAAACCTTAAAAATCTATATGTTGCCCTGGCCCAAGGAGCTCAGTTGGTTGGAGCATCATCCCATAACCGAAAGGTTGTGGGTTCAATTTCCGGTCAGGGCACATACCTAGGTTGCAGGTTCGATCGCTGCCCCAGGTGCATATGATCACATCCCATTGTGACTAGGAGACAACCAATTGATGTTTCTCTCACACAAATGTTTATGTATCTCCTTCCTCTCTAAAAGCAATGAAAAAAAAAAAATGTCCTCTGGTAGGGATAAAAAAAGTCTGTATTATGTCTTCTGACCCTGTCTTCACCTTAAACCTTTTATTCAGCCTCTGGTATATATATTGTTCCTTTCAGCAGCACATAACTGAAACAAAGTGAATTTGTATTTGGAAGAAATTTGTTGAATAAACTGTGGTATTCTATGTAACAGGATTTTGTGGAACTCTCAAGAAATGGTGCCTCTAATACATCGTAATTTCTTTTTAGTGGAAAGATCTGAATAGACATGGAAAGATGTTCAAAATAACTGAGGGGGGAAAGTGCAGAACAGAATATGTGATCTGCTTTAGTTTTCTAAGGAAAAATGTCTACATATATTTGTGTATGTATAGAAGCAGAATTGAAGATATATACTAATCTTTTAAGAAGAGCTACATAGGGAATGGGATTGGATGTGGCCAGTCTTCTCAATTTCTAAGTTTCAATATAGATTGAATTTTTTACAATATAAGAAATCATTGAATCACAAATAATAAAATTTTGATAAAATTGAATGTTACATGTGTTTTTAAAAATCTATGTTGACTTTCTTGAATGTTCTATAAGAAAAGTGAAGTAAAAGTGCCCTGATTGATGTGGCTCAGCTGGTTGGGCGTTGTCCCGCAGAGCTAAAGGTCCTGCTTCAATTCCCTGTTAGGGCATGTGCCTGAGTTGTGGGTTTGATGGGGTTCATATGAGAAGCAACCAGTTGATGTTCCTTTCTTGCATTGATGTTTCGCTCCCTCTCTTTCCACCTCCGTTCCTCTCTCTCTCAAAATAATAAATAAAATCTTAAAAAACTAAAAGCTGCCTGGCTGGGATGAGTAAAGACTAGGTTTGTAGTTTTGCATTTATGTCAGCTATCCCATTTTTTGCATGTTGTTTCATCACTGCTATAAGCATAACCTTGCTAACAAGTAAAGGGACAAAAGGCTCTTGAGAAAGAGCTATTTAAAAAACAATCAACTTGATTCTGGAGAAGGGATATAGGTTTACTCTTAGGCCAAGGTCTGTTCACTTGCAGTTGTGGTAAAAATCAGGCCCATTATAAAGTGACAAAAAAATAATATTCTAGAGTAGGGGCTTTCAAAGTTTAGAATGTGCACAATCAATCTTGGGGTAATTATTACAGCTGCAAATTCCTGTGTTAACTATAAAGGTTCTGATTTACTGGACCATGTCTCATTCCATCCCCTCATTTTAATGGCTGTTTCAGTAGGCTCTGAGCTCAGCAGTTTTTGGCTTTCCCTGAGTCCAACCTGAAGGTATTTTTGTCACTGTATTTGTTTTCCAGCCAGGGTTGCCAACAGAATTGGTGGGGGTCCTTGGTTCAAAAAGCAGGAAAGCCCTGGGTGGTGTGGCTCAGGTTGCTGGTTTCATTCCTAGCCAGGGCACATGCCTGGGTTGCAGACCAGTTCCCCAGTTGGGGGCCTGTGAGAGGCAACTAATTGATGTTTCTCTTCCTGTCTTCCTCGCTCCCTTCCCCTCTCTCTAATAATAAGTAAATTTAAAAAATCTTCTTTAAAAAAAGGCAGAAAAAGTGCCATTAAACCAGCCTTTCTCAACCTGTGGGTCGCAACCCCTCTGGGGGTCGAACGACCCTTGCACAGGGGTCGCCTAAGACCATCAGAAAACACATATATAATTACATATTGTTTTTGTGATTAATCACTATGCTTTAGTTATGTTCAATTTATAATAATGAAAATACATCCTGCATATCAGATATTTACATTACGATTCATAACAGTAGCAAAATTACAGTTATGAAGAAGCAACGAAAATAATTTTATGGTTGGGGGTCACCACAACATGAGGAACTGTATTAAAGCGTCGTGGCATTAGGAAGGAAAAACACACTAGAACATTTAATAAGAGTAATAGTGCTTTCTGAATAATAACAAATTTATACATTGCAAAAGAGTAATATTTTATTTTCATAATTTTATATGTTACAATAAATAACACATCTGCAAAATCTTTGGTTTTTCCTCACCTGAGGACATGTTTGTTTATTTTAGAAAAAGAGTGGAAGGGAGGGAGAGAGGGAGAGAAACATTGATGTGAGAGAGAAACATCCATTGGTTGCTTTGTATGCACCATGTCCCGGAACAGAACCTGCAACCAACCCCCAGGCATGTGCCAGAGCTGGGAGTTGCACCCACAGCCTCCAGGTTATGGGAAGACTTTCCAGCCAACTGAGCCACACTGGCCAGGGCCGATATGTTGATTGGTCATAAGGTATTTTTGGCTTGCTTTTCTACAAATAGATTATGGCTTGTATATCATTAGAAATGCCTGTTTACATCCTGGCATTGCATCTTCAATTATAAGAAAAAAATAAGGTTGTCTTTCTCAATAATAAATGCAATGATCTTTAAATTTAATTTTTAAGCCTGTAAATATTTGCTTTGCTGTAGCAGTTTTGAGAACCAGAGATTCTAACTTTCTGAAGAATTCTAATAAGTCCCTGATGCTCTATAGCATTCTCCATGTGTACTTCTTGTTTTTAATTTACTGTCACAGTTTACTGCCTGAGGCTGGAGAGTTAACACTTTAGGGCAGACTCTGGAGATGGGCAGGTCAGCTGTTCCCACTGTGGGCCTGACTCCCACCCAAGTTGCTGTGGGGGCCTGTGTGCCCCAGACTGCCTGGAGGCCTACACATTTGTGCTTTGCCACCAGTCTTCCTTCATAGCTTCCATATAGTCCAACTGGGCTTCACTTAACAAATCACAAGTTCAAGTGTAAAAAATAAGAATTTTAGGGTGGCAACACAGTATGAGATCAAGGATGAGCCCTTTTAAGAGCTGGGGCCTATGCAACTGCACAACTCATACTCCAGTCTATCACAGTTGATCTCCACTTTCCAGAGCCTTACATGCATGCACTCCCTTGGCTTGGAACACTCTGCTTCCTCTTTTGCTTAGTTAACATTTAATTTCTCGGATCTCAGTGCAGTGGTTTAATTTGTCAAAGAGCCTGACTGTGCTGAACTAGCTTAATCTTTTCCTCAGTACCATTTGCTTTAGTAACATTTATTACACCCGCAATTTTATGCAATTTGTGTGATTCTGTGATTGACTCCTCATGGATTGTAAGCTCCATGCAGACAGGAATTTTGTTTGGTTTTGTTTATCGTCGAATCACTGTTGTGTCCAAGGCATCTAGCACATTGCCTGGCACATAGTAGGTGTTTTGATAGCAGTTTGAGGACTGACATATGAAGAGTGCTGTAGGGGAGGCACATAGTGTCATGGTGGGTTCAGTCACAGATTACCCAGATTTGAATTGAGGTTTGTTACTGACTGCTCTTTGTGAGGCATTGTGTATAAGTAGTAGTTGTTGTTTTTTTAACTCTTAACTTTTTAGAATTCTTTGCCCGCTGCCTTTTCTCTGCAGTAGCCACACCAGCTCTCTTTTAGTCCTTCCTTGTCTTGCTCTTCTTTCGTGTACTATTCCCTCAGCCAGAAATGCTTTTCTTCATGTTCACGTAATTCTCCAGGTTTCTGCTTAGTCACTTTCTCAGGAAAGCCTTCCCTCGCTCCCTTGGAAGCTGAAGTTTACCTGTCTTGTACTTAGATAACTGTGTGGTTCATCGACACCTGCCACATTCAAAATCTTAGATTTACTTGTGCTGTTAATTAATAAATATGGCTTTCCTTGCTAGACCCTAATATGTGTTAGTTTAGGGACCTTGTTTGCACATATTAGTTGCTCAGTAATATTTGTTGAATGAAGAAAGTCAATGGATGAACGAGGAAGGGAGTAGTGTGAGATGAGCCTCGGGAAATAGGCAGGGGCTGGGTTATCCTGGGGCCTCATTTGCCACAATGATTCGCTTGAATTCACCCAGTAGTGTGACTTGTCAGATGTGATGGGCATCTGTGTGAAATCTCATCTGAGGGAAACAAGAAAACCAGTTAGGAGGCTGCTGAAGTTGTTAAAAAAGAGACGATGAGATTCTCAACAAAGGTAGATAATCTAGCAGGGTATATGTTAATATTCTTAAAACATTTTTTAATACCAAAGTGACTCTTGTGGTAGAGGAGAGTGAATATATATCTGGGGTAAGCTGGGGAGTGCCCCAGAACAGCTTGTGTAAGCTCAGAATTTCTCAATTTTGATGTTAAAAATTTTTATTCTACTCCATAATATACCCATGTTTTAATATAAAATTATTGAACCCTAGTTTTTGAATAAAATTAATAATTTTAGCAAACTGGTGTTTTTTTATTTTGTGGTTTTGTGGCAGGAATTAGAGAACAAATTAGAAAGCAACAGTTGTATGATATTGACCTATAATCAGATGAGAGTAGAAAAATCACCCTGTTGCTAAATTAGTAAATTTAGTAAAATTAGTAAATGACAATTACTAAAATTTAGGGATTGAAAGACAGTATAACTTTGAGGGTCTTTGGAGCCAGACTATCTTGATTCTTTTTGGCTCTTCCTGGAACTAGCCCGTGTGACATTTGGCAAGTCATTTAACCTCTATGTGTCTGTTTTTTCATCTCTAAAAGAGGAAAATAATGGTCTCTACCTCAAGGAGTTAATGTGGAGATTATTATTTCATTTATATTAGAAGGAAAGTGTTTAGTGTAGTGCCTGGCACATAGTAAGTGCTCTGTGTTAACAGTCATTTTGTACTTTAATGTATCAAATAACCTTGCGTCGAAGCACATAAATCAAGGGGGCCTTCTTGTAAGCACTCAGTAAATATTAGTTAATTAAATTTCTTGCAGAGCAATGCTGATAGGATTTGCTGTGTTGATGGACGTGTTCTGTGTCTACACTCTCCTGTATGGTAGCCAGTAGCCATGTGTGGCAGTTGAGCACTTGAAATGTGTTTAGTGCAGTGGAGGAGATAAATCTTTAATTTTACTTAATTTAAATGGCCACGTGTGGGGACTGGTTACCATGACGGGCAGCACAGGTCTATTGTGTGGTTGTGTGTCTCTTGTCATTACTTCTGTTGTTTGCATTCCCATTGTCAGAATGAATATGGTTTCTTTCTTAGTATTCTGATTTCTTGCTTTAGAATCATTGAAACAGTACTTTTGAAGAGAAAACATTGATGGTACCGTAGTGATAAAGAGAAAATGGCCATATTCTTTGCTTTATAAGTAATTCTCATTTTAGATTTACAAGTGCCAGATAGAATGATCAAGACAATGAATTTTTTTCATCACCTTCATTTATACACCTACCTTTACCATTTGTCCACTTACGAACTGTGTCAAGAAAATTTTTTAGACATGATGGAAGAGTATACAATCTATGTCACATATCCTTTTAGCAAAAGAAGTTGGTTCTGGTTCTTGTCACAGAATATTGGGTAATGAAATAATTTTTGAGTAATGATCTCATCATGGCTTTTTTTGTTTTTGTTTTTTCTTTAAATCACCCTTCTACTGAGGATCCCAGCTTTGTGTGGAGGGATGTCCTGTTAGAGCCCCTCCTTAAGAGGGCCCTGCTCTGTCTCCTGTCTTCTGTACCTTGGATTGACGCATCTTTAGGGTGCATGAATGCATGTTTGCTTGCTTTCATCTTGGGATCTCTGCTTTTGCTTCCTTTTTAGCTTCTGAGGATTCCTTAATTTCTTGTAAGCTCAGCAATACATTAAAAAATCTTTGGAAATATTTTATTCACCATTTTAATTTGACTTTAGAAGAGTTGTTCAAGGTGTCTAGTCAGCAGTACCATTGGAAATGGAAAGCCCACTCATTTACAAAGTAACAAATTAACAAAGTATCATTTTGTGTTATGGATTTACATTTAGATAGGAGCAATGGTAAGTTCCAAAGATTTAAGGAAACTGAAAATCCATTAAATTCTTATTAACTTAAAATCTTTAGTGAATGAATCAAAGATTATCACTATACATGCTTTTGGCTGGTACAACTTTCCTTATCTGTAAATAGGGATCATAATGGCACCTACCTCATAGGGCTGCTGTGAGAGTTAGTGAGATCTTTTCTTTCTTTTAGATTATACTTCATTGTTTATGAAGTCTGATATTTTATAAATGGGATATCATTTTTTATTATATTAAAATTATATTCAGACCTGTACTTTATTAAGTGTGTGAATATCAGGGTGTCCAAAGACAATTAGCTTTAAGGACTGTTTTTGTTTGTAGAATAACTAGCATATTAATTTGCAAACTTACGTATGTGTAGTGCTGCTTTTCAAAGATGATGAGAAAAAAAGAATGTGTAACTCAGAAATTCTCTGGGTAACCCATAGTTGACTTGTACTTACAGCAGTGTAGCATGGTAGGTAGTGCTTAGTAATGTGCTGAGTATTCAGGGTATAGTCAGCAAATATGCATGATGGCAAATATGCATGATGGAATCCTTGTGAAAACACAAATTCAGCGTGTTGAATTGGGGAAGATGGTGGGAATGAAGAATTTGCAAATGAAAGGACAAACATATATTTAGCAGTTAGCTGTTCACAATATGTTACTAATAAAGCTTTTTTAAAAGTTTTAAAGAATTTGACACAGCCCTCGCTGCTGTGGCTCAGTGGATTGAGCATTGGCCTGCGAGCCAAGTGTTGCCGGTTTGATTCCCAGTTAGGGCACATTACTAGGTTGGACGTCAGATCCCCAGTTGGGGGCATGAGTGAGAGGCAACCACACAGAAAAAAAAAAAAAAATTGACACAATGCTTTATTAGAAATGTTTGCATTTTTACCTAGAGAGCTGTAGAGGGTGCTATATTATTAAGAATAGTAGTGGGGACTGGCTTTAACTAATTACAAGAATTCCTTTAGGCCAGAGCACTGAAGTTAGTCTTTCTTTTTTACCTTCCTCACTCCCTTCCCCCTTCCTTCCTTTTTTACTATTTTCCCTGAAATTAGAATGACTGATGTTGCATAATTGATAGAGTTTATAATGAATATTGATATAATGTACTTGGTTGCAAAATTTTTTTTGTCTTCCACATTCTTTGACTATGATTGAAATTATGATTTCTTACCTTATACTGGTTACAATAACAAAGGCTTATTTTCCTACCATCTGCCCTCTCCATCACCCTCCCAAATTCAGAATTGTAAAATTTTGATTGGTAAGCTTTACAAGCAGTATCGTCTCTTCAGATGGGTCAAAGACAACCAAACCATATAATGGGACTATATTCTTAGGTAGGTCTGGTTTGAGAGGATATTATCTTGAGAAAAAAGATTGCTAGAAAAAAAAATAGAATTGAAAAACATGGGCAGACTATAGAAACTTTTATTAAGATATTTCTGGATCTTCTAGCTGATTATTATTTAGATAGGAGTTCTGTAAATTCCAGAGTTTATTATTCCCTAATTTTTATGATTTAATGGTGATTTTAGAAAACTTGAGGTAGAATTACCTGATAATACTTTTTTTTTTTTTTTAATGGTTAAAAACATTTTAAGTTCTAAGTGTAGGGGCAGACTTCCGGCCAAGTTGGAGGCATAGACAGACATGCTGCATCTCCCTCCACAACTAAGAAAGAATACAACTACCTCAAAACTAGAAACAATCAGAAGTTCCAGAAAATCAGACTGCATGGAAGTCCAGCAAACAAAGATATAAAGAAGAAATACTCATCCAGACAGGTAGGAGGCACGGAGCTGGGACAGAGAGAACGCGGTGTGGTGGTGGCAGCGGCAGCGGCGGCGGCGGCGGCGGCAGCAGACTGGCAGAAAGCGCAGTCACACGTTTTAAAAAAATCAGGAGGGACACCTGGGGAGCGTTCCCAGCTCCTCACCGAACCTCGCAGCTCACGGTTCCAGCACCAGGGAGAATCAAGCCTCATTGCTTCTGACTGTGCAGACCAGTGAGGGTTGGGGTGGAGGCAGAAACTGCTGGTCTCAGCAGAATCCACTTTTTTAAAGGGCCCCCCACGGTCCTAGAACGTCCGCAGACCCACGAACTCTGGGAACAATGACCAGGGCAACAACTAGAGGGGCGCCAGTCTAGTGCAGAAGTGAGAGAGTTACCTGGAAAAGGGGCGAGCGCTGGGCAAGCGGCATTGTTCCCTTTCGGACCCCTCCCCCACACATAGCGCCACAACGTGGTGAAACAGGTCGCCCTGTACTGACAAATCCCTAAGGCTCTGCCCCTTACAACGTAACAGGAGCGACAGCCCTACCTGGGAAGCGGAAGCTAACAAACACAGGAGCCTGTTAGAATGAGGAGACAGAAAAATATGGCCCCAAAGGGGGAATGGATCAAGGTTCCAGTGGTAGAACTAAGCGACTGAAGAGATAGCCAACATAACAGATGAAGAGATAGACAACCTAACAGAAACAGAATTCAAAACACTGGTGATAAAGATGCTCCCAGGCTTGACAGATATGCTTGAGTACGGCAAATGCATAAGAGAAGAAGTGAAGGCTATGCTAAGTGAAATGAAGGAAAATCTACACAAAACCACAAAAACCAATGGTGAAGGGAAGGAAACTGGGGTTCAAATCAATAATTTGGAACATAAGGAAGAAAAAGTCAACCAGTGCAGAACGAGGAAGCAAGAATTGAAAAAAATGAGGAAAATTTCCCAAAATTTGTGAAAGAGATGGACATACAGGTCTGGGAAGCAAGGAGGGTCCTGGGTGAGCTGGACCCAGAGGGGACCACACCAGGACGCATCATGATTGAGATGCCAAAGGTGAAAGATAGAGAGTCCTGGGGGCAGCAAGAGAGAGGCAGAGAGTTGCCTACAGGGGGCTGCCTATAGGACTATCAACTGATTTCTCAGAGGACACTCTGCAGGCAGGCAGGGACTGGCAAGCAGTATTCAATGTGATGAAAAAGCAACCTGCCACCAGGGTTCCTCTATCCAGCAAAGCTGTCATTTGGAATGGAAAGGCACATGAAGTGCTTCCCAGACAAGATGAAGCTAAACAATTAGTTCATCATCACTAAGGCATTATTATATGAAATGTCAAAGGGACTTACTTAAGAAAAAGAAGATCAAAACTATGAACACTAAAATGACAACAAACTCACAATTATCAACAACTGAATCTAAAAAATAAAGACAGAATCCAACTAAGCAAACCAGAATAGGAACAGAATCATAGGTATGGGGATCATTTGGAGGGTTATCAGCTGGGAGTGGGGAAGGAGAGAAATGGAGATATGGTGCAGGGATTAAGAAGCATAATCGGTTGGTACAAAATAGACGGGGGGGGGTAGTTAAGAATAATATAGGAAAGGGTAAAGCCAAAGAACTTATATGTACGACCCATGGACATGAACTAAGGGGGGTGGGATTGCTGGAGGTAAGGGGGGTACTGGGCAGAGGGGAGCAAAGGGGAAAAAAGTTGGAACTACTGTAACAACATAATCAATTAAATATACCTAAAAAATTTTTGAGTTTTGTTTTTGCTAAACAATGCTAAAAAAAATTGTTTTGAAGGCAGGGCTTGAATTATCAATTTTGATCCAATATTTAATTTTAAAAAATGGGGAAGAGATTATGGCCAAAAAAGTAGTAGTTAACTTTCACCCCACCCTTGAAACTCTAGCCAGGGACATGAAAATCACCCACATTCCACTTAGTGCCCGATATTCAGATGGTGGCACACTCTTGCCCCATTGGACCACCCTGAAGGCATGGGGCAACAGGTGCCAGTTTTAGCTCTAAGTAGGTTATTCAGACAGATAAACTGGTGGGCTAAAGTCCAGAAATTCCAGGTTTTCTGTCCTTTGGCTGACCATATACAAACTGTCATAAGCTTGTAAAATTTAAGGCGGGGTGGGGAAGGCCATAAGAGGAGGAGGTTGGCAGGAGAAGAGAAACTCAAGCTTTCTCCTGGGGTTGTGACTCTGGATATAGATTTCAAGAGGTTGTGATAGGTGGATTCTAGGTTTCCTGTAAGAAAATCATCCCTTGCAAGGAGGAGCTGAGATGTGCCATGCAGAATAGTTCTTCCTGCAGAGGGCCCTGGAGACAGGACAGTGCAAGGAGGTTCTCCTAGTTCCATGAAGGAAGATAGAAGGCTGAGGGAGAATCCTGAGGTGTCAGCCATATATGAGACTGGTACACACGGAAAGACTGGAAAGCCATTTGGGAACCCTCAGAACCAACTCCCACCAGCATACACTGGCTGTGCAATGGCTGTGCAATGTGCTGTGAACTAAGTTAAGTTAGTGGCCGTAACCTAGGAAAGAGACCTACAAGAAGCAGAAAGTATTAAGAGAATATTCCAAAGATCTCATTCCAAAGATGGTATTTTCATATATATATTTAAAGTTAAGAAAAATAAAACGGATTCAAACCATGCCATGTGATAAAAAGCAAAAGAAGAAATTAAAATGAGACCTCTGTGTCTGCTGTTGTAGTCACAACTTAAGTATCATAATTAGCTTCTTTCTTTTATTTTGGAAGAGAAGATGTAAAAGTTTTGTTCATTCAAAAGGCAAGTGTAACCACTTTTAAAAACTCAAAGGCAGGGACAGACTAGGAAAGGAAAGTAACTTTGGATTTAGTTACACCAGTTCTGAAAAATTTTGAACTTGGTCAAGTTAGATGGAGTGTGTATTTTGGAATAAAAGGCAGTAAATTAGCTGTGTTTTAAAAAATACAAAAACATGTTAGATAAGTATATTTCTAAAATGCAGGTAACTAAAGGATTCTGACCCAGACCTTGCTTGCCAGGAATTCCTTCCGTTTTCCTGAAACCATGCTTTAAATATTTATTTTGAAGTTTCATATTAATAGTTCCTAAAAAATAAGAATAATAAAGAATCTATGTTCCTGTTGCCCACTAAAATTGAAAGTATTTTCTCATTGTGAATAGAAGGGTTGCTGTTGTTTAACCGTTCTTATTGAACACGTGTACTCTATTTTTTGTTTCTCTTAACTGTCAAGGCGCCACCTTCCATGGTCAACAGTGAGCAACGCCAGCATGCAGAGCACATATTCTTATCATTTAGAAAATCCAAGTCACCATTTGCAGTTTGCAAGCATATTTTGGGTAAGTACTCACTTTTAAAATATTTTTGCATAATCACTTCTAGTTTTTCTGTCTTGAATGTTAGATATTTTTAATTGCTTTTAAAATAAGCAAGTTTATACAATTATAATTTTTCATTAATAATCATTCTACTGAAGTGGCTTCAAAGGTATCTCATATAGCCAGACAGAAAAACTTTTTTAACTTTGGATTTTCCTCAGCGAGATACAGTGTTTAATCATTTGTTTTATTATTGATTCTAATTTGAAGGCTGTTAAGAGTGGGGGAAAACATCTAATATTTTAAAAATTGTTTTCAAATGTGATATCATTTATTATAGGAAATTACTATATCTTATCCCAGTATTTTAAAATTTAGATTGTTTTTGAAGCTTTCTACAATTCCTTTTTAAAACCGTGTGTTTTGTACTCAGCTTGCTTAGTGAATATTAGTCAGTTCTGTGTAGGCTATCACTGTATCTCCTAAAATGAAGCATTGATTTTTACTCTGGTAAAAAAAAGTTTTATGAGTACTTTATATCTGACATATGTACAGAAATTATCTCTTTCCAAAGATGGTATTTTCTGATGTATGTATATAGTCTTCTGCCTCTTAGGTATTTTATAACCTTGGCTCACTCTTTCTTTTTTAATTGGAGCCATTTTTTGTCATATATATTTAAGTCTCTGAAATGCTGTTATTCATCACCACAGAATTGGTTAGTTGAGTATTAGGAACTAAAATATCTGGCCTTTCTATCTTGTGCTTTGCCTTATCTGTTAGACACCTGTACTCTTGTTTCCAGATTGAAATCTCCCACAATTAAAGTTAATATGTAAAAATGCTCTACATATATGGGATTATAAATGAGAGTTGTTAGAATAATTGGGGTGGAAAAGCTCTGGGTAGACAGTGGGAGGTGCCAGTGCCAGTGGTATCTGCTGCATGTTGTCACCTTGAGGAGTCAGCCTCTCTGAGTCACTGTTCCCATTTCTCACCTGTGAAATGGAAACAGTGACGTCATGTTCCTTCATAGATTCAGCTGTCTTGAGTTGTTGGGTGGTGCATATGTCGTAACAACGTAGAAAACCACTTTGTAGACAGTTGGGTAAATGTCATGGCCCCTTTACCTTATATCAAATGAATTTTTAAAAGTATGACAAGCTTAAAAAAATGCTATTTTTTGTTTGCAAGGAGCTAGCAGTGGTGGTGAAAGTGGCTCTCTCCCACCCAGGAGGTAGATCTCATTGTTAAAGGAGCAGCTTTAATAACCACCTTTTAAATTCCAAAAGGGGACGTTTTGAAAACTTTTTTTTGAGTGTCGAATTTGTTTCTGGCACTAAGAAAATTTATTGTATGCCTGTGAAGAATATTTAACTCAGAGCTATTAAAAGAAGCAGAACTAAACACCAGCCTTAAGAATGTAAGGGAGGCTTACTTCATCCTTCATCCTTACTGCCTGGAAATTGCTCAGCATTAATGGATTTAGAAAATCATTGTGTTAAACTGGCACCTAAAACTAATCTGGGAATGGTTACATTAACTAGGTTCCATCATGTTTCATCTGCCTTCCTGTTGTAATTCAGTTGTCGTTCTGTACTAGGCGAGAAGAAGTTGGTCTTAGTTATAAGTATTTTATTAGAGTGTATTTGTTTATACCACTCTTTCTTTTTTCGAGTATGTATTTATTAAGTATTGTTGCTTTGTTATGATATGAGCTTGTTTTGGAAAACTTGTTTTTCTGGTAAAAATTTTTAAAGAAGAATATTGCCAGTTCCAGTTGTGCTTCTAAAATCAGTTTGGGTTTTGATACATAAACTATTTAAAAGCCCGAGTGCATATATTACAGTCATTAATGTACTGCCAAGCCCTGTGTTACATTAATGTTACACCTAAATTTAACAGAATATCTTTAACTCCGTCCTCGGTTGCCACCAGCACAGAAGGGTTAATTCCTCTAAGAAGACTTCTCATGCAAGTGGCAGTCAGTCACAATTCAGAATTTTCACATTCTTGTTTAGGGATTTTATGTCATTTTTGTAGAATGTCTGGGTAATACAGTCTGATAAAGGGGAAACTTTCTCCTTGATGCTTCTCTTTTTTGGCCTCTTAAAATTCTTCCTTTCCCCTTCTCACTTAAGTTTTATTATGTTTCTTGTTTTTCCTCATTATCTTGTCTTATTCTTTTGTTTACATTCTAGTTTTAATTTTTTCACTCTTTTCTGTGTATGCACACACCTGTGTGCATGTGCATGTTGCATGCTTGTGCATTGTGTCAGGAGCACTCTCAGGTGTCTTTGGCACTTAGGAATTTTCTAGGTTTGTAGGATGAAATGTTCCTTCATAAAAACTGCCTTCTCTTCTTGTTCAAGAACTATTAACCCTGGCTGGTGTGGCTCAGTGGCTTGGGCGCTGGCCTGAGAATCAAAAAAAAAAGGTCGCCGGTTCGATTCCCAGCGAGGGCACATGCCTGGATTATGGACCAGGTCCCCATTTAGGTGCATGTGAGAGGCAACTGATGATGTATCTCTCGTTGCATGTTTCTCTCCCTCTCCTTGCACTTGTCACTCCCTCCCTGTCTTTCTAAAAG
Source organism: Furipterus horrens (assembly GCF_987537825.1). NCBI lineage: Eukaryota > Metazoa > Chordata > Mammalia > Chiroptera > Furipteridae > Furipterus > Furipterus horrens. Next base: position 85,239,526 of record NW_028327174.1, read on the forward strand.
TAAATAAATAAAAAATCTTAAAAAAAAACAAAAAACAAAATATTATACTCCCAGACAGTGAGGGACTGGTTCAGCACTCTTGGAGGTAACTTTGTGACATTCTTTTGTTTTTCTCTCAGGGAAAAATGGATTTCTTTCATTTGTTATCTCAGAAGTAGCCAAAATAAAACCAAAGGAAATGAGAGACTTATTGTAGGGTGGTGTTCATGTGTGTCTATCATTAAGTACACTTGGGGGCTTACACCACGTGTACTTTAAGGCCAGGGAGGTGATTGTTGTCACTGACATCAGGGCTTGACTACTGGGGTTTTCTTTTTTAAAAAAATATTTTCTGATCAGAATGTAGTACAGTATTTCCTCACTTATCACGGATATTACATTCTAGACCCCCTCCCCCTGCGATAGGTGAAAATCCACAAAGTAGGAACCTTACATTTATTTTAGTATTTATATATATTTTAAGGCTTTATAAACCCTTCCCACACACTTATAAACCATTCCCAGTCCCTTATTAACCTTTCCCACTCCCTTATTAACCTTTTCCACACTTTTATAAACACTACTTATGTTCTTAAAGATATTCTACACTCTTAAACCTACGTAACTTTAACAATATATGTATACAGTACCACAAAATCCAGCGATATAGCGAAAAATCTGTGATAAATAATTAAATATAGTATTTTTTAAAATCCTGCGATACAGTGAGGCCGCGATAAGTGAACTGCGATATAGAGAGGGACTACTATATATACTTTTCCTCTCTTACATTTACTTCATTTGAACTTTTGTCTTCATGGGTCTGTCCAGTTTCAGATGACTGACAAGATAAAGATATATAATTAATATAAAAGTTACTGTGATAAGAAATCAAAGTATCCTAAAATAATTGGTCATCTGGGCAGTGCCCTTGTCAGTGGAAAGCCATTCTAAGTATTAAAAATTCCAGATGAAAGTGAATTCCTTGTAAAGATGTAGCCATTTCCAGCATCTCTCCTGCAGAGAGAATAATAAGCCTCATGTACTCCAGGTCCTACTTGCAAGTGGCCAGTGCTCTTGCAAGCAGCTTTTGCACATTTGGGTTAGGGGCGAGTGCTGTATGTGAAGGCTAATGACAGTTTTCGTGGGAAAGGGTAATTTACTAGGGTAGGAAAATTCCTTCTTTGAAATTGGGGATTTGGCTTTCTTTTTTCCAGATTCCTTCGTTCTTAGAGAGCTTCTTATGGGGGTAGTAATATAGAGATCTTCATTCAATACCCAACAGGAAGAGTTACCTTGATAACTTTGAATGTCATTCACCTTTTGTAATTGTCCCCCCAGCACAGATAGTTAGGAGTAAGCATGTTTCATTGCTCTTGGAGACCAGAAGATGCTTGTTACCTTCGTTAGCATGTGCATTTACGGGTGGATCAGTATTGCTCAGGGAACACACTCGTCACGAGATCTTGGATTTCTTTCTTCCTCTCTTGGTGCTTTAGTTCCTTTAACTATAAAATGCAGTTATTGGAGTAGATGATCTTTGGAGTTCTAGTTCTAAATTCTGTGACACCCTAAGATTTTGCTTCCTTGTTAAAATCCATAGTTCAGGATTTCAGGTTTCTCATTCTTAAAATTTTTTGTGTTGTAATGGAATATGAAGTTAAGTAGAAACCATCGTTTTGTTTCAAAAAGAGATTCATAATGAGATTATTTGAGTTACTTTTATGAAGCAGTACTGTATTGTTCCTTAGTGGATCTAAATAGATTTAGCTGGTTTCTGTTTGAAATCCTCTTCGAATAAAATACTTGTTTTTCTCCTGGAACTTTAAATACATCTTTTCATTATAAGTTTACAGTTTGGAATCTGTTGCTTTATTTGTTGATTAAATTTTAATATTTCTAAATTTTTATGAGTTTTGATTATCATCTCAATTAGAATTCCTGTTAAGATATCATGGAATAATTAAACGTTAAAAAAGTTCCAGTTTGGTTCCTTTTATTAGTTTTGGTATTTTCAAAATTCCTAGGTAATGTAATAGGAATTTACATTTTTATGGCTAATTGTGTCAAGATTACTTGTAAGATTTTTAAATGATTCAACCTTGAATAAGAGAGAAAAGGGTATGCCTGACTGTGTATCTTCATGCTCTTCTAATAATTTTTTTAATATGTTTTATGAATATGCTGTTACAGTTATCCCAATTTATTGTCCCTCTTCTCCCCTCCACGCAGTGACCCCCCCCTCCCTCCAGTTTTCGTACCCCCCATAGTCCATGCCCATTGGTTGTGCATATAGTTCTTCTGAACATCTTCCTGTCTACTCCACTCCCTCCTACTATGCTTCTTAATTCCTGTACCATCTCCCTCCCTTTCCTCCCTTCTCCCTCCCCGCTGACCTCACCCCTATATGTTCCCCATACCTATAATTCTTTTCTCACCTCGTTGCCTACTTAGTTTGCCTTTGTTTCGATTCCCTAGCTTCTGTTTTTGGTTGTTGTAATACAGTTTTCATTTTAATGTTCATAGTTTTAATCTTCCTTCTTCTAAACAAGTCCCTTTAACATCTCATATAATAGTGGTTTGGATCTAATGAACTCCTTCAGTTTTATTTTGTCCTGGGAGCACTTTCTCTGTCCTTCTATCCTGAATGACAGCTTTGCTGGATAGAGTAATCGTGGCTGTAGGTTTTTGCTTTTCATTCCTTTGAATATTTCTTGCCAGTCTCTTCTTGCCTGCAGAGTCTCCTTTGAGAAATCAGCTGATAGTCTAATTGGGACCCCTTTGTATGTAATTCTCTTCTTCTCTCTTGCTGCTTTTAAGATTCTCTCTTTATCCTTAATTTCTGACATTTTGATGATAATGTGTATTGGTGTGGTTCTCCCTGGGTCCAGTTTATTTGGAACTCTCTGTGCTTCCTGGACCTGTTAAGTCCAGTTCCTTCCCCAAGTTCGGGAAGTTCTGCTTCATTATTTTTTCACATAATTTTTCTAATTCTAGTTCTTCTTCTTCACCTATGGCAACCCTATAATTCGGATATTCGCTCTCTTACAGTTGTCCCAGAAGTTTCTGAGCTTCTCATTTTCCTCACTTTTTGTTTCCTCTTTCTGCACTGGTTGACTGTTTGTTCCTTCCCTATGTTCTGATTTGTTGATTTGATCCCTAGTTTTCCTTCCCTCATCACTTGTTTCGTATGTGTTTTGTTCATTTCAGCAGGACTAGCCTTCATTCCTTCCCCGTCTTGATTAAGTCCCGCCGTTATTTCAGTAAACTGTGTTATAACTATAGTCTGAACTGAGTCTCAGAAAGATTATCTGTTTGTTCATTAATTCATGTGTTTGCTTTCTGGTCAGCTGCATGATTGGTATCTCTATCATTATCTCCACCATCCTGACAGGTTTGTTTACCTTTCCTTCCTGGGCAGGGCTGTCACACCTCCTACGCTATCGGGGGCGGAGCCCCGTGCACTCCTCACTTATAGGTCGACCCTGCTCACCACACTGTGGTGCTTTGTGTGGGTGCTGGGGTCCAAGATAGATTCCTGCCATTCACGCTCCGCTGAGAGACCAGGAGCCGCCTCCTCCATCCCCACACACTCTGGGCCTCACAGTCCAAGGCAATGGGAGTCTGTCTTCCCCGGAGTTGGAATCGCGAGCTCATGGGTCTGGACTGCAGCTGGGGGTGCTCGCCTGGCGCTTCTCGCCTCCCCTTAAATACGGGTATCTGTGCTTACCACAGTCCCACCACTCATAGCTGCAGCTGCCGCGCGCAGCACAGCTTGATCTCTCTGCCCTGGCTTCATCCCTTCTACCCATCCGGACGAGCACCAATTGTTTATAACTTCATATGTTGGACTTTCATGTAGCTTTATTTTCTGGAACTTCTGGTTGTTTCTGGTTTTGCGGTAATTGTAGTCCTTCTTAGTTGTGGATGGAGATGGAGCATGTCAGTCTAGGCTTCCATTTTGGCTGGAAGTCTCTTCTAGTAATTTCTTGAAGGTGCCATTCTCTGCCTGGAATGAATCTCTCATGGCTTTCAGATGCTCATGTCCAGTGACCTGGGCAAATAACTTGCAGTCTAATCATAGACTTTCATAAATTTCACACCATGATTAATTTTTAGAGCTTCAGGAAATCTCCACTTTTTCTTGACTTTATTTTGACTGTTTCTTCCTTTTTATAATACTGTTTACAAACTGACTGCAGTTGTATTGGTGAATAAAAGAAAATAGAAAATTAAGATAAAATATTTTTAGGTATGTTAATTTTCTATTTTTGTCCACTCTGGATTTAGGTTTTAGTTCAGGTACTATCACTTGCTAGCTAAGGCTGGATCTTTCTAAGTGTAGCTTTGGGATTTTACTCAGTTTGATCAGTATTGCAATCAGAAAATTCAGAAGAACTTCTCACCTCGTGTAAATGTGCTTTTTTTTTTTTTTAATATTTTGAGAAAGTTTACTTAAGTATGATTGTATTTATTTCTGAACTTGCTATTGGAGATGAGTCATCCTGCTGAAAGCTTTATTACTTAAATTGAAATATTTGAACAGCGTGGCTCATCACAAATAGTAATGTTCAAAGGCTAGTTTATTAAGGTATTTTGCAGATACCAAGTTCTGTTTTGCACAGGGTGAGAATCTCTTAGGAAGTTTTCTGATTGCTTTATATTTTTATTTTATTTTTTTTAAAGCTGTGTTATTTTTTAGTTCTTCATGCTTTGGAAGTAACAGTTGAAGAGAGGTGAGGAAAGTTTGTGAAAATTGTGATCGGGGATTAGCTGCCACCTGCCTGAGGTGTCTTCTGAGAGGAACTAACCTCTTTGTGGTGCTAGAGCAAGGTCACTGGATTAAATAAAAGAACAGGTAACCATCTTATTCCTTGTCTGAAAAGTTCTGTTTTAAAATTAATAAATGCAGTGTGTTAAAGGGAAGATGAGCTGCTGTTTACAGAAAGTGTCTAATTCTCTCCTCAGAAACAAGCAAGGTGGACTATGTCCTCTTTCAAGCTGCCACGGCCATCATGGAGGCAGTGGTCCGAGAGTGGATTCTCTTGGAAAAGGGCAGCATCGAGTCCCTGCGAACATTCCTTTTAACCTATGTCTTACAGAGGCCCAAGTAAGTACACAGAGGAGGTTCTGCAGAAACACTTGTGCGAAGCCTATCCTTTGGAGCTTTTCTCATTGTTCTTCTTTAATTTTTAGTGATAGACATTGTGGTTAAGCTCTGTGGGGCTCATATTTTAAAAACCCATACATGTGATTGTAGCTTGTTTTCCTACCCATTGAAATAATTATTTTTTAAATTGAATTTATTGGGGTGACATTGGTTAATAAAATTATATAGGTTTCTGGGGTGCAGTTCTACAATACATCATCTGTATATTGTGTGCTCACTATCCCAAGGAAGTAATGATTTTTATTTGAGCTTCCGATATTGTTTTGTTTCTTTGAAAAGATTGTGCTGGATGTTAGGTTTTGTGTTGCATTTTGGACTCAGTTCAAAAGCCTTTGTACCTGTTCTTTTTTTGGTGCTTGGCAAGTATTATAAAACAGGTGAATATCCCTAGACGTGTGAGGGGAGGAATCAAGTATGTGTATAGAAATGCACGTTATGTAAAAACGATGTAGAAGAAAAAAGGACCAAATTATTTTAACAGTTGCTTTGGAGAGGGGCTCATGTTTGAGGTATGGGGTGAAGGTGAATTTATTTTCATTTTTATACATTGTAGTGTTTAAACAATTTACAAAATTGTGGACATTTATTTATTTATGGTTTTCTCTAATATGAGGAAAATTGTCAGCCACACCACTTTTGAGGAAAGATTCATTTACTACTTTTCCTAAGTCCCTTAAATACCATGCTTTCTTCTAAGAAGAGGCAGTGTAGTCTATGTGCTCGTTGTGCTGTTGGGTACTTTTTGCATACATGCTGTTTATTTCCAAGAACAGTGAAGAGAATGTTACATAATTAGAAATTTTGGCAATGAGGAGTGTCTACTAACAGTGATAAAACATTAAAGCATAAGTTTTAAAAAGAATTTAGAGCATATTGCTACACCTTCCTTCCTATATACTGTTCACTAACAGTCCCTCAGTTTGTAACATTTAATCATAATACTGGCATGATTTTAGCACTCAGTTAAGTGCTGACTGCTTTACATCTAGAAGATGTGTGAGTAAAATGCCAGGGTTTGCTTAGCTTGTTAGCATTTCAGGCTTAATGGATAATGTATTCTATAGATGAGTAGTTGTACATATAGATGAGGGGAGGGAATGGCTTATTTTTTTCTGGTTTTAACAGAATAAGACAAAATTGCTCTAGTCTCAAATCTTTCCTTTTTCATACTGGTTTTCTTTATTTAAATTATATTTGTTGTTTGATGAGGTCACTTGGGTGTGATACTAGCTTGCCCTGGAGCTGTTCATTTATCACAGTCCCTCCTCCTACCAACAGGGAAACTACTGAGCTCTGGAGAGCTTGGTAGACTTAAAGGTGTGGCAAATTTTGATTGTGTGTATATGTGTGATTTCTTGTATTATCCAAAATAACCTCACCCTTATATCATTTTGATTAGTTCAGGAGCTACCGTAGAGTTGGTTATAAAAAAAAGTCATACAGTGAACATGCACATGCCCTTTCCCTAGCAGGGGCTCAGTTAATGTTCTGTCATATTGGATCTCCCTCAGTGTATGTATATATTATGTCTGTACGTATATATGCATTTGCTCCTGAACCATCTGAAAAGATGCTGCAGAAACTGTGATGCTTCATTTTACTTATTTTAGTTTTTAAAAAGATTTATTTATTTATTTTTTAGAGAGAGGGGAAGGGAGGGAGAAAGAGGGAGAGAGACATCGATGTACCAGAGAAACAGCAACCAGCTGCCTGTCTCATGCCCCCACCTGGGGACCTAGCCTGCAGCCCATTCATGTGCCCTGACTGGAAATCAAACTGGCAACCCTTCAGTCTGCAGACTGGTGCTCAGTCTGCTAAGCCACACCAGCCAGGGAGATGCTTCATTTTAAACACTTCAGCATGACTCCTATGGGTATCATCTTCATACTCTGTTATCTAATGTAATTCTAATTTTGTATTCAGATTTGTATGAATAATGTTATTTATATACTTTTCCTTCTTTGTAGTTGTAGTTTTTCAATCCAGGATTTAATCACAGATTATATATTGTAATTAGTTGTCTTGTCTCTGTAGTCTCTTTAATATAGAACAGTCTGCCTTTTTTGTCTTTCATGACATATATTTTTATCTGGTAGGATGCCCTACAGGGTGGATTAGAGTCAAGTTGCAACGTTTGGTTACTGACTGCATAGGTCAAATACTGCAGGTTATTTAGAATTAGAACACTACCATTTTGTGCACAGAGTTTTTTCCTTTCTGTTTTTCCTCCTAATTAAGGTAAAATTTGCGTAGAGTATAATGCAGCTACACTTTTTAAAAGAAGCCGTGTAGAATAATGGTTGAGGAAAGGACTCCCACTCTTCCAATTTTAAATCTGTGACCTTAGGCAAATTATTTCACCTCTTTGCATATTGTTTTTCTGATTATAAATAGAGCGAATAATACTTTACTCAAAAGATTGTTGTGAGGATTAACTATTAAATTTTGTAAAGTTAGTTTATATAAAAATCTTGTACATTATAAGTACCCAGTAAATGTTAGCTATTATTATTTATTTTCCTAGTAATTTATAATGCTTGTCAATAGAGGTATTTAAAACTAGCTTTTTGTACATTCCTAGTAATAGTATTCCGCTTTATATGCATTTTCTAGTAGTAGTCAGTGAGTGTATTTGAAACTATGTATTGCCCCAAAACTACAAAAATTTCCTTTGGTCAACTCATATTCTTGCCCTTAATAGGATCTCTCTGTTTATTTGCTTAATAAATGGTTCAAGTCTGCTTTGAAGGAACACTTTTCCACTTTTCCAGTCTAGACACAAGGACATGTGGTCATTCATTTGCATAAATATCTAACAAATACCTATTATGTGGCAGGCAGTGTACTTTACCTTGGGACAACAGTAGCAGGCCTAACATGGGGGCCGATCTGGGAGATAATGTTAAAACCCATGGTAACAGATGCTTTGTGTAATAACAGAGAGGTGTGGGAGAACCCTCCTTAGTGATGACCAGCCAGGTGAAGGGGTGCTGTTCAGGGATGCTGTCTAGACAAATTGGCATCATGGTCTGAGCAGAAGGCAAAGCGATACAGAGGACTGAGAGTACATGACACTTGTGCCAGGAATTGAAGGAAGCTTAGTACATCTGCAGTTTTGAGTGTGTGTGAAAGGGATGAGATCAGACAGGGAAATGGGTACCCAGCCATGAAGGGCCTTAGGAGAGAGTGACCATATCCTTTATGTCCAAATGGGGACACTTTTCAGAGTAGAAGAAAGCAATGTTAATAATTATGCTGGATAGCAAGTAAACTAGTCCCAGGAAAGCTGGGCTGGGTCACACTGCTTATAAGCCACGAGAAGGAATTTGGGGATTTTTTTTTTTTCTTTTTTTTTTTTTTTTTTTGCAAGAGCATGATGGATGTAAAGGATATTATGCTAAGTGAAACAAGTCAGTTAGAGAAAGAAAAATACCATATGATTTCACTTATATGTGGAATCTAAAGAGAAAAATAAGCCAACAAACAAAACAGTGACAAACTCATAAGACACAGAGAACAAACTGAGGGTTGCCAGATGGGAGTGGGTTGGGGGATGGTGAAAAAGTGGAAGGGATTAAGAAGTACAAATTGGTAGTTACAAAATCGGGGATGTAAAGTACAACTTAGTGAATATAGTCAATAATATTGTAATAACTGTGTAGTGCCAGCTGAGTACTTGAATTATCTGGTGATCACTTTGTAAATTATATGATTATCTAACCACTATGCTATACACCTGAAACTGTAATTGAAAAATTAAAATGAAAAGGAATTTGTGTTTTATTCCAAGGGTACATGGTGGTTATCCTCTTACACATTCTAGAGTCTGGATTGTGAAGTTCAGGGTTGTTTTCTGATCCTTACCTTTAAGAAACAGTTGTGGAAAGTCAGCTAAATCTCTATGCCCTTGTGGTCTAATGGGCTTTGTAGAATGCCTCTGCTTGGGACCAGTGCTTTCTGCCACCCCATTGAGGAACAGAACTTAAAGATGAGAGTTTTAAAAAGACTTTTTAGCATTTGCATATTTCTATAGTGTTGTGTCTTGGATAGCTAGTGTATTGCCTTTCCACATTAAAGGAAATGGATTTAAGATTATAGTAGTGGTTGGAGGTGGATATTAGGTCAGGATTTCTCTGTTAATTGGAGGAATCTTGATCTGGCTCTTAGTGGGCTGACTTACATCTATCGAACACTGCCTGATGCAGCTAACACTAATATAGTGTTTAGTGTGCACTGGCCACAGTTTTGAGAAAATTTAATTCTTGTAACAACCTGCTACTGTTGTTCACACTTCATAGAAGAGAAAACTGAGAGTCTTTAGTGTTAACTGTTTTACCTAGGGTCTCATAGTCAGAAGGAAAACTCTGACTCCAAAAAACCTCCGCTGCCTTGCGGCATACCTCTTCAGGGGAAAGGCTAAGGGAGTAAACCCCGACAGAAAATCCGGAGCCGGAGTCCCTAAGGCGGTTTGACGTTGTAGTCAACACCGGCAACTCCTGCGGCGCACCTGAAGCCAAGCTGTATTGACTCCGTCTTTCCCTTGGATCCTTCAGCTGCGAAGAGAGGGGGGGTCTGCTGCATGGGCAACAGCAGACCCTCCATATCACCCTGCCCAGGCTCTGTAGCTTCAGCTTCACTGGAGAGGACACTCCAGCGTCATCGCAAGATGTCGATTCAACACGGGAGGAGACAGATACCGTGTCACTCCCGAGTCGGACTGCACAGCCATTCTCGGCGGTGCAGATAGACTCTTAAGAAGCTACACCATCGTCTCTCGAGACGGACGGCTGCCGACGACATAGTCAGTAGATAGAATGCGGATTTGCACCCAGGTCTTCTGGCTTTGGAGTCTGTGCATAACTGGTAGGCTACACTCCATTCAGATGTAAGTGGGGTCTTTAGGAGTTACAGACATATTGAGAAATTTTGTAGTGTTTTTATATAATGGTTTTCACTTTGATCTTTATGTTTTACAGCCTCCAGAAGTATGTTCGGGAACAGATTCTCTTAGCAGTAGCAGTAATTGTAAAACGAGGCTCACTTGATAAGTCAATTGACTGCAAGAGCATTTTTCACGAAGTCAGCCAGCTGATCAGTAGTGGCAATCCTGCTGTGGTAAGTGTGCTAACTTTTTTACATTTGTAAATATTTAATTTGTATTTTATACGACACAGATACCACCACAGCAACAGTAACTGGTATCTGCGTATAACAACAAGCAAGTTTTATTTGTTCCAGTTTTCTCTAGTTCTTTTCATATGTGCACATTTGTAGATAGAGCATAGTTCACTGATATTTGATCCTGTTTCCATGTTGCAGTAGTGTTAATAATTATTTTAATGGTATCAAATATTATAAGCTAATATACCACACTGTCCTTAGCCATTTCCCTTCTATTTCCTCCATTAAAATTTACTTATTTGTTTTTAGAAAGAGGGAAAGGGAAGAAGAAAGGGAGAGAAACATTGATCAGTTGCCTCTCCCACGCCCCAAGCCTGGGACCTCACCTGCAACCAAGACATGGGCCCTGGCTGGAAATCAAACCGGTGACCTTTTGGTTTGCAGGCCAGCGCTCAATCCACTGAGCCACACCAGGCAGGGCACATTTCCCTCATTTTAAATAAACCTTTGACAGCTACTAGTGGCAGTAGGAATGTTTGAATAAAATGTGAAATGATCTCTGACATAACAATTATTAATGTTGCTATACAATATATAAATATACTGTGTCACTGTCAGCCGAACAAATGTGAGACCCATTGTTCTTGATTGGATTACTCTAGGGAGCCTAATTGACTTGTTCCCCTTTCAATCTCCTGTCTGCCTTTTGAGAACTCTCTGTGCCTTCAGAGAGAATGGCTTGGAGTTGGTGTTAGTGATCACCTGTGATTCTTGACTAGAACAATTGACTTTTATCAGCTGCATGGTTTTTAACTCATGTAGAATTGGGATTGGTGCTACCTGGCTGTTCTGATTTTCAGGTGTTAAATCTTTAAACATTTTGGGTAGTTTTTTAATAATGTGAGACTGTACACCTTACAGCTCTTTATGAATTACTTTGCAGCTTCAGTGGTCCCTCAGTGAGTGTGTGATTTTAATCATCTGAGTGTGTGGTTTTGATCATCTCATTGATGGCTTGTGGTTAGGAAGTAGAGGTACATTTTAGGGGGCTGAACACTCTCCCTTGCTTTTCACATTGTCTTGGATCTCTTGTCTCCCCACCTCTTACCATGTACAAATGTGCACTCACCTTTGCTTCAGCCATCTCCCCACCACTCTGGGACCCCCAGACTTACCTGCCAGGGTCTTCACTAAAGAAACATGTAAACAAGTTGTCAGGACTTTAGAACTTCCTGTACAACCCTGATGTTGTTTGTTTTTCCTTCGGAATTTATCGGGGGGCATGTGTCTGTTCTTTTCTCCTTATCAACTTTACTGAGGAATAATTTACATGCATTACCACATCCATTTGAAGTGTACACTTGGGGACTTCCAGGCAATGTGGAGGTATAGGTAGACATGTTTTTCCTCCTTCCACAACAACAAGAAGGATTATATCTTCCTTAAAACAAAAATAACCAGAACTACCAGAAAGTCAAACTGCATGGAAATCCAACAAACAAAGATATAAAGAAGCAATACTCATCCAGACAAGTAGGAGGGGCGGAGTTGCGGCGTGACAGTGGTGGTGGAAGCAGCAAGGCAGTGGCTGTGGCCAGCCATCGGAAAGAGCTGTCACACATTATAAAAGCCAGGAGGGACCCCTGGGGAGTGATCCCAGTTCCAGACCAAACCATGCAGTTCAAGATTCTAGTGCCGGGAAAATAAAGCCATATGGTTTCTGGCTGTGAAAACCAGAGGGCATTGGGGCGGTGGAAGTAACTGCCTGTCTCTCATGAGAGTCTGTTTAGAGGGTCCCCCAACTGCTCGTCCTAGAACATCTGCAAACCGACCCACTCTAGGAACCATGACTAGGGCAACAGGTACAGGGGTGCCACTTGAATATGGGAAGCAGATGAAGTGATGGGAAAAGGGATGAGTGCTGAGCAAGTGGCATTGTTCCCTCTCTGACCCCTCCCCCACATACAGCACTACAAGATGGTGAAACTGGTCGCCCCACACTGCTCCACCGACGAATACCTAAGGCTCCACCGCTTACAACATAACAGGTGCAACAGCTCTACCTAAGACACAGAGGCAAACACAGGAACCTGTCAAGTTGAGGAGAGAGAGAAGTATGGCCCCAAAGAGGGAGCAGATCAAAGCTCCAGTGGGAAAACTAAGCGAGGAAGAGCTAGCCAACCTAACAGATGCAAGAATTCAAAACACTGGTGATAACAATGCCCAGAGAAATGATTGAGTATGACAAATGCATAAGGGGAGTGAAGGCTATACAAAGTGAAATGAAGAAAAATTCACACGAAACAACTGGTGAAGGAAAAGATGCTGGGGTTCATATAAATGATTTGGAACATAAGGAAGAAATAAACAACCAGTACACAATGAAGAAACAAGAATTCAAAAAAACAAAGAGAACTTATGAACCTCTGGGACACCTTTAAACGTGACAACGTCCGAATCCTAGGGGTAACAGAAAGAGGAGAGGAAGAAAAAAAAATTGAAAACTTAACATAAAAAAATAATGAAGGGAAGCTTCCCTAATTTTGTTAAGGAAGTAGACATACAAGTCCAGGAAGCACAGTGTCCCAAAGAAGCTAGACCCAAAGAGGGCCATACCAAGACACATCATAATTAAAATACTAAAGGTTAAAGATAAAGAGATAATCTTAAAAGCAGCAAGAGAAAAGAGGAGAGTTACTTACAGAGGGCTCCCTAAAAGATTATCAGCTAATATCTCAAAAGAAACTGCAGGCAAGAAGGGACTGGCAAAATATATTCAAAGTGATGAAAAGCAAGACTACTCTGTACAGCAAAGCTATCATTCAGAATGGAAAGGCAGATAAAGTGCTTCCCAGACAAGGTAAATAAAGATGAAGGAGTTCATCATCACCAATCCTTATTATATGAAATGTTAAAGGGACTTATTTAAGGTAAGGAAGATCAAAACTATGAACATTAAAATGAAAACAGTGAGAATTATAAACAACAGAATCTGAAAGATAAAAACAAAAACAAACCACGCAAGCAACCAGAATAGGAACAAAATCGTAGGCATGGAGATCATTGGAGGCATGTTACAAATAGTATACGAAAGGGTGAAGCCAAAGAACTTACGTGCACGACCCATGGACATGAACTAAGGGGGATGCGATTGCTGGAGGGAAGAGGGTTATTGGGCAAAGGGGAGCAGAGGGAAGAGAAATTGGAACAACTGTAACAGCATAATCAATAAAATACACTTTAAAAAAAGTAGAAAACCAACATATTAGCTCTACATTAAATGCTTTAAGAAATATTTTATTTACTGAAGATGGTGGAGGAGTGAGGGGAAGCTGCGCTTTCTGGCCCTTGAGACCCGTCTGCAGTTTGGAATGATTGCAGACAGAACATCTCAGTGAGTGTCTGGACACTGGCAGGAGTTGAGACTTGGCACTGCTGCATCAGAAAAGACCATCTGGGAACGACCTGTTTGGTGAGCATAGCTGAAGAAAAAGGAATGAGACAGGAATTCTGACTGGGTTGGCTTCCCGAGCTGCGACTGGAAGTACACGAAGAGTTTTTAGTGACCACAGGCTTCCCCAGAGAGGCATGAGGAGGAGAGTGGGTCTCTGCCCACTGGCAGAGCCAGGAGTGGGCCAGGTGGCATCTGGTGCTGAGAGACAAGAAACAGCGTACTGCTGTGTATGTAAGAACGTGTTTTTCCTTTATATTTTCCTCTTCTGTGCTACGGGGAGGGGAGGAAAGGTTGGGGGTGATAGGACATTCATGAGGAGCGCAGGCACAGAAGTGCGCTTGCCCACTCCCTCCCCTCCCCTTGGGGCGTGCATGAGGAGGAGCCTTCATCCTCTGGCTGCACATCCTCGTGTCCCTTGTACCCACCCCAACAGGCATAAGATCAGCAAGCCAATGGACGCAGGGTTGGCCCGCTGGGCACGCAGGAGACCGTGCGCAGACACCCCTGGCCTGCCCCAATAGGTGCCAGGCCGGCGCACAGCCCACTCGTGCCGCCCAGGCAGGTGCAGGAACAGCGGGTGGCTATGGCTCACAGACGCCCACTTCCATCGTGCACAAGTGTCCGGGGCTCTGCCCCAACAGGCGAGAGACCAAGTCCCGGGGCGAGGCTCGCCAGGCCTGAGGCTATCGCGCAGGCCACCGTGCGCGCGTGCAGAAGCACCCCGGCCGGCTCTAACAGGGGCAAAACGAACATGATGGCCACTGCAAGTGCGCGGGTGTTACCCGGGCGTGCAACCAACACTGCACGCAGGCACACACTGCTGCTGCCAGGATCAGGGACCTCTGGCCCGCCTCAATAGACCAGCTGTGGATCCAGAAAAAGAAGATGGCACACAAAGACTGAACTGAGTAAAAATTTTCTTTTATTTTTTTCGTTTAACTTTTATTTCTATTTTAGTTTTTTTATTTGTATTTTAATTTTTTAAAATTTATTTCTAATTTTAATTCTAATTTTTACTTTTATTTCATTTTTTAAACTATCTCTAATTTGTTTCATACCATCTCCTTTTCATCCTTCCTCTTTAATTTTTGTCTCTTTTGTTTAACCTCTCACACTAAATATATAGCATATAACTACTATATAAATCTAATACTATACAATTCCACTTTCTTACTATATTCTGCATTCTACCCTCTTTTTCTTTTATTAATAATGTAAATATTACTGTCTTGCGTAGTCTCGACACTACTTGCTACTATTATTAATCTATAATCCCCTCTCTCAAAAATCATATTTTTCCTCCTTAAAAACAACTCTTATTTATTCTTCCTATAGTATAAAAGCCCTAATCTCTCTACATTTATATTAATACTGGCTCATTTGCTGATGATAGTGGAATAGAGGGTGGGGGATATTTTTGAGGGTTTCCTGCCTGGGCTGTGTGTTTATGTTTTTAACAGCATCTCCACAAAAGAACTCAAGACTAAGTGGACAGAGTGACTCTTAGTCAACTAGCCAAAAGGAAGGTCCCACCAAAGAGCATCTGAAATATAACCAGACAACATAAACAAACGACATAAAGAGTATCCCAAGAACATCAGGCTCAGGAGATTAAAGAGACTGCACCACTGAAATCCCCAGATCTCTTATAAAGAATCTCATACCACAAAAGTGGAAAGTCAAAGCAGACAAACCCCAAAAAACAAAAAACAAACAAGAAAAATCCAACATGGTAAGACACAGAAACAACTTCCCAATGAAAAGAAAAGAGGAATCCCCAGAAAGAGAGGTAGATGGAATAGACATAGCCCAAATGTCAGACATGGAATTCAAAATAATGGTGGTGAAGAAGCTCAATATATGCGACAACCTCAAAAACAACTACGACAACCTCCAAGGAAGTTACCAACAGCTCCAAGAAAATTACAGGGAACTTTCGGAGAACTACACCACCATAAAGAAGGACATAGAAACTATTAACAAGAACCAGGAAGAAATGAAGAATACAATCTCTGAACTGAAAAACACAGTAGAATCAATCAAAAGCAGGCTAAAGGAAGGAGAGGAGAGGATCAGTGAGTTAGGGGACAATGTAGAAAAAAATTCCCAGACAATACAACAAAATGAAAAAATATTGAAAAAATATGAAGAATATCTAAGGGAATTACAGGATAACATGAGAGAAAATAATATCCGAATCATTGGAATAAAAGAGGGAGAAGAAGAAGAGGAATAAAGTAGCTGATAGGAGAAGTAATGACAGAAAATTTTCCTAACCTGATGAGAGAAAAAGTCATGGAAGTTCAGGAAGCACAGAGAGTCCCAATTAAGAGGAACCCCAAAAGGCCTACCCCAAGGCACATCATAATTAAAATGGCAACATTCCAAGACAAAGAGAGAATCCTAAAAGCAGCAAGAGAAAAACAGCAAATAACATACAAGGGAGCTCCGATAAGGCTATTGACCTATTTCTCAACAGAAACACTACAAGCCAGAAGGGAATGGTCAAAAATATTTCAAGCAATGAAAAAAAAAGGCCTACAACCAAGAATAATACTCTACCCAGCAAGGCTTTCATTCAAAATGGAAGGTGAAATAAGGAGTTTCTCAGACAAAGGAAGACTAAAAGAAGACATCTCCACCAAACCAGCATTGCAAGAGATGCTAAAGGGAATGTTTTAAGAAAAAGAAGGAAAAAAAGAGGCGAGGAACACAGGTACAAAGGGAAATGAATAAACACATGTCAATAATAACCTTAAATGTGAATGGATTAAATGCTCTAATTAGAAGGCAAGGGTAACGGAATGGATACGAAAACAGAACCCACATATTTGCTGTCTACAAGAAGCACACCTGAAAACAAAAGATTTACATAGACTGAAAGTAAAGGGATATAAAAAAGTATTCCAAGCAAACGGACATGAAAAAAAAGGTAGGGTAGCAGTACTCATATCAGACAAAACGGATTTCAAAGCAAGGGCAATAAAAAGAGACAAAGAAGGACATTTCATAATACTTAAGGAAACAGTCCATCAAGAAGATATAACACTGATAAACATATATGCACCCAACATAGGAGCTCCCAAATACATAAAGAAAATACTAGAGACCACAAGAAGGATATTAACAAGCAACACACTCATAGTAGGGGACCTTAACACTGCATTATCAACAGTAGACAGATATTCGAAGCAAAGAAACACCAAGGATATACAGGCATTGAACAACACACTAACCCACATGGACTTAACTGATATATATAGAACTTCTCACCTCAAAAAAGGAAAAATATACATTCTTTTAAAATGCACATGGGACATTTTCAAAGATAAACCATGTGGTAGGACACAAAAAGAGCCTCAACAAATTCAAGAAAATTGGAATCCTATCAAACATCTTTTCAGACCACAATGCCTTGAAACTAAAAATCAACCTCAGAGAAAAAAATTAAAGACATCCAAACTCATGGAGAATGAATAACGTTATATTAAATAATGAATGGGTTAACAATGACATCAAAGAAGAAATCAAGAAATTTCTGGAAACTAATGATAATGAACGCAAAACAGCCCAAAACCTATGGGACACAGCAAAAGCAGTCCTAAGAGGCAAGTTCATAGCAATACAGGCATATCTGAAAAGGAGATAAGAATCTCAAATAAAAAATCCTACCCTAAAGCTACAAGAACTGGAACAACAACAACAACAAACAAAGCCTAGGGCAAGAAGAAGGAAGGAAATCATCAATATCAGAGCAGAATTAAATGACATAGAGACCAAACAAACAATTCAGAAGATCAACAAAACTGGGAGATGTTTCTTTGAAAAAATAAACGAAATCGACAAACCTTCAGCCAGGCTCATCAAGAAAAAAAGATAGAAGACCCAAATAAAGAAAATCAGAAATGAAAAAGGAGAAATCACGACTGATACCACAGAAATACAAAGGATTGTAAGAAATTACTACAAACAACTGTATGGCAAGAAACTTGACAACTAGAAGAAATGGACAAATTTCTGGAAACATAACCTTCCAAAACTGAACCAAGAAGAACTAGAAAGTCTCAACAGTCTAATAACAAGGAAATTGTGAAACAGTAATCAAAAATCTCCCAGCACACAAAAGCCCTGGACCGGATGGCTTCACAGGTGAAATTTATAAAACATTCAGGGAAGAACTAACTCCTACCCCCCTCAAACTATTCCAAAAAATCCAAGAAGAGGGAAAAATCCCAAACTTTTTCTATGAAGCCAGTATTACCCTAATTCCAAAACCAGATCAAGACACAACAAAGAAAGAAAACTACATGCCATTATCAATGATGAACATAGACGCTAAAACCCTCAACAAAATATTGGCAAACAGGATCCATCAACACATTAAAATGATCATACACCATGATCAAGTGGGATTCATCCCAGGGATGCAAGGATGGTTTAATATTCACAAATCAATAAATATAATACATCAGCTAAACAAAATGAAAGAAAAACAACATGATCATATCAATAGATGCAGAAAAGCATTTGATAAAGTACAACACCCATTCATGAGGAAAACACTCAGCAAAATGGGAATAGAGGGAGCATACCTTTTTTTTTTTTTTTTTCAGATTTAATGTGTTTTATTGATTAAAATATTACATTTGTGCCAATTTCCCTTCCCTCTGCTCCCCTCCACCCGGTGGCCCCCCTCCCTCCAGTTGTCCCCCCCTTTTAGATTATGTCCATTAGTTGTGCATACAGTTCCTCCCAACCTCTCTCCGTCTATTCCATTCCCTCCTACCTTGATCCCCAATTCCTATATCATCTCCCTCCCTTTCCCCATTTCCCCTCCCTGTTGACCTCCCCCCAATATGTTTCCCATACCCACAGTTCCTTTTCCACTCTCGTTGCCTATTTAGTTTGCCTTTGTTTCATCTCCCTAGCTTCTGTTTTTTTAAACCAGTCCCTTTAACATCTCATATAACAGTGGTTTGGATCTAATGAACTCTTTCAGTTTTATTTTGTCCTGGAAACACTTTCTCTGTCCTTCTATTCTGAATGACAATTTCGCTGGATAGAGTATTCGTAGTTGTAGGTTTTGGATTTTCATTACTTTGAATATTTCTTGCCAGTCCCTTCTTGCCTGTAGGGTCTCCCTTGAGAAGTCAGCTGATAGTCTAATTGGGACCCCTTTGTACATAATTCTTTTCTTCTCTCTTGCTGCTTTTAAGATTCTCTCTTTATCTTTAATTTTTGACATTTTGATTATAATGTGTCTTGGAGTGGTTCTCCCTGGGTCCAGTCTCTTGGGAACTCTCCTTGCTTCCTGGACCTGCAAGTCTATTCCCTTCCCCAAGTCTGGGAAGTTCTCCTTTATTATATTTTCACTCAATTTTTCAAGTTCTAGTTCATCTTCCTCATTCTCTGGCAAACCAATGATTCTTATGTTGGGCCTTTTATAGCTGTCCCAGAGGTTTCTGATCCTCTCATTGTTGCTTCCTATTTCCTCTCGCTGCATTGGTTGACTGCTTGTTCCTTCTCCATATTCCAGTTTGTTGAAATGAACTCTGGATTTTATTTCCTTTCCTTCTGTCTCGTATGCGGTTTTGTTCCTTTCGTTATGAAAGTTTTTCGCTTCTTTCATATCTTTTTCCTGCTCTTTTGTGAATTCTGTAAGCCATCTGTTAACAATGGCCCAGAACTGAGCCTCTGACAGGTTTCTTATCTGTTCATCTGTCAGGTTCTCTATCTGCTGTCTGGTGAGTTGTGTCACCGGTATTTCTATAGTTGTCTGCCTCATTTTGACAGATGTGTTTTGTTTTCTTGGGCCGGCTGTCGGGGGCAGTGCCTGTGTACTCGTAATGACCCAGCGACCGGCGGGCGCCGTTTGGCGTCACAAATCAGCGACCGGCGCCTGCCTGTCCGCGACCTATTTCGCAGCCCTGTGGTGCTTTCTGTGGGGGCGGGGGTCCAAGATGGATTCACACAGTTATTCAGCTAGGAGACCGGGATCCGTCCTCCCGCCCCCCTGGGCCTCACTGTTCAAGGCGATGCGGCGGCCGCTCTCCCCAGCGCCGGAGTCGCGCACCACCAGGGGCTTGCGCAGCCGGGACTCCTCGCCGGGGTCGCGCACCGCCAGGGGCTTGCGCAGCCGGGACTCCTCGCCGGGGTCGCGCACCGCCAGGGGCTTGCGCAGCTGGGATTCCTCGCCGCCCGCCGGGTGCGACCGCAAACAGCACTGCCCTCTTTAACTCTTACCTGCCCAAGTGGCACCGCTGGTTTATAACTTCATATGTTGGACTTCCGTGTAGTTTTATTTTCTGGAATTTCTAGTTATCCTTTGTTTTGAGGTAGTTGTATTCCTCTCTAGTTGTAGAGGGAGACCTAGCGTGTCCGTCTAAGCCTCCATCTTGGCCGGAAGTCCTGCCCACAGTCGAGGGAGCATACCTTAACATAATTAAGGCTATACACGAGAAACGTGGAGCAACATCATACTTAACAGACAAAAACTGAAAGCATTCCCCTTGAAATCAGGAACAAGATAAGGATGTCCACTCTCTCCACTCCTATTCAACATAGTGTTGGAAGTCTCAGCCACAGCAGTCAGACAAGAAAAAGAAATAAAAGGTATCCAAGTTGGTAAATAAAAAGGAAAACTATCATTATATGCAGATGACATAATAGTATACATAGAAAACCGTATAAACTCTACAAAAAACTACTCGATATAGTAAGTAAATTTGACAAAATAGCAGGGTACAAAATAAATATACAGAAATCTAAGGCATTTCTGTACACGAACAATAAAATACCAGAGACAGAAACAAAAAAGAAAATACCATTTACTATAGCAACAAGAAAAATAAAAGTACCTAGGACTAAACTTAAACAAAGAGATAAAAGACCTGTACTCTGAAAATTACATAACATTAAAGAAAGCAATTAAGGAAGATACAAATAAATGTAAGCAAATACCATGTTCTTGGATGGGAAGAATAAACATCATCAAAATGGCCATAATACCCAAAGCAACTTACAGATTCAATGCAATCCCTATTAAAATACCAATGACATATTTCACAGACCTAGAACAAATACTTCAAAAACTCATATATGGAACCAAAAAAGACCCCGAATAGCCAAAGCAATCTTGAGACAGAAGAATACTGCAGGGGAATCACAATACCAGACATCAAACTATACTACAAAACCACTGCGATCAAAACAGTCTGGTACTGGCATAAGAACAGACATATAGATCAGTAGAACAGAATAGAGTCCAGAAATAAATCCAGGACTATACGGTTAACTAATATTTGATAAAGGAGAACAGAAGATAAAATGGAGTGAGAAGAGCCTCTTCAGCAAATGGTGCTGGGAGAACTGGACGGGGATGTGCAGAAAAATGAAACTAGACCACCAACTTATACCACACACGAGAATAAACTCAAGATGAATCAAAGACTTAAATATAAGCCATGGCACCATAAAAGTCCTAGAGGAAAACATAGGCAAGAAAATTTCAGATATCTCACGTAACAATATCTTCATGGATACATCTCCTAAGGCAAGAGAAATAAAGGAAAAAATAAATGGGACTATATCAAACTAAAAAGTTTCTGCTCAGCAAAAGAAAACATCAGCAAGATGAAAAGGAAACCAACCATATGGGAAAACATATTTGCAAATGATATCTCAGACAAGGTACTGATCTCCAAAATATATAAAGAGCTTATACGACTTAACATCAAAACAACAGACAACCCAATTAAAAAACAGACAAAAGACCTGAATAAACCCTTCTCCAAAGAGAACATACAGAAGGTCCATAGACACATGAAAAAATGCTCAACATCACTAGCCATCAGAGAGATGCAAATAAAAACCTCAATGAGATACCACTTTACACCTGTCAGAATGGCCATCATCAGTAAGTCAACAAACAAGTGCTGGCGAGGATGTGGAGAAACGGGAACCCTAGTGCACTGTTGGTGAGAATGCAGACTGGTTCAGCCACTATGGAAAACAGTATGGAATTACCTCAAAAAACTAAAAATGGAACTGCCTTTTGAACCAACAATTCCACTGCTAGGATTCTACCCGAAAAATCCTAAAACCCTGATTCAAAGGAACTTATGCACCCCTATGTTCATAGCAGCACTCTTTACAATAGCTAAGTGCTGGAAACAGCCTAAGTGCCCATCTGTAGATGAGTGGATCAAAAAACTGTGGTACATCTACACAATGGAGTACTATGCAGCAGAAAGAAAGAAGGAACTCCTGCCATTTGCGACTACATGGATGGAACTAGAGAGAGTTATGCTTAGTGAAATAAGCCAGGCAAAGAAAGAAAAATACCATATTATATCACCTATTACAGGAGACTAAAGTACAACATAAACCAATGAACTAAATAGTACAAGGAGCAGAATAGCAGCCAATAGCGGGGAGGAGGGAGGGAGAGAAGGAGGATAAGTAAGGGAGGGTTTAGTCAAGGAACGTGTATAAATGACTCATTGATATGGACAACGGGGAGGGATATGATTGTGGGAGAAGGGGTGTTCTGGGTCTGGGGGAGCAATGGCGAAAAAATGGGACAACTCTAATTGAAAAACCAAAAAATAAAAAAAAAATGTTATATTCTTGATTGTCTACAGATAGTTTTATAGTAGAGCGTCTAATTCATTAAACATATCCTAAGGAGATTGTATTTATTATTATTATTTTTTTAAAGATTTTATTTTTAGAGAGGCGGGTAAGGGATTGATATGCCAGAAAAACATCAATCAGTTGCCTCTCGCACACCCGCAGCTGGGGACCTGGCCCACAACCCAGGCATATGCCCTGATTGGGAATTAAACGGTGACCTTTCGGTTCATAGGCCACAGCTCAAGGCATGGAGCCACACCAGCCAGGGTAGGAGATTATAATTTACAGACAGTACAGTACAGTTTTCCATGTATCATGATGTAGTCTTAGAGTAATTATATGAGTACAGTTATTAAATAATAGATTGTTTCATGCTTGTCTCTTTGCACAGGCTGTTTTCCTTCTCTGGCTATGAAGGTTGTTGAGGTTACTACACCATAGTTTGCAAGGGTCAGTTCTACTGTCTACTAATTTGAGAGGGACAGATAAGGAGACTTTAACTTCCTAAGGAAAGCAGCTAAATTTTTTATTTGAAATTAACATGTAAGCAAATTTTTAAATATATTTCATGTTTGTTTTATTTCCTTTGAAAGTAGACATACATTAAATCACTTTTAATGTTTAATTTAGCACTGAAGTCTCCTTTCTTTCTCTTTGCCATGTAAGAGGGAAGTGGGTGAGAAACTCATTTGTGCACACCAGTGCTATACCCGGGGTGTGATACTAGTTTAATGTCTTTTATAACAAGTCTCATTGATGTTTGCTTAGAGGAGCAGCTGGGAAGTCTATATGGACGGCAACATTTCATAAAGTTTATTCTAGGTAAAAAAAAGTTGCCAGGGTAAGAGCCAGGCTATTTTAAGAGACAGTCCTCTTTCTGAACAAGAGTAGTGTATTTTGTCAGCCGGAGTTAAGTGTTTGAGTAGCTTGTGCTTACAGTAGTAACCTGGTGAGTAAGGCAAGCTAACTCTTAGGACATTTTTTCACTATCATGAATTTAATGGATTTTACTAGTAATAAGAATGCTGCTGTAAGACGTTAATGTGAAGACAACAGTTACTTAGTTGTAGATTTTCACTACTTCAATAAAAGGGAACAGATTAGACTATTATAACCTTGAGGTCTCATTGAATTTCTTTTGCTTGTTCTACATATTTAAATTTTCATTTTGAAATTTATCAACAGCTAAAAATATAGAGAATACATCATGTATTCATTTTCCACTTTCCCTTTATGTTAATATAGTCTTCGTTGTAAAGCTAAAGGTGACTCATTAATTCAGGTAACATTTACTGAGCATTACTATTTTACATTAGTGATACTCTAGTTACTGTTTCCCTTATTTGATTACACTGGGGAACACAATTTTCGTTGAGTTATATCTGACCCTTATTTTTGACTAACTTTTGGCATCTGAATCCAAAAATTACCCCAGTTTTTCTCTTATCACGTCAACTTTTTAAGATACAGGATACCCTCCCTTTGTCCCAAAAATCACACAAAATGTACATACAAAGGGAAATGAAGAAAAAATTATTTGAATAGACTTTATTTAGAGTTATTTTATTCATATTAAGGCTATATATTGTTACTGTAAGTCAAATTGTATACAAGCAGTAAAGTTCTGCTATCAAATATACATATTAAGGTATTTTATCTTTTCAAATAACAGGCTAGGAAATGCCAAAATGAGATACTTGAAACGGTCTCCTTCAGTTGGCAAAGCTTTAACAAATTGCTTCTTGAGACCCAGTTTTATGTGCAGAGGTGGGAATATAATGTTCTTTCTGTCAGCAAGTGGCTCATGTAGAATGTTTGAATCAGCAGGTTTGAGGCCAGATCTTGGAGGCCAATTCGACTCCACCCAATGCTTCTAACAAGCTCTGCTGTCCCACATACACAGAAAACAGGGATACTTGGTGTATCCATGTTGCTGATCAAGAAGGAAGCAGACCATTTTAAGGTCAACATAGATGATCCAATTGTGCTTGTGATATTGCAACAGATCAGTGACTCTCCTTATGTCTCCACATTCTTTACGAAAACAAACTGGCCAATTGGGACTGCGCCCAATAAACTGATATTGTGGAGGAGGACACACTTTAAGTTCCACTTGGAGCTATCAATGAGCAGTCACCATTCATTTGTCTTATAGATTGGAATTCCCAATTCCTCCATTAAACCATCTATGTTATGGCAATACACAAAGCCACCATCACTTCGAAAGTACTGCAGAAATGCACTTTCTCTTGATTGAAAATAGGATACCTTCGCTCCTTTTTCAAGCAAGTTTTTCTCGTGCAGTCTTGATGCTAGGAGCTCTGAAGCCTCTTTGGATAGTCCCAAATCTCGTGCCAAATCATGCAACTCATGCTGATCAAATCCCTTACAAACTGAGTCATCTTTAGTTTCAAAATCTTCATCATTGCTGTCACTTAGTTCTTCGGCATACTCCTGTTTTTCAATAGAGGATAGTTGAATGAAAACTGGCACTGGGATTTCAACTGAATGAGGCACTGGGCTTATAGCTGATGGTAGACTAGGATACTCTATTTTGCATTTGTTTTTCTTGTTATATCCTGACGTTTTCAGTATACAAAAGTAAGAGTCACTTGAATGATCTCTGGGCTCTCGCCAAACCATAGGTATACCAAATGATGGCATTTTATCTCGTGTTCCCTTCGTCCACATGTGTAAACTCTTGACACACTGCTTGCACACCTTGTGAGAGGCCCAAGATGTATCTTGATCAGCAGTTTTACTTTAAAATATGCAAAATAAGCTTACCTGACAAATGCACCAATGTTGTCCTTTGACTGGGAATGATGAAACTGCCACAGATATAACGAATCAGGGTTGTTTAGGCACTTAAAACAAGAAATGGCAGAGGCAGACATGATCTGAATGAAAAGAAATAGTACGTATGTAAATAAATAAATTCTGCTAACTCCTTGTATACAGACAAGAACTCAGACTGCACTTTGGAATTCGATTCACTATATAGAGGGGCACACAACCTCTCACCACACTGTCTCATGTGTAACTGAATAGCCTAGACAAGTATGAACCTGTCGCTGGTCTCTAAGGTTGTCCCCCACCCCTCCCCACTTGAGGGAGGTTTGCTCTCAGCCAATAGAAGAGCACTAGTGCTTCCCTCGATGCAGGCTCCATCCAGCCTAGAGTGGTTGCATTAAGATAAGCTGTACAGAAAAAACTTGACGTGATATAAGAAAACTAACTGCAGTTTTGAAATCAGCATGCCTATTTAAGTCTAAAACAGCTGAAAAATCGAACTCAACAGGAATTATGTTAAAAATTGTTCCCCTGTGTTATTTATGTTGTGTTTTTAATTTGGTGGAATGTAGATAATTAAGGATTAGGACCAGAAGAGTCAAAATAGGTGGTTAAAATTTTTATTTATTTATTTATTTATTCACTTTTAGAGAGAGTAGAAGGGAGGGAGAAAGAGAAGGAGAGAAACTTCGATGTGAGAAACATTGATGGATTGATTCTTGTATGCGCTCCAACCAGGGACCAAACCTGCAGTCTAGACATGTGCCCTCATCGGGCATTAAACCAGCGACCTTTTGCTTTGCAGGACAATGCCTAACCAACTCAGCTACACTGGTCAGAGCTAGGTGATTATTTATAATATGGTAACCTGTTGCACTTTACATGGTACTTTTACCCGCATGATTTAGTTTGAACCTTAGGGCAATCACGTGAGTTAGGCAGGGCAGAGAGTGGTAACCCATCTTGTAGATGTGAAGAGTGAGGCCAAGACAGAGGTGAGTTGCCTTCAGGTACCTGAAGTGGTAACTTCTGGACTGTTGTGACCCAGATTTCCTGACTTCTTTGTCTAATCAGTGGGGTTCTTGTACTGGACTTTGGGAAGAGTCCAGCAGTGTTTTTATTTAGAATTTACTTGGGATGTAGTTCTAATAAATTGTATTATTTGGTTTCTAACTTGCTGGGACTGAGAATTTCAATTTAGGATGGCTGCTTAGTGGTAGTCATGTTGCCACAGCATTTTTGACACCAACCAAGGATGGCTGAGAAAATATAAATCAAAGAGCCTTGCTTCTGGTGCCACTTGATCATGTGAAGCCTGTGTATTTTAGTAGATTCAGGTTATTTATATTACAACATCAGATAGTTCAGTGCCTTAGAAATAAATCTTTGGGGAACATTTACATGAAGTAAGTTCTCTTAAAAATGTCTGCTACATTTGATAACTGAACAGCTGTTCACTTAATTCTTTTTGATCTTGTATAATTTGCTTCACTTATAAGTCTTGAACATGTACTAATGGCATTTATAGTAGTTTAAGTCCTGTAAACTTCAGTAGATTTATCAGTCAGTGAACTTTGATCAGATTTCATTGAAATTTACCACTCTAAATTATTTAGAAAAGCTTTGTTTTCGGCCCTCTTATCAGTCATTGTATCCAGTACAGAAATAATATCTAGCCCTGGCTGTGAAGTGGGGCATAGAGGCAGTACTTGATGCTACTAATCAGTGGGTTCAGAGGTAATGCACTAGGGCTAATCATTAAGATCTACAAGTCTAGAGCAAGCACAGGAGACCCTTTTTCTACAGGATAGGAAAACCCTTGTGACCACCTCACATGGTCCGATTGGATGCTTTAGTGTCTCTCTCTCTCTTTCTCTCTCTCTCTCTCTCTCTCCCCCTCCATCTCTTCCTTCCCCCACCCCCCATCTCCATCCGTTCCTCCATCCCCGTCCCTCCCTCCATCTCCGTCCCTCCTCCCTCTCCTTCTCCCTCCCTCCCCCCTTTTTCCACTTGAGAAGGAACTGTCCCTTTTTCTCTTTTAGGATTACATTTTAGTTTGCTTCCTAGCTATTGTCATTATAATGCACCTACTTTGAGAGTAACTTTATTGTAATGAGATTTAATTTAAATGATAATTAAATACTGAAAATGAGTGAACACATTTGGAAATGAGTCTTATATGCATTGTGATGTGTTCAATTCCTCTATGAATAGGGAGAAATATCCTATTCATATGTGCAGAGTGCTTTGCTGATTTAATATACAATCAACACTCAGTCATTAATTATTCTCCAGGAATTTCTGTTCTCTTGGCATCTTTGAGGATTAGCAGTATAGTGTAATATTTATGATACTACTCTCAAGTCCTTCTTTCTCAGGCACTCTGTACGCTGTCTGCAAATCCCAGTGGTGAAACTTCCAAAATCTTAGCAGTAGCATAACTATTGCCACCTTGGTCCAAGTCAGGTTACCTCTTACCTGAATCATTACAATAGTTCACCCCCACCCCCCGCTTCTGTCTCTTCTCAACAGCCAGAATGATAACTGCCCCTCTCTTAAAAACAAATGGAGCTCCAGACTAAAGTCTTCCACTGACTTTCATTTTTGCTCAGTTAAGTCAGCAATCCTACCACTTCTGATCTCTCCATAGATAGTTGAAAGATTATGGTGTATACAATATATAGGGGGAGAACTTGATTTTTTGTGCCAAAAGACTTTTATCACCTGTTTCCACTTCTAAGGTGAAATAGCTGACTTTAGTCTTGTTTGGTAACTATGTAATTGGAATATTAAAAGATATCAAAGACATAGCAGATAAAATAAGTGAGATTGGATATCCCTGGGTTTGTTCTCGCCCTTGCCCTCCCCTGCTTTATTGAGGTATAATTGACATTTAGTGGATATACATGTTTAAGCATGCATGTTTCGAATTCAGACGTGGAATTTCATTTAAAAAAAAACTATACGATAGTAATTTTAGGAAAAATAAACTGAATAAACATTGAATAATTTGGGACAGATGTGCAAGAAAACAATTTGGTCTTTAATACTTATGGATGATGACTTACCTTTAATATATAACAACTTATGTTAGTATGGTTTATTTCTTAATTCCTAAACTTAGCCTACTTGGAAACTATTTTATGATTTTTTTTCATCTGTTATGACTAAAGGTGTCTATTTACCTGGGGAAGAAAATGACAACACATAAAAATTGCTCTCAGTGACACTGCCCATTCAGAAGACACGAACAGGCATTAAGAGATTGTTTAGATGGTTGATAAGCTATGCTCAACATCATTAGTCATCAGGGAAATGCGAATTAAAATCACTATTAGGTATCACTACACACTTGTAAATAGTTCTCATGAATTGTAGTTTAACCACTCAACCATCAGTAGCTACCATAGGTAACCGTATGCTTTCAGTATGGCCCAGCAGTATAGGTTTCATTCCTCCATATATATCCAAGAGAAATGCAAGAGAAATGAGTGCCTATGTCTACCAAGAGACTTGTACACAGGTATTTGTAGCATATTAACTCACATTGGAAATAACCCAAATGTCAATCAACAAGAGAATGGGCATGTTTTCCAGTGGAATACAACATAGCAGAGAGAAAAAAGCATACTGATGCAGTCAACATTAATGATTCTCAAGAGACATGCTAAGTGACAAAAGCTAGACACGAGGGGGTCTGCACTGTGATTCTGTTTATATGAAATTAAAGATGAGCCAAAACTAATTTATGGTGATAGAAATTACGACAGTGGTGGGGTAGGTAAGTGTTGTGAATGGGAGGGGGCACAAGTAATCTTTGGCTGGAACTACTCTATTTTTTTCTAAGTGGTGGTTGCATGGGGGCAAACACATATAAAAATTAATCCAGCTGTGCAGCATTTTACTTTGTTTATTATACTTCAAAAAATTTAAACAAAAATGGTGCCATTCTCTTTAGCAGTGTGTTTTGCATAAACATAGATGATTTATTGATGGTCTCCTGAAAGATCCTTAACAGAAAAGTTAGTCAACAATACAAACAATTCACATGTTTATTCTGCATGCTAAAGTCCCTACTCAGAACATATGAATGACTGTTTAATTAGCCATATTAACTGCTTATTTCTTTGAGATCTGAACAAAACTTATTAAGAGGAAGATAGGTTTATGTGGTTCTCACTTACTCATATCATCCACTAAATAATTCAGATTTGCTAACATTTTGAAATAATTTTATATTTTTGTTTGCCTTATTAGGATTTGTTTTAATAGATTTAAGCTAATATTGCACATCGAATCCTAAAAATCTCAATGCCATATGAATTTAATCAGTATTTTGTGGAAGGAAAAATAAATAGAAAAAAAATTTTATTTTTAGTTGTATACATTTTCACAGCACTAAATTTAGATCCAAAAACTAATGTAGAATAGTCACATATACAGTTTAATATAAAAACCTTTTTATTTCTTTTAATTAAAAAATTTAAATTAAGTTGACATAACAGTATTATATTAGTTTCAGGTGTACAACATAATGATTAGACATTTCTGTAACTTAACAAAGTGATCACCCAGTAAGTCTAGCACCCATGTGGCACTGTGCACAGTTACAATATTATTGACTGTATTACCTGTGTTATACTTAGAAAGTTCTGGAAGGTGTGGATATGTGATTGTTGCTGAAAAGATTCTACTGTGATGAAACTGCCTGGGGTAAAAGGGTTGTGAGCCTTCCAGGCTATGTTTAATTTGAAGATGATTCCTTGACTGAGGAGTCATTTATTATATACAGCCTTCATATTTGGGGAAAGTGTAGTGAAAATGAACATTGAAGAACCTAAGAGTCTCTAAAACCTCAGATGAAGAGAAACTGGGGAACAAGAATTAAACTGGGAGGCATAGTGGGAAGAAGAACTTGGGAGATGGAGAGATGGGAAGATATTTCCCCTGAAGGATGCTCTCAGAAGAAAATGAATAGAAGGTAGACTGTGTTAGACATTCATGAACTGGAACACTAAGAGTTATGCACTGAATGCTATTTGCTTTACAATTCAGCAACATTAAAATATAAAAATAAATGGAAGAAATCTCTACTCTCTATACAGGAGTCCATCCTTCCTTGAGGAGGACTGAGATGAGGATTTACGACACTTGTCATCCCCCTTGTCATATATTTTCTAAGATTAAAAACAGCAGTAAGATCAATAGTCACACCTGATATTTTTCAAGGTTGCAAGGATGCAAGATATGATGAAGAGAAATCTTAAATAGCACTTTGTTCTGATTTCCACTCACTAACAAGCTTGAGTTCTTCTTTGCTCTGGCACAAGGACCACAGGGTCCCTCCCCCAGAGACTTAGAGAGAACACTTCCATTACAACACAGAGGTCCTCCGATACTTGCTGATGTGGCTCAGTGGATTGAGTGCTGGCCTGCAAACCAAAAGGTCACCAGTTTGATTCCCATTTAGGGCACACACGTGGGCTGCAGGCCAGGTCCCCAGTTGGGGACACTTAGGAAGCAACCACACATTGATGTTTCTCTCCCTTTTTTCTCCCTCCCTTCCCCTCTCTCTAAAAAGAAATAAATAAAATCTTTTTTTAATAAAACCTCAGAGGTCCTGGTGGTGTGACTGCTCAGGAACAAGAGTAAAATAATAGTGTTTCACCTCATTACCATATTTGAGGTAAGGAGAATAACGAGTGTGGAGAACATGCTACCATAGTCCCCCTGATCTTTAGAGAATACATTCTTTCCAAGATTCCTGAAACTGCTGGTAATACTGAACCCTATTCATACTATTTCTTTTCTGTATGTGCATATCTATAATAAAGTTTAGTTTATAAGTTAGGCACAATAAGAGACTAATTAAATAACTCAAGAGAACAATTGTAACAATATAATATAATAAAACTTAGGCAAGTGTGGTCTCTCTCTTCCCCCCTCTCAAAAGATCTTACTGTACGGTACTCACCTTTTCACTTAAAGGAAGCATTTTACAGCTTTTTTTTGGCATAATTGAATTGCCAGGGTCACTTCTCTTGTCCTTTGGGATCATTATTAAATAAAATAAGAGTGACTTGAATATAAGCACTATGATACCTGGCTGGTTTGGCTCAGTGGATTGAGCGTCGGCCTGCGAGCTAAGTGTCGCTGGTTCGATCTTCCAGTCAGGGCACATCAGAGAAGGAAAACTCTGACTCCAAAAAACCTCCGCTGCCTTGCGGCATACCTCTTCAGGGGAAAGGCTAAGGGAGTAAACCCCGACAGAAAATCCGGAGCCGGAGTCCCTAAGGTGGTTCGACGTTGTAGTCAACACCGGCAACTCCTGCAGCGCACCTGAAGCCAAGCTGTATTGACTCCGTCTTTCCCTTGGACCCTTCAGCTGCGAAGAGAGGGGGGGTCTGCTGCATGGGCAACAGCAGACCCTCCATATCACCCTGCCCAGGCTCTGTAGCTTCAGCTTCACTGGAGAGGACACTCCAGCGTCATCGCAAGATGTCGATTCAACACGGGAAGAGACAGACACCGTGTCACTCCCGAGTTGGACTGCACAGCCATTCTCGGCGGTGCAGATAGACTCTTAAGAAGCTACACCATCGTCTCTCGAGACAGACGGCTGCCGACGACATCTCCCTCCCTCCCTCCCTTCCTCCCTCCCTCTTTCCCTCTCTCCCTCCCTCCCTCTCTTCCTCCCTTCTTCCGTCCTTCCCTCACCCTAGGACATGCTGATTGATTTGAGAGATAGGGGAAGAGGGTGGGGGGAGGGGGGAGAGAAAGAAAGAGAAGGAGAGAGAGAGAGAGAGAGAGAGAGAGAGAGAGAGAGAGAGAGAGAGACAGAAAGGAAGGGAGGGAGGAAAAAGAAAGAAACATCAGTGTGAGAGGAAAACATGGATTGGTTACCTCTTGTATGAGACCCCACCAGGGATTGATTCCACAACCTTAGATATGTGCCCTGACCAGGAATTGAATCCATGGCCTCTTGGTTTACAGGAGAACACTCCAACCAACTGAGCCATTCCACTCAGGGTTCTTTAAATTTCTTGACTTGAGTGAGAGCCAGTAAAACATGGATTTGTTTTTACACTTATTTGTTCGTTCATTGGTTGCTTGTTGTATGTGCCATGACTGAAACTTAACTGGCAACCTTGACATATAGGGACAAAGTTGTAACCAACTGAACTACCTGCCCAGGGCAGTACACATTTCAGTCAGTATAGTTGTGTTACTGAAAATCTGAATATGATTATGGTTAAAAAAAAATCCTGTTTTATGGTGAATAGTTTGGTACTAAAAAGCAATTTGTGGCAAGTTGGAAATTACTTGCGCAAAACTATTATAGACTTTGTAAGAATAAGTTTGTGTTTAATGAGTACTCTGGGTTCGTAATGTTCTATTCAATTCGATATATAGAAAGTACAGGAGGAAAGCTGAAGCTAAGAGACATAAAATTA
Organism: Furipterus horrens; assembly: GCF_987537825.1. Lineage (NCBI taxonomy): Eukaryota > Metazoa > Chordata > Mammalia > Chiroptera > Furipteridae > Furipterus > Furipterus horrens. The sequence goes on from NW_028327174.1 coordinate 85,272,131, forward strand.
TGGGATACTAAAAATTATTTTAAGAACCATAAGAGCTTGTAATACATTGTGTTCTATCCTTATGAGTTAACTTTTCCCTTTGAATTTCATTAACTTAAATTTAATACCTATTCTCCTCACCAAAGCCTAGCTGTATTTAAAAACTATGTTCATAGTTGATCCCAATGTTATTTAAATGTATCTGTGAAGTTTTGATTGGTGGCACTATAATCATTAATATACCATTTTAAGAGAAACTTTTTTAAAAAATGTTTTATTGATTTTGCTATTAAAGTCCCAATTTCCCTTCCCTCTGCTCCCCTCCACCTGGTGGCCCCCCTCCCTCCAGTTATCCCCCCCTTTTAGTCAATGACCATTGGTTGTGCATATAGTTCTTCTGAACATCTTCCTGTCTACTCTACTCCCTCCTACTATGCTTCTTAATTCCTGTACCATCTCCCTCCCTCTCCCGCTTCCCCCTCCCTGCTGACCTCCCCCCAGTATGTTCCTCATACCTATAGTTCTTTTTCCACTCTTGTTGCATATTTAGTTTGCCTTTGTTTCGATTCCCTAGCTTCTGTTGTTGGTTGTTGTGATACAGTTTTCATTTTAATGTTCATAGTTTTGATCCTCCTTCTTCTAAACCAGTCCCTTTAACATCTCTTATAATAGTGGTTTGGATCTAATGAACTCCTTCAGTTTTATTTTGTCCTGGAAGCACTTTCTCTGCCCTTCTATTCTGAATGACAATTTCGCTGGATAGAGTATTCGTCGCTGTAGGTTTTTGCTTTTCATTCCTTTGAATATTTCTTGTCAGTCCCTTCTTGCCTGCAGGGTCTCCCTTGAAAAATTAGCTGATAGTCTAATTGGGACCCTTTTGTACATGATTCTTTTCTTTTCTCTTGCTGCTTTTAAGATTCTCTCTTTATCTTTAATTTTTGACAATTTGATTATAATGTGTCTTGGAGTGTTTCTCCCTAGGTCCAGTTTTTCTGGAACTTTCTGTGCTTCCTGGACCTGTAAGTCTATTTCCTTCCCCAAGTTCGGGAAGTTCTGTTTCATTATTTTTCACATAATTTTTCAATTTCTAGTTCTTCCTTGCCCTCTGGCAATCCTATAATCCGAATGTTCAGTCTCTTATAGTTGTCCCAGAGGTTTCTGAGCCTTTCCTCATATTCCTCACTTTTTGTTTCCCCTTTCTGCACTGGTGGACTGTTTGTTCCTTCCCTGTGTTCCAGTTTGTTGATTTGATCTCTAGATTTTATTTCCTCACCACTTGTCTCGTATGTGTATTCATTCGTTTTAGCATGAGTGGCTTTCATTCCTTCCCTGTCTTGTTCCAAATCTTTTGTTAATTCTGTAAGCCACCTTATAACTATAGCTCTGAACTGAGGCTCTCAAAGGTTTCCTATTTGTTCGTCTGTCAGGTTCCTCATCTGCTGCCTGGTGAGCTGCGTCACCGGGATTTCAATCGTTGTCTCCTTCATTTTGACAGATTTGTGTTTTGCTTTGCTTCCTGGACAGGCTGTAGGGGGCAGAGCCCCGTGTACTGGTCACTACCTGGTGACCGGTGGTGGTCCGCAACCTTTTTCGCTGTGCTGTGGCGCTTTGTGTGGGGGTGGGGATCCAAGATGGATTCCTGCTGTTATTCTCCACTGGGAGACTGGGATCCGTCCTCCTGCCCCCTGGGCCGTTATCCGAGGCAGTAGGGCGGCTGCCTTTCCCAGCGTTGGGGTCATGAGATGCTGAGACTCAACTGCAACTGGGATTGGTCCCCGCCCCCCCACCGCTATCCCTGCTGCTACCACAAACAGCACCGCCCGACCTTTCTGTTCTGGTTCCGATTTCGCCCCTCCTACCTGTCCGATGAGCACGCTTGATTATAATGTCTTACGTTGGGCTTCCATGTAATTTTATTTTCTGGAATTTCTGGTTATCTTTTGTTTTGAGGTAGTTGTATTCCTTTCTAGTTGTAGAGGGAGACCAAGCGTGTCTGTCTAAGACTCCATCTTGGCCGGAAGTCAGCAACTCATTTTTAACTACATTTTTGTTAATTAAAAAAATAAAGGGATTGTACTCAATGAGTTTCTAAGATTCCTTTAAATGGTAAAATGAAATGAGTCAGTGTGTGTGTGTGTGTGTGTGTGTGTTTGTGTTTAAGATAACCCAGGTGTATTTAGAGTACTTGATCCTTGTTGAGGGCAGTTTGGTCTTTCCCCCAGATTATTGGGAAATTTCTGTGTATTTTCTGTTGTTTGGGCTTCCTGGTGTGGAAACTTCTGTAATGTAGTGTGCCATCTATAAACATCAGTTATATATCATGCTTATTTTGGTTGAGATTGAGGCAAATAAGAATTTAATTATTTTACATTTTTAGAGGAAAATTTCAGACATATGCAAAAATAGACAAAATAATATATAACCATCATTCAGCTTCAACAAATACCAACTCATGGCAATCTTTGGGAATTTGGCTTTATTTATGTTTGCTAAGATTTGCCAAGATAAGCATCTGTAAGGTTAAGGTACCGACATTAGAAGCATTTCTGATCAAAGATGTGGCAGTTGGTGGGTGGGATGACTGATTCAGCTGTTGTATAAGCTTGCATAAATAGTATCATCTTGACTTTAATCTTTGATTGTTTAGAGGTAGTGAGCATATTTCTATTTAACCCCTGGAAATGTGCCAAAATAATTTATATCCTCTCCATCCATGACACCTTGACTCTAAATGGTCTGTGAATAAAAATGATGAGTTGATAGATACTAGGCACCTGGTTAATATTGTGGAGACAATAAACTTTTCACTTTCCGTCTATTTGGAAATTAATTTTACCTTCATCTGAGCATAGACAGACCTGAGCTCAATCTCAGCTGGCCTTCACTTTTTATGTCTTGAATCTCAAAAGTAAAATGGGATGTGGATTGTTGTGTGAACTAAATGAGATAATGCATTAAACATTGATTATCCTGAAATGTCACTTGCATTCCATGATGGAGTTACAAGTATGACCTGAGTTCAAGTCTTAGATGGATTTTGGTAACTGTAATTGAGGAAGAACTAACAACAATTACTAGGCCATTTAGAAAGCAGAGCCAATCATTATACTGTCCATTTGATTTTCTGATTGGAAGATCTAGACACAGAAGATGTTTCATTATGTTTGAACAAAGCATTAGAAAAATAATGCCTCTCAATTATTTCTCATCCAATAATTATAGCAAACTCTGGCCTGTTCTATTCTGACTGCACTATTGAGTGAATTCTCAAGTTCAAGTAAAACTAGCAACATTGGACTGAGTATGGAATTCCATGGTAACTGCAAAAGAATTTTTCAGGTATTTGCATTTTTGTTCTTTTGTTTTAATGATCAGATTGTTCACTTTTTATACAATTTGTTCCCAATGCAATGTGAACATTAATTTCATCTGGTTGAATTGAATGACAGCCTGCACCTGAAGGTTTGTGTTATGATTTCATAAGATATAATAGTGATAGGTTTGGTGAACATACATGACAATTTAAGGGTACTTGTTTAATGCTAGTCTTTAAACAAAACTAAAAGAAAATACTGCTATATTCTTAGTGTATTTATTTTGTTTTAACAGTGTTTAGATACCAGTGCTTCAGTTGGTGAGACTTTGTTGGCCTTAAAAATAGGCTTGGCAGAATGCCCACAAGGGCTGTGTATTTAAAATGTTATGGCAGATGGTGTGGGCTGTTTGTCCTGTGTGTATTGTTTGGCTCTGAATTAAAGTTATGTGAAGGCACGGGCTTAAATCCGAGGGTTCTGCACTAGAGCAATTGACCCCTCCAGCTCTGTCTAGTTGTCAGACTTGCCTCTCCACAGAGTAGCATTCATGTCACAGTAAATGTGTTCAAACCCGTGTCACTTGAAAGCTCACTGTGATGAAAATTATGAGGAGGCCTGAAAATGGAAAATGTTTCCAAAGAAATAGTATTTTCCATTGAAAATATTAAATTTTTTTTCTTCTATGGTTCTAAAAAGGAATTCATTTTTTATAAGCTTTTGACAGAAAAATACTTGTGACTTATTTAATGCAGGAAGAAGACCTTCGTCAGATCTTTGTGTTGACAGTGGAAGTTCTACAGGAGTTCAGCAGGCGGGAAAACCTCAGTGCTCAGATGTCCTCAGTGTTTCAGCGCTACCTCGCGCTCGCCAATCAGGTCTTGAGCTGGAACTTCCTTCCTCCAAATTATATCCTTTAACAACTAAATAGATGACAATTATGGCTGAAAGTACATTGCCTCTGTGGTTTGTAAAACGTGGAAAAAAAATAAGTGTTTTTAGAAGTGGAATAATTCTATTTTATAATACACAGGGCAGTGGACTACTTAGGGGATTTAAAATTACATTTACAATTTTGTAGAAGAAGGTTGACTAAATGGAAAACTTGGCTGGATGTTGGATCTCTGCTCCCGAAAGGAAGAACAATAATTCTAAGACAGGAAAAGGAGAAAGATAGGAAGTACATTTTTATCAAGGAGCTGAATCGTTTTCTCCTTGTAGAATGTAATGACTTGGATTATTTATTTATTTTTTTTACATTTTTTATTATAGTATTTTTTTTATCACCATTTATTCCCCCACAGGTGAGTGAGTCCTTAATTAAGTGAATTAATTAGCTTTACGTGTAGGAGCAGGAGCATGGCAGTGGTGTTAAACTAAGCCATATTTTCAGGGTGAATTAAGAAAATTAGTTTGAAAAATTCCACTTCTTACATAATAGTGGCAATTACTTGGATATTTGTTCAATCAGTGGGGGAGAATCAAATAATTATTTAGCTTTGTACCTTGAAGAGGGACTAATGATCAAATTTAACTTTGTTAATATATACAGGGTGGAGCAAAAGTAGGTTACAGTTGGGAGTATGTGAAACAGTTTATTCTTGTGTTACTATTTATTAATTATTGTGTTATTATCCATATGAACCACTGTAAACCCACTTTTGCTTCATTCTACATTATGTTGATGGCTTTTAAGAAATGGTTTTTCTTTTAGAATGGACAGATGAATAGCAAGTAGACCTTTTAAAATAATGTGTTTCTTTTTTTTATCAAATACATTTGATCGTTTAGAATGGAGTCATGTTAAATGAGGCTGTATTAAATTATCAGTATGAATCCTTATCATTGATTTATAATTTTGTAGTAATCTTTCTTTTTTGTATCTTTTTATTTTGATATAATTTTAAACTTACAGAAATACTGCAAGAGTAGTTCAAAGAATTTTCCTATGCCCTTTACCAAGATTCACCAATATTAACATTTTGTCCTATTTATTCCCCCCGACATGTTTGTATTAATATACATTTATGTATATATTTAAACACATTCTTCCTGAACCATTTGAGAACATTTGCATATATTATACCTATTTACCTCTGAATACTTCCCTGTAGGTTTTCCTGTGGTTAAGAATTTTGATATCTGGTTATTATAGAATGTCTTGAAAAACTATAATACAGTTTTCAACATCAAGAAGTTAAATGTTGTTTCAACCATCAGCTTCTGGAATTTCTGCAGTCTTAACTCTTCTGCTCCAGACTTTTGGCTTTGACCAGCTCAGATTCTGGGATTGAGCCCATTCAGATTGTGGGTCTGCTTCTCCATTCTAGATCTCCACTTGACTTCTTTATACCCAGACCTGCCTGGATAGCTTAAACAAATTCCATTTAAAGATCTCACCAGAGATATCTGACTGTGTATCCCCCTGACTGAATGTTGTATTCCTACACACTTTTTCTGAGATCAACACAACCACAGAAAGAGTCTTAGCTGGGTTGATTAGGAGAATACCACCCATATTGTCACAGTGGCTATTAAGACCTATGCAAGCCCTGTAGAGGCCAAATTATAGTGTGAAGCCTGTGTAGTAACTAGGAAAGGGACTTGTAAGTGAAATTTTTCCATGAAATAGGACAGGAATGTACATGATACCACAAGGATATTTCTCAAAGATGATTCTACCAGAAATATCTAGGCCTCCAATCCTAGTTCTGCTGAATGAGAACATTTGAGGCTAGACCCCAGGAATCTAAACTTTAACCAAGTTTTCTTGGTGGTTCTAATGGACTTTAAAGAATAAGAGCCATGATGGAGAAAACTGCTTAGGACATAATCTTGCAGTAAGGCCTTATGTCAGATGTAGTGGGATTCTTGATAGATTTTTCTTACCCAACAATTTTCACTACTGTTATTCTACCTTTATAATGCAAAGTGAAATATGTTACTTTTAGAATAAAACATAAGAGAAAAACAAAAATAAATAAAACTTTAAAATATAAAAAAATAAAAGAAAAAAGAAATTAAATGTTGATATATTATTGGATCTACAGTCTGTATTCAAATTCTGTCAGTTGTCTCAGTAGTATCCTTTTTAGCTATTTTCAGCACATTGTATTTAGTTGTCCCAAGTCATCTTTGATCTGGAACAGATTCTCAGTTTTGTCTTTCATGAATTTGACATTTGTCTTTCATATATTTGAAAAGTATAAGTCAATTTCTTTAAAAATGTTCTGGCTAATGTGGCTCAGTTGGTTGGAACATAGTACGGTCCTTGATCAGGGCACATACCTAGGTTGTGGGTTTGGTCCCCAGTAAGGGTGCATACAAGAGGCAACTGATGAGTGTTTCTCTTTCACATTGATGTTTCTCTCCCTTTCTTCTTCCCTTCCCTTCTCTCTAAAATCGATAAGCATGTCCTTGGGTGAGGATTTAAAAAATTGTCCCTCAATTTGGGTCTGTGTGATGTTTCCTTGTGATTAGATTCAAGTTGCTCACTTTTTGTCGGACTATACCACAGTAATGACATTGTGTCCTCAGTACCTTATGTCAGGAGGCACTTGGTGTCACCTTGTCCCACTGGGGGATTGTCCATATTGATCACTTGGTTGAAGAGGTGTCTGCCAAGTTTTTCATTCTGGCAGCCCCCCGGCATTACTGACCTTAATATTGTTTTCATAGTTTTGTCTTTTCCTAAATGGTATGTAGTTGGAATCAGGCAGTATGCAGTCTTTCAGATTGCCTCTTTTCACTTCGTAATATACTTTTTAAAGTTCGTCCATGTCTCTTCACAGCTTGATAGCTCTTTTTAATTTTTTTATCATTGAATAATATTCCACTGTCTGGATGATACTTATCCATTTACCTAGAGAAGGACATCTTTATTGCTTTCATGTTTTGGCAATTATCAAGAAACAGCCATGTGTAGGTTTTTGTATGAACATAAATTTTTAATTCCTTTAGGTCAGTATATACCAAGGATAACAGAAGAGTATTTTAGTTGTATAGGAAACTGCCAAATATTTCCAAAGTGACTGCATCATTTTGCATTTCAACCAGCAGTGGATGAAAGTTCCTGTTGCTGTACATCCTCACCAGTACTTGGTGATGTCCTCTGGATTTTGGACATTTTAATAGGTTTGTAGTGGTATCTTATTTTAATTTGCATTTCTCTGATGACATATGGTGAGGAGCATCTTTTAAATCACTTATTTGCATCTGTATATATTCTTTGGTGAGGTGTATGTTAGGCCTTTGGTCCATTTTTTAAATAAAGCTGTTTGTTTTCTTACTGTTGAATTTTAAGAGTTCTTTGTATATTTTGGATAAGTCTTTTATGAGAAATATCTCCTGCAAACATTTTCTCCCAGTCTGTAGTGTATCAGCTCAGTCTCTTGACATCTTTCACAGAGCAAAAGTTTTTAATTTTAACAAAGTTCATCTTATCAGTTCTTTTTTTTTTTTTTTTTTTTTTTACGAATCATGCCTTTTGTATTATATCTAAAAGTCATTGCCAAACCACAGGTCACCTAGTTTTTCTCCTATATTATCGTCTAAGGGCACTATAAATTTTGCATTTTACATTTAGGTCTGTGATCCATTCTGAGTTTATATTTGTGAAAGGTGTAAAGTCTTGTGTAGATATTCTTTTCATGTGGATGTCCAGTTGTTCCAGCACTATTTGATGAAAAGACTGTCGTTTCTGCCCTGGTTGGGTGGGTTGGAGCATTGTCCATACACCTAAAAAGGTTGCAGGTTCAATTCTCAGTCAGGGCACAGACTGAGGTTGTGGGTTTGATCCCTGGTTGGGGTGCGTTATGTGAGCAACTGATCAAAGTTTCTTTCTCATATTGATGTTTCCCTCCCTCCCTTCCTTTCTCTCTAAAAATAATAAACATATCCTTGGGTGACGATTTTAAAAAATGGAATATTTTTATTCCTATATTATAACCTTTGCTTTTTTATCAAAGATTCTTTGATTACATTTATGTGGGTCTATTTCTGGGCTCTATTCTGTTTCACTAAATCTATTTGACTATTTGTTCGCCAAAACTACATCATCTTGATTACTGTAGCTTTATAGTAAGTTGGATTGTGTTAGTTTTTCAACCTTGTTCTTGACCTTAAGGTCATAAAGATTTAATCTTATATTTAGTTTACATTAGTTGGTTGTGTCACCCATTTTAAGTTAATTTTTGTGTATGGTATAAAGTAGGGGTTCAACTTGTGTAAAATCACCTGACTATAAACGCACCAGTGTATTTCTGGTTTCTAAATCTTGTTTTATTGATCTGAATTTATGCCAGTGCCATACTGTCTTGATTACTGTAGCTTTGTAGTAAATTTTGAAATCAGGAAGCATGAGTCCTCTAACTTTGTTCTTTTTAAAGATTATTTTTTCTTCTCTGCATTTGCATATCCACATGAAATTTAGAATCACCTTATCTATTTCTAGTATTGTTTACAAGGATTGTGTTGAGACATAGATCAGCTTGGGAGTGTTGCCATGTTAATAATGTTAAGTTTTTTAATCCATGAGCCATGGGGTCTTTCCATTAATTTAGATCTTTAATTTTTTTTTCAACACTGTTTTATAGTTTTCAGGATAGAAGTTTTGGACTTCTTTTGTTGAATTTATTTTTGAGTATTTTATTCTTTTAATTCAATTGTAAATAGAGTTAATTTTTAAGTTATTTTCATATTACTCATTGCCAGTGTATAGAAGTAAAAATGTTTTAAATTATTTTATTAATTGATTTTTGTTCCCCTGAGAGAAACATCAATTTGCTTCACTCACCCATGCATTCATTGATTGAGTCCTGTATGTGCCCTGACCGGGGATTGAATCTGTAACCTTGACATACTGGGATGATGCTCCAACTAACTGAACCATCTGGCCATGGCTTAGAAATAAATTTTTAATGTTGATTCTGTACTTACTAAATTTGTTTATTAGTTCAAATACTATTTTTAGTGGATTTAAAACTTTCTATATACATGATGTCATCTGCAAACTTTCTTTTTTAAAATTCTGACCTGAGGATATGTTGATTAGAGAGAGAGAGAGAGATGGAGACATTGATCAGTTGCTTCCCACACGCACCCAAGGGTTGAACCTGCAACCTTTTGGTGTCTGGGGTAATGCCCCAACGAACTGAACCACCCTGGCCAAGGCTGCAAACTATTTTTAAAAGAATTATTATGTGTAGGTTTTATATGTGTGGAAGGTGATTTATGAAAGTATCCTCTTTAGGCCTGGGTGTGGTACAAAGTCTTTAGCTCCTAGGATTTGGTGTATGTTTAAATCACCCTGGCCCAGTGAACTAATTCGTTAGCCATTGTGCCCTCTCTCACTTTCTCAAAAGAGACTGAAATGAAATCCATCTGTTTTTTATTTTGTTTTAGGTCACTGCTGTACAACGAAAGTGTCCCGGTCCTATGACCCACTCTCTGTTGTCCAGCATCCTCATTTAAATATGGGCTCTGACAGCCTGAGTGGTCTTATCTCTGCCTCTCTCTCAAAGCTCTCTTCCTCACTCTCCTAGTTAGAACCACACATGCAGGCCCTGTTTTCTTCTGCCCTGGTGCCTTTGTCCATGGAGTGTCTCTGCCTGGGTACCTTTTCTCCTTCTTTGGCTAGTCACCTTCTTATTGAGTCTCAGTTGTGTACAGTAGACCAGGTCAGGCTTCTTTTGCTGTGGCTTCTCATATGTTATGTATGCTTTACTTCTACTTGCCTCACTTCTCAGGTGTAAGTTTTCATTTGTTTGTTGACTTCGAGTGATGTCTATTTACCCACTGGTTTGGGAGTACAGGTCATGCTTTGTTCACTGAATTGTTAGCACCTTGCACAGTGTCTAGCATATAGTAATAGATACGTAACAAGATCTGTTGTTTAATTATTCAGATGAAGTGTTTCAGAAATATCTCAGTTCTTAGATATCAATTTATGCTGCTAATATTGTTTAGCTAGAGGTTCACCTCATGTCCATAAATGCTTAAGGGTTTTGGCAGTGCTGATCATAAATGACAATATCATTTTGTAATAAGAATGTTTGACAGGTATGTTTGGTATGTTGGCTTCAGTGATACTTCTATTTTTAGTTGGATCACACTGCCTTTTATTGGTATTCTATTTTTGTGGATCTGATTTGGTTTTGGTAAAAAAAAAAAAACTTTAACTCAGTCTCTTGGGTAAAGTTAACTGGATTACAAAACAGTAGTGGGCTATAGATACCTTTACCTGAATTAGGACTTTTAGTAAAGCCAGCATTACTATTTAGAGGTAAGGCTTAGGAAAACATCCTGATAAGGTCAGCTGTCCTTTATTTCAAAGGACTTCTGGTTACTTGGACTAAGTGCTATCTGTAAGACTTGAGTTCATGATCTAATTCCTTAGCCATTGTGCTCTCTTTCTCTCAAAAGAGACTAATCAAATCCACCTGTTTTTTTATTCTCTTTGAAAACATTTCAATTAAAGATAATTTGATTTAAAAACAAAAGTCCTAGATTTCTGAGTTTTAATTGTAGTTTTTTGGTATTTATTTATTTATTTAATCCTCATCCAAGGATATGTTTATTGGGGTGTGTGTGTGTGTGTGTGTGTGTGTTAGAGAGATGGGGGAGTGGGTGGAGGGGGAGGAAAACAGAGAAACAGAGAAACAAACATCGATCAGTTGCGTCCTTCAACATTTCAATTTGTAGGATGATGCCCCAACCAACTGATCCACTTGGCCAGTGGTTTTGTTTTATTGTATTAGTATTATATGTTATTTAAATATTGTTTTATATTATTTTAATAATATTCTACATTAGAAATCACCTGCGGGAAGAATGGAATTAGTTAATTAATTGATAATACGATATTAAAATTTGAATTACCCTAATTCTTTACATTATTTTGAATGTATTTGATTATTCTATTCACATTGTAATATTCTTCTAACTAATTTATAAAATTGAAAAGTAATACGTGAACATTCATAGTACTCTTTCAGATAACACAGAAGAGTCCTCTTGGCCTTCTGTTTAGAGGCAACAACTGTTAAAGTTGCTTCAACAGTTCCCTGGCACAATCTGCCAACTAAAACATACTGTTTTTTGTTTATTTGTTTTTGTTTTAGAGAGGGGGGTGAATGGGGGAGAGAGGAGGAGAGAAACATCAATGTGAGAGATCAACATTGATCGGTTGCCTCTCTCATCCAACCAGGGACCAAACGTGCAACCTAGGTATGTGCCCTGGTTGGGAGTCAATCCCACAACCTTTTGGTTTACAAGACCACATTCCAACTGACTGAGCCACACTGGCCAGGGCTAAAACATACATTTCTTGTTGGAATAGCATTGTTCTTAAAATTGTTGTTCTGTTTATTATTCTACTGTTCCTTTTGCGGTTTTTATGTTTATATTTATTAGAATGCTTTGAGGGATGATTGCATGTTTTTTTAGTGGATATTATTTGTAATTACGTTATATAGTGGCAACTTATACAAACTAGAATATATGCATTTTTATTTTGAGAATGTGGTATGTTTAGTGATAGTGCTAGGCTGAGGATAGGTATGGATGGTGGTTCTTCAAAGAATATCAGCATGACTCTGTGAGTGAGGCGCCTTACAAATGAGCTTTCTTGGTATAAGACAAACCTCATGCCAGAAAAGACCCCTTCCAGGTTTGGAGCTGGAAAGTAAAACCACATGTAGACCTAGTGTTAAATCAGGGTGTTGTATTGTGAAGGTCACATTGTTAACAACCTTGGGTGTCTAGTGAGAGCATGAGATCATTTTAGAAACTATTAGCACACACACTGAAAACAAAAACTACTCATGGGCTGATTTCTTTTCTCTTTTTAAATCCAGGCTTTCTTTATTGAGTTCCAACAGTTTCTTTTGACTTTGGACTGTCTCTGCTCATCCACAAGGGGGCAGGTGAGGGAAGGGAAACTGGAAGTGAGATGAACCTGGTTCATCTCACTTTTATTCATCCGTTGATTGGAGTGATTTTTCAGAATCCAGCAAGCAGACTCTCTTCTGAAACAACTAGCAGTGCTCCCCTGCTCTTCAGGCACAAAATAACATCAGAGGTTTAAAGGGGGGCAGGGGGGTTAAGCAATAATATTTAAAAAATGGTTTCCAAAGCATTATCACTGCCTATGTTTTCTGTTAATGATTTGGGGTTTAATATCTAAGTTTTGCAAGATGTGGTTTTGGATAACTTGTTGCAGTTTCTCACACATTGGCAGGAATGTAGCCTAGTGGGTGTATGTTGGCCAGCCGGGCATTCAATGAGCTGTGGGATGGGCAGAGTTACTGTCTTAGGCCCCAAAGCTTTCCCAGTTCTGAAAAACCTTGGTTACCATTGTCAGTGCTATTGAGTAAGTAACGCTCATAAACTGTTTAAATATATTATGGTTAAACATATACCAAACACAGTATTCTTTTAGAAGTATGTTTGATATGAAACACCTGAACAACATACAAATTAGTTTTTTTAGTCTGTGGGACTTTTTAATGAGCATCAATAGTTTTATGTGAACTGATCATTTCTTTGTGTCGAACTGGTATTTGGTTATTCTGATGGGAGTTTTTCTTCTTCAGTGTGGTGCATGCTTGTTCTTGAATATATTTATTTTGAGGAAATGCTGTTCTTCAAAGTAGACTATGTGACTCATATTTGTATATGTGGTTTCAGCTAATCCAGGATATTGGGGTGAGGGGAATGATGGAATAAACATGCAGAAATTGATTTCCCTTGTTTGGTATATATTTTGGCATCTGTTTTGCATGAGCGTTCTTCCTTCAGTCCCCACCATTAAGATCTCTGATTATCAAAGTTTCTGTATTCCTGCAGTGTGCTATATCATTACAATGACACTATTATCTTACATTCCGATAGCATTCTTTTTTTCAGCACTTAATGCCTTTTATTCCTAAGCTTCATGCATGAATTATGTAGCATATGTGAAGAGGCTTAAACTGTTTCCATTACATTCTTTCTGAATGGCTCCTGTTATATTTAGGGTATATTTATACTTTAGACAAAGTAAGAATGTTATTGTTGTTGACCTTGACACCAGATAACTGGGCAGACATTATATAGCTATGTTTGAATCCTCACAAAATGTTCTGTTAAAGCCAACGGAGTCCTGGCGGGAGACCCTTCTGGACAGCAGAGTTATGGAACTTTTCTTTACAGTAAGTTGTACCTTTCCTCTCAGTAGCAAAGGCCACAGGAAGGGCCATTAAAAGAGTGCATGCTTCTGTAGTTTTCTTAGGGTAAAAGTGCACAGATTGCTTATGTCCTCTAAAGTCTTTTCTTCTAATCAATGTATCTGCTCAAACAGAAATTACATAGAAATGTTCTTGCTAATTTATAAAAGTGTCTAGAATTATGAAGGGCTTAATATCCTAGAGTTGAAGTTCTCCAACCTTTTGATCTCAGGGCCCCTTACGTTCTTAAAAATTATTGAGGATTCCAAAGAGCTTTTTGTTCATGTGGGTTATAACTATTAATATTTGCCATATTAAAAATTCAAACTGAGAACTTCACAAAATAATTTATTAATTCATTTAAAGATAGCAATACTAAGCCATGACATAATAATATTTTAATGAACAAATAGCAGCTATATTTGTGAAATGAAAAAGAGTTTAGTGAGAGGAGTGGCATTGTCCATTTTAGCAAATCTCTTTAATGTCAGGTTTAATACAGGACAGCTGATCTTATATCTGTTTCTGTATTCAGTTGATTGCAGTATTATACACCACATACAGCCTTGGGGAAGCTCCACTTGTATACATGTGTGACAGTAAGGATGGAAAAGACAAATATTGTCTTAATATTGTAGGAAAACAGTTTTGCCCTTAGTGACAACCAGGCAGGGTCCTAGGAACCTCTAGGGAGCCCTGGACCACATTTTGAGAACTGCTGTTCTAGAGTAGTGTACTTTTTAGGTACGAATTAATCGGTCATGAGTGAAGTTAGGGTTATAGCATAGAATTTATTTTAACTATAAGTTTAACTAGTGCTGTTTCTTATTTGCTAAATATAACAAAGTAAGCATTATGTTCCATGTTTGCCCACAACCCCCATATAATAGAAGCAGGGGAAAGTGTGTGTGTGTGTGTGTGTGTTGGAGGCTGAGTGCTGTTATGGCATGAACATACAAGTTAGATCTAATGATTAGAGCAAAGGTCCAAATAAAGACCAATTTAAAAAGACTATTTTGCTTAATTCCAACCAGTAGTTATATAATATCTTACCTTTTCATATTTTAAAAATACTGTTTACTAGTGTTACAACTGTGTTCCATGAGTGTAAACATTAAGGTGTTTTCCATGGAAAGGTTCAAAGTAAGCATTACTTTTCTTTTTTTCTTTGAATCAGAAATAATGACTAAAAACACTGTCAGTATCAAAGAGGTCATTGTAACTAAACTGAAAAATTCTGTTGCCTGCCTCATCTGACAGAAAGTGTTTTGATACGGATCCAAGTTGAGTTGTTTGTGTTGCTCATTCTGCTGAAAGTAGACCCACTCCAGTAGTTCAGCGCAAAGGTGGAAAACTTGCTGGCAGCCCTGGAAATGGAGGCTTCAAATCTGAACAGCTGTCTCCACAAACCAGACAGCTGCTCTTGTCAACTGTGAACCACCATGTGTAAATAACTTTTGAATTTCAAAGTTAACCCTTTTTCACTTTGTTATTTTAACAGCTTTGTGTTTGTGGTCTCTCTAATTTAAGCAGTTTATAAACAATTTAACTTTTATTTACTAGAAAAATGACAATCACTAATTTTATTTTTAATTTCAGTTTTTGTTAAATTTATTTTTAATTGTATGAATTCATTACATAATTAAAAGCCATTTTCCATGAGATATCACTATTTCTGTTTTGAGTAAATAAACATATTCTGTTGCATGGAATCAAGACAAAGTATGTTGATTTTCTGAATTTAGGAATACTTTAAACCAAAAGTATTTTTTGCCTCTCCAAAGTTCACAGACTTCTTGATTTTTCTCTCTTCATTAAAACTGTCTCATTAATTCTTCCTACCTCTTTTGTCAGATTCTTTTTTATCTCATTTAAGATATTTTTCTCTGCTCTTTGCATAAACAGCATGTTCCTATGTTAGTTCTCAACTTTGCTGACTGTGTAGATTTTCCTTGGGCTACCCCTTCCCCACATAGGACCTCAGGCACCACTTCTTCACTGATGACTCCTAGGTCTATATTCAGCACAGGCTGCTCCAAAGTCCAGGGCCTTATAATCCCAGTGCTTACTGGATATTTGGATTTGGAAGGCCCACAGACATCTCAGGGTCAGCGTGTTCCATTCAAGTCATCACCTCACTCATTGGCTTGGCTCTCCCTGCTCCTTCTCTTCATCCTTATCCTGCCTCACCATTTACTTCTCTGGGTGTTTAGCTAGACTGGACTTTTCCTTATCCCTCTGCTTCTTCCCTATTTGGGTGATGAATTCAGTGTTCAATGTATAGAATGTAGTTCAGATATGGTAGAACTTTTTTAATGCTCACTTTGGAAGAAGGGCATGAACTTATTATATAAGAATTGTTGGCTCATTGTGGGTTTTATGTGGCTCATATTTCAGAGAATAGCATATGTAGGCTCTAAGGATAGTTTCTAATTTTTATTTTATTACATAATAAATGTTAGTTATTTCATCAAAGGTATTGTTTCTCATGATTTGTCACTTGTAGACCAGGAACAAGCAACATTTGGTCCTCTGGGCAGTGAGGAAACCTACTGTTGTCCCAAAATGCATTGTACCCATTGTATCCACTGGATTCGTTGTTATCATGTTTAATGTTGGTTAGGTGCAAGGGCTGATGACAGAAATTTAGTTACAGTTTTCAGATAAGGAACTTCCCAATGAATTGTGTTCAAAACTTCGTGAATTAGAAAATGTGGACATAGGAAATTGTGTATTGTACTTTAAATTCACTGTATAAAACTTGAAATGTAGACTGTGTTTTGAAAACCATTTGTGTTGTTCTGGACCAGGGATTGGCAAACTCTTTCTGTAAAAGCCCTTGAAAATATTAGGCTATGCAGGTCTCGGAAGCAGCTCTTCATCTCTGCCACTGTCATTGTTGTACAGAAGCAGCCTAAAGAGCACCCCCACACATGAGCAGGCAGTGTTCCAGGAGGACTTTATCAGCTGCTTTAAAAATGTGGATTTTGTGTAGTTTTTACATGCCTTAAAATATTTGACACCCCACCCCCAGCCATATAAAAATGTAAAAACCACAGCCATACAAAATGGGCAGGAGGCCAGATTTGACCTGTGGGTGATGCTTTGCCAAGCACTGTTGTCTACCGAAGAAGGTAACATACTTTAAACATGTCAGTAGATCAATAAACTTTGTGACTTTTTATTAGTTTACATTTTTTACACCCCCATGAAGTTCAGGGATTAAAGCTTAAGGGAATCATTCGGTGAAGGAGGATTTTTTTAGTATCTGTTCACTGTGTCCCAGCACTATACCAGTGACTACTTGAGAGATATATTCTAACTTTAATTATTATGATTTGCAGAGTCAACATGAACATAACCTGAAACAAATACAGAATAAATGTTTAAAATTATGTTTTATTCAGAAAGCAGGGAGCTTTGTGTAGGGAAAGAAGGGCTGAAGAATTCAAATGCTTGTGAAAAGTAGAAAATGGTTACAAGTAAATGTATAATTATCACAATTTCTTTACTTTTTTCCTTTGCTGTTTTAATTAGGTCAGCTCACAGAAATGAAACATCTTTAAAACCTGAGAATATTAGATACACTGTAAAATTAGGGAGCAAAATATAAAATAAAATAAAATAGAATCAGGGAGCTATATTTTGGGAGCACTTACTTCATAAGGAACACTGTGTACCAGGTGTTTCACATTGATATTGCATCACTGAAATAAAATCTTGATAAAATTTAAAGTGGATTTAAATGTAATTTGCCATTTTTATTTTAAAATATTGTAGCATTTATTAATGATGTTGGATAAAATGAGATTGAAACAAATTTTAGGCAGTCTCAGTTATTAAGAGTGCACTTTATATCAGTTGAATGAATGAGTGTCTAGAGATTGAGCAGTATATTGGTTTTCTCTGTGTGCAATTGTTTACTTCCCCTAAAGCAGCATCAATATACTTCTGATTGAACTTGCCTGCTAACTTTAGCAAGGGGCTGTAACGAGGCATAGCTAGCATAATACAGATGACTGTCGTTGTTGCTGTTTTTAGAAGAAGCAGTATGTCTGACTGGCTGGCATCTGTTTCTCTCTTTGTCATAACATACTGGAGACAGTTCAATTTTCAAAATGTAGGTAGCCCTCAGTTAAAATTAATTAATATGCTTAAAATCATGGCCTATAATGTAAAGTGGACTGAGGGACAGTCTCAAATTTAGTTTAATTCAGGAATCAATTTTCTAGAAATAACCAGCTACTGTGAAGTTTTCTCTTACCTCATTCGGCACGATAGACACGTGACCCTTACAAAAGAAGAATTTATTTTTATGGATTAGTAATTCTTTCTAACAGGTACATCGAAAAATCAGAGAGGATTCGGATATGGCACAAGATTCTCTGCAGTGCCTCGCCCAATTAGCTTCTCTGCATGGACCTGTCTTCCCCGATGAAGGAGCACAGGTTGACTACCTAGCACACTTCATTGAGGGTTTACTGAGTACTATCAATGGGTAGGTATAATTGCCCTTATCACTGAAAAAAGGAATTTTCAGGTTTTTCTTTATGTTTAACAGTGGCAGAAGAAAGAAGCTAGTGATTTTTTTCCCCCTTTGTATATTTTGAGTTATACGGGTAATTTGAAATTAATGCAGAGACATGCCTTTAAAAAAGAATGAATGGGTGATAATTTTTGCATGTTTGGAAATGAGTTATTGTAACTTGCCTTCCACTACCAGTAACATTTGTTACCTGGTTTGTAGAATTGAAATAGAAGATTCTGAAGCTGTGGGGATCTCCAGCATTATCAGCAACCTGATAACTGTGTTCCCTCGAAACGTCTTAACTGCCATTCCAAGTGAACTTTTCTCGTCCTTTGTGAACTGCCTCACACACCTCACTTGTTCCTTTGGGCGAAGTGCTGCACTAGAAGAAGTGGTAAGTGGCCGTTCTGAAGTACATGGTGTCTTGTTCACCAGGAAATTGCTATGCCTCTGTGACATTTCTTATGACAAGTAATACTTCTCAGTGCTAGCTGTTGTTAAAATTGCACTTTTGTTTACATGTGTGAATTATTTGGCAATCTGTGTTCAGAAACATGACTTTAAAAAATTTTGTGGATTAAAATCACTTTAGTAGATTAAATTTATTGGTTTCATATTTTAATTTTGTGGTAATTTAGTATCTGAATGTAGGAAAATGGAGTGAAACGTTTATATTAAGAATTATGTTGAAAGCTCATTTTAACAATAATAACTTATAAATTTAAATGGTGCTGCTACCTTTGTGGTAGGGTTGTGATTATGTATCACTTTGTATTAATTGAGAATTTTTAAAATTTGGACTTCCCTGGAAATTACATAAATATTATTTGGTTCAAATAATTGTAACCATGCTTATTTTTATTAGACTGTGCTCTTTAATTTTTTTGCTTAAGTTTAATAGTATTAATTTAATTTACATTAAAATTAAGACCAATAACAGTACTGAAGATGTTTTTGGTAAAAATTTTCAAATGTATATGTTCTAAAATTTTATACTAATTTAGAAAACATGTACTAAAACTCCCTGACAACATAGCTGCATTTTTAACAGTAACTGTGAATTAATCACAGAAAATCATTACCAGTACTTTCCTACATAGTTATTAAATTATAAAACTAATTTTTCTCTTTTTGAATCAAAATGTGGATCTTTTTCAAAAGTTAAAAGAGTACAGCTATCTATTAGAATTTCATGCTGAATCTTAGCTGAGCCCCTTGGTAGGGAGTCTAGCAATGTGGATTTGTAACCCTGAGCAGCTCAGAGATCAAAACATTAGGAGTGGTTATGTTTATGTGGTTGGGCATTAGTGGTTTGGTGAAGAAAGGAACCGGTCCAGCAGATATTTGTGTGTTGGAAAAAATGTGGGTAGTGGAGGAATTGAAGCTTAAAGTCATCGTATGTGAGATTTGAATTTCTCAGGGGGAAAAATTATGTCCTAAGCTTGGAAATACAGGGAAAATTTAAGTATTTAAACTTTATTCAGACTCTGTTCAGATTTTCACAAATTCTGAGTCAGTCAGGTTTTATTTAACATGGTTTTGTTGTACTTTCTTCCCCCTTAGTTTGTGTGTTTTCTAAATCAGATAGATTAAACAGCATGTTCACCTCATATTTAGAAATATGCCTACCTTTTGGTTTCTGTTTATGGGTTTAGGATGTTCCTAAATGTTTTATAGAACAATTGCTGGAAGATATAGAATATTCTTGGTTTGTAGAGTTTAGAGTTTATTTATTTTGACCAAGAGACAGACAACTTGGCAAAAGTTTTTGTCTCAAGGTGTGACACAGAAATACTGAAATACAGAAAGCCTAGACATACTTTCCAAGAAATGTGCTTGTTCCACAAGGAGGTGTGCTCTAGTTAGGATGTATGTGATAGATTTCATTGAAGAAAAGTGCTTTTTTCTTTAATAAATTTCTTTTAACTGACCTGGTCATGACATATTAAAATGTTTTAAACAATAACTTGTTACCTCTTGAAAAAGGCAGAGGGAAGAGATTTGTATAAAGCTCGCCTGACTCACAGTAGCTGCATTGGCGATGTTGGTGAAGTCAGGCTGGGGCGGTGAGCCGCCCACAGGGTGAGCTGCCCGAAGGCTGAAGGAGTCCTCTTCGTTGTCATCTTAGCCTCCCTCTGAGCCAGAAGCTTCTGAGACCAAGACCACATCACCTTGTTTCCCTGAGTACCCCATGATTGTGGTGCTAGCACATGATACAGAGTTGCTCAACAACGGTGGAAAATGTGTAAATAGAATAATTGAGGGACATAAAAAAACTGCTTTGGGAGTCAGTATGGAAAAGACAGATCATAAACTTTGGAGGGAGATAGTACATCGTGAGCCAAGTAATCAATCCTGGGCAAATTGCTTACCCTTTGTGACTATGTTTTCTTGTTGGTATATTAGAATGATAACTTCTGATGTTTTATGAGGTAGATTTAACTATATGAAGGTGCCGGTATGTGTGCAAAATTAGGTGTGGAATAATAATGTTAAATTTGAGTGCCTGTATTATCTGCACTATCTTACCGAGTAAGACTAACTCTTGCAAACTAATAATTTTATTACTAGTTTTCTTTATAATTTTAATTTTGTGAAATGTGCTCTGTTTTTCTTTAATATCAAAGGAGTTTCTTTTTCTGATAGGAAAATAGTCAGCATATAGGTACATTTCTTTTATTATGGCTTTTTTTAGAATTGCATTTATTTAGGAACACACATAGATTGTATCCCTTTTTAGAAATTCCAGTCTCTGATCTTGATTATGTTGCTGTAGCAAGGATAAAAAGAGCATCTTGATGGGAAGAAAAGTTCTTGATACTCATGTGTTTATGAAGCACGTCCTTGCTCAGTGGCTTTCGCCTCTGTGTGAAGAGACTATTTGTGACTAATCCTCACCTTGTAGTGACCTGACACTCTGTGCTCAAAGCCTTTGGCCACATTGTCCTTACTGTTAAAATTTCTTGCTATTACTTGAGGCTTCCTGAAGTCAGGATTTTTTCATTGCTCCCCAGCAATCAAATGACTGTCTGTTGCTGGACTGAAGAGGTGAGAATGTTTCTAGAAATGAAATTATTGACTTTAACAATTAAAATCGTAACAAAAAATTGGTTATATTATTATACCAACTATTTTATAAGATGTTTATTTTACAAACACATGCATTTGAATTTTCAGTGAAATTTGAAGAGAATATGTATGCCTCAAATCCAGTACTATGGTTTCTTGGTTTCTTTTGCCAATAGAAAATTTTAAGTTCAGCCCCCAGTTGGTTAATGAGACGGAAGCTACATAATAACATGTGGAGTTAATTGCATAAGCAGCCATTACGCTACTTAAACACTGAAGTATACGAATGTTTGGGTGGGTGGGGAGGGTACGAAGGGAGCTCTTGGTAGATAAACTTGATAAAGGAAGAACTTTACATTTAATTTTAGTACATTTGTAGCCCATTATCAAGACCAGCAGGACAAGGTAGTAAAGAAAAAGATATTCCATGAAGTTGTTAGAAGTTCATTATAGAGTGTAATGCCTAGTGGGTGAGTGGATACATTTAAACTTAAGCAATCTTGGTTCAGTACTGGTTTCTCAAGCTTCATGGACAGCTATTAGGTTGGCCAAAAAATTGGTTTGCTTTTTTCTCTTAAGATGGCTCTGTAGCGCTTAGTTGTCTTTAACTTCATTTGGAATAATTTTGTTAGATTGTTTTGTGACAGCTGTCATATCAGTATGCATTAAAAAAGAAAAAAAATCAAAATTTTTTGGTAAATTTTTGTGTAGCCATTTTAATATTGAGGATGGAAGAATATAGGCAACATTTTTGGCAAATTATGCTTCCTTATTTCAAGGAAGGTAAAAACGCAACTGAAATGTAAAAAAAGATTTGTGCAGTGTATGGAGAGAGTGCTATGACTGATTGAAAATGACAGAAGTAGTTAGCAAACTTTCATACTGGAGATTACTCATTGGACAATGCTCCACAGTTGGATAGACCACTTGAAGTGGATTATGATTAAATCGAAACATTAATTGAGAACATCAGTGTTCTAACATAGAGGAAATAGCCAACACACTCAAAATATCAAAATCAATAAAGTTATTGAAGAAAATGAAAAATGTGTCTTTTATTTTACAGAAAAAATCATACAGACTTTTTGGCCAACCCTATACTTTGTGGAGAGGAGTACATTGAGGCCAGATTACAAACTAAGCAATGGGAAGCAAAGCTGGGCAACATTTCAGTGATAAGAGGGCAAGCAGACACTGACTTTCTGGAATGGTGATGTCAGCATGATGCACTGAGCTCATGAGAGGAGGGACTGTTCGGTAGCCATGCTGCATGCCCACCGAGCAGTTCTGATGGCACTGTGCAGAGCAAGACACGGGCCTGAAAGACCAAGGAAGTGAGATGCAGGCGTGTTTTTAAATCTTGTATATTTAAAGTGGACTTTTTGAAAATACTAACTGTAACTTTAGCTCTCCTAGGATATTTGGAAGACAATTGGTTACTGTTAAATCTTAAATATAGATTCCTATTAAAAGAAATCTTAAAAAAATAAATTTCAATGTTTTATTTAATTCTTGTTGGATCATAATTTTACCAATGCTGACTTGTCAGCTCTGATTTTTTTCAATTTGCTGCACCAGTCTTAGCACAGAAACACTGTTTACATTTTACAAACTGCTGGCACTGAAATAGTGTGTAGTGGATTTAGAATAAAGCTTTTTTTACTATCATAACTATTGTTCCATATGGTATCCTTTGTATTGTTATAATCTAGCATTAGAAACATAACCAGATTTAATGGCCAGGGGTTCAAAATGAAAGTTACAGTGAGGTAAAGAAAGAGGATTGGCTTTCTACCCAACTGAGCCAGGGGAGTTCCTGAGATGTCAGTCCAGTTGGAAGTGTTGCTGGATTAATTCACTTCCATAAATATATACTGAACACCTACCACATGCTAGGAATGGTGTTTAATTTATATATATTCTTTAGCATTAAGAATTTGGAAATTTGTATGCATTTCCAAAAGGAAGACAGTACGTTAGTCTAGGAGTGTAATATTTAAAAACTATTGTCAATCATAACTCGAACTCATGGTGTTTTTGTGGGGTAGGGTTTTTTAAGTGATCTATCTATAGGCCTCATTGAACAGCTGCACTCCTTGTCCACTAAATCAATTTCTTCTGAGGGATTTCAGAAGCCAGTTAAATAAAAATCATGAGAGTGAATTAATTTTATTTTTTATTTGTGCTGTTTCTCCAAATTGCTATATTTGCCTTAAATGATACTGCTGTCCTAGGAAAAGGATCTCAATACTCACCCTTCTAAACTTCTGTGCAGTTCATGTGTTATTTGACCTGTCATTGGGCTCTGGGGCTTGGGCCAATGCCTGTAGAGTTTCAGATGTCTGAAAGATTTCATTAATGTCTGAAAGATTTCATTAATGTTAAGTAAACATTTTATATGTATGTAAGTTTGTAAGAATAATAAAATGAACAACTGTGTACCAACCATCTGGATTAAGAAATAGTATATTGATAGCACCTATTCTTCCCTTAATATTTACCTGGAATTTTTAACCCTTCTGTTACTGCAAGCACATTTTTTGTTGCATAAGTTTTTTCTGCCAAATTATTATTTTTCATTGTGTTTGCAGAAGAAGGCTGTAAGTAAATTTCCTGCCAGTGTTCATGGCACTTTTTCCCATTCTCTATGAGCTCTGATTGTGTAATTTGCTTTCATTCCCAAATGCTTGTGAAGAGCAATATGGCAGCAGCACCCTCCAGCTGGAAATTGGAACACAAAGTCAGAGATTGTCACAGAACTTCTTAAAGGTGGTTATTCCTTAGAATCAACTTTTCCATATGAGAATTAATCTTACTGCTTTATTTTTATGTCTATGACTTGATATGAGTTTGAAAACTAACTCATGTGTTTTATTTACATATGACGATAGTGCTAATGATGAAAGAGAGAGCTTCCCAATTCCATGGAAAAAGATTTCTAGTTGTCATGTTGGTTTTTGCTATTTGTAGAGAAAAATCTAATGTTGGGGTACCTTATACCAAAAACTTCATAGTAACCGTAGTTCTGTTGTGGTTAGGAGTAGTTTTGGAGTTTACAGCATAACAATTGGATTTAGAACTACGGTACATGAGATTTGTCTTCTGTACAACACTTATCTTGTACATTTCTGTAGTATCTGATGTTAGGTATAAGCACACAGTACATTTTTTAGAGCAGTTTTGGATTCATAGCAAAATTGAGTGTAAACACAGAGTTCCCTTAAATCCTCCCCCCAAACACATGGCCTTCCCACTATCAACATCCCCCACCAGATAGTACATTTATTACATTTGATGAATCAGCATTGACACATACAAATCACTTGAAGTTCATAGTTCACACTGGGGTTCACTCTTGGTATTGTATATTCTCTGGGTATGGACAAATGTAAAATACCATGTGCATGCCATTATTGTATCACACAGAGTCGTTTCACTCCCCTTTAAATCCCCTGTACTTGGCCTGTTCATTCCCCCCACTCCACCCCCTGGCAACCGTGTTTATCTTTATTGTTTCCATATTTTTGCCTTTTCCAGAATGTTGTATAGTTGGAATAAAACAGTAATGTTAGATTAATTTCTGAAATTTAATTTGTGAAATTTTATTTAAAGTAAAAAATGGGAGCAGTTTACATACTGAAAGTTTTCTTTCCAAAGCTTTGTTTAGCAGCATCTTCATAAATGCAGTTACTGGCTTTTTGTGTATTTACAACAGACAAAGGCAGAGTTTTTTCTATGGCTGAGGAGCTATAGACTCATTCCTATGCACTTCCAAGTTAGTTATGGGCATTGAAATATAAGTGCTTATATCATATTTTGATCACTTTCCCGACCTGTCATTCCCAAATGGAGTAAAGTGGGGTCAAGTAGTTTCATAAGCTCTAAGCCCCTTTCCAAAGCCTTTCTGGCAGCAGGCCTGCCAATACTTGGGGTATGAGCACATAGTGTCTTGCTGAGATGCCGCCGTCATCGCTGTGCATGTGCTCGGGCTTGGCTGCTGGGTGTTGGCCAGGGTGGCCGTGGAGCAGGGCCAACGGTTTATGAAAAAGCACCCGGTTGGGTTTCAGCTCTCTGTGATTAGGCTGAAAGCTCTAATTGCCGATTTTCATTAGCTACATTTATCACGCTTTGTCTGGTGAGTTACTTGGTGTTCAGAAGGAGCCAGAGGCTCTTTAGCAGTTTTTAGTTATTATTTTAAATCACCATCCAATGAATGGGGACTTTTACAGCGAGTGTCCTATGATCTTCTGTTTTGTCTCCTATCAGGGCTTTATAGGAGGGACTGTTGAACTATGTCAATAAAAAGGCTTTTATTACATTTTATATCTACTTTTCTGTATATGAGTAAGTAAATATCATGCATGATATGTATCCTAAGAACATTGAAGATAGTTCTTAGAAAATGCCCTGCTTCTTTCTTGAGACATTGGAGGTCAGCGGATGCTACCGCCTAAGTTCCTCTTAAGATGTGTTTATTTTGGCAAGAGAAACTGTTAAGACTTAACAAATGATGTCTGCAAAGCACATGCTTTGTGAAGTATATATAAACAGGCCACAGATGTTTTTGTGGGAAGAAATGATCTTAGCATTCTCATGCTTAGCTCTTAGTGTTTAGTTACTGTTCAGGAATAAAACCACTTTCTTCTGCTGCTGCTAATAAATTGAGCAGTGTGTTGGCCTTTCTAGCACTGTGTTTGATCATTATATATTCTTTCTTTAGTCCTCAAACCACCGTAGGTGATTTTATTATATCATATTTGATACAGATAATAAAATATATGTTGTTCTGTAACATAATAAAATGACCATGAGTGAACCCATGACCCAATGCAAGAATGTTACCAGTACTGTGGTTGATGGTACTAATGTGCCCCTCCAACTGACAGTATAGTTTCCATATACCTTTAACCAAGTTTCCCTAACATTACCATGTCTTTACTGTCACAATTCTGGCCAAACTTGCAAGTATAAAACATGGTCTTAATTTGCTTCTCAGGTTCTAATGACATTGAACATGTTTCCATTATTGTAAATGTATAATGCCAATGATCATTTGTATGACAGGCTGGTTTAGTTCATTGACTCTTTCCTATTAGGTTCTTTTCTTACTGATTTGCTGAATTTCTCTCTACATTCTATTATAGATCTGTTCTTCCATTTTGTGGCTCCTCTTCTCACTTTATGATA
Source organism: Furipterus horrens (assembly GCF_987537825.1). Taxonomy (NCBI): domain Eukaryota; kingdom Metazoa; phylum Chordata; class Mammalia; order Chiroptera; family Furipteridae; genus Furipterus; species Furipterus horrens. The sequence goes on from NW_028327174.1 coordinate 85,298,410, forward strand.
TTTTTTTCCCTTTAATTTGGAATCACTTTAGATTTACAGAAAAGTTGTCAAGTTGATTCCTTGTTTCAGACGCTTACCCTTCCTGTGTTTTCCTCTAAATGCTTTAAAAGATTGCCTTTCATGCCCTGGGTTAGTAGCTTGGTTGGTTAGAGCATCCTCCCAATATGCCAAGGTTGTAGGTTTAATCTCTGGTCACGCACTTAACAGTCATCCAGTGAATACATAAATAAATGGAACAACAAATCAGTGTTTCTCTTTCTTCCTCCTTCCTTTTCTCTAAAGTCATTAAATAAAAAATAAAAAGTTGCCTTTCATGGCTTTACCACCTTATAATTTAATTTTGAATATGGTATCAAGATTTAATTTTATTTCTTTCCATGTGGCTAACAGATTTTTCCAGCAAAATTTTTTCATTATATTTATAATTTCTGTTCTTTTTTCCCCTTAGTTTTGCTGAGAAATAATTGACATACATCATTGTATAAGTTAAAGGTGTACAAAATAATGGTTTGACATACACATACTGTGCAGTGATGACCACAATAGGTTCAGCTAACATCTATCATCTCATATATATACAATAAAAATAAAAGGAAAAAATCTTGTGGTGTGAGAACTTTTAGGATCTACTCGTAAGAGCTTTCATATCACACAGCAGTGTTAGCTAGTCATCAAGTTGTACCCCACATCTTTAGAGCTAATTTTATAACTGCAAGCTTGGACCTTTTTGACCCTCTTCCTCCACCCTTCACCTCTGGTATTCACAGAGCCACAGGTCTGATCTCTGTGAGTCTGGTGCTTTGTTTTGTTTTTTTTATTCTACATATAAGTGAGATATGGTATTTGTCTGTCTTTGTCTCACTTATTTCACTAACCATAATGCCTTCAGGGTCCATCCATGATATTGAAATGGTAAGATTCCCTCATTTTTTATGTCCGAGTAATACTACATTGTGAGTGTGTTTATACATAATAGTTTCTTTATTCGTTAATCCATTGATGGACACTGAGATTGTTTCCATATCTGGACTATTGTAAATAATGATGCAGTGAACATGGAAGTACACATACCAAATATTTTTGTTTCCTGTGGATATATTTCCACAAGTAGAACTGCTGGGTTGAATATTAGTCCTACTTTTAATTTTTTTGAAGAATCTCCAAACTGGTTTCCATAGTGGCTGCACCAATTTACATTCCCACTAACAGTATACAAGGGTTCCCTTTTCTCCACAACCTACCCAACACTTATTTCTTGTCTTTTTATTTATTTATTTATTCATTCATTTTTTAATTATTATTTTTAAAGTATACTTTATTGATTATGTTATTACAGTAGTCCCAAATTCTTTTCCCTTAGTTCCCCTCTTCCCAATAACCCCCTTCCCTCCACATCCATGGGTCGTGCATATAAGTTCTTTGGCTTCACCTTTTCCTGTATTCTTAACTTCCCCCTGTCTATTTTGTACCAATCAATTATGCTTCGTAGTCCCTACGCCATTTCCCAATTTCCCCCCCTTTGCCCTCCCAGCTGATAACACTGCAAATGATCCCCACACCTATGATTCTGTTCCTGTTCTGGTTGCTTGATTATTTTTGTTTTTATTTTTTAGATTCAGTTGTTGATAGTTGTGAATTTCTTGTCATTTTAATGTTCATAGTGTTGATCTTCTTTTTCTTAAATAATCCCCTTTAACTTTTCATATAATAATGGCTTGGTGGTGATGAACTCCTTTAACTTTACCTTGTTTAGGAAGCACTTTATCTGCCCTTCCATTCTAAATGATAGCTTTGCTAGATAGGGTAGTCTTGGTTGTAGGTCCTTGCTTTTCATCACATTGAACACTTCTTGCCAGCTCTGCCTTGCCTGCAGTGTTTCTTTTGAGACATCAGCTGATAGTCTTATAAGCACCCCTTTGTAGGTAACTCTGCTTTTCTCTAGCTGCTTTTAATATTCTCTATTTTTAACCTTTGGCATTTTAATCAGGTTGTGTCCTGGTGTGGTCCTCTTTGGATCTAGCTTGTTTGGGACTCTCTGTGCTTCCTGGACTTCATGTCTGTTTCCTTTGCCAAATTTGGGAAGTTTTCCTTCATTATTTTTTCACATAAGCTTTTTATTTCTTGCTCTTCTTCTCCTTCTGGCACCCCTATGATTTGGATGTTGCCACGTTTAAAGTTGTTCCAGAGTTTCCAAACCCTCTCCCCATTTTTTTCAATTCTTGTTTCCTCATTTTGTACTGGTTGACTGTTCATTTCTTCCTTATATTCCAAATCATTGATTTGAATCCCAGTTTCCTTCTGTTCACCATTCGTTTTGTGTAGATTTTCCTTCGTTTCATTTAGCATAGCCTTCAATTCTTCCCTTATGCGTTTGCCGTACTTAAGCATATCTGTCAAGTCTGTGGACATGGTTATCACCAGTGTTTTGAACTCTGCACCTGTTAGGTGGGCTGTCTCCTCGTTTGTTAGGTTGGCTATCTCCTCGTCATTTAATTCTTCCACTGGAACCTTGATCCATTCCCTCTTTTGGGCCATACCTTTCTGTCTCCTTATCTTGACAGGCTCCTGTGTTTATTTGCCTCTGAGTCTTAGGCAGAACTGTCACTCCTGTTACGTTGTAAGGGGCAGAACCTTAGGTATTCGTCAGTACAGGGCGACTTGTTTCACCACGTTGTGGTGCTGTGCTGGAGGGAGGGGTCTGAGAGGGAACAATGCCGCTTGCTCAGCACTCACCCCTTTTCCAGGCACTTCTCCCACTTCTGTATGGTACTGGTGCCTCTCTAGCTGTTTTCCTGGCCATCACTCCCAAAGTGGGTGGGTTTGCAGATGTTCTAGGACCATAGGGGCCTTTAAACGAGGGGACTCTGCTGAGAGACCAGCAGTTTTTGCCTCCGCCCCAACCCCCACTGGTTTGCACAGTCAGAAGCAATGAGGCTTTATTTTCCCCAGGCTTGGGACCATGAGCTGTGGGGTCTGGTCTGGTGCTGGGAGTTCTCCCCGGTGTTCCTCTCGACTTTTTAAAATGTTTGACTGTGCTTTCTGCTGGCCTGCCGCTGCTGGCGCTGCTGCTGCTGCTGCTGCTGCTGCAGCCATCACACCTGGTCCTTTCTGCCCTGGCTCCGCCTCTCCTGGATGCAGAGGTGGATTAAGGCCTTGAGCACAGAAGAAAATATTGGGCCCCTAAAGAAAAGAGAGACGGGGAAAATGAAAATACATGTTAACCATATATTTAAACAAATAAAAAAATTATGTATTATTAATGTTTCATTTCCAATAAAATTTGAATATATGTATAATATAATTAATTGCATAATAATCACAAAACTTTGAACTAATAGTTGAACATATGTAAAAGTATAGTTATAATTAATGATAGTATACGTATAATAGGAGTAACAATCAGAAGTTTGAAGAAAAACATCAGAATTTTACTTGAAATTAAAATTAAAAATGTGAAAATATTTAAATTTTTTTCTTGCTTTTTGTTTTGCAAACGTATTAACTATCTCATCACAGTCAATAATTTTAAGTAAATTGCTCTCTCTATAAAATAGCTATATTATTTGGTCTTTCCTCTGACATTGAATTTCTTAGTTTTTTACTCTTTTTAGACAAAAAAATGAGCGTTCCCCCGATGTGTTTGAAATTGGCATGGTTAACAAAATTTTCAAAATAATTTCTACATTTGGAAAAGTTGCTTTCATATCTAATGCTTTTTTGTATATATTATTAATCGATCGCTTGTCTTCATCTAAAAAGATTAAAAACTGTTCAAACTCATCTTTAAAATTACTTGAATCAATGTCATCTTTATACATTTCTATTAAATTATTAACACATTTTTTTCTTCACACACTGTAAACACAAAAAAGACCCTAAAACTACTTACAACATTTTCATAGATTTTTCCGCGTCTGTTCAGTTCTGCTATTGAATGATCGCATATTACATAGAGTATATTATGTAAAAAAAATTTCTTTCGATTTTCTGTACATGTTCACTTACATCATCTTCAGATGTTTTATCTGTTCTTTAACTTCTGATTTGATTTTGTTGAAATTATGTCTTGTTTTCATTAATAAAAATTTCTAGACTTTTAAACAATGACGCACTTTAAAAATTGTGCAGGCAATGGATTGTAAAGATTTACTTGTTGCATTGATTCTTTGCAAAATTTTATTCCATAGGACTGTCATTACAGCAGTTTAATAATCATTCATTTCTTTAAGTAATGATTTTGTTTTAATAACAATTTTTTTTCTTTTGTAGGAATTGCATGTCTCATCTAATGCCTCTTTTATATTTTTGTAGCCACATTTTAACGCTAGAACTGCATCAGCCCTGGCAGACCACCTTGTATCTGACAGTTTCTTTAATGTATAAGAACCTTTATGCAATTTATTGCATAACATGTTCCATCGAAATGTTGATGCAGAGAAAAAAAGAAATAAATTTTGCACGAATAAAAAATATCTGGAAGCATTACCACAACTCTCTGCAACAACATTACCAACTAAATTAAGTGAATGACTGGAGCACAGAATAAACGTTGCTGATGCAGCATGTTGTCTTATTCTTGTTTGCAAACCACTGTACTTGCTTGACATATTTGCTGCATTGTTGTACGATTGTCCACGGCAATATTTTATGTCTACTGGCGAGTTTTTCAAGGTAGATAAAACTCTCTTCTAGATACTCCACATCATGTCTTTCTATAGGGAAGAACTTTAAAAATCTTTCTTTAACATCCCCATTTGCTGATAAATAACACACTACAAAAGGAAGTTGATCCACATGCATGACATCGGGTGTAGAATCTAAAATAATACTATAATATTTTGCGCATTTTATTTCCTCCACAATGTGTGCCATAAGAGAATCAGCAATTATAATATTTGCAGAAGTTCATCACATGTCTGATGCAATAAGTAATTTACATGTCCGCTACCTTGATTTCCATACTTTTGTAAGTGCAACTTTAAAAAATTGTCATATTCGCTCAAATATTCTAAACTAGTCAAATAATTGCCTTTTCTCGAAGATGTCGCACTCTCATTATGGCCTCTAAAAGCAGTGCCCAAACTTGCAATGAATTTTATTTATTGTGGATACAATTCTTCGCAGAATCTCTTTCCACTCATTTTCTTTTTGCAATGTAATTTGCATATTTTGAATATCGATGTGACTTAACGTAGAGGAGTGCTTGTATAATGTAGATATTGAAGCGATGTGCTGTTTTGACATTTCATGCTCGAATAAAGTTATTGCAATATTTTTCCAATTTTGGAACCCTGTAGTCAACTTAAGACTTTGAGCCCGAAAACATTTTGCATGGATAACAATAAATTAATATGGATGTTACAGAAAAAATTAGGCATGTCCTTTCTTTTTCACCATTTGAAATTTTTCTGTAAAAATTGTCTTTACATAAGCCTCTGTAGTAAATGCGATCACCGTGTTTATAGACCGATTTAAGTGTAGTTATATCGCCTATGTTTTTTGGTTTACTTGAAATTAGAAATTCAATCATTTCATTAGATAAAACGTTAGGCCCGAGAGCAGTATCTTTTAGGGTAACTTCGAATGGAATATTTTCTCTTTGCAGTTCAATATTTTCTAATGGACTTTCCTCTATACTTTTTTCTACTGGTTTATCACCTGGTTGACTGTTGACTAGTTCATCATCATCTTCATCATTGTTGCTTTCTTCTATACCTTGGTTTTCAACTTCAACTAACTCTTTGTTGACTGATGGAAGCTTCTTGTTCTTCATCTTCATTGTTGCTCGAATTATGATAGCCTGAATGGCCAGGGCCAGTTATAAATTTGTCCAATGCTCCTTTCTGTTGGTTGGCAACTTGCTTACAGCTTTTTTTAATTTGTCTTTTTTCAGCCCCTGATAGATGTCATTTCATTTTTCTAGCTACCAATGAAAAGAAAAGTATAAAATTTAATAGTCTGAATGATTAGAATACTAGAGAAGAGATTTTTCGTTATAGTACAATAAATTAATATTAATTAAAATTCAAAAATTATGCATAAATAGGAAAATCCAGGTGCTGATGTAAGAACAGGAATTAATTTTATCTTAATATAATTTCAACAATAGGAATTAATTTTATTTTAATATAATTTCAATTTATCTGAATATTTATTTATATGCACAGAAAACTTTTTAAAACTGTAAATCAAACAAGTACATATCCACAGACTAATTTACGTCCCTGCGTATTTGCGTATATTTTAAGTCTGCACTGCAGGAGAACCTTTGTAAGTACAAAGTAGCAAATACAATTCTATTGCTCCGATGAGCTGTAGTGCAGCTGCACAGGGCCTATGCAGCGTAGTATGTGTATAGTATGCAGTGTAGTAATGAAATAATGAAAATAAGCGAATATAAACATACCATCAGATATTACCACCGATTGTAAACTCGTATGTAATTAAAATTGCACATATGAAACCAAACTTGGTATCATTAGAAAAAAGTGTAAAGTTGGGGTTTTGCGGGGCCCTTCAGAAATCGGGCCCCAGGACATGCGACAAGTGCTCCTCCCGTTAAATCCGCCTCTGCCTGGATGAGTATTCTTTATATCTTTGTTTGTTGGACTTCCATGCAGTTTGATTTTCTGGAACTTCTGGTTGTTTCTTGTTTTGAGGTAGTTGTATTCCTTCTTAGTTGTGGAGGGAGATGCAGCGTGTCTGTCTAGGCCTCCATCTTGGCTACAAGTCCTATTTCTTGTCCTTTTGATGACAGCCATTCTGACAGGTGTGAGGTGGTGTTTCAGTGTGCTTTTGATTTTTATTTCCTTGATAATTAGTGATGTTGAGCCCCTTTTCATGTGCCTGTTTGCCACCTGTGTGTCTTTTTTGGAAAAGTGTCTATTCAGGCCGTTTTTTCATTTTAATTGGATTATTTGTTAGGGTTTTTCTTTTTTTTTTTCTCTTTAGTTTTATGTTCTTTATATACTTTGGATATTAACCCCATAATAGACATGCTTTGCAGAATATTTTTTCTCATTCAATGGGTTGTCTTTTTACTTCTTTTTTTTTCCTGCTAACAACATGTATTGAATAGCCTTTCTTTTTCAATGATAATGATTTGCCAGACTATTGCTATCATATATCTAGTTTTCACATACAAATGGGTTTTTCTTGAATGGTCAGTTTGTCTGTTTCACCTGTATTTTACTTTGTTCTGAGGAGATGTCTGGGTACGACAGGACAAGGGTTGTCCTTTCCCTACCCCAGCCCCCACTTTCCAGTTCTTCAGAGGGGTGTTGGATATATTTGCTTTTTATTCTTTCATATAAATCTTCTGTTTGTCAAGTTGGGTTGTGGTTGGGATTATAATGAACCTTTAGTGAACAATGGAGATTTCTATTAAATCAACTCCATCTGTAAATGTATTTTTCGATATTATTTAGGTATAATTTATTGTATTTCAATAGAGGAACAATTTTTTCTTTAATACCTTATATTTTTGTTGCTATTGTAAGTAGTATCTTTTTTTAAACCTGGCTTTTCAGATTGCTGCTGGCGTAGAGAAATGTAGTTGATGTTTCTATATTGGTCTGATATATACTAACCTTTCAAAATTCTTATGATTCTTATAAGTTGTCCTTAGAGTATTTTTAGTTTTATATGGACAATTATATCATCTCTGAATAATGACAATCTTGCTTTTTTGCAGTCTTCACAATTTGTATTTCTTTTCTTATTGTACAGTGTTGAATACAAGAAGTAACTGAAGTCATCTTTTCTGGCTCATCATTAGAAATAATGTTTGCTGTAGGTTTTTGAGCTATCCTTTTTCAGAATTGCTGATAGGTTTTTTTAAAACATGAAGAGTATTGAATATTATTAAATGTGTTTCTGCTTAATCTGATAATGTGATAAATTTCTCTTATAGATTTTTCTAATGTTAAAATTACCCTTGCATTTCTGAATTGAATCCAACTTGATGACCATGTATCTTGGTTGTTTATGAACTGCTGTTGTGTTTTGTTTCAGTTCTATCAGCCTCACAGATCACTCTGTAGCTTGCCTTCTTTTTTGCTTCTCTAAATCAGTTTGTATAAGATTTTTTTTTTTTTTTTTCTCTAGTTTGGTAGCTCTCACCTGTAAATTAACTGAGCCTGGTATTTGGATCGAAGCAGGTAGGGAGGTTTAATGTGAGTATTCAGGTTATCTCCAAATACCAAGTTCCACATTTTTTAGGAATGTGTCTATTTCTTGTAGGTTAAGCTTTTACTTTTACATTTTTCTTCAACATTTTAATCACAATTTTGTTACTAAGATAATTTTAGCATACAGTTTTAATGTGAAAATGTTATATGTTCATTGGTAAAAGTAATTCAAACAGTGCATAAAATTAAAATTCTCCAAAAGTCTCATCACTTACCACTTTCTTGTTATCTCTTTATCCATACATTAAGTTATATAATGCCTTTTTCCTCCTGACTATGGACATTTAATACTTATTCATTGTTTTTAAAAATTATTTTGAAAAAGCAAAAAATTAGAAATAAACCAAATCTTTGTAGTTTCACCTTCTGAAACTTGTTATATAAATATTTTGATGTATTTTTTTCAGATTTTAAGGCATGCCCATTAGACTTAAATAAAAACAAAATTTTTTATATTATTATGAACATTTTTATGTTATCAGTTGGTGTTCACAATCATGGTGTTTTATAAAAGATTAGGAGACTAGTTCAGTAAATTTATTTGCGTTGTTTCAAGTAATGATGCAGCAAACATTCTTACAGATAAATCACCATGTGACTCCTGTTAGTAGACATTCTTCAGATCATTTTCATTTTCAGTTAACGCTTCAACTACTACAACTCGTGTCTTATCCACTTAAGGCCACTTTTCACAGTTGCTGTTCAGGAATCAGGCAGACTTTAGAAGGAGTAGGTATGTCATAGAAAGACAGAGGGTAATGAGCATAGCAGTTGAAAATTTTTAGGGATTAAACAAAAGTAGAAAATCAAGAATAGAGAAAAAACAATCTTGATATATTATCTGCTTATCTGTATATAATAAATTTGACTTTTTTTAATTTAAAAAATATATTTATTGGTTTTAGAGAGTAAGGTGGGGAGGGAGAAACAGAAACATTGATTTGTTGTTCCACTCATTTATGCATTCATTAGTTGACTCTTGTATGTCAGAGATCTTGTATGTCCTGACCAGAGATTGAAAATGCCACCGTGATGTATTGGGACAATGCTCTAACCAACTGAGAGCTACCTGGCCAGGGCTAAATTTGACTTTTTAGATTTGAAGTGGACTGGGCGATACAGTTCCTTAAGAGGATCTGGTGCAAGAAGAGGAAGCCCACCTCTCCTCAGAAATTTTTCCAAATTTAAGGAAAAATTAAAACAGCGACGACAACAACAAAAAAACTCTTGCAAAGCTTTAAATAGGAGACAGTGAATGGAAGCTTCAATCCCATGACCACAGAAGGTGCTTGAACTGATTTTTACAGCATTCTTTAACCCTCAGGAGCTTGTTTTAGTTTCTTTTTTGATCAGTTCTAACTATTTTAAACATTGATTTTGTTCTTTCTTGGAGACCTTAGGACAAAAAGCATTTACTATCTTGCAGTTGCCTTATGGATATATCAAACTCTTCTGTAAGTCTAAAATACATTATTGATGTTAGTGATCTGATTTCTCCCATATCAAGAAACGTTTTGATGTTTTATGACCTCAGGAAGTATTTCACCATTACTCAAGTCTTAGCTATAAAAAGAAATGTCTAAAATAATAAGAAAGTGGAGAAATGATGGAATCACCTAAAGGATGATGTAATAATGAACACAGTCACTACAAATGGAATAAACAGCTGCTATTTGTTATTTTCCTGCTTTTGAATTGCATTTTTCCAAGTATGGTATGATCTTTCAAGAAGCTATAAAGGAAGTCTGGAGATACCATCTTTTAAGTCTTTTTTTTTTTTTTAACTTTTAAGTTTCAGTGGATACTAAGGAATTCAGAATTTTTCATTTTCTACTTATAGTAATAAGAGAAGGAAAATGCTAGAATAAGTCATTTCACGGTGAGAAAACAAATCAGAAGATGAATGTAAAAGAGTCAGCAGCACTCCAGGCTCTTTAATGATAATGAAATTGATAATATAAATGAACTCTTGAGACAGTTGTAGCTGACTATATCCTAGATAAATTCTCACAACAGTTCATTAGCAAAAAATATATTTCCAAAGTCAAAAAGAAAATACAGCATTCTCATTGCATAGGGAAATTTCACCCAATATTTTGTGACTGAAGAATTTAGACTCAAATTTTGCTAAATGATAGTGTTGATTGTTTTTTATATTCATGCAACACAATTTACTTAATACCATTTGTAATTGGATTAATGCCAAAAACAGTATGTACTAAGGTGGTTGGAAGGAAATAAATGATTTAGAAATGACAAAAAATTAGTTGAATTGATCCTTTTCATTGGTATTTATATATACATATATATTTTAATCCTCACCCGAGGACATGCTCATTGATTCTAGAGACAGTGGGGGAGGTGGGCGGGGAGGGAGGAAGCAGGGCGGGGGGAAAAAAAAACATTGAGAAACACCAATCAGTTGTCTCAAATGCCCCATATGCACCCCAACCAGAGACTGAACCCACAATCTAGTATGTATTCCCTGACAAGGAATCAAGCCCACAACCCCTTTGGTTTATGGGACCATGCTTCAACCAACTGAGCCACAGCAGCCAGAGCCGTATTTATAAATCTTAATGAATATGTTATTGCACTTACAGAACCAAGAACTTGGCTGTTCTTCAGGAAAATCATGAGCTATCAAAGTTTTCAAAAGGGCAATGCATTTTGATGATAGATGAGTGAAAAGAACCAGCTTAATAGTCAGAACCTATTAGAGATAAGTACAGTTGATTCTCTTTTTGGCAGATTCCATATTTGCAAATTAGCGCCCTTGCTAAAATCTATAACTCCAAAATCAGAACTGGTGGCACTTTCACAGTCATTCTCAGACAGGTGTGTGCAAAGAGTGATGAATAATAGAATCGTTAGGCTTGCTTGTTTCCAACTGAGGTCAAACAAGGCAGTTTTGTTTTCTTTCAGTTCTCTGCCTTGCTGTTTCAGTCCTCATACTGCAAACACACATCCCTTTCACACTCTCCAGTGATACTTTTTCTTCATTTTTGTGTGAAATGAGGTATTCAAAATTTTTGTCAAAAGATGTTGAAGTTCTTCTGTGGGTTTGGTGACTGGATGGTTTCACTTTTTAAAATGTCACAACAACAACCACCCCCGCCCCCGCAAAACACACACACGCATGCACGCACGCATTGTGCTCAGTGCTGTCTGCTGTTCCAGAAAGCAAGAAAGCCTTGATGTGGAGCAAATGCAGGTGTTAGATGAGTTGCATTCAGCCACAAGTTTCATTGCTGTTGCCCTGAGGGTCTATAAACAAACAAACTTAAAACAAGGTGTTGTGTTGATCACCTTGTGTTTGTTCATGTGTACCTGCTGAAAAATAGAAGGAATCTAACCCTGTGTTCAGTAATTCAGAGTTCGTGGCGACTTTATTTATTTATTTATTTATTTATTTATTTATAATTTTCTTCTCTTTTTTTTTTCTATTTTTAAAGATTTTATTTATTTTTAGGGAGAGGGTAAGGGAGGGAGAAAGAGAGGGAGAGAAATATCACTGTGTGGTTGCCTCTTGCACACCCTAACTGGGGACCTGGCCCATAACCCAGGCCTGTGTTCTGACTGGGAGTTGAACCGGTGATGCTTTGGTTCACAGCCCAGTGCTCAATCCACTGAGCTACACCAGCCAGGGCTCATGGCGACTTTTTAGAACATATATGCCACAAATAGCAAGAATTCACTATTTACAAGATGACTGTTCCAGAACTTTCAAAGAATGCTATTTTCAATATGCAGCAGGTTCTCGAATAACATTGTTTTCTATCAGTCAGCCCGTGGTGAAATTGGTTTCCTCCTACATGGTTTCAGTTAAAGTTGCAGAATCTGCCTGCAACAAGTGAGGACTTTAACTGTACCTAGTTTCAAGGCCAGGAAAGTAAAGAATAAAAATTGCGTTTGTTACATGTAAGTTCTTATTAAAATTATGTAATGACGTTCTTTTTACTCTCCATTCTTATGTACATTTTTCACAAAATGACTTAAAAATATTACAACTTTTTGTAAGGCTTATTTGACACAGAAAATAACTTTCCTTGAAGGCAGTGGGTTAATAAAAGCTGAAGACAGAAGGAAACAATTCACTGGAAGCAGTTTACTTGGTGCTTAGATGTCATGAGCTGGAGGTAGTATTCTCATGGTCACGCTGAATCTGGAATACTTGGTGTAGATATTTTAATTCTTTCCTTTTTTGAGATACTGATGAAAGTGTTCTGTGATGAAGGTTTCAGTTTGTTTGCTGTAGAAACCAGAAAAGCAAGTTTGAGATTAGGTCAGTAGACCTTCAGTGTTCCTAGGTCCACTACCTATTAACAGAATGTCGGAAATGGTGGGTTATGCCAAAACCTTTTTAGGAGTGAATTTATACCGGTACATAGTTCAGAGACTCTGCTTCTTTATTTGTAACTATTTATGAGAGATGCCATTTTTAAAAACTAACCCTGAAATCTGTATTTATCTCTTATGGCTGTTAGTATATTTCCTGTATGTTTTTGCCTGTTTCTCATTCTCTCCCATTAAACTGAGCTCGAAAGCATGAACGGTACATTATTTATGTTTTTATGCTAAGTGTAGTGCTTGACACTAAGTGTTCTGGGTTTCATTGAATGGTGATCTAGTGAATTTGTGCTGAAGAAATCAATACACAGATTAAATTATGTGTCCAGGTTACTAATTAAGTAGGAAGGCCTTAGCACCTTCCTGAAACTCCTCTGTAGGCCCTATTTTGGCTTTAAAAAAAAATTATAAAATGTTAAGGAGTGTCTGTGAAGTTCTCCCCCCGTTATTGAATATGATGGTTAGACTAGTCATCATTCTCCCTTTTTTAAAAAATCATTTAAAAGTGTGTAGTAAGTACAAATTTTATCTTTTCATTTTAACAGGTCTCTCTCTTTTTTTTTTTTTTAGATTTTATTTATTTGTTTTTAGAGAGAGGGGAAGGAAGAAAGAGGGAGAGAAACATCAATGTGTGGTTGCCTCTCACGCGCCCCCAACTGGGGACCTGGTGTGCAACCCTGGCATGTGCCCTGACCAGGAATTGAACCAATGACACTTGGTTCGCAGGCTGGCGCTTAAGCCACTGAGCCATGGCAGCAAGGGCTTAACAGGTCTCTTCTTGACTACAGAAAAATGTTAATATTGTTTTTATTTGAAAAATACATGTTCTGTAAAGTACTGAACTAGCTAGTCTTATTAAGAAATAAACATTAATTTCTGTTTGTTTAAGAATTATTTAGATTGAGTTAGAAAGATTTTATAAAGTTTAATAGGAAGCTACACATTTTTACTGCAATGCTTGACTTGATTAGTTAATTTTAGAATGAACTCAGCTAGATTATTGAGTAATATCTGGGAACTTTTATTAAAGGAAAAAGTTATAAAACTACTCGTATAGCTGTGTGACTCTTATTATAATACCCACCTTATTTCTCTGGCCATTGTCTTGCGAAACTTATTTCCTCCTAGCTTGATAAAGATGACATGGTCTACATGGAAGCATATGACAAGTTGCTGGAGTCCTGGCTGACTTTGGTCCAGGATGACAAACATTTCCATAAAGGCTTTTTTACCCAGCATGCAGTTCAAGTCTTCAATTCTTACATTCAGTGCCACCTGGCTGCTCCAGATGGCACAAGGAATTTGGTAAGTTTTAAGCCAGATTGTGATTAAAATTTTGTTTCATCATAGGCTCTGTTTTGTCAATTTTATCCTCTTGTACATTGTGTAATGCTAGAAATTTGGGTTGAGTTCTTCAGAGGATTTGCTGAGAGTGTTAGATGGAGGCAGAAGTGGTCCCTTGTCTTAAGTGCATCATGTTTTGTGGGATGTGGCTGGTAGTTACCTCCTGTGTCTTCAGTTACCCACCTGTGTCTTCCTAGTTTTGAAGTCGTATGAATGAATCCTTGTACCCGAGGACCATGGATCTTAAAGATTTCAGATCTTTTCAGTGACAGAAATTAATTCTCTGGTGTGGGAGGTGGGTTGTGGGTGGGCGATTAACTTTACATATGTATGCTGTGGGTTTTTATGCTTCACTTCTTTCTCTTGTGTATTTCCTGCTTTGAGTGACTGTAAGGCTGTCAGCACAGTTACGTAGGGGTCCCTAGGCAGCTGCACTGAATGTAAGCTCTGTCCACCTCCCCTTCTCACGTGAAATGTGGAGGCTATTTCACAGTGCAGCAAAAATTCGTGGCTTGTAGAACAAAGGCGTGTAGTTCATTACTCATTATTTCTCTCTTTGATAACAGACTGCCAATGGTGTGGCTTCTCGTGAGGAAGAGGAAATAAGTGAGCTTCAAGAGGATGATCGAGACCAGTTTTCAGATCAGCTGGCCAGTGTAGGAATGCTAGGAAGAGTTGCTGCAGAGCACTGTATACCTCTTCTGACAAGGTACACACAGTCCAAAGAACCCACAGAGCAAATGCTCCGTACTTGTACTTCCCTGGAGAGCACTTTACACACTCTCCCACCCTGTACACACCCAGCACACCAGAGCAAGTGGACAGAAACATACTCATAGTTGCATTCCTTGGCATTCATTGGAGCCCAGGCACTCCAGCATAGATGGCAGAGAGATTATGGAGACATGGTTGACCCATATCAGTAAAAACTTGGAATAACCAGTTTTCATATGCCAGTTGTAAACTTCGATTGTTTGTGAAGCACTGTTTTAAATCTCTCATAAGTGATAAGTCAGTTCCCATAGTGCTATAAGAACAGTTGTGTATGATAATAAATACTTCTGTATATGTGTTTTCGTGCTAAGATCTTAATTTATGTTGTCTCATATGTGGAAATTATGTTACTCTAAGTCTTTGCTTATTGAAAGTTATGAAGCTGTTTTTTTTTCTTTTAGTTTATTAGAAGAAAGAGTAACAAGACTCCACAGTCAGTTACAGCGACATCAGCAGCAGTTACTTGCTTCACCTGGTTCAAGCACCATTCACAACAAAATGCTTGATGACCTATATGAAGATATTCACTGGCTTATTTTAGTTACAGGTTGGTTGGTTGTTTCCTTTTAAAATGTAATTGCCAGCTGAGCAGTTTAAGCTTTAAAAAGAAACTTCTTGTATTAAAAATAATAGTCCATACATCATATTGGGTGAAATTTGGCAACAGCTGCTCTATGTTATAGCTATGGATGCATTTTTTAAAAATATTGGGTAACATGTATTAAGTGTCTGTTGCATACTGAATGTTTTATGTGGAGCTCATTATAGCTCATTGAATTGCTACTATTATTAGGTATTATTATTGTTGTTGTCATTATTATTATCCCCTTCTTAAAAATGATGAGGCTGAGACTTAGAGAGTTATAAGGAATAGTCCATGGCTACACTGCTATTAACTTTTGGAACCAGAATACAAATTTAGGCAGTCTGACTTTTAGAGTCTTCTACGGTAACCATACTGTTAAGTGTTTGTGTATTTTAAATAATCAGGAAAAAAAACCTTAATTTTTGAACAGGCATCCCCAGATATTGACTTTTGATATAGATAATATTAAAATTCCTGTTAACTTTACAGAATATATTACTGAAAATTATTAAAAGGTAGTAGATTAAATAGCCTACATGTCAGTATGAATGATAAAATTGTTGGGTAAACATTTGTCCTTTGTTCTTTTTTGTTTTTTTAGATTTAATTATCTAAGAAATAGAAAGTTTCTTCTCATCAATCTTGAAATTAACATTAAATTTATAATTTACTTTTACATCAATATATATGATATATAAAAATCAAATAAAACAAAACATTTATAGTACAATTTGATAAATGTAGATTTGTTAAGTGTTCATTTTTAATTTTTTTTAAACTGAAGGCTACCTCTTAGCTGATGATACTCAGGGAGAGACTCCGCTAATACCTCCAGAAATAATGGAATATTCCATTAAGCATTCATCTGAAGTTGACATTAATACAACACTTCAAATTTTGGGATCTCCAGGAGAAAAGGCTTCTTCCATCCCAGGGTACAACAGAACAGATTCTGTGATTAGGTAATATGAACTCTATAGCTGTGCTCTTGTAATTTATACTGTTTTATTAAGTTCTGAGTTGATGGGTAGATGACTTGAGTGATAGATACATTGTAAATCTGATACCTGAAAGAAGATAAAACTTGGAGAAGCCTTGAAATAAACAAGGACGGCAAGTACTCAGTATATATTTAAGCAGCAACACTCGGATGAGATTGACAGGGAGACTTTGAGGGGACGTTTGCTCTCATGCACTGTAACCATCTCTCTTGTCCATCAGAAAGTAGTACTGATGTGGGTACAGGCACCATAAATGCAAGAAACAGAATATCACATTTCTTAGAGACCAGATAAATGTTAACAAGTACTATTGTTCATAAAGATAAAACTACATTTTAGTGTCTTTCTTAAGGAAAACTGATTCTTATCTTATAAAATAGAACTATTTATCCCAAATATGTGAAATCTGAAAGCCCTGTTAATAAAGTTACAAGACTATGTGCCTCAATTGAAAGAATTCGCTTTAATTTTCCTAATAGTAATGGCAAGTTTTTCATTAGTTCTTAATGGTGACACTGAGGACGGATAAATCTGAACTAATTGTTCTTCTAAACGTGGATTTGAAATAGCATTTTAAATTCAGTATATTTAAATTTAGGTGGTAGGCAGAGATATCAATGATGAAATAAGACTGGTTTTTGTCAGTTCAAAATCAGTAACTCAAACAAGGTCCTGTGCCCCTTATTATTTTTATCTTAATGCTAAAATACATGGATGTCATTTGTGCCTGTGCAGTAGAAAATATGATTTTAAAATATTGAACTTGTAAGCTATTATCAAGGAAATGTTTGGGAATTCATTCCATTATTGTCGCATTCTCTTGTTTGAAATAAAGTGTCAGTGCTCTGTTGGAAAAGTTTTCTCTCTTCCTTTTAGGCCTGTAGGCCTATGATTAAGTAGAAATCATTACTTTTGCTTTGGTTTGATTCACAGTGAATGTTAATTCAAAGGCAATTCCTGTCAAGATGCTGTCTTGTGATATTCTTTGTCATATTTCTTGCCTGGGCAGTATCATCAAGCTTTCCTTGTATTTTCAGTGCTTTTTCAATTTTTGCAGTGGAGCAAAACCATTTGATATCTGAGAGCACAGACTATGGAGGAATGAGGCAAGAGTTGAAAAAACCACCAAAAAAAAAATCACCAGTTTTTTTAGCCCAAAGAATTAATGTGAAATTGGATGGTATATAGGAGAAATATTCTTTATTTGATTAAAAAATGAATTTACATTTCTTGAAAAAGTATTATTTGACAAAAGTTATTGAGTACTTCCTATGTATCTGGCACTGTTCTAGGCATTTGGGATACATTAGTGAGCAAAACAGACAGATTGTTCCCCTTTTGAAGCTCCCTGTAGGGGAGAGACAATAAAGAAGTTAATTATGTGTATATTAGGAGACTGTAAATGCTGTGGTAAGAAACTGAGCAGGGTGGGGGATCAGGAATGCAGACTCAGGGACTGCTTGTAACTTTTTTTTAAACCTCACCTGAGGATATATTTATTGATTTTAGAAAGGGGGAGGGGAGACTGAAATAGAGAAATATCGACTGGTTGCCTCCTGTACAGGTAGAACCTCCAACCTTTTGGTGTACTGGAGGGATGATTGTCCAACTAACTGAACCATCCAGCCAGGGCAACTTCTTGTAACTTTAAATAGTGTAGTCACTGTCAGCTTCCTTTAGAAGGTGTCTGGTGAGCCAAGGCTTGAGGTTGGTGAGAGGCTGAAAAGGCTGGGGAAGAACATTGCAATAGTGAACAGCGGATGCAGAAGCCCCACTGCAGGCCTGCATCCAGGACCAGCAGGAGATGCCACAGTGGGTGGAGCATAGTGGGATGGAATTGTGTGGCAGATGGAGTTAGAGGGGAAATAGAAGGGCATCAGTGAAGTGTTTGGGCCTTTATAGTATCTGCTCTGAATGGAGTGGGTGCTTCTGTAAGGTTTTGAGCAGAAGAGATGAACATGCTGTGTTGAGGGTCAACTACCAGGGCCAGAGATGGCAGCAAGGAAACCAGTGAAGAGATTAGCTGTTCTCATCCAGAGAAAGATGCTGGTCCAGACCAGAGTGATAGTAGAGGTTGAAGGAAGCTCTCTTTGACTCACTGTGCTGACTTCTGGTTTATGAAATGCAAAGGTAATCCAATATTTTCCATAATACCAAGAAAGTACTCTATGGGGCACTGATTGCTATCTGAAATGTAAAACATGTTCAAGATAGCATGTTTAAGAAATTGAGGTAGGACTAGGGTGTCAATCTTGGGATTGCAACAGCTAAAACAGTGTTGTGATGTTGTCATCAGTTTTTCCAATCCCCGTGCATGCCGAGGTCTGAGGGTGCAGTAGAAATGTGATAGTGACATAGGAGGGTCAAGAGAGGACTCCCCGGAAGAGGTGGAATTTACACTGAAACTGAGGGGATGGATGGGAGTTTGCAGCATGCAGAGGAAGAGGAAGACTATCCCAGGCACTGACAGCAGCCGAGCAGGGGTCTGGAAGGGGAGGAGGCAGCCATGCATGCGAGGGGAGAGGTGTCTGCTGAGAGTAGAGGGGTAGGGTGGGCTGTGGAGAGGGCTTAATGAAGTTGGAATAAAAGAGTTGAAAAAAGTTCAAAAACAGGTAAGTGAGCTAATCAAATTGCTTTATTAGAGGATTGCAGCGTGGCAGCTGAATGTAAAGGACGGCTGGTAAGTTAGTAAGCATTTCTGTTAGTGGAGTAAAAATAATGGGAAGGGCAGATGGATGACAGGTGTTTCAGGGGCAGCTTCAGGGACTTTGGTTAATCAAAGGTGGTGAGGAGAGAGGCAGGAATGAGGACAGGCTACTGGGAGTCCTAGGTTCATCTGTCTGTGGTATTCTTGACCTTGTTTCCACTTTATACAAAAGGGCAAAATCTTCCTCATTCCAAGTCTTACTGTGATGGGTTGTCAGATGTGTAGAACCCTGCGGAGTGCCACATAATGTGGTATTGGAATTGAGTGACTGAGTAATGGATAACCAGTAATTCTACAAATCAGGAGGATTTTAGTCCTTGGCCTTAAATGGTACAGCAGAGTGACCTAATCAAGTTGTCAGCTATCGTATTATTAAAAATAGTTTTTTGTGATAGAGCTATGTGATTTTTGGCATATAACAAGAAGTTCAAATAATTGAGGACTCTGCTGTTTTAAAAATGCCTTCCATTTACTTACGTGAATGAGTTTTCTCAGTTTTATCTATTAAAATGAAAAATAGGGGCCACATTATACTCAACTCTGTCTCATTCTAGCAATAAGTAATGTTTTTTCACAGATACATAAACTAATTTGGAAAAATAAATCCCTGCTACATTAATCTCATTCAGAGATGCATAAAATTTTATATTTACATTTAATACTTTATTTAAATGTGTTTTGTGCAGTTATGTACTAATAAATATTGTAATAATTCAGAAAACATTTAAAAATTATTATGATCATTGGAAATTTAAAAAAATTTTATTTTAGCATCTAGACATTTGTTTTAGAGAAGTATATTGTGTGGTCAATATAACGAAGATAGCCCTGGCCAGGTGGCTTGGCTGATTGGAGCATCCTCCCATACACCAAGAGGTTGTGGGTTCAATCCCCAGTCAGGGCACATACCTAGTTTGCAGGTTCAGTTCCCCAGTCAAGGTACGTATGAGAGGCAACCAATTAATGTTTCTATTTCACATCAATGTCTCTCCTCTTCCTCCTCTCCTAAATATCAATAAACATATCCATGGGTGAGGGTTAAAATAATAATATTTTAAAATAAATGAGTATAAAATTTATTATATTAGTATAGTAGTCTGTGGGGAAATGAAACCAAAACAAAAATTTAAGGAGAAAAAGAAACAATGTAAAGTTTCTAACTGTTAAAAACTTGTTTATTTTTCAGATGGGTGATGGTGAGTATCACAACACTATGATAATTAAGTTCCAGTGCATAAATTTATATGGCTACTGTAATTATTTCAGATTCTGTTAGCCTGCAAATTGTATCATTTAAAACAATTCTTTTAAAAAAATGTTTTCTAGATATGTTAATGATACTTCTTTGTTTTAGAGATGATACTTCTTTGTTTTAGAGAAGAACATTTTTTAAAAGCATCAAATTTTGTCTTACCAAAATTATTTACTCTTATGGGGAGAATTTGATACATCTACTTAAATGTGTTGTGAGGTCATCAGGGCATTATTGTTTACATGTACCCTAAAATAATTTTGTTAAAGTTAGCGCACTGGTGCTATAGGGAATATATATAGGGGAAAAGGAGAGGAACCTTAGGAACCACCTGTTTAAAAGAGGTCAATAGAGCAGGATGTCAAAGCCTGGGGAAAGGTAAGAAAAAGCTGAGGGGAAATATGGGAAATGTGCAAGGGAAGGCATTTCAAAAGGGCAGAGTGTCAGCAGTGTCTCTTACTTTTGGGACTTCAAACTGGGTAAAGAATTGAAATGTCCATAAGATTTCATCACAGGCAGACAGTTTCAGTCATCTTGAGAGCAGTAGGGACAGTAGAAGCTAGACTTCCTGTGATTAAAACCCCTTTCCTGGTACTGGTAGTCACAAAATGGTGTGGTAATGGGTTCTTTCCATGAAATCCTTGCTTCTTTGCCTTTTAGCAAAAGTCAAGTATATGAGGTCTGTCCAGAAGGTATCCAGCCATGTAATATGAAAAATAGACATTTACTGAAGAAGATACAAGATACCTTGTACATAGGACAATGATGTCTCAGTCCCCTTCAAAGCGGGCACCTTGGGACCTCACACAGTTCTCCCAATCGCCATCAGCTGCCCTGTTGTATTTTCCTGAATCTCATCGAGGGTCTGAAATCTCTTCCCTTTCAAAGGTGATTTTAGTATTGGGAAAAGCCAGAAGTCTTAGGACACCAAATCTAGGCTGTAGCGGGGCTGAGTCACCTGGGTGATTTGATGTTTTGCCAGAAAAACTCTGTACGAGATGTGATGCATGAGTGGGCACGTTGTTGTGATAAAGCTGCCAATCACCAGTTACCCATAGCTGCGGCCTTCTGAATCATCCGAATAATTTCCACAGAGGAATGTTCAAGCTTAACGCAAAATTGGATGCAGATTCATTGCTCCACTCAGTCATTTTAAATGTGATGGCCACAGAGTATACATGCTCACTGAATGGCATCTACTCCCCTCACTGATTAGTACAGTGAGGTTGTCATTGTTCACACATGTGCATTCCAGTACACTTTCCTTGGCTGCCAGGTTACGTTGATGTCGTTCACACCATTCTCACATTAACAATGGCTGGACTTTTTCTGGACAGACCTTGTATATCACTTCTGGTTATGTGCTCCCCTAACCCACCTGGAACAAAGGCTTTGTTTTTCTGCATGTTGTGCCTTGTTGTTAACACACAGTCATTATGTAGTGTAGGAAAGGACATTGTATACATCATGTAAGCAGTTTTTGTAGCAAGAGTTTTATTTAAAACACAATTAAGAATCAAATTTGTTAAGAAATGAATAGGACTATCAGATTTAGCGACAGGACTCAATATTCAAAACATTCTGGGTAAGTCAATTACCAGACCATGGACCACAGAATGACCAATGTATAAAGACAAACAGTATTAACCATGGCAGTGTTAAGTAGTGATGGTGTGCTGAAGAATTTAACATTTACCCTAAACTTTTAATTTTATGTATTTCTCCATTTTGAATCTGAAAAATCTGTTTAGACAGTAATGCAGGAACAACTTCAATAGAAGGATGTCTCTGGCCACAACTCCTCTCCCTTTCTTTGTCTCATTTGCTGCTTCCTGAAAGGTCAGCAACAAAGTAGGACATTTGTCTACAGCTTTACTGATGAAAATTTCAAGTACAGCCTGGCCTAAATCCAGAGTTGGGAAACAAAAAGGGACTTTTATGAAGAAAATAACTAATACATAGATTGAAAAATAAATGACTTCTTTTTTGTATCCATAGGCTTTTATCTGCTGTTCTCAGAGTTTCGGAAGTTGAATCTCGAGCAATAAGAGCAGATCTCACTCATCTGCTAAGCCCTCAAATGGGCAAAGACATTGTTTGGTTTCTAAAACGCTGGGCAAAGACTTATCTCTTGGTGGATGAGAAGCTATACGATCAGGTCAGAATGTAAAACTGTTTAATTTCATTTGGATTTATGATAATAGCAGTTGTAGAAATGAGAACATTTTCTTGGTTATTTTTTCATAAAAATGTGAGTAAGAGCTGAACATTTTCCACATGAAAGAGGACTATCTGAATGGCATTCGATTTTAATAACTTTTATTAGGGCACATCTTTTGATTCAGCGTATTTTAACCAATATTAAGTTATAGATTACTCTTCAAGAATGGATTAATTTATGTTCTTTATATTTGATGTAAATTCACGTTAGTGTGTTAGTAACGGAACAATTATAGCAAACAGGAAAATCATTGAAAAATGTAAGTAGATGGAGGATGCATTTTTTGGCCTTATAGATATGAATTCATTTGTAAAATTGATGTGAAGTAAGCATTATTTCACTTTTAGATTCTAATTTCAGTTTGATTTTTCTATGGATTTTTTTAGCTGATCTTTTTCTCTGACCTAAAATATCGGTTTTCTCTTCAAGATAAGTGTACCATTCAGTACAGCATTTGGAGCAGATACTGAGGGTTCTCAGTGGATTATTGGCTACCTCTTACAGAAAGTCATCAGTAACCTCTCAGTGTGGAGTAGTGAACAAGACCTTGCAAGTGACACTGTGCAGCTCCTTGTCACTTTGGTGGAAAGAAGAGAAAGGTAAGCTGCTGGTAAGAGTCAGGCTGTGTGTGTGTGTAACTTCAGTTTGCTTTTTATTGTAGACATTGCAAGTGGCACACAGTTATATGGTCCTACCCTGCATTTTTTGAACAGTATGTTTAAAAAACAATGTCATGGCCCCTACCGGTGTAGCTCAGTTTCTTGGGTGTTATCCTGCAAAGTGAAAGGTTACCTGGATTCCCAGTAAGAGCATATTACATTCCTGGGTTGCAGGTTTGGTCCCCAGTCGGGGTGTGTATAAGAGGGAGCCAATTGATCTTTCTCTCTTTCATTGATGTTTCTTACCCTCTCTTACTCCCTTTCTTCCCATTTCTCTAAAGATAAATTTTCTTAAAATCTTAGCAAAATGATGTCATATTATTGTTACAAGTGCAAATGAAGTTTTCCTGTGTTACAAGCGATGGTTGCATTGACTGTTCAAGGATTCATCATTGAAGTATCTTATGAATAACATACATGGTTAATTTAATTTATAAGTTAAAGTTTTAAGAAACTTTAATATAGAATAGTCCCATTTCATTTTTCACTAGCATTATCCCATTATAAAGATGGAAAAACTGATAATTTAATAATTTAATTTAATTTTGCAAAGTAAAATTTTTAGTGCTTTCTACAACAAATTCTGAAAATATCATTTTTCTTGCTGTATAGGAATACGATTATTATTACTATTGTCATTGGCTACTATTTATTGATTTCTTATAATTTACTAGGTTACTGTTCCAAGTCTTTCATACAAAGTACCTCATTTAATCATATCAGTCTCAGTCATGAGATTTGGGGTTGTTATTACTGTTGTTATTCCTATTTTACAGATCAGAAAACTGATAAGAGAGATTAAATACATTTTACATTGTCATATTCCCAATGGGATTTGAATGCAAGCTTGTGGGACTCTGAAGTCTATACCCAGCTTGCTGTACTTTAAAGTTAATTAAATCCAGTTACCTTCCATTTTGTTTACTTAGGATACATACAGTGTAAGTGGTGCATCTTTCTTTTGCTCTTTCTGTCCATAGGGCAAACCTAGTAATCCAGTGTGAAAACTGGTGGAATTTAGCTAAACAGTTTGCGAGCCGAAGCCCCCCTCTGAATTTCCTGTCTAGTCCTGTGCAGAGGACACTGATGAAGGCTCTTGTCCTGGGAGGTTTTGCACAGATGGACACAGAAACCAAACAACAGTATTGGACTGAGGTAACAGTTCCCCTGATTCTCATTTCACCGTCTGGTGAAACTTTGTTGTTTTATCTATGCGTTGCCATGAAATAATCCATGGAGATATAAACTATTCTCTGTGGACTATTTTTCTCTCCAAATATATAGGTTGAAGCTTATTATTTACAGCTAACATCTTATGGTTTGCTCATATCTGCTTGTTATGACATTGAATATTAATTATTATGTGTTCTGCAGTTTAGGTATTTTGTTTTCCCAACTCAAATGAGAACCTGAACTGGTGTATTACTTCTTCATTAAAAATCAATGAAGTGTTCTTTTGTCTTGAACAGGAGCTACTAATTAACTACTGTATTAGTCTGCTAGAGCTGCTGTAACAATACCACAGACTTGGTGTTAACGACAGGAATTTATTGTCTCACAGTCGGGTGTTACAGGATTTGATCTGTTTGGGGCTGTAAGGGATAATCTGATCTGGCCTCTCTTGATGTCTGGGACTTTGCTGTCAATCTTTGGCATTCCTTGGCTTGTAGACACACCACTCTTACCTTTGTCTTTATCTTCACGTGACTGTCTCCATGTTTGCAGACCTGTGTCCAAATTTCCCCTCTTTCTAAGGACACCAGTCATACTGTATTAGTGGGTCTACCCTAAGAACTTAATCTTAATTTAACTAATTACATCTGAAACAACTCTATTTTCACATAAGGCCACATTCTGAGTTTCTAGGGGTTTGAACTTTAACATACCAATTTTGGAAGGACATAATCCAACCTATAATAATCACTGTGGACATTGCCTTACCATTGCATGTAGGTTGCCAGCCTAGAGCAATTGTGACTTCAGAAGCAGAAGAGAAACCAGGCTGACTTTGTATTCGTAGTTGAACTAATTAGTGTTATTAGATATAGAGCTTTAAATAGAATTAAGATATTATCTTGATGAATATGCCTATTCACTCTTATACCCAGGGCAGGACTGAGTGTCCCAAGTTATGTTCTATGCTGAGAGGAGTTGGAAAGCAGAAAACAGGCAAGAGCTCATGTTGGGCTTGACCCTGCAGAACAGAGGTTGGCAAACTAGTCCATAGACCAAATCTAGCCTGTTGTCTGTTCTTAAAAAGTTTTTATTGAAACACATTCAGTCTCAGTTGTTTACATGCTGTCTATGATTGTGTTCACACAACAGTGCAGTTGTAACTGAGTAGTTGGGCCAGAAGTGGCATATCCTGCCAAGTCTGAAATATTTACCCCTGGCCCTTTATAAGCGTGGGGCAAAAGTGGGTTTACAGTTGTTTGTATGGAAAATAACACATAATTAATTAATAATAATAGAAGAATCAACTCTGTTTCGTGTACTTAGAACTGTAAACCTATTGCCTCCCCAATTTCCCCCCCAAAAAACAAAAAACAGTTTGCCAGTCCCAACTGTGGAGGCTTAGTGTTTTACTGGAAAGAGGTGAGGATAGTGACTGAATTCTGTGGATAGCATTGAAGTTACATTCTGTCATTTGTAGTATCTCCTTCTTTTCTCTTTTTCTTCCTCCCTTGAAGGTAAATTAAGGAAATGAGGATGATAGCCTGCACTTACGTTTCCATAAATTATCATTTTTGTTTTATGAGATGTAATTTACATACAGGGTCTGCTGCATGGGCAACAGCAGACCCTCCATATCACCCTGCCCAGGCTCTGTAGCTTCAGCTTCACTGGAGAGGACACTCCAGCGTCATCGCAAGATGTCGATTCAACACGGGAGGAGACAGATACCGTGTCACTCCTGAGTTGGACTGCACAGCCATTCTCGGCGGTGCAGATAGACTCTTAAGAAGCTACACCATCGTCTCTCGAGACGGACGGCTGCCGACGGAATTTACATACATCATTATATATAATGGTTTCACTTACATTTAATGTGAAATTATTGGAATAAGTTTAGTTGTCATCCATCATCTCATACAGACACAATGAAAAGAAGCAAAAAAGAAAAAAAAATTTCTTGTGACAACTCCTAGGATTTACTCTCTTAACAACTTCCCTATGTATCATACAATGTTAGCTCTAGTTATCATGTTGTAAATCACACCCCTAGTGCTTATTTTCTTGGAACTGGGAGTTTGTACCTTTTGACCACCTTTCTCCAAATCCCCCTCTCCCTACCCCCACCTTTGGAAACAGCAAAACTTTCTGAGTTTGGTGTGGTTTTTTCTTAATAGGTTCCACATGTAAGTGAGATCATATGGTATTTATCTTTGATGTGTTTATGTATCATAATACCCTCAAGGTCCATCCATGTTGTCTCCGTAGAGGATTTCTTATTTTTTTGTTGTTTTTTGTTTTTAATGGCTAAACAGTATTTCATCATGTATACACAACACCTTTCTTTATCCATCATCCACTGATGGATACATAGGCTGCTTGCATGACTTGGCTATTGTATATAATGCTGCTGTAGACATATGGGTGCACATAGCTTTTCAAATTAGTGTTTTCATTTCCTCTGAACATATTCCCAGAAGTGGAATAGCTGTATCATATGGTAGTTCTACTTTCAATTTTATGAAAAACCTCCATACTATTTTCCATAGTGGCTGCACCAGTTTACAATCCCACCAACATTACACAAGGGTTCCCGTTTCTCTACATCCTCGCCAGCATTCTCTCTTGTCTTTTTGATAACAGCCATTTTAATAGGTGTGAGGTAATGTCTGCCTCATGCAGAAGTTGTGATAACCTCCAAATTGGGGAATATAATGTATGGTTCTGATATTCTTGGTTTTCTGTGTGCTTTTTCTACCTTCATCAGTTAGAAGTGTTTTGGAAAGTGACTGCTTATCCTAATTTAGGAAATAAAGTTGAAAAAATAAATAAGGTATGTGAATTAGCCTTTTAGAAAAATCCACGCTTTGTTTTTGTAGGTTCTTCAGCCATTGCAGCAGCGATTTTTAAGGGTGATAAATCAGGAAAACTTTCAGCAACTGTGCCAGCAGGAGGAGGTCAAGCAAGAAATCACTGCCACACTCGAAGCCCTGTGTGGCATTGCCGAAGCCACCCAGATTGACAACGTCGCTATCCTTTTTAATTTCTTAATGGACTTCCTTACCAATTGCATTGGATTGATGGAAGTTTACAAAAATACCCCAGAGACTGTCAATCTCATAATAGAAGTTTTTGTTGAAGTTGCACATAAACAGATATGCTATCTTGGAGAGGTGACTACTTTCTAATTGTTATCCCTTCAGAATTAAGTCTTCTTAAAACTATAACAAAATAATAGATACTTTCCTTCAAATTTAATGAATATTATCTGAAATTTTTTTGTGCCTCCAAAATATTTTTCAAAAAGATTATTTTCAAAAGAACTCAGAATTCAGAGGAAGGGATGCAACATTGAATGAATACAAATTCTTGTCCTAAAAAATGTTAATAATCAGTAATTTCTTTGGGCTAATGTGTTATTAAATCTAACTCATTCAAATGAGGACTGTTTGATAAAACAAGTGGATTATGGTAGGGAATTTTAATCAATTTCTTTATGATAGAACCCTAAGGTTTACAATTTTAAATAGTAGTTTGTATCTTTTGTTTTGCAAATCAGATGAGTGTTTAGACACACTAAATTCTTTTATATTCAATAAGAAAAGATGTATTTTTTTGTCCCAATAAATAATTTAGAAAGCTTTAAAAAAGCCTTGAATATATATTTGTATTTGTTAGAAAATTAGTTTAAATCTTGTTCCAAATCATTTAATATGGGTTCCTGACTGATAATTTTATTTAGATCAAAGGAACCTGCTAAAAAATGCTATTATATTTTAAATATTGGGTTGGCCAAAAAGTTTTTGTTTTTTGTTTTCATACGATGGCTCTGGCAATGCTTAGTTGTCTTTTACTTCATTCAAAACAATTTTGTTAGATTGTATTGTGACAGCTGTCATATCAGCATGCATTAAAAAAACCTTATCAAAATTGGTGAATTTTTGTGTAACCATTTAAATACTGAATATGGAAGAAAATATGCAACATTTTTGGCACATTATGCTTCATTATTTCAAGAAAGGTGAAAACACAACTGAAATGCAAAAAAGGATTTGTGCAGTGTCTAGAGAAGCTACTGTGACTGATCAAATGTGTCAAAAGTGGTTTGGGAAGTTTCGTGCTGGAGATTTCTTGCTGGGTGATACTCCGTGGTTGGGTAGACCAGTTAGTGTTGAAAGCGATCAAATTGAGACACTAATTGAGAACAATCAATGTTATACTATGTGGGAGATAGCTGACATAGTCAAAATATCCAAATCAATGAAGTTATTGATGAAAATGAAAAGTGTGTCCTTTATTAAATGGAAAAAACTAAATGGACTTTTTGACTAACCCAATATTATAACTGTAATCACAAGTAAATTACTGAGATGGCATGCCAGTGCCATTCTCATGTTTAAGACTGCTGTTTGGTACTCTTGTGTTTGTGCAAGTTATACAACTTTAAGTTTTAAAATAATGGATGGAGAAGTTGAACAGTAGAAATACAGTAGTTCTGTTGCCAAAAATCTTATCATTTCTTTGGTCAAGTGAATAAAAAATTGGATGTCAGATTTCATGGCTGAAAAACTGCTAATATTTTAAGCATAACTAATTAGTATGTACTTTTCATATGTGTTAATGTTTTGATGTAGTTTAAAACGAGTGTTTGAGATCTGTTGGGACTCAAGAGTAAATTTATTAATTATATTTTAAAATTTATTTAATATTTATATTTGTCCTGGTAGCATAATTTCTGCATTTTTTTTTTCAGTCTAAAGCAATGAATTTATATGAAGCCTGCCTCACTTTGTTGCAAGTATATTCTAAGAATAATTTGGGGCGGCAAAGAGTGGATGTCACAGCTGAAGAGGAGCAGTACCAGGACCTGCTTCTCATTATGGAACTTCTTACCAATCTTCTGTCAAAAGAGTTCATAGACTTCAGTGATACAGGTATGGTGTATACTTTGTTGTTACTGTTGTTCTTATTAAACCAAAGGATATTTTGTTAAATGAAATCTGTGAGGAAGTTCAATTAACAAAGTAGATGAAATGTCATATCTTTGACCCTTCCTACTTGGCTTTCCTCTTGTAAGAACAATAGTGAAATTTTCCATCTGTTAGGTTCTTATGAAATGCCAGGCACTGTTCCTGTCACAGTGGCAGGAAGTAGGTACCACTGTTACACTCATTTTATAGATGAGGAAACAGATACAAGAAGTTACATATCACTTGCCCACAGATATGGAGCAGCTAGTAAGTTACATCCTAGCACTGGACTTCAGTTATGCTTTACTGGCTGGTCCCTCCTCCATGTCCTGAGGTGGCCACCCCAGGAAAGCCCATTGCTTTTCAGAGTGAGGCGTAGGAATCCTTGTTGGGGTGGAGCTCATAGGCCAACCTGGGGAGAGTAACCCAGTGGCCCTAGGACAGCAGGACCCTGGGGAAGTCAGTTAGCCTTCCAGTGCCTTTCCTAACTGTTCAGTGGGTGTGCTGAGTAACGCCTTTCAGAATGTTCATGGATGAGCTCAGGAATCTCTCTGGTGCTTAGTTATTACAGGTGCAAATTCACCGGTAACCGAAAGCTCATATATTTGTAGATGTTCTCTCATCTCCCTCTGACCCCGTGGCCCACCTTGTCTTAAAATAAAAAATACCTTAATTTCTAAGAGAAAAATGAATCCTGTCTAGTGTCTACTTTCACGTTCTGCAGATATTTGTGGTTGTGGATGCTTCTTCCTTGTAAGATTCCCTTACTGAGCTGTGTGCTGTAACTTTCTTCGTTATACGCCATACATGAGCTTGTTCTTACTTTGTTTCCTTATTCATTGGACAGCAGTTCTTTTCAGTGTCTGTGCTATTCCCGGCACCACCCATTACAGAGTCTAGAAGGCAGATTCCGCAGTTTAACTAGGGCCCCCAGGTGACATGGTTTGGAAGGCCCAATCTAGCACCCACTCTGTACTTTCTTCCCACAGCAAGGCCATAGTTGCCCCTCTGCCACACTTGCCTCTCACACAAAGTTCCCATGTTTTCTTTATGTTGTTCTTACTCCAGGAGTTCTCAACCTTTTCTAGGCCATCTGCCTTTAAAACTTGAAGTAGGTACTGAGCCTTTCCCTTGAAAATTACGTATTAACAACCCGTAGTTTTACACACTTTATCAGTTGATTCATGGGCTCTTGGAAACTCTTCTGTAGACTTTCCAGGGGCATAAACACCAGGCTAGAGTCCTGTACCGTGAGGAATCAGACTTCAAGTGCAGAGCTGATACTGAAAGGGAGGGAGAGCTTTGAGGGCATTTGGAGGGAAAAGCCCCACAGTCTCCCAGGTTTACGGTGTCAAGTACACTTCTTCCTGCTGCTCTATGACAAGTGGGAGCACAGACACTACAGTTAAACAGTTGAGGGGAGCCTTTCCAAATAAAAGAGCAAAAACAAAAAGATCCAAATCATAATGATACATTAAGAAAAGAAATTGAGATTAAAATGCTCAGGATTGAAAATACAAAATAAGGGAGGAAAGAATAAAATAAAGGTAGACAGAGGGTTGAAGTTTAGATGAAAGAAAAATGAAGACAGTTGAAATAGAAAAAATGATAAACAGCATTAACTCATTAAGTTGATGGTAAAAAGGAACATACTATTTTTAAGTCATTTTAACAATAAAGATAATGGATGAGATGAAACAAAGTATTTTATTTTTTAAATATATTTTCAAAGATTTTATTTATTTTTAAAGAGAAGGAAAGGGAGAGAGAAAGAGAGGAAGGGAAACATTGACATATGAGAGAAACATCATTTGATTGCCTCTCACACACCCTCCACTGGGGACCTCGCCTGTAGCCCAGGCACATGCCCTGACTAGAAATTGAACCGGCAGCTTTTTGGTTCACAGATGGGTGCTCAATCCGCTGAACCACACCAGCCAGGGCAAAACAAAATATTTTAAATATTATGAAATAAAATTAACATGCTAGGCGGGCTATTAAAGGCACAACTGGCAGTGCATCTCTGCATTCCATTTTTGAATCCTTAGCAGAGCTCACCACTAGAGAGCTAAGCCCACCAAGCCTCGAGGCCAAGATCCATCTTGTTAGGGAAACTTGTGGATACTGCCAGGATGGCCTCACATCCAGACCTCAGTTTTCTGGTGGTGGAATCCAGGTTTGCATCCCTGCTTTGGAAGATGGGAATTTTCCAGCTGGAACTGAGACCCTGGTGGAGAAGTTCAGAATTAGGCTGAAAGGTGATTTTTAAGTAGAAGAGTGCCTTTTTTTTTTTTTTAAACCCCATTTTATCTTTTTCCCCCTTGTTCTAAAGTAATATACTCTTAATAGAAAAATTTTCAAGTACAGAGACAGAAAAATCACCCATACTTTGACATAATCCAGAGTCAGCTATAGATTACATTTGGTAATCTTCCTTATGGTTCCTTTGTACAATTTTCTTTGCAGTTGTTCTTTAAGTATAATTTTATTTTCTGCCTTTTAAAATTAATGTATTTTTAGCCTTTTCTCACCTTTAAAATTTTTTAAGACTTTGATGGCTGAATGGTTTTTCACATTTTGGAATTTAACCAGTTTCACTAATGTTGTACATCTGGAATAGTTACCATTTTGCTGTTATAAATAACAATGCAGTAATCACTTCTGTGCACAAATCTGTCTGAATTTCTGAATATATCTTTAGTATATACAATGCTCAAACTGGTTTTACTGTATAGCTTTTGAGGGTAACTGTCACATTCTGTCCTCACCAGCATGTAATTGTTATTTAAAAGTCATCTTGAATTTGCCCAGGCTGGGTTGCTCAGTTGGTTGGAGCGCCATTCTGTACATCAAAATGTTGCGGATTTGATCCTGGTTGTGGCCCACATGTGATGCAACTGATCAATGTTTCTTTCTCTGTCTCCCATCCTCTCTCTCTCAAATCAGTAAACATATCCTCAGGTGAAGATTAAAAGTCATCTTGAATTTAATGAATCAGAAGTGGTAACTTTAAAAATTTTGCATTGCTTGATTAATAATTAGATTGAAATTTTGTATTGCATTGGTGGTTTTGTTAGATTTTGCTCAGTTATCTGTTTAAGTCTTCGGATTCCTATTAATTTATAGGCATTCTTTATGGAATAAGGATAATAACCCTTTATCATGACAGCTATTTTTTAAAAATTACTTTCTTTTTTATGTAACATTTTAATTTCTATATTTCTCCTATTTCTTTTCATCTTAGAAAAATTCCACACACCTAAGAGATAAAATAGTTATTACTGTAGAAATTAATTAACTCCTAATGTGACCAGTGTGTCAGTGGAGTAACTTTACTTTTCATTACATTGATTGAGCATTAGTTTTCTTTTATCATCTGTAAATACAGAATACTATCTGTATCAACTACTCTGAGACCCTGAAAAAGTAAAAAACAGAAGGGGGTGACCTAGGAAAGGTTATCAAGTGTCCTGTTGTTATCCACTCATAGATTTATTGTGGCTTAGGGTTCGAATCTGTTTACCTACTTTCTCTAGGGTAGAATGTATCCAGATTTGCAGATTTGTTTGATGTTATGACTGTAAAAGACTATGTGATTTCTGTTTATAGATGAAGTGTTTAGAGGACATGAGCCGGGGCAAGCAGCAAGCAGATCTGTGTCAGCTGCAGATGTGGTTTTATATGGAGTCAACCTAATTCTTCCCTTGATGTCACAAGATCTCTTGAAGGTAATTGAAGAAAGTGAATGTGAACATTAAAATGTGTATGTTCAAAGTTTAAAGATATTCTGGACAAGAATACCCTTTTACAAAATTAAAGGGTATGAATACCTGCTTGTCTGCTAAGTACATTTGAAAATCAAATGTTTCTGTTACTGTTAGTGTGATTCATAATCATGTCTGTATCATAGAACACAGACTCTCACTTACTCCTGCCCTAGAGTCCTGCATTCAAGATAGATTACTGACAGAAAAGGTGCGTCTTTAGAAACTGCATTCTGTTAGCAATTTTGCTTCTCTCACCATTAGTCATTAAGCAACTAAAGTAAATTAGGTGTTCAGGTGTACACACTCCTATGATACTTGTTGAACATTATTCTCAGGTTGAGGGATTGAACAACAGAAGGAATTTACAAGTCACATGGATTTACATTTCTACATAGAGGCATGTAGAAATGGGATGGTAAGAATCCAAGACTCGTACAGTATTTAATTTTGTACCTTCTGTGCCTTGTGCCTTGGTTTCACCACTCTGTATTGAGGGCGTGATGGTGATGAGGCTGCCCTTACCTGTCTTTTCATGAGATGTCATAGGAGTCAGAGGGTGAGAACAAGGATGTGGATGGGGAGAAAGGAGGGAGTTGTGTTCTCCTGTGCATGCATCCACAGATGGAGTGGGAGGGGGTGGGAAGTGTGAGTGTCACAGTGAGAAGGTGGTCAATATCCAGCTCAGCACATCTCTCATCACAGATGTCTGTTGGAAGGGATTCCAATCACCCAGGAGCCAGGTGTTTGAGCAGAAGTGGTAGGTGAGAAGTGTAGACAACTCTGTATGGTGATTGCTTTTATTAACTTATTAATATTCTTAAATCAAATAAAGCATTAAACATTCAGATATGTATTCTTCTAAGTGAGGTTAAATTGTGTTGATTACTTACTCTACTAGGCTGTCCATCCAAGTAGTGAATTTTAGGAATGTGAAAGGGCTGTTCTAGATACAATCTTAGCCTTTGGTATTATCTTCTTGTGTTTTTCCAACATGCTTGAATACAAATAAACACATTTGCAGAAGGGTTTTATTCAGAGGCCATTTAATTATTTGAAATTTGGGTGCTTTGTTTACTTTTTTAAGGTAAATACAGAATATCTGGAATTGGCTGTACCTTTTATTTATTTTTTTAATGTAGCTTTTATTAACTATTTAGAAAATAAAGTTGTTTCTACTATGTATTACCATCACATCAGTTACTAAAATATTGCCTTTATTGTAATTTATTTTTAAATTTAATTAGGTTTTCTTGTTTTCTGTATTTTACATGTGTTATTAAAAAATCATTAGAAGCTTGCCTGTTATTACATTACTTTTTTGCATTAATGAAAATAAAATTAGATAACATTAAGCACCTATTTAATTTTTATTTTTCAGTTTCCAACTCTTTGTAATCAATATTACAAATTAATCACATTTATCTGTGAGATTTTTCCTGAAAAAATACCACAACTTCCTGAAGACCTTTTTAAAAGTTTGATGTGCTCTCTAGAACTGGGAATGACTTCATATCCTTTAAATGAGCATTGTTACCACTTGTCACATGGGGGAAAGATTTTACCTGAAGAAGGTTTTTCAAATTTTTATTTTTATTTTTATTTTGTATTTCAGTTTTATTTCTTAAACAAAGCCACCATCTTTGTAGCTGCTCTAATTCCGTGGGCATTTTGTTGTTGTTGTTAGATTGTCTCATTTTTTTCTCTTTTCACAGATCCCAGAGGCATTTCGCCCCTGGTCCCCAAATCACTCTTTTATTAAGTGTCTTGATTGGGAATGTCACGTACTGTTGCTGAGTGTCTGATCTTAGCTACCCGGTGGTAGAGAATAACTGGGCTTTTATTAGTGTGTGCCTCAGAATCAGAAACATGCTGGAAGTCTCCGGATCCCAATCACTTGTGGATCATCTCAAAACTTTGGGAGTCTTTTCTCACTCAGCTCAGTAAAGACATATTGCACATGGATATACTTGCTTACCTGCATTCATTTCTAGAAATACATTCCATGTGATAATAGGGGTAATTCTTTATCTTTAATATATCAAGTGTGTCCACTTGCATTTGCTCTTTGACCTTTGTGATCAGAATGAGCTCGGAGGTTTGCCAGCTGTGCCTGGAGGCCCTGACACCCCTGGCTGAGCAGTGTGCAAAAGCTCAGGAGACAGACTCACCGCTGTTTCTAGCAACACGGCACTTTCTGAAGGTAGGGTACTTGGGTGGCACGTTGTGAGGTCACCTGCTTTGATAAGAACTATCAATGCATGTAAATCTTTCAATGAGGAAATGCTTACATTCTTAAATAGTCACTTTCTGTTCACCGTGTTTTCTAGAGATGCTTTTTCTAGACATGTAACTTTCCACTTCTATTTTGTGTTCTTTAAAATTGATATAAATATAATGGAGAGTTGGGTAATTTGATTATTATACCACAGCAAGTAATCACTTCTGTATCTTATCCTTGGATTTTTAAAAGACTGTTTCCTTTATTTTTCAAATTCATTTAGTAAATAAGAACACGAACCACTCTCTCTTTTGGAACAGGGAGGGGCTGGAGTACTGTGATTTTTGTGTTGTGTATCTTTATTTAGCAGTTTCCTTGTGCACTTTCAGCTGGTTTTCGATATGCTGGTTCTGCAGAAGCACAACACGGAGATGACGACAGCGGCTGGTGAGGCGTTTTACACACTTGTGTGCCTGCACCAGGTATGGTGTGGCTCTCAGGGCTCTCATCCTCTTAGAAGGAGCTGGTTCAGACCCACGATGGGTGCAAACCCTCTAAATCTTAGAGCATCTTTGACATAGGGCTGCAGCTCTGTTGTAGTAAGGCTATGTTTCTTCACCGCCTCATTAGCCCTGACTATTTTGTGTTTATCGGACAAGCTGTTTGTCAGTTAACAAGCATTTATTTTCCCTTCTGCATCATTATGAACTATCCTTTGCCCTAAACCTTATTCTTGAACAACTGCTAGGAACCGGGAGTCAGACATGAGAGAATAATGGAGATGTGCTTCTGTCCTTGAGGAACTCAATTTCATAAGGAAAACAGGATGAGTGAGACTGGGAACCCAGAAAAACCTGCCTTTAGAGAGCATGGGAAACAAGTGTTTATTCCGTACTACAATATGGAAACCGTATTATTTTTCTTGTCTTCTTTCTTTTTTCTTGTTTTCTCTTTTCTTCTCTTTTTTCCTTTATTTTCCTTTCCCTTTCCTTCCCTCACTCCCTCCTTTCTTGTTTGAGTCCTTAAAGACGGAAGCACTTACTGATGTGGGGTTAATGTAACAGAAGAAAAGTTACGCTGGCTCACCTGTCTCCCTTGCCTGTTCTAAGTGCCCATCTAGTGTATGAGAAAGAATCATATTTGGTCATCAGATGCCCCCACACATGTCTCAGCATGACCAAATGATTCTCTAGAGAAATTATGACATTTTTTAAAAGTGTTGAGGCCATAGCATTTGTTGTGATTGGAGCTGATGGTTTCATTCATCTTCTTTTTTTAGAAAGATAGGGTTTCCAGGTGGTCGTCATACTACTTTGAAGATCCCATTGAGGCAGGCTTCCAAACTGTTTGCACCCTGAGCTGCAGGTGCTCGGGAGTTCACTTTCTGAGATGGTGCCGATCACAGTCAGGGGCCTTTCTCTGTCATTTGACGTCCTGTTCTTACTAGGAAGATGGGCTTCTTATCCCTACATACGTAAGCTATTACAATCTGGTTACTTTTTAAAAAACATGTTCACTCCCTCACCAGTGTGGCTAAGTTGGTGGGGCATCGTCCTGCAAAGCAAAAAGTCACCTGTTTGATTCCCAGTCAGGGCACTTGCCTGGGTTGAGGGTTAGGCCCATTGTTGGGGTGTGTGTGAGAGGCAATTGATAGATCTTTCTCTTTCACATTGATATTTCTCTCCATCCCTTTCCCTCTCTCTAAAAAAATAAATAAAATCTTTTAAAAATATTTTCTTTACATACATTTTAAATATACTTTTTAAAGATTTTATTAATTTTTTTAGAGAGAGGGAAGGGAATGTGAAAGAGAGGGAAACATTGATGTGAGAGAGAAACATCAATTGGCTGCACCTCATACGTGCCCTGACTGGAGGGCCAAACCTGCAACCCAGGCATGTGCCCTGACTAGGAACCAAATTAGCGACCTTTTGCTTTGCAGGATGATGCCCAATCCACTGATCCAAACCAGTCAGGACTAAATAAATAAAATCTTAAACAAACAAAAATATTCACACATTGTAGAGCAGAGATTAGGATCTTGGGATTGATGAGGATGATGTTCTGCTTGTCTGGCGCAGAGGCACAGCCATTTTATGTTACCAAGGACATGCTTTGCGTTTGTTCTTTTCCCCTGTGAAGAGGCCAGTCCTTCAGAGCGGGTACTGAAGGCAGCCACTCTTGCCTCCCTGCCTGGTGGTGTAGAGTGCTGTACCCTACTCATTTCCAAATGTAATTAACATGTGGTTTTACCATTCTGAGCCATCATGATACCCCAGGAAACTACAAAAAAATAGTGGCAGACCAGGGTTTTTCAAGAGAGCTTATCTTGGAAAGCTGCCATGGTTTCATTTCTTTTAATGTTACACTCACTCCTTTGTATGAGGCTTTATTGTGGAGGGCACTAAAAACAGAAAAACTATACACACACACTTAGATTTTTTCATCTCATCCTGCGCTTTCTCCCAGACCCGCTGAGCACATTGCTGGTTTGAGCTGCGTGTGCGCAGCCATTCAAGTGTTCTACTTCCACTTTGAGAAAGGACTGAAATACCCTTCTCCCACTCTGCCACTTCACACCTGCATTTGTGTGGCCTGCTATCCACGGAACTGTGAACATCATGACTGTAGAAACCTCTGGGAAATTGTTGCTGACTTAATTATGTATAAAATGCAAAGCAAATATGAATAATGTGCCTTGAAAACAGAAGAAACAACACAACAGAATTGGTGTCAAACCACCTGTATTCTTGCTCCAAGGCATTGTGCTCTTGGATGTATTAGGAAATCTTGTTGTATATAAGAACTTCCACCTGCAAAAAAATTAATATAAACAGGACTTCCCTTGGAGGGTTGTTACAACAGATGAGTTACCAATGGAAAAGCTCAGGATAGAACCTAGAATATGTGCTGACTGTGAAGAAGAGCTGGCAGACTCTGCCTCTTAGAATCTCACTGTCCAATAACTGATAGGGCCTACTTGTGTGCTGTTCGAGGAAGATGTGTTCTTACATATGCTTTATCTCTTCAATAGGCTGAGTACTCGGAATTGGTTGAAACATTACTGTCAAGTCAGCAAGACCCTATTATTTAC
Source organism: Furipterus horrens (assembly GCF_987537825.1). Lineage (NCBI taxonomy): Eukaryota > Metazoa > Chordata > Mammalia > Chiroptera > Furipteridae > Furipterus > Furipterus horrens. Next base: position 85,336,715 of record NW_028327174.1, read on the forward strand.
CAGAGATTAGCAGATGCCTTCAACAAGCTCACTGCAAGCAGCACCCCTCCTACGCTGGATCGGAAGCAGAAGATGGCCTTCCTAAAGAGTTTAGAAGAGTTTATGGCAAATGTCGGTGGTCTCCTATGTGTAAAATAAAGAACAAAACTCTATGCTTAATTTAGATCCTTTTTGCAAAGTGCACTGAATTGCTAAAAGTTTGACTTGAGTCTTGTCCTGTCCTCAGTTCCTTGGCCATTGGGGTTTGGGAGAGCTTGGCAGTTTGACATGTAACCAATGCGGTGAGACAGGAGAGCTCACCTCCAATCAGCATCTGCTGTTAGGTGACCACAGTTGTTCTCTAGGTTTTGAATGGTGATTTAACCTTTTCAAAATGAAATTTCATATATATGCAAACAGATAGGGGCACCATGAAATTATGTTCAGTGCCTTTTCCCCCTTTGTCAAATGTTAGGTGGCTAGCCAAAGTTTAGAATTTTCTTCATTAATTATTGGGCGGATATAAGATTGTATATTTGGTGATGTTTCTCAGACGTTTTCTGTCAACCACCTGCAGTGCTGAGGAGCTAGGGCCAGCAGGAGGCTCTCAGAGCCAGAATTTCTGTTTGTGGGCCCTGGAATTCTTCATTTAATAAACTTCTCTCCTCTGCTACTCCAAAAGTTTTGAATCAGTGTAAGAGATGCTGAAAACTCGGAAAAGGCTTTGTTCTTTGGTGCTTTTCCTCCCAGTGATTCAGTTTTGAGTTTGGCCAGGAGGGAAGGCATTGGTTCGCAGGTGTTAGCTGGCCTTGTAACATTGACTGGTCTGGCAGCTTTTGTGGAATACAGGTCTCTAGTCAGACTCTGATGCCTGAACTTGAGGAAAATATGTGTATATTTTTGTTCCCTACAAAATACTTTAGGAACTGTAGCCATTTCATTGCCTTAATTTTAAGGACAAAAAAAAAAAAACAAAAAATCTGTTTAGTAAGAAATGCAGTCTTGATGCTTCAGAATTGGTTAGGATGTAAGCTCCTCTGAACTTAGTGCCCTTTTTGTGGTGTATTTATGTGGGTTTGTGAGAGAAATGGAGGCTCATCCATATGTAGTCTAACTCTTTTCACGATGTTTCTGTCCAGCCTCTTAGCCATGGCTATAGTATTCTACTCTGAATGGCTTGCTTAAGCAATAAGTATTTTAAAGGGTGGGAGTGACTGCTGCAGATTTTAGACATTGGGGCATAATGGGCAATAATTATGTTAGATTGGATATTTCTTCATTTCACGGGAGCCATGTAAATTTAAAAGAGAGAAAAGTCCATTTTGACCCTCTAGTTTATTGATTCTAATCAGGATTTTACTGCTGCCATGCTCCCCGTAAATTCTGGAAATACAAGCTAATTTATAAACCGCAGGCATATGAAACCTGCCCACTGTCATGTCAAAGTCACATGGCACAGTGACATTGTTTTGGGGGGTGGGTGTCCTGCTGTGCTCTTGATATTGATACCTCTGTGCTCAACTGTCCCTGGAATGTGGTGTTGCTATCTGGATTGCATGTAGCACAAGCACCCTCACAGTGATGCTGTATGAAACTGTATAACTGCTATTAAGAAGTAAAGTCATCAGAATAGCTTGGCATGCTACCTTAGACATGTATCAATGCAGAGCTGGAGCCAGAGCTTTGAAGACCATTTCTCTTAGTTGTCACCAGTGGAGTGGGAGCAAAATCATCTTAAAACAGCTAGGAAAAAATTAATGTCACTCTTCATGAAATAGACATTGTGTTTTAAAAAATACTTTAAACCATTCATTTATTTTTATATTTTTCCTGTTTTTCCCCTTAACAAACCTTGAAGTCATGGCACCAGTAATCACTGTTTTGCATCGTTCTTGGTGTGGTTGTCTCTCAGCTCCTCACTCCTGCTCAGTGGTTGTAAGTCACACATAGCTGTGTGTGATGAGTGTAGTCCCTTTACCAAAGGACACTGGGACATGCAACTGATTGACTAGGTCCACTGGCTTTGACAAAACTGTAATCAAGTTTTTTAAAACAAAGAAATAGGAAAGAGTTGCCTTGGAAAGTAAAAAGGCAACTGTTACCTAGATGGAAATGTGCTAAATTTGCCCAGATGCTGTTAATACTGTAGTGTCATTAGATGGCTTTTAATAAAAACAAAATGTACTTCAGAGTGGACCAAATAAGCCTTCAGATATCACCAGAATGTGATTAGTGATAAACAGGGAAAAAATAGGCAACACTTTTTTTAGGTAATGGGGACACCACTTAACTGCCGCAGGTAGACTCTAGGTGTTTGTGTGTGTGTTTTCCTGATTGGTATTTGTTTAGATTGGGTTTTTAAAAATTTTGTCCAGATTTTCTTTAGCTATGCTATTGGGCTTTTCATTTTCATTTTGTTTTGTTTTAATGCTCTCAGCCCAGTGGGAGTTAAGAACACTGGCTTAAATTTAGTAAATTGATTTTTAGTATTAAAACTGATTGTTAAGTTGGCCAAAGAGTTTTAAAAAACAAAATGTTATTTGTGCCCCTCCCTTTTTATACATGTTAAAGGGATACTGTCAAGTATTTGATTTTTTTTTTAAAGGATTTTGTGTTATATGAAACTTATGTTCATATTATAGTAACATTTAACCTCTAGTTTTTAGTTCATTCTTTCTTTGATTTTATTCTCCTGGGCCCATTTGTTTCCTGAGGCACAATCTCTGTGGACTTCGTACTTTTACATTTGGTATCCATGTAACAGTACCTGTCATTATACTATTGTAGCTCTGTCACAAGGATTGCGTTTTTTATGGTTCCTCTGGATTCGTGGCTGTCTGGGCAGCTAAACGACTTGACAGTACTTTACAGTGTCCTTTTCACTGTTAATTGGGTCTTTCTTGCTATCTTTTAATTTGTTGGAAGACAATAATAGTATGTTAACATCACTGCATTGAGTTTTCTTCTGGTATAAAGTGTGACATTTTATGTAAAAAAAGACTTTGCAATCTTTATCAAACCAATTTTAAGAACTTAATCTTATTTCATTGTAAGCCATGTATCTAATTATATTACATTATTCTGTTTAGATGATACAATTTTCACAATTTTCATTTCAAAACCCAGCATCTGCATAATCCTTAGTAATACTCTCCTTACTATCTTTGATTGAACTTTCTCTTTTACAAAAAATGTTGAGTCTGTATTTGTAATGTTACCGTATTTCTCATTTCTGTTAATACTTGTATGAACCCCTCAAGTATTGAAGGAAACTAGCTGTTGATTTCAAGTCTGACTGTCCTAGAAAACTGTCAATTGAACCTTTAAAACACTCTTTTTGTCTGTTATAATTTTACTTGTTTCAGTTTGCCACCTCTGTCATTAGAGGTGATTGTCATTAGACCTTACTAAGTTAGCTGACTGATGGATAATTATCATTACTGGTTCCTGAATAAAATATTAACTGTTAAGTCAGAAGGAACCTCAAACTTCTTAGGTTTTTTTTTTTTTTTTTTTCTAGAGAATAAGAAATTGATTTGGATATGAGTTTTTAACAAAACTTTCTATAAAATCTACAAAACAACAGCTAATTTGAGGAGATGATAATGTTTTAAATTATTTTAAAATATTGAGTGTATATCCTCTGACTTGGTAAATAACTGTGTTCTGAAAACACTGCATTTCAGACTTGTTTAAAAATTGGTTTTCTAAAATTTAAAAATGTCCAAAGTAGGTATATTGCCAAGCTTAAATTGATATGAAGTGCCATGGTTGAAGCTGAACTTTAAACATTTTAATTTAGATGTAACTTGTGAAGTATTTTTGGTCAGTTATAATGGAAACACATGACATATTTAGCCAAAGAATATATTTGGTTCAGGTAAAGGTACAAGCTTAATAATGGGCACCCACTCTGCCCTAGAGGACTGGAGGAGTGATCTGTTTAGGACCTCTAGCTCCCTAAGTCTGTGAAGGCTGAGCTACTCTTAAGTTGGTGGTGGTGATGGAAGGAGTGGCTTGCACATTAGTGTCCTTAGGTTCATATGCACACCTGCTTTGTTGTTACCCCTTGGGGTTTGCTGCTCCATCTGTTCCCACGCCTTCCCAGCAGTGGAGAGGTTTTCTCCTTTTCAGTCTGTATTTTTAGGCCTCAGCTATTGGGAACTGTCAGGTGTGTACTAATAGCTTACATTCTTAGCCTGAAATTAAATACTGCACCTGCACTATGCACCTAATAGGAATGTGACCTCAAGTGTGTTCTGAGCTTAGGCTTTCTGGTGTGGTGTCATCCATCACATAAAATTATGACAGATTGCAAATATTGGTGTGGCTGCCATTTCAGCACATGTAAAAATTTTTAAAATTTATAAATATTAAAATTTTAAACTTACACTAAGACTTCGGTTTCTGGGAGAGACCCAGGGACAAGTATACTGTTTTAACCATTTACCTCTATTAACATTACTAATGAAGGTATAATGTTGCATTTAATTTTTCAAAAGATGCTACAATACAATTTTAGGAAATAAATCAAGGCTATGTATTGAGCCAGTTAAAAGCTGAATATCAAATTGATAAAATTTTATTTGTATTTTTAAATCCATAAATGGGAGTTAATATGTGTCTTTTAACTAAATATTTTTATTACATTTTTGTTTTGACTGTGTGTGATTTGTTCATGGGTATTTAGCTATCTTAATGCTGATTAAAATGGTACTAGTTTGTTTACCATCATAGGATGATTGACACTGCAGACATTATACAATTACAAATAAAGTTTTTAAAATCCTGACATAACCTGTATAGATAAAATAAAGATTTGCATTACCTTCTGGGAGAACACCCAGTTCTAACAGAATAGCCAGGATTTAGAAAGGAAAAGTTTTGTTTATATTCTGTAATATTTAGTATATTTATTTTTGTGTCAGCTTATAGACTTAGAAACATATTCAGAGTTATTAAATAATTGGATTTGGAACATAGTTGTAGTAAATAATTATAATGGTTTGGGTCATTCTTTTTCACCTTTCAGGGAAAGTGAAAAATTACCATTCTGCTGTGTCAGGCAGACTTTCATTCTTTACCTAATCTTAAATCTTGTAAACATATGCAGTGAAAAGGTAATTTTTTTTTATGTTAGAAAATGAGTTTTTAAAATACATTGATTTTAAACTTGCTTTTGCTTTGAATATACATTAATTTATAACGTTATTTCTTAGGTTCTTTTGAGATTTGGTTCTGCTCCAAGAGTGGCTAAAGAAAATTTAGGTTTAAGAGGACGAAGCAGAGTTGTATTGAGTTTTCATTTTCCCTTTCTAATTATTAAGGGCAGGACCTGGGATACAGTATAATCATCTGTTACTTGAGAGAGCCATAGATGATTTTAAAGGTCCCAAATACAAAAATCTGGTATTGTTTAAATATAGTTTATAGATTATGTTGTTCCAGTAGTCCCAATTTTTTTCCCTTTGCTCCCCTCTGCCCAGTAACCCCCTTTCAGCAATCCCACTCCCCTTAGTTCATATCCATGGGTCGTGCATATAAGTTCTTTGGCTTCACCCTTTTCTATATATATATATTTTAATATGCTTTATTGATTATGCTGTTACAGTTGTCCCAATTTCTTTTCCCTTTGTTCCCTTCCACCTAGTGACCCCCTCCCTCCAGTTGTCCACTCCCCCTTAGTCCATGCCCATTGGCTGTACATATGGTTCTTCTCAACATCTTCCTGTCTACTCCACTCCCTTGTACTATGCTTTGTAATTCCTGTACCATCTCCCATCCCTTCCCCCATTCCCCTCCCCACTGACCTCCCTCCATAATGTTCCCCATACCTATAATTCTTTTCCCACTCTTATTGCCTACCTAGTTTGCCTTTGTTTCGATTCCCTAAGCTTCTGTTGTTGGTTATTGTGATACAATTTGCATTTTAATGTTCATAGTTTTGATCCTCTTTCTTCTAAACAAGTTCCTTTAACATCTCATATAACAGTGGTTTGGATCTAATGAACTCCTTCAGTTTTACTTTGTCCTGGAAGCACTTTCTCTGCCCTTTTATTCTGAATGACAACTTCGCTGGATAAAGTAATCGTGGTTGTAGGTTTTTGCTTTTCATTCCTCTGAATATTTGCCAGTCCCTTCTTGCCTGCAGAGTTTCTTTTGAGAAACCAGCTGAGAGTCTTATTGGGACTCCTTTGTATGCAGTTCTCTTCTCTCTTGCTGCTTTTAAGATTCTCTATATTCTTAATTTTTGACATTTTGATTATAATATGTCTTGGTGTGGTTCTCTCTGGGTCCAGTTCTTTTGGAACGCTCTGCTTCCTGGACCTGTAAGTCTATTTCCTTCCCCAAGTTAGGAAAGTTCTGCTTCATTATTTTTCCACATAATTTTTCAATTTCTAGTTCTTCTTCACCTTCTGGCAGCCCTATGATTCGGATGTTGGCCCGCTTATAGCTGTACCATAGGTTTCTGAGCTGCTCATTTTCCTCACTTTTCATTTCCTCTTTCTGCACTGCTTGACTGTTCTTTCCGTATGTTCCAATTCATTGATTTGATCCCTGGTTTTCTTTCCCTCACCGCTAGTTGCGTATGTGTTTTTGTTCATTTCAGCAGCACTAGCCTTCATTCCTTCCCTGTTTTGTTTAAGATCTGCTGTTAGGTCTGAAAGCATTCTTATAACCAAAGCTCTGAACTCTGCCTCAGAAAGATTTCCTATCTGCTGCTTCTTTAGATTAAATATTTGCTGTCTGGTCAGCTGCGTTACAGGGATCTCTATCATGATCTATGCCATCCTGACAGTTTTGTGTTTACCTTTGATTCTTGGGCGGGGCTGTCACGCTTCCTATGCTATAGGGGGCGGAGCCCTGTGCACTCGTCACAACAGGGCGGCCCTTCTCAACACGCTGTGGCGTTTTCTGTGGGGGTAGGGTTGGGGGGTCCAGGATGGATTCCTGCCACTCTCTGAGAGGCTGGGATCCTCCTCCTCCGTCCCCGCCTCCTCCTCCATCCCCACCCCCTCTGGGCCTCACAGTCCAAGACAATGGGAGTCTGCCTTCCTCGGCATTGGAATAACAAGCTGATGGGCCTGGTCTGCAGCTGGGGGTGCTCCCCAGGTGCTTCTCGCCTCCCCTTAAATACGGGTATCTGCTTACTGCTGTCCTGCCACCATTGCTGCTGTTGCCGCTGCCAGAACAGCCTGACCTCTCCGCTCCAACTTCGCCCCTCCTATTTGGACGAGCACTACTTCTTTATAACTTCATACATTGGACTTTCCATTTATTTTATGGAACTTCTGGTTATTTCTTGTTTTGCGGTAGTTGTTTTCCTTCTTAGTTTTGGAGGGAGACAGAGCATGTCAGTCTAGGTCTCCATCTTGGCTGGAAGTCTCCTGTGTGTGTTTGCCTCTATCTTAGGGAGAGCTATCGCTCCTGTTAGGTTTAAGGGGCGGAGCCTTAGGGATTCGTCAGTACAGGCCAAACTGTTTGACTACATTGTGGCCCTGTATGTGGTGGAAGGGTCTGAGAAGGAACAATGCCACTTGCCGAGCACTCGCCCCTTTTCCAGGCACTTCTCGCACTTTCATATGGGACTGGTGCCTCTCTAGCTGCTTCCCTGGCTGACGTTCCCAGAGTGGATGGTTCTGCAGACGTTCTAGGACTGTGGGGGCCCTTTAAACAAGTGGGCTCTGCTAAGAGACTGGTGGGTTCTGCCTCCGCCCCAACTGCCACTGGTTTGCACAGTCAAATGCAATGAGGCTTGATTTTCCACAGTGCAGGGACTGTGAGCTGCTAGGTCCGGTGAGGAGCCGGGAACAATCCCCAGGTGTCTCTCCTGGCTTTTTAAAACATGTAACTGTGCTTTCCATTGGCCTGCTGCTGCTGCCGCTGCTGCTGCTGCCACCACACCGCATCCTCTTGCCTCGGCTCTGCCCCCTCTACCTGTCTGGATATTTTTCCTTTATAACTTTGTTTCCTGGACTTCCATGCAGTTTGATTTTCTGGAACTTCTGATTGTTTCTAGTTTTGAGGTAGTTGTATTCTTTCTTAGTTGTAGAGGGAGATACAGCGTGTCTGTCTAGGTCTCCATCTTGACCAGAAGTCCTCCTATATTATTCTTAACTTTCCCCTATTTTGTACCAACCAATTATGCTTCTTAATCCCTGCACCATTTCCCCATTTCTCCCCCCTTCCCCCTCCTAGCTGATAACCCTCAAAATGATGCCCCCACCTATAATTCTGTTCCTATTCTGTTTTGCTTAGTTGGATTTTGTTCATGTTTTTTAGATTTAGTTGTTGATAGTTGTGAGTTCTCATTTAAATATTCATAATTTTTATCTCTTAAGTCCCTTTGACACTTCATATAATAATGGCTTGGTGATGAACTCTTTTAGCTTTACCTTATCTGGGAAGCACTTTATCTGCCCCTCCATTCTAAGTGATAGCTTTGCTGGGTAGAGTAATCTTGGTTGTAGGTCCTTGCTTTTCATCACCTTGAATACTTCTTGCCAGCTCCTTCTTGCCTGCAAAGTTTCTTTTGAGAAATCACCTAATAGTCTTATAGGCACCCCTTTGTAGGTAACTCTCTGCTTTTCTCTTGTTGATTTTAAGATTCTCTGTTTATCTTGAACCTTTGGCATCTTAATTATGATGTCTCTTGGTGTGGTCCTCTTTGGGTCTAGCTTGTTTGGGACTCTCTGTGGTTCCTGGACTCGTATGTCTATATCCTTCGCCAAATTTGGGGAGTTTTCTTTCATTATTTTTTCACACAAGTTTTCAATTGTTTGCTCTTCCTCTTCTTCTGGCACCCATATGGTTCAGATGTTGGCACATTTAAAGTGCTCCAGAGGTTCCTAAGCCTCTCGTTTTTTTCAGTTCTTGTTTCCTCATTCTGTACTGGTTGACTTATTTTTCTTCCTTATGTTCCAAATCATTAATTTCAACCCCGGTGTTCTTCCTTTCACCATTGGTTTTGTGTGGATTTTCCTTCGTTTCATTTTGCATAGCCTTCACTCTTTCCCTTATGCGTTTGCTGTACTTAAGCATATCTGTCAAGCCTGTGAGCATCTTTTATCACCAGTGTTTTGAACTCTTGAGTCTGTTAGTTTGACTATCTCCTTGCTACTTATTTCTCCCACTGGAACCTCAATCTGTTCCCCCTTTTCTGTCTCCTCATCTTGACAGGCTCTTGTGTGTGTTTGCCTCTTCAGTCTTAGGTAGAGCTGTCGCACTTTTTACGTTGTAAGTGTTACAGAGTAAAAGAGGGTTCTTTCACATGGCTCCTTGGTGTAAAACCCAACAACTAGTGTTGAGGAAAACAGGTCTTTATTTACAATATTCCAACTTGGGGAGGGCAGAGAGAGCACTTCAGCTCAGAGCCCTGTTCTCCCACAGGACCCAGAACTTCCCTTGCTCCTGAAAAGACTAGAAGCCAAAAACATGTCCAGAAGTTCCCCATCCCTTATCTGTCAGCTGTCTCCTTCAGGATCTAGGGTACGATGTCATCAGCCTCTGTATAACAGTCCAGGAAAACATGTGCCATGTTGCACTGGATCACACATGGTTCTCCCTTTCAAAGCAGCATGGAGTTCTCCTTTCCTTTCAAAGCTGCATGGTGTTCTCTCTTTTCAAAACCACATAGAGATCTAGCAAAAAATGTCTGCCGCCTATATTTTAAATCCCTTACTGCGTCCTGTAACCATTCACAGAAGCTTGCGCAGGCTCTATGTGCTCTTTATGCACCATTCCGTGGTCACAACACCTCCCATCTTGGGGCCTTGGAAGAACCAAAGCCATTTGCATAACTGAGACACTAAGCTACTAGCCATAGTCATGCAAAGGCATCTTAAAAGCCTTTTCCCCATCCCCCAACTTGCAGGATCTGGGGATTTTTAGAGGTCCCCACTCTTAACATAAGGGGCAGAGCCTTAGGTATTCATCAATACAGGGAAACCCATTACACCACATTGTGGCACTGTATGTGGGGGAGGGGTCTGAGAGGGAACAATGCCACTTGCTCAGCACTCACCCCTTTTCCAGGCACTTCTCCCACTTCCGTATGGGACTGGTGCCTCTCTAGCTGTTGTCCTGGCCATCATTCCCAGAGTGGTTGGGTCTGCAGATGTTCTCAGACTTTGGGGGGCCCTTTAAACAAGCAGACTCTGCTGAGAGACCGGTAGTTTCTTCCTCTCCCCTCCCCCACCCCCCATCCCTGGTTTGGACAGTGAGAAGCAATGAGGCTATTTTCCTTGGCGCTGGGACCATGAGCTGGGCTGGTGCTGTGAACGCTCCCCAGGTGTCCCTCCTGACTTTAAAATGTGTGACTGAGCTTTCCACTGACCTGCTGCTGCCGCAACTGCTGCTGCCACCACACCGCGTCCCTCCGCCCCTCCTACCTGTCTGGATGAGTATTTCTTCTTTATACCTTTGTTTGTTGGACTTCCATGCAGCTTGATTTTCTGGAAATTTGCTTGTCTCTAGTTTTGAGGTAGTCGTGTTCCTTCTTAGTTGTGGAGGGAGACACAGCACGTCTGTCTACGCCGATTTAAAAAAATGGTATTGTTTTTTAAAAGACATATTTAGCCCTGGCTGGTATGGCTCAGTGGATTGAGTGCCAGCCTGCAAACCAAAGGGTTGTCAGTTCAGTTCCCAGTCAGGGCACATGCCTGGGTTGTGGGCCAGGTCTCCGGTTAGGGGCGTGTGAGAGGCAACCACATGTTGATGTTTCTCTCCCTCCCTTCCTGTCTCTTAAAAATAAATAATATCTTTAAAAATAAAAGACATCTTTAAAATAATCATGCTCCCTAAAATACAGTTGGTTTATATTGACTGGTTTACAAATGATTTCTTGGTAGGTTGATTAGGTTTGAATTGTTTTGTTTGATTTCTAACCATGGGATTCCAGATTGGGTCAGTGTGCCTTCTTTGTAATCTCAAATGGTAGTTCTATTTTACTGTCTTTTAAAACTAAGGGGAAGTAAAGGGCATACTTGGTGAAATTTATGTGAAAATCTTTCTGGGAGATTCCATACAATACTAATGGCAGCATATCCTCTAAATTCTAGCACATAAATCAATACTCTACTGAACTCTTTCTGTGTAAATAATTCACCCAAAGAAAAAAATTAAAGCACACTGATGGATAAAATACAATAGATACTCAATAAATTTTATTATATTTAATGATTCTAAGAACACATTTTGTTATATTAGGTGTGTCCTCACATAAAGTTTAATATTCTTAAATACTGTGGTAACATCACATCAATAAAATGGGACCATATAGCTCCTACCACAGCCACCATGGTGGTATGGTGATAGAATTCACTATGTTATTTATCTTCTATTTAAACTAGAAAGTTGATCTATTTAAGTCAGGGTTTTAAGTTTCTGCTTAATTTGCTCATTCTATTCTTGCAACAACAAAAAATCCTAACAGTGATTTCCAGAGGGAGTTTCATGTATCACTAATTCTTTTTAATAAGTAAACAAGTTTATTTCCTGTGTGAAGTAAAGGGCTTTGCTACACTCCAGAAGATCTCAATCAGATTTCCTCAGCTTATTTAATAGCCTCTTCTCAAAGCACCGATGGAACTAGAATTCATGAGCACCCTTTGCAACATGGTTATGTTAATTTGAGTAATTTGGTGGTGAAACACGTAAAGAATGGAAGAAAAACATCTAAGTATGTGTTCTTCTAATTATAGATAATTAGTGTCAGAGCAACCTTGCACTGAGAAATCATCCAGAGACCGCTGTGGGAGCAGGCAATGGGTTTATTGAGGGAAAGGGAGGAAGGGAATGGAGTGGAGAGGCAAATTCCTGACGGATTTGAGGGCCCATAGGAGCAAGGGGAGTGGGGAGCAAGGGAAAGGGGACTGCCGGTCTTCTACCTGGGCCCGTAGGAGTCCCACCTGGACATCTTCAGGTTCCCTTTTTAAACTTGCCAATCAGAAATTTCAAGGAGGGTGAGTTTGTTTATTAACACAGTAGGTCATTTGCATCTCATTGCTTTCCCCCCACCAGGTTAGTTAACATATCCTGCGGGTCCCTGGGCTAGGTCTATTAACATATCCTTTGTGAACCCCGACCAGGGCCAGGTTGATGAGCAAAGTCCAGGTGTGCATTCTAGCTGCCTCCATGTTCTTACAATTGGTACTTATGTATATAAAAGTAAAATTGAGTCTAGCTTATCTTTATTTTAAGAGATCTTGTAAATAGACATGCTGCGTCTCCCTCCACAACTAAGAAAGAATACAGCTACGTCAAAATTAGAGACAACCAGAGGTTCCAGAAAATTGAGCTGCATGGAAGTCCAACAAACAAAGATATAAAGAAGAAATACTCATCCAGACAGTTAGAAGGGGCGGAGAGAATGTGGTGTGGTGGTGGCAGCAGCAGGTTGCCGGAAACCACAGTCAAACATTTTAAAAAGTTGAGAGGGATACCTGGGGAGCACTTCCAGCACCAGGCCAGACTGTACAGCTCATGGTCCCATCACTGGGGAAATCAAACCTCATTGCTTCTGACTGTGCAAACCAGTGGGAGTTGGGGTGGAGGAGGAAACTGGGGGTCTCTCAGCAAGAGTCCTTTTTTGTAGGGCCCCTACAGTCCTAGAATATCTGCAAACCCACCCACTTTGGGAACGACGGCCAGGGCAACATCTAGAGAGGCATCAGTCCCATACAGAAGTGGGGAAAGTGCTTGGAAAAGGGGTGAGTGCTGAGCAAGCGGCATTGTTCCCTCTCGGACCCCTCCCCCACATACAGCGCCACAATGTGGTGAAACGGGTCACCTGTACTGATGAATACCTAAGGCTCTTCCCCTTACAACATAATAGGTATCACAGCTCTACCTAAGACACAGAGGCAAACAAACACAGGAGCCTGTCAAGGTGAGGAGACAGAGAAGTATGGTCCAAAAGAGGGAATGGAGCAAGGTTCCAGTGGGAGAACTAAGTGACGAGGAGATAGCCAACCTAACAAATGAGGTGATGGCCAACCTAGTAGATGCAGAGTTCAAAACACTGGTGATAAAGATGCTCATAGGCTTGACAGATATGCTTAAGTACGGTAAACACATAAGAAAGTGAAGGCTATGCTAAATGAAATGAAGGAAAATTACACAAAACCAATGGTAAAAGGAAGGACATCGGGGTTCAGATCAATGATTTGGAACATAAGGAAGGAAAAAACAGCTAGTACAAACTGAAGAAACAGGAATTGAAAAAAATTAGGAGAGGCTTGGGAACCTCTGGGACAACTTTATCCGTGCCAACATCTGAATCATAAGGGTGCAAGAAGAAAAGGAAGAGCAAGAAATTGAAAGCTTGTGTGAAAAAAATAATGAAGGGAAACTTCCTAAACTTGTCGAAGGAAATAGACATACAGTCCAGGAAGCACAGAGAGTCCCAAACAAGCTAGACCAAAGAGGATCACACCAAGGCATAATGAAAATGACAAAGGTTCAAGATAGAAAATCTTAAAAGCAGCAAGAGAAAAGCAGAGTTACCTATAAAGGGATGCCTATAAGACTCTCAACTGATTTCTCAAAAGGAACTTTGCAGGCAAGATGGGACTGGCAAGAATTATTCAATGTGATGAAAAGCAAGGACCTACAACCAAGACTACTCTATCCAGCAAAGCTATCATTTAGAATGGAAGGGCAGATAAAGTGCTTCCTAGACAAGGTAAAGTTAAAGGAGTTCATCACCACCAAGCCATTATTATATGAAATGTTAAAGTGGCTTATTTAAGAAAAAGATCAACACTAGGAACATTAAAATGACAACAAGCTCACAAATATCAACAACTGAATATATTTTAAAAAAAAATTAAGCAAACAACCAGAACAGGAATAGAATCATAAGTATGGGGATCGTTTTGAGGGTTATCAGCTGGGAGTGGGAAGGGGGAGAAATGAGAAAATGGTACAGGAACTAAGAAGCATAATTTGTTGGTACAAAATAGACAGGAAAGTTAAGAATAATATAGGAAAGGGTGAAGCTAAAGAACTTATATGCACGACCCATGGACATGAAATAAGGAAGATGGGATTGCTGGAGGGAAGGCAGGTACTGGGCAGAGGGGAGCAAAGGGAAAAGAAATTGGGACAACTGTAATAACATAATCAATAAAATATACTTAAAAAGAGAGACAGATCTTGCCAACCCTGGCCAGGTGGCTCAGTTGGATCAAGCACTCTCCCCATACTTCAAGGTTGTAGATTCATCCCTGCTTAGGGCATGTAGAGGGGGCAACCAATTAATGAATATCAAAGAGTGGAACAAACACATCAATGACTTTCTCTTAAAAATCAAGTAAAAAAAAAAGATCTTTTCCAAAGTGATCTCCATTTCTTTTTTGGTTTTTTAAATCCTCACCTTAGGACATGTTTGATTGTTGATTGATTTTAGAGAAAAAGGAAGGGGGAGAGAGAGAAATACAGATTGTTTGCCTCCTGTATGTGCCCTGTCCAGGTGTTCTGGCCAGGATCCAACCCCCAACCTTTTGGTGCATCAGACAATGCTCCAACCATCTGAGCCACCCAGCCTGGGCTCTACATTTATTTTATGCACTGTTTCTGAAGAGTAGCAAGATGAACAAAAATCACTTTTGAAAACGCAATTGGAAAATTCCTGAATTAAAATATATTTGAAACCATCTTCTCAAGTCCGGTTTAACTTGTCAAGTAATTTTTTCTTCAAAGAGAATCAAATTGCCTTTGATATTTTAAATATTTCATGGTTTGTAAACACCATTGAATTACAATACAAATATTTTTCCAGGAAAGTTTTAACCGTGTATTACTGTGAGCAGGTTGTCTGAGCAATCAGCACTGTTCGTGGAGGTATAACTGAACTTTCTGATGTCTATGGTCACTTTAATGATAAAAATAACCATAACACACGTTATATGAAGGGAAGTATTGCATTTCACATGCTATGAAAGCAGTTGAAACTTTTAAAGTTTAAAAAGATGTTTCAAACCAGAAATTTGCTTTAACATGACTTTTAAATTACAGGCCAAGGCAGTCTCCTATAATTTTTACAGTTCTCTAAAAAATACACTCCTATAAAAGTTGGTTCCTGTTTCTTCATTAATGTTACTGATTCAAAGCCATCAAAATAAAAGTAATACATGGGTTTTTATAAACCAAGAAACAGTATAATAGAAATTATGGTACTCCTCAAGTTGTAAACCTGTGTTATGTACTATTATTTGGCAAATGAGTCATTTATTTATATCCTCAACTTATGCCAGAAAGGATTTAAGGCAATTCTTCAGAATATATAGAACTGCACGATATGGAAACTGGTAAAGAAAATGAAGGCGAGGAAGACAGGATTGCCTTCCAGATTGGAAAATAAGCGCATCGCTTATGATTTGGTAACTGCCAGGTTTACCAAGTGCTTTCTATGTGCCAGGTACTTTGCTAGAGG
Organism: Furipterus horrens; assembly: GCF_987537825.1. Taxonomy (NCBI): domain Eukaryota; kingdom Metazoa; phylum Chordata; class Mammalia; order Chiroptera; family Furipteridae; genus Furipterus; species Furipterus horrens. The sequence continues at coordinate 85,352,130 of NW_028327174.1, forward strand.
TTTTAATATATACTGAGGAATGCCCTCAACTTGGAAGGTTCTGGGATGTTCACGCAAGTGTCCCATGTTTGGAATTATTTTTATAGGGAAATGCACCTGACTAATAAGATTATTCGCCACATCAGGAGCTGGCCTCATTTCATCGTGAAGACAGCTACCTCTTCTGCTCAGTAAGCAGATGCCACCTTCTTTTGTGTCGGCTCCCGTGAAAATGCGAATAGCTGGACCTAGTAACCACGTAGAGTTGAGCAAAGAAATGTGATTATGGTGGAGGGTCTAAAAAGTTTTTCTAATCCTATGTACAGTATAAGGCCTCTCCTATTTTGATTTCTCTAAGACTGAGCAGACAGCTTGCGGCTCGGTTGGGTGTCCTGCAAAGAGCACATGCCTGGGTGCGGTTCTGGTCAGGGACATACTAGAGGCAGCCAATCGTTTCTCTCCCTCTCTCAGTACCGCCCCCCCTCCTCTAAAAATAAAGTCTTTTTATAGAAAAAGACTTAAGTAGACAGACCGAGGAATCCTTGATGTTTCTTGTATTTCTCTTGAAGGGGATCTAATTAGAACCTTAAATTTGAATTTGAATCAACTACCTTCTTCGGAGGGAACAGCGCCCCACGAGGCAGGGCCTACGCATTGCTAGCGCGGAGCGGGAACACCGATATGCGCAAGCGCGAGCATTCCGCAGCGGGCCGCCTCCACACCCCTGGCTCCCGGTAACTGCCCGCGCGTTGCGGTGAATGGACCCGTGTGGCTGTAGGGTCTGCAGTGCTCTCCGTTTCCCGAAACGTTTGTGAGGTAGGAACAGTCAGCTGTGTATGGACTTGGCCGGCGACCCGCGGAATTCTGTGCAGTGTCCGGGAATGCGGGGCTGGAAGCCCTCCGGTGCTGGAGTCGGAGATTAGACGGTCCCAGGAGGCGTCTGTCTGCGTGGCGACGTCGCGCATTGATGACGTAAAGACAGGCGGCTTCGCCTGTGATTGTCTGGGTTGTAGAGGGAAAGACTGGACACAACTTGTACCCAGTTTCTTAGATTTGAAAACAACAGCGTGAGTAGAGCTTTAGGAGGCGGGATAAGTCCCTCTACGAGGATGGGAAGTAAATGAGCGACCGCGGGCGCTTCCGACTGCGAGTCGGGGGAGGGTCTTCTCCATAGGTGACCGGGGATGTGGGGGGAATCTCGATTAATACTCTATTCGGCACCCACGCCTTCCCAGAATCACCTACAGAGAAGGGGATGGGAGTCACCTTAAATTTAATTCTTTTTACAGCTACGAAAGACAGTTTACTTAAATTGCTCTTTAGAATTAATTTTTTGCACTTAACGTCAACTGGTTTGTTTTTACCGTTTTTACGTTTTATTTCTAAATGACTTAATAACCGGTTTCAAGCTGCAATTTGAAAGCCCTTCTCTAGAGCTGCCACTGTAGAAAATGATTTTTAGTATTAATAAAAATTCAAGTATTTCTGTCTACATCAAGGATATACATGTAAGTGTGTGTCTGTAGGAATGTATATGGACACACACACACACTTTGTCCTTCATGTCTTCTGGGCAGGTCATGCAGCTTTAATCAAGAACAGCTCGTATACTTCAACTCTGCTATGAGACATTGAATTTTAACAGTTGCCCAATTCTTTTTCCAAATGAAAGGAACCTTCAATCCTGAAATATTCAAGAAAAATGAAACCTTGTAGTGGTTTGCAGTGTTTGCTGTGCTGTTTCAGTTTCTCTCAGTTCAGCATCACATAACAGTAATCCGTGGAACTGCCACTTGGAAAAGCCCTAGCTTAATAGGTCCTAGTGTACTTTGCTGGAAATTTATTCTTTTTTTCCAGTAAACTAAAATGACTCATTTCAGTCCTTCAGTACACTCAGGAGCCATCAAACTGGAAACCATTTCAGGCACTCTTTACTCAGAATCAAATCCACAGGTTTCTGCTGATATGTAATAGACACTTAAGAAATTTTTACATGTATTTCTTCCTAGGCCTATCCCTCACTCCCAGAAGAAACCACTATCTTTAATCTTGAGGTTTTTTTTATTCACTTGCTTTTATCTGTATGTTTCTGAACTTCGTGTAAGTCGACTTGGTTATGCTATATATATTTTGTAACTTTGTGACTTACATGTTCTTGAGATTCATTACAATATACTGGTTTGTCAGTAGTGGTACATACCAGGTTTTGTTTTTGTTTGTAGGATTTAAGTTGGGAAGTCTGGACTTTTTGATTTTGAAAAGAAGGAAAAGGTAGCATTAAGAGGCATTTCTCATTTTAAATGGCTACTCTGCATCTTCTGGACACTCCTCCTAGGCCTGGGGAATTCCTCCCCTAAGAGTCTTGCTTTTCCAGTTGCCCTTGGTTGCTGGGGCCTGAGGCCAAGGCTGTATCAGATGCACCCACATAGGCCTTAGAGTACGAAAGGGAAAAAGGGCAATGTGATGAAGATCTTGAATAGTTTTTGCTGACTTTCAACAATCACTTACTGTAAAGTTTAGACACAATGTTTTAAAAAGCAAACAGGATGCTGTTTTTGTACTGAGAATAACTTTTGATTTATAAATGTGTTTGGTTTCTGTGTTGACCACACCCAAGTAGAGGTTTGGCCTTTGATAGGTAACCTGTAAACATTTTCCCAAATGATAGGAAGGTCTGTTATTCATGGAGGGCTTTTAGGCCATACTAACCTCGGGGACAAGAGCTGGGAACTGCCCAACCTGGTGAGCAGTAATTCAGTCAATCATGGCAATGCTATGAAGCCTCACTACAAACTGGACCCTGACACTTACATATGGATGCCAAGAGGGTGGTGCCTCCCGAGGGGAATGGAAGCTTTCTGTTTGAAAGTTCTTGGACTTTGCCTCTTCCTTGGCTGACTCTACATTGTACCCTTTCCCTGTAATAACTGTGAGTGTAATTGCCCTTAGTGGATTCTGTGAGGCTTTCTAGCAAATTACCGAACGTGAAGGTAGTCTGGGGAGCCCCAGAACTAACAGTTGTTGTCGGAGGTATTGGGCAGACATGGCTGTCTTCACTGACTAGGAGGTACCCAAATAAGTAATTGCTTGGCCATCAGTTTCTACAAAAACACCTTATTTTTCTCCCTTTGTTTTACTTCTTCCCTTTCTTCTGTTGTCCCTTTTATTTTATTTTTTAAATTATATTTTATTGGTTATGCTATTACAGTTCTGATATTTCCCCTTTGCCACCTCCACCCAGCACCCCCCACTCCCTCAGGCAATCCCCCCACCATTGTTCATGTCCATGGGTCATGGGTAGGTTCTTTAGCTACTCCATTTCCTATACTGTACTTTACATCCCCATGGCTATTCTGTGACTATCTATTTCTACTTCTTTTTTAAAAATTTAATTTAAGTATATTTTATTATGTCGTTACAGTAATTTCAATTTTTTTTCCCCTTTGCTCCCCTCCACCCAGTAACCCACTTCTTTCCAGAAGTCCCACCCCCCCCTTAGTTCATGTCCATGGGTCGTGCATATAAGTTCTTTGGCTTCACCCTTTTCTATATTATTCTTAACTTCCCCCTGTCTATTTTGTACTAACCGGTAATGCTTCTTAATCTCTGCACCATATCCCCATTTCTTCCCTCCCCACTCCCAGCTGATAACCCTCCAAATGATCCCCATACCTATGATTCTGTTCCTATTCTGGTTTGCTTCATTGGATTTTGTTTTTATTTTTTAGATTCAGTTGTTGATACTTGTGGGTTTGTTGTCATTTTAGTGTTCATAGTTTTGATCTTCTTTTTCTTAAGTCCCTTTGACATTTCATATAATAATGGCTTGGTGATGATGAGCTCCTTTAGCTTTACCTTGTCTGGGAAGCACTTCGTCTGCCCTTCCATTCCAAATGATAGCTTTGCTGGATAGAGTAATCTTGATTGTAGATTCCTTTTCATCACATTGAATACTGCTTTCCAGTCCCTTCCTGCCTGCAGAGTGTCCTCTGAGAAATCAGCTGATAATCCTATAGGCCCCCCCCTGTAGGCAACTCTCTGCCTTTCTCTTGCTGCCCCCAGGACTCTCTCTTTATCTTTCATCTTTGGCATCTCAATCATGGTGCGTCCTGGTGTGGTCCCCTCTGGATCCAGCTCTCCTGGGACCCTCCATGCTTCCTGGACCTGTATGTCCATTTCCTTCCCAAAATTTGGGAAGTTTTCCTCATTTTTTTCAATTCTTGCTTCCTCATTCTACACTGGTTGACTGTTTTTTTCTTCCTTATATTCCAAATCATTGATTTGAACCCCGGTTTCCTTCCCTTCCCCATTGGTTTTGTGTGTATTTTCCTTTGTTTCACTTAGCATAACCTTCACTTCTTCCATTATTCGTATGCCATACTGAAGCATATCTGTCAAGCCTGTGAGCATCTTTATCACCAGTGTTTTGAATTCTTCATCTGTTAGATTATCTCCTCATCTGTGAGGTTGGCTATCTCCTCGTCGCTTAGTTCTCCCACTGAAACCTTGATCCGTTTCTCCTTTTGGGCCATACTTCTCTGTCTCCTTATTCTGACAGGCTCCTGTGTTTATTTGCCTCTGCGTCCCAGGTAGAGCTGTCGCTCGTGTTACGTTGTAAAGGGTGGAGCCTTAGATATTCGTAAGTACAGGGTGACCTGTTTCACCACGTTGTGGCGCTGTGTGTGTGGGAGGAGTCCGAAAGGGAGCAATGACGCTTGACCAGCACTCAGCCCTTTTCCAGGCACCTCTCCCACTTCTGCACCAGCCTGGCACCCCTCTAGCTGCTGCCCTGGCTGTCGTTCCAGAGTGGGTGGGTCTGTGGACTTTCTAGGACCGTGGGGGCCCTTTAAACAAGAGGACTCTGCTGAGACCGGCAGTTTCTGCCTCCACACCAACCCCCACTGGTTTGCACAGTCAGAAGCAATGAGGCTTGATTTTCCCCAGTGCTGGGACCATGTGCTGCAAGGTAAGGTGAGGAGCTGGGAACGCTCCCCAGGTGTCCCTCCTGACTTTAAAATGTGTGACTGCGCTTTCTACCGGCCTGCTGCTGCTGCAGCAGCTGCCACCACCACACCGAGTCCTCTCTGCCCTGGCTCCGCCCCTCCTACCTGTCTGGATGAGTATTTCTTCTTTATATCTTTGTTTGCTGGACTTCAATGCAGTTTGATTTTCTGGAACTTCTGGTTATTTCTAGTTTTGAGGTAGTTGTATTCCTTCTTAGTTGTGGAGGGAGACGCAGCATGTCTGTCTACGCCTCCATCTTGGCCGGAAGTCCCTTTTATTTTTTATAGGTCTTTCTGTGATCCTCTTTCTTATTTTAAAATCGGTCCTTTATTTATCCTATCAATAACACCAGGAGCCTTAGATCACCTAACCAGTGATGTTCAAGTATAAAACGTTCTCTGATTCAGAGAATCTACTGTGAACTAGTTGCACACGGCCGTTGGAGTACCAGAAGAAAGCAAAATGTCTTTAAATACTTATGATAAAAGTTTTGTTCTACAAGGTATAAAAATCTGAAAATCGCAATTGTAAAAACTAAATACTTTTAAAGGGAAACTCTGCATTTGTTTAACTGAAGTTGAATGGAAGATCCCTGTAGATGTTTGATCTCATTTAAATATGTTTCCATTTTTAAAAAAACTCACTTTCAGTTTGGATTTTTGCTGTGAGGTGAACATTTTTTAATTGTTATTTGATGGGAAGAAGCACTTTTACTTATCTGCAGGTCATAGACAATTTGTGAGATGAATGGCTTGGAAGATGATGATGTTCCCGAGCTTTCTTTCCATGCCTTAGCAGCTCTCCAGGAATTTTATGCTGAGCAGAAGCAGCACAGTGACCCAGGTGGGGATGACAAATACAGCACTGGGAGGATAGAAGAGAACTGGGTGAGTAAATGCATTCCATATCTACCAGGAAATATTGGTGTAGAATCTGCTCTGGACCTAGTCCAGTGTTTGTCTATATACTACTTGATAACAAAGTATGTCAACTGCTATTTGGGAGCTGATAATCTACTTGTGGAACTAGGACAGAAAGCAGTCCAGGAGTAGTTTAAGATGGTGTAAATGCAGGTTTTCCTGGTGCTGAACTCTCAGGCTGGTTGGCGATTAGCAGATGGGACTTTTCAGACAGGGGAATGGCATGTTGTTATGTCCAGCACAAAGCTGGGACTCCTTCCTGTACACAGCCTCACTCTGTTGGATTTTATGCAGACCAGCAATCCTGTGGCAAGGGCAAAGTATCATGGAGATAAATGGTGTAACTGAACTTAAACATGTAATGAAACATTAATGAAAGGGGCTTCAGACAATATTAATAGTTTCTGGTGCATAGTTTGTATTTTAATTGTATTTTATGGGTCCAAACAAAAATAGAAAGTAGAAGAGAAAAATAACGAGTTGAGGGACACTCGTAAGCTAAGCTGAGATGTAGAAATTTAAATTTTTTGAAGGACATAATTAAAAAATAGAAGAAGCTTGAATTTTCTATGACTCCCCTAGATAATAGATTTGTCTTTCTCCATCTGCTTTGTATGTTTGTTGGGTTTTTTATTTTTTTATAGTCTTTTACATTTAATAAAGTTTGGGTTTCTTACATAAATTTTTCCTATTTACCATCTGTTTGAAACTGACCGTGATAAAAATGTTTCTTTCCATTACTCTGAATGTTCCACCTATGCAAAGCCTTACTGTTTGCTTCTTTGTGTTTTTCTAGCTGGTGCTTCTGTTAGTGAGTAAAACATCAGAAACCTGAAGAGCTGCAGTATTCTTGAGTAGTCTATCTCTTTCACTTTACTTCTGCTTAATTTTTTGAATACTGTTCTCTCTTCTGGATTTATGATATGTCAGTAACACCACTGGTCCCTGGCACTGCAATTAGGGGGAGAAACGGGCCTATTGCATTGCAGAGGAATCCACTTTTTCCATTAAAATAAGACTTAATTTATATGTGTGAGTAGATAATTAAGAATCACTAGAAGTTTAAAAGGAAGTAATCAGCATGTATAGAAGGAGCAAGATGAAAAACAAACTTGATCCTGAGGGGAAAACAAATTATTCAGGAAACATTGCTCAGGTCAAGTGCCACAGAAAAGGGGTAAGGACTGGGCATCTTTGTGGTGTCCTTTAAGATATTCTCCAGTCCTCTATATTTGTACTTTTGTTAGTTGATAGTTGAATCTAGTAGCTAAATCAGATTCAGAGTTAGTATTTTTTGGGGAGCAGAACTCATACACAGTAGGGGTGTGTTGTTCCATCAGGAGAAAGGTTGATTGCTTGTCTCCTAAACAACCAGTGGTACAAAGTGCCTCCATTTCAAAATTAGTTTAGGGCCTTCTATTAATTTATTTGTTTTTTTTAATTGTGTTTTTCAATTGCAGTTTACGTTCAGTATTATTTTGTATTAGTTTGAGGTGTGCAGAATGGTGGTTAGATAATCATATACTTTCATAGTGGTCTTCCTGATATTTCCAGTACCCACCTGGCAGCATACATAGTTATTACATTATTGACTATATTCCCTGTGCAGTACTTTACATCTCTGTTACTATTTTGTAACTACCAACTTATATGTTTTAATACCTTCATCTTTTTCACCCAACTTCCTCCCTCTGAAAACCATCAGTCTCTTCTCTGTATCTATCAGTCTAATTTTTTTTTTTTTTTTGGCTATTTATATTGTGTTATATAGATTCCACATATAAGTGAAATCATATGATATTTGTCTTTTTTGTCTGACTTATGTCACTTAGCATAATACCTTCTAGATCTAACCAGGCTGTCCTAAATGGTAAGATTTCATTCTTTTTTATGGCTGAGTAATATTCTATTACATATATGTACTACAGCTTTTTTATCTACTTTTATCTACTTGGGTTGCTCCCATAGCTTGGCTATTGTAAATAACATTGCAGTGAACACAGGGATATGTGTATTGTTTTGAGTTAGTGTTTTGGGTTTCTTTGTATACATACCCAGAATTAGAATCACTAGGTCATAAGGCAAATTCCATTTTTAATGTTTTGAGGACCCTCCATACTGTTTTCCATGGTGGCTACACCAATCTGCATTCCCAGTCAACAGTGCACGAGGGTTCCCTTTTCTACACATCCTCACCAACACTTGTTGTTTGTTGATTTATTGATGACAGCCATTCTGACAGGTGTGAGGTGATATCCCATTGTGGTTTCAATTTGCATCTCTCTGATGATTAGTGACATTGAGCATCTTTTCACATGTCTATTGACCCTCTAGCTGTTCTCTTTGGAGAAGTGTCTATTCAGGTCCTCTGCTGGCTTTTTAATGAGATTGTTTTTTTTTTTTTTTTTTGATGTTGAGTTGTATGAGCTCTTTATAAATTTTGGATATTAACCCTTTATTGGATGTATCGTTGGCAGATATGGTCTCCCATTCAGTGGGTTGCCTTTTGATTTTGTTGATGGTTTCCTTTTCTGTGCAAAAACTTCTAGGTTGATGTAGTCCAATTTGTTTATTTTTTCTTTTGTTTCCCTTGCTCAAGCAGGTATATAAGAAAATATATAGCTAAGAGAAATGTCAGAGATTTTACTGCCGGTGCTTTTTCAAAACATTTTATTTATTTTTAGAGAGAAGGGGAGGGAGGAAGAAAGAGAGGGAAAGAAACATTGATATGTGTGAGAAACACCTATCAGTTGCCTCCTGCACATCCCCAGACGGGGACCTGGCCTACAACCCAGTCATGTGCCCTGACCTAGAATCAAACTGGCTATCTTTCAGTTTATGGAACGATGCTGAACCCATGGAGCCACACCAGTCAGGGCATGCCTATGTTTTCTTCTAGGACTTTTATGGTTTTGAGTCTTAGATTTAAGTCTTTAATCTATTTTGAGCTTACTTTTGTATATGATGTAAAAAGGTGTCTAGTTTTATTATTTTTTTTTGCATGAATCTGTCCAAGTTTTCCAACACCATTTATTGAATAGACTGTCTTTACCCCATTATATGTTCTTGCCTCCTTTGTTATATATTTATTGACCATATAAGTGTGGGTTTATTTCTGGGCTGTCTATTCTGTTCCATTGATCTATGTGCCTGTTATGATTACTATAGCCTTATAATATAGTATGATACCAGGTAGTGTAATTCCTCCAACTTTATTATTCTTTCTCAAGATTGCTGTGGCTCTTTGGGGTCCTCTATGGTTCTATAGAAATTTTTGAGTTATTTGTTCAAGTACTGTGAAAAATGCCATTGGTATTTTCATAGAAATTGCACAGAATATATAGAATGTTTTGGGTAGTATGGACATTTTAAAAAATATATTTTATTGATTATGCTGTTACAGTTGTCCCAATTTCTTGTCCCTCTGCGACCCTCCACCCAGTGACCCTCCCCTCCAGTTGTCCCACCCCCTTAGTCCATGCCCATTGGTTGTGCATATAGTTCTTTTCTTTTCTTTTTTTTTTAAATTTTTTTGGTTTTTCAATTACAGTTGTCCCATATAGTTCTTTTCAACATCTTCCTGTCTACTCCACTACCCCCTACTATGCTTCTTAATTCTAGCATCATCTCCCTCCCTTTCCCCCATTCCCCCTCCTCGCTGACCTCTCCCCAATATGTTCCCCATTCCTATAATTCTTTTTCCACTCTCGTTGCCTACTTAGTTTGCCTCTGTTTTGATTCCCTAGCTTCTGTTGTTGGTTGTTGTAATACAGTTTTCATTTTAATGTTCATAGTTTTGATCCTCCTTCTTCTAAACAAGTCCCTTTAACATCTCATATAACAGTGGTTTGGATCTAATGAACTCCTTCAGTTTTACTTTTTCCTGGAAGCACTTTCTCTGTCCTTCTATTCTGAATGACAATTTCGCTGGATAGAGTAATCATGGCTGTAGGTTTTTGCTTTTCATTCCTTTGAATATTTCTTGCCAGTCCCTTCTTGCCTGCAGAGTCTCCTTTGAGAAATCAGCTGATAGTCTAATTGGGACCCCTTTGTACATAATTCTCTTCTTCTCTCTTGCTGCTTTTAAGATTCTCTCTTTAATTTTTGACATTTTGATGATAATGTGTCTTGGTGTGGTTCTCTCTGGGTCCAGTTTATTTGGAAGTCTCTGTGCTCCCTGAAGCACAGAGACTTATAAGTCTATTTCCTTCCCCAAGTTAGGGAAGTTCTGCTTCATTATTTTTTCACATAACTTTTCAATTTCTAGTTCTTCTTCACCTTCTGGCAACCCTGTAATTCAGATATTTGCTCTCTTATAGTTGTCCCAGAGGTTTCTGAGCTTCTCCTCATTTTTCTCACTTTTTGTTTCCTCTCTCTGCACTGGTTGACTGTTTGTTCCTTCCCTATGTTTTGATTTGTTGATTTGATCCCTGGTTTTCCTTCCCTCACAACTTGTTTTGTATGTGTTTTCATTCATTTCAGCAGGACTATCCTTCATTCCTTCCTCATCTTAATTAAGTCCCGCTGTTATTTCTGTAAGCTGTCTTATAACTATAGCTCTAAACTGAGCCTCAGAAGGATTATCTATCTGTTTGTCCTTTAATTCGTGTATTTGCTTTCTGGTCAGCTGCATGATTGGGATCTCTATCATTAACCCCGCCATCCTGACAGGTTTGTTACCTTTCCTTCTTGAGCGGGGCTGTCACACCTCCTATGCTATAGGGGGCGGAGCTCTGTGCACTCATCACTACCAGGCGACCCTCACCACACTGTGGCACTTTTTGTGGGGGCGGGGGTCCAAGATGGATTCCTGCCGTTCACTCTCCGCCGAGCGACAGAGAGCCTCCTCCTCCGTCCCCATGCCCTCTTGGCCTCACAGTCCATGGCAATGGGGGTCTGCCTTCCCCAGTGTTGGAATTGCGAGCTGATGAGTCTCGACTGCAGCTGGGGGTGCTGCCCTGGCGCTTCTCACCTCCCCTTAAATACGGTTGTCTGTGCTTACCACTGTCCCGCTGCTCATTGCTGCAGCTGCCGCCGTTAGCAGTTTGATCTCTCCACCCCAGTTTCGCTCCCCTACCCGTCCAGACAAGCACCACTTGTTTATAACTTCTTATGTTGGACTTCCATGTAGCTTTATTTTCTGGAACTTCTGGTAATTTCTTTTGCAGTAGCTGTAGTCCTTCATAGTTGTGAAGTGAGACAGAGCGTGTCAGTCTAGGCCTCCATCTTGGCCTGAAGTCTGGACATTTTAATGATATTAATTTTTTCTATGCATAAGCATGGTGTATACCTCCACTGATTTGTGTCTTTAGTTTCTTTCTTCAGTGTCTTATGATTTTCTGAGTACAGGTCTTTTTTTTCTTTGGTTAAATTTATTCCAAGGTATTTTACTTTTTTGATGCAATTTTTAATGGGTTTGTTTTCTTCGCTTCCTTTTGTGATAGTCATTATTGGTATTTAAAAATGCAACCAAGCCCTGGCTGGTGTGGCTCAGTGGATTGAGTGTCAGCCAGTGAACCAAAAGGTTGCCTGTTCAATTCTCTGTCAGGATGAAACTGGAATGCCAGAGCCCATGCTTCCTGTCATCTACCAGATCCAATAAGCAGAGACAGAGAATGAATCTTTATGGGCGCTTTATTCAGATGGTTGGTGTTCTGAGAAGACATCGGGTTTGTACCCTAACAGACTGTCTTAAATCCCATTATAATAAACAGGCCCTTTTTATAAAGAGAAGAGTAGGTAAGGGGTTTGGAAGTCAAGGAAAAGGTTAATCAGATAAAAGCTTCAGCATTCTTTCATCTGTGTCCTGGGCGGTGGTCTCTGTGCCCTGGGCAGTGGTCCTTGTGTCCTGGGCTGTGGTCTTTGTGTCCTGGGTGGTGGTCACCTGGAGTACAAAGGCTCAGATACCGTCTTGATTGCTTGCAGTCCTCCTGAGGCACACAGGTGGAACTGCTTCTGGTTTCCTAGAATCAAGGTGGGTCATACCTCCAGTTCCTGAAACAATAGCTTTTTACATACACTGATTACTAAGCTTATTAGCTATTACCTGAAACTAAAATTTTCCAACATTTGAATCCCCCATCAAGGACACATGCCTGGGTTGTGGGCCAGATTTCCAGTTGAGGGCATGCAAAAGGCAACCGATTGAATTTTCTCTTACACATCAATGTTTCACTCCCTCTCTGAAATGCTCTGAACATATCAATTAAATCCATCTGATCTAGTTTGTCATTGAAAGCCAGTACTTCCATGTTGATTTTCTGTCTGAAAGGTTTATCCATTGATGTCAATGGGGTGTTAAAGTCCCCTACTATGACTGTATTCCTGTCTGTCTCTCCCTATATTGTCTATCAAGATTTGCTTTATGAATTTAGGTGCTCCTGTGTTGGGTGCATAAATGTTTACAAGGGTTATATTCTCTTATTGGACTGATCCCTTTATAATCACGTAATATCCTTCTTTGTCTCTTATTATAGTCTTTGTTTTAAAGTCTATTTTGTCTGATATAAGTATTGTACCCTAGCTTTTTGTTTGTTTCTATTTGCATGAAATATTTTTTCATCCCTTTGTCTTTTAATCTGAGGTGGATCTCTTGTAGACCCCATATAGAATGGTCTTGTTTTCTTATCCAGTCAGCTACTCTATGTCTTTTGATGGGAGCATTTAATCCATTTACATTTAAAGTGATTATTGAAAGGAATATATTTATTGCCACTTTATTATATATATTTATGTTCCTCTCTTCTTCGTCTTCCTTTGTCCACCTTCTTCTCCCTCCTCCTTCTTCCTCTTTCTTCTTCTTTCTTCAAGAAGTCCTTTTAACATTTCTCATAGTACTGTATTGGTGGTGATGAACTTCTTAGCTTTTTCCTGTCTGGAAAGCACTTTAGTTTCCTTCAGTTTTGAATGATATCCTTGATGGGTAGAGTAGTCTTAGTTGTAGGTCCTTGCTTTTCATCACCGAGTATTTATCGTTAATCCCTTCTGGCCTGAAGTGTTTCTGTTGAGAAATCAGCTGTCTACGGCAGCTCTTCCTGCTTGAAGATTCTGTCTCAACCTTTGCCATTTTAATTATGATGTGTCTTGGTGTGGGCCTCTTTGGCTTTATCTTGTTTGGGTCTCTGAACTTCCTGGACATGTGTGTCTTTTTCCTTCATCAAGTTAGGGAAGTTTTCAGTCATTATTTCTTCAAATAGGTTCTCAATCCCTTGTTCTATCTCTTCTCCTTTTGGTATCCTGTGATGCAGATGTTGTTGTACTTGATGTTGTCCCAAACATTCCTTAAACTTTCCTCATTTTTAAAAAAATTATTTTCTGTTTTTGCTCCTCTGATTGTGTTTTCTGCTACCTTGTCTTCCAAATCATTGATTTGATCTTAAGTTCCTTATGCATCCTTATAACCATTGTTTTGAACTGTGTATCTGGTAGTTTACTTGCCTTCAAACTTGCCCCCAAAATATATATCATTGCTCTCCTATGAGAATCTCTTGCCAATAGTTCCTACTTCCTTTATAAGGCCAAACCCCGGGTTACTTCATCATCGACATTCATTCACCAAAATCTTACTGAGCCACCCACTTGGGTGTGGCAGCCTAGTGGGAGAGGACTATGATCTATCTGCAGAATGAGGTAGAAAACAGTAATGGACCAACCCTCATGACACCACGCTTCTGGGCCACTAGCCCTGTGTTCTGTCATTTATTCACCATTCATGCAGGAAACATGGTCCAGGTTCTGTGCTAGGTGTTATTTTCCATTACAGTTGACATTCATTATTTTTTTCTACTTGGCAGAACTCTGTGCTATGACTTGAAGGTAGAAAGACAACCCCTTCCCCCTTTCCTAGCTTACAGGATTTTTCCTAAGATCATGAACCTTAAAATGAAAGTATGAAGTACATTAATGGAGGGCATTTTTCCTCTTCCTGACCAGACCCTTTCCCCTCTAGGAGCTTGCTGACTCAATGTCAAATGGAGAGAATTAGAACTTTTCCCATGAGTGTATTAGGACATAACATATGAAAAACGGACATGACCACAGGCCTAGAGGCTTCAAAGTCTGAGCTCTTAACAGCTGCTATTTCACCTGTCATGTGGTACATGACATACCAACAAATTGCTTGAAAAATGTCACAGCAAATATGCATCAGTTTTGTTTTTCATCTGTAAAATGAGAGAGTTGGATTAAATAACTTAAGGAATCTTATGATTCCTGTGAAATGTTTAGTTTAGTAAACATTTATTTTAATCAACAGCTACTTAGTATAGGCCAGGCATTGTGTTTGGTTCTAATGATCAGACTGCCTGCCTTCTATACAGCAGTTACAAACTAGGGTTTATCTTTTAACTCCTGTTACCACCTGCTGATAGCATTCAAAATTCAGCCCAAACCTTAAAGTTTGAAATTACTTAGGTATGTTTTCACCTCAGCAAGAAAACTGCTTATTTATGTTAAAGTTAGCCTTGTGCTAATTCCGCCCTCCAGTTTTTAACGCTGACTTTTGTGTATTGAATGATAGTAGTTCTGAATCTGAAAAAAATAGGATAACAGGGAATTTCTTTGGTTATATTCAGTTTAGTCCCTGGCTGGTTTGGCTCAGTGGATTGAGCGTCGGCCTGCGAGCTAAGTGTCGCTGGTTCGATCTTCCAGTCAGGGCACATCAGAGAAGGAAAACTCTGACTCCAAAAATCCTCCGCTGCCTTGCGGCATACCTCTTCAGGGGAAAGGCTAAGGGAGTAAACCCCGACAGAAAATCCGGAGCCGGAGTCCCTAAGGCGGTTTGACGTTGTAGTCAACACCGGCAACTCCTGCGGCGCACCTGAAGCCAAGCTGTATTGACTCCGTCTTTCCCTTGGACCCTTCAGCTGCGAAGAGAGGGGGGGTCTGCTGCATGGGCAACAGCAGATCCTCCATATCACCCTGCCCAGGCTCTGTAGCTTCAGCTTCACTGGAGAGGACACTCCAGCGTCATCGCAAGATGTCGATTCAGCACGGGAGGAGACAGATACGTGTCACTCCCAAGTCGGACTGCACAGCCATTCTCGGCGGTGCAGATAGACTCTTAAGAAGCTACACCATCGTCTCTCGAGACGGACGGCTGCCGACGACGACGACGACGACGACGACTTGCCTTCATTTCATTTAGTTCTTTTTCTGGAATTTTCTCCTGTTCTTTCATTTGGGGCATGTTTCTTTGTCTCCCCATTTGGTTGCCTCTCTGTTTGTTTTAGTGTATTAGGTAGATCTGCTATGTCTGCATGTCTTGGTAGAGTGGCCTTATGTAGTAGGTGTCATGTGGGACCCAGTAGCTTCCTGTTCACCTGAGCTGGGTACTCTAGGAGTGTCCCTTCTTTGTCTTATGCAAGCCCTCCTGTCGTAGTTGAGTCTTTTTTTTTTTTTAATTTAATTTTATTGATATTACAATAGTTCCAATTTTTCCCCCTTTGCTCCCCTCCACCCAGTACCCCCTTTCCCCCCAGCAATCCCACCCCCCTTAGTTCATGTCCATGGGTGGTGCAAGTCTTTTTTTTTTTTTTTTTTTAATATTTAAAAAAATTCTCACCTGAGGATATGTTTATTGATTTTAGAGAGAAAAAGAAAGGGAGAAAAGATAGACAGAAATAGAGAGATAGAAATAGAGAGAGGGAGAGGGGAGAGACAGACAGACAGACAGACATTGATGTGAGAGAGAAACATAAGACTGATTGCCTCCTGTACAAACCCTGATCAGGGATCAAACCTGCAACCTTCTAGTGTACAGGACAATGCTCCAGCCAACTGACCACCAGGCCAGGTCAGCAGTTGGATCTTGATTACTGTTGACATGTTCCTGGGTGGTATTGACTGTCAGGCTGATTGACTCTGAGAATCGACCCTGACCACGGTGTACAAGCTGCTGTGCAGGGGCTGACCCCACGAAGCAGAATTTGCTCCAGCAGGGTCTGGTGCATACTGCGATCTCCCTTTGGCTGTGCCTATTGTGGAGCTAATTGGGTGGTGCTGTGATACTATCTGAAGCCAGTTCCTGGTTGTGTTGGTTCTGGGGCCTCTTGGGAGAGACTCCAGTATAGGTCATTGTCAGTTGCTGCCTGTGACCTGGGCTACCTGTTCGGAGCTACAAAGCAATCCATGGTTGGCGGCTGCCTCTGCTGGGATCGGGTGCTCCAGGTGCACGTGGTAGGGCCCAACCCTTTTTGCATCTCCACCCTTCTTACCAGTCTTGATGTGGCTATTCTATAAATCCTTGGTTACAAGACTTCTCTTCAGTTAGTCCTCAGTTTGCTAAATTAAATATATGCATAGTTTAAATTAAAGGAACTAAATTTGTACTAATTCTATAACGATTTCAACTCATCCCTCTGTTACAGCAATTGAGCCAGTTTTGGTATAGTCAGGAAACTGCTTTGAGGCTTGCCAAGGAAGCGATTGCTGCTGTTGGACAAGGTGGAAGGTGAGAGTCAAATTTTGTTTCTCTTTTGTTTTAATCTAAATTAATATTTTAAATGTCCTTCCTGGATGAGAGATGCTCTGTAGGAAATCTGAATCATGATCTGCAAAAGAATATGAGGAATAAGAACTGCTGCAATAACAAGTTTAGGGGCACCCAGAATTGTATTCATTGTAAGATGTCTAATCTTTGTTGTTGTTTTTTTAATTTGCTAACCTGCTTCTTACTTTTATACCCCTGTAGTTTGCTTTAAGAGAAAAAAATCTTAATACTTGACTTTTTGAAGTTTTAAGAATGTAGGTTTTCTTTTTATTAACTTGGTTTTATTTTATTTTTTGTTTTTTTGTTTTATAATTGGTTTAATCAGAATTTTACTTTATTTTATTTTTTTTAATATGTTTTATTGATTATGCTATTACAGTTGTCCCAATTTCTTTTCCCTTTCTTCCCCTCCACCCAGTGACTCCCCTCACTCCAGTTGTCCCCCGCCTTAGTCCATGCCCTTTGGTTGTGTATATAGTTCTTCTCAACATCTTCCTGTCTACTCCACTCCCTCCTACTATGCTTTTTAATTCCAGCATCATCTCCCTTCCTTTCTCCCCTTCCCCCTACCCGCTGACCTCCGCCTAATATGTTCCCCATACCTATAATTCTTTTTCCACTCTCATTGCCTACTTAGTTTGCCTTTGTTTCGGTTCCCTAGCTTCTGTTGTTGGTTGTAATACAGTTTTCATTTCAATGTTCATAGTTTTGATCCTCCTTCTAAACAAATCCCTTTAACATCTCATATAACAGTGGTTTGGATCTAATGAACTCTTTCAGTCTTACTTTTTCCTGGAAGCACTTTCTCTGCCCTTCTATTTTGAATGACAATTTCGCTGGATAGAGTAATTGTGGTTGTAAGTTTTTGTTTTTCATTCCTTTGAATATTTCTTGCCAGTCCCTTCTTGCCTGCAGAGTCTCCTTTGAGAAATCAGCTGATAGTCTAATTGGGACCCCTTTGTACATAATTCTCTTCTTCTCTCTTGCTGCTTTTAAGATTCTCTCTTTATCTTTAATTTTTGACATTTTGATGATAATGTGTCTTGGTGTGGTTCTCCCTGGGTCCAGTTTATTTGGAACTCTCTGTGCTTCAGGCACAGAGACTTGTAAGTCTATTTCCTTCCCCAAGTTAGGGAAGTTCTGCTTCATTATTTTTTCACATAATTTTTCAATTTCTAGTTCTTCTTCACCTTCTAGCAACCCTATAATTCGGATATTCGCTCTCTTATAGTTGTCCCAGCGGTTTCTGAGCTTCTCCTCATTTTCCTCACTTTTTGTTTTCTCTCTCTGCTCTGGTTGACTGTTTGTTTCTTCCCTATATTTTGATTTGTTGATTTGATCCCTGGTTTTCCTTCCCTCACAACTTGTTTTGTACGTGTTTTCATTCATTTCAGCAGGACTATCCTTCATTCCTTCCTCATCTTAAGTCCCGCTGTTATTTCTATAAGTGGTCTTATAACTACAGCTCTGAACTGAGCCTCAGAAAGATTATCTATCTGTTCATCTGTTAATTCATGTTTTTGCTTTCTGGACAGCTGCGTGATTGGGATCTCTATCATTATCCCTGCCATCCTGACAGTTTTCGTTTTACCTTTCCTTCTTGGGCGGGGCTGTCACACCTCCTACGCTATTGGGGGCAGAGTCCTGTGCACTCATCAGTACCGGGCGACCCGTCTCACCATGCTGTGGCGCTTTGTTTGGGGGCTGGGGTCCAAGATAGGTTCCTGCTGTTCACTCTGCTGAGAGACCAGGAGCCTCCTCCTCTGTCCCTGTGCCCTCTGGGCCTCACAGTCCGAGGCAATGGGGGTCTGCCTTCCCCAGGATTGGAACTGAGAGCTGATGGGTTTGGTCTGCAGCCAGAGGTGCTCCCTAGGTGCTTCTCGCCTCCCCTTAAATATGGGTGTCTGTGCTTACCACTGGCCCATCACTCGTTGCTGCTGCCGCCGTCAGCACAGCTTGATCTCTCCACCCCAGTTTAGTACCTCTAACCTGTTGGGATGAGTACCACTTGTTTTTAACTTCAGACATTGGACTTCCATGAAGCTTTATTTTCTGGAACTTCTGGTTATTTCTGCTTTTACAGTAGTTGTAGTCCTTCTTAGTTGTGGAGGAAGATGGAGCGTGTCAGTCTAGGCCTCCATCTTGGCCAGAAGTCTCTAACTTGGTTTTTATTTTTATCAAAACTTTACGTATATGTAATTTAAAATCAAATGGCCCTAAAACACTTGTTTAAAAAAATATTTATTTCTAATTTTTCCCCCTTGTCTACCTCCTCCCCTTTTCAGCTCCTTTCCAATAGATTCTTTGGTATTTACAACCATACTTTTCAATAACATACTTATGTTGGCCTTTCTGGATTTGTCACCTGTGACACTGTTTCCTGACTTAGAAAGTGAGGATTTCTCTCAGACTGCCACTTCCACAGATGTGCATGCTTTCTGTCTGTGTTCTTAGTCATTTTTTCCTGATTTGGGCTAGAACAGGGTTTATATCATTCATGAAAACATAAATGTTCTTTACAGCAGAGACTTTTACTTCTTCTTTACTGTAAAATGTGTCCTATTTTTTATGTGTTTCTATGTCCATATCACTTGTTAATCCTCAAATTTTCCCCTGGTTTTATAAATTTCCTGTCTATAAATGCAAAAATAATTCAACTCATCAAAAAAAAATAAATCACCCTAGGGCTTTACCACCCATTGCAAGCTGGACTGGTTGATTTCTAGCTCTTACTACCCTCATACTGGGGATCTTTGTTCCTCTTTTATTCTGGATTCCCAGTTTCCTGTACCCCAGTCCTCAGATAGCAGCCTTTTTTGTGGTTGGGTCCATCCTTCAATAGCTTCCACAGAAAAGATATGTGGGAGGCAAATTTTAAAACCCTTTCATGTCTAAAAATACCTTTATTCTAACCTTACTCTCATTTATAATAGTTTTGCTGGGTTTGTAAATCGGGTTTTGAGGACATTGTTTCACTGCCTCCAAGTATTCATAGGTACTGTTGAGAAATCCTATGCTGTTCTGAATTTTTGTAGGAAACCTGATTTTCCCCATCCTTGCTTAGTGCAAATTTAGGATTTTCACTTAATCCCCATTTTTCGTTGTATCCTGGCACAGAGCATTCCCCTCTTGTGCTAAGGGGAGGGGCCTTTTCTCTCTCATTTCTTTGATTTCCCTCCCATTTCTTCTGTTCCACATTCTGGAACTTCTGTTAGCATTTAAATGTTGGATCTGATCTACTTTTTTTCCATCTATTATCTTTTTTTTGCCTTAGTTTCTGGGGAAATTCCTCAAGTTTATTTCTGAACTTTCTGCTGGGTTTACCATTTCTGCTGTCATATATGTAATCACCTCCAGCTCTCTTTTGGGGTCACTGAATGTTTCTTTATTATTGTATCTTGTTCATCCTTCTGAAGATTTTTTTTTTTTAATTTTCTTTCCTAACAGGCCTTTTCTGTTTATTCTGACCTCTAATATTAGGTGCTTTCCTTGACTATCTGTTTACCTTCACTGTCTGTTCACATTAAGGTTTGAAAGCTGTGACACATGGCAGACCTTATTTACTTGGTCTCTGCAGTTGGATAACCTGGATGAGCTATTTTCTAGGTAACCCCCAGTATCACTCTGTCTGGGTCTTTCCTCCTGGACTGGTTAGAGCTCTAGGAGAGTCTTCTAATTTCTCCCTCGAAGTTATGTGTGTTGTGACATTATCCTGGGAGGTACAATACTGAGAGGACTGTAGGTCCCAGCATCCAGTGGGTTTAACTTAATCCTTGTCATTGCCACACAGTACTACATCACTAGTTGTGCTAGCACCCCCCATATTTGTCCCCCAATCTAGAGACCATCCCTCGTTTTCTTCCTGTCATGGAGGGTAGACGCCTGGGGGCCGGTGAGAGGGAGGAGAGTCCTGGGAATGACTGTCTTCTTACATGGACCTTCAGCCCACTTGAGTTACCTGGTCTACAGCATCCTGAGCCTTTGGGGTGCAGTGATGGAGACCAGGCTGTTCCCCAGCTTTCCTGGCTGCTGGGATTTGGTGTCTTGGGTCTGCCAAGTCAGATACCAATCTCCACTATTTTATAGCTTCCTAAGTGTGTTTCTTTTGTCTCTTCTCATGTTCTCTTTCTTTTGCAGATGCAGTCTTCAACAATAAAACAGAATTCTACTTATTTTATATCGAATAGGCTTTCATGAGGGCACAAATCTACATGAACATGTTCCACTCACTATCATTTACTGGAAGTCCCAAGTTTTCCTTTTGTCTGTTCTTTTACTTTTTAAATTATACGTACTTAAGTTTTTCTTTTTTTACTTTAATATGTTTTATTGATTATGCTGTTACAGTTGTCCCAATTTATTTTCCCTTTATTCCCCTCCACCCAGTGACTCCCCATCCCTCCAGTTGTCTCCCCCCTTAGTCCATGCCCATTGGTTTACATATAGTTCTTCTCAACATCTTCCTGTCTACCCTATTCCCTCCTACTATGCTTCTTTTTTTTAAAGTATATTTTATTCATTATGTTGTTAGAGTAGTCCCAATTATTTTCCCCTTTGCTCCCCTCTGCCCAGTACCCCCCTTCCTTCCAGCAGTCCCACCCCTCTTAGTTCATGTCCATGGGTCGTGCATATAAGTTCTTCGGCTTCACGCTTTTCTATATTATTCTTAACATCCCCCTGTCTATTTTGTACCAATTGAATATGCTTCTTGGTTCCTGCACCATTTCCCCATTTCTCCCTCTCCCCTCTCCCAGCTGATAACCCTTCCAATGATCCCCGTACCTATGTTTCTATTCCTATTCTGGTTTGCTTAGTTGGATTTTGTTTTTATTTTTTAGATTCACTTGTTGATGTTTGTGAGTTTGTTGTCATTTTAGTGTTCGTAGTTTTGATCTTTTTTTTAAGTAAGTCCCTTTGACATTTCATATAATAATAGCTTGATGATGATGAGCTCCTTTAGCTTCACCTTGTCTGGGAAGCACTTCATCTGCCCTTCCATTCCAAATGATAGCTTTGCTGGAGACAGTAATCCTGGTTCCAGGTTACTTTTCATCACATTGAATACTGCTTTCCAGTCCCTTCCTGCCTGCAGAGTGTCCTCTGAGAAATCAGCTGATAGTCCTATAGGCCCCCCCCCCTCCCCCCCATAGGCATCTCTCCGCCTCTCTCTTGCTGTCCCCAGGACTCTGTCTTTATCTTTCACCTTTGGCATCTCAGTCATGATGCGTCCTGGTGTGGTCTCCTCTGCATCCAGCTTGCCCGGAACCCTCCGTGCTTCTTGGACCTGTTTGTCCATTTCCTTCACAAAATTTGGGAAGTTTTCCTCATTTTTTTCAATTTTTGCTTCCTCATTCTGCACTGGTTGACTGTCTTTTTCTTCCTTATGTTCCAAATCATTGATTTGAAACCCGGTTTCCTTCCCTTCCCCATTGGTTTTGTATGGATTTTCCTTCGTTTCACTTAGCATAGCCTTCACCACTTCTCTTATGCGTTTGCCATACTGAAGCATATCTGTCAAGCCTGTGAGCATCTTTATCACCAGTGTTTTGAATTCTGCTCCTGTTAGGTTGTCTATCTCCTCATCTGTTAGGTTGGCTATTTCCTCGTCACTTAGTTCTTCCACTGGAACCTTGATTCAATCCCTCTTTTGGGCCATACTCCTCTGTCTTCTCATCTTGTCAGGCTTCTGTGTTTGTTTGCCTCTATGTCTTAGGTAGAGCTGTTGCACTTGTTATGTTTTAAGGGGTGGAGCTTTAGGTATTCATCTTTACAGGGCGACCTGTTTCACCACATTGTGGCACTGTATGTGGAGGATGGGTCTGAGAGAGAACAATGCCTCTTGCTCAGCACTCACCCTTTTTCTAGGCACTTCTCCCACTTCCTGTATGGGACTGGCGCCCCTCTAGCTTTTGCCATGACCATGGTTCCAAGATTGGGCGGGTCTGCGGATGTTCTAGGACTTTGGGGACCTTTTAAACAAGCGGACTCTGCTGAGAAACCAGCAGTTTCTTCCTCCGCCCCAACCCCCACTGGCTTGCACAGTCAGAAGCAATGAGGCTTGATTTTCCCCGGTGCTAGAACCGTGAGCTGCGTGGTCTGGTCTGGTGCTGGGAGCACTTCCCAGGAGTTGCTCCTTACTTTTTAAAATGTGACTCGCTGGCCTGCCACTGCCGCCGCCACACTACTTTCTCTGCCCCAGCTCCGCCCCTCCTACCTGTCTGGATGAGTATTTTGTCTTTATATCTTTGTTTGTTGGACTTCCATGCAGCTTGATTTTCTGGAACTTCTGGTTGTCTCCAGTTTTAAGATAGTTGTATTCCTTCTTATTTGTGGAGGGAGATGCAGCATGTCTATCTAGGCCTCCATCTTGGCTGGAAGTCCCCGGTTTTTCCTTTTCAATGGTTTGTCTTGGCTCGTGCTTCATATTTTCCTAAAATCTTACAAACAATCATCATCTTGCCTCAGCGTACCTTGTGCCTGTGACTCAGTGGCCCCAGGCCAGTATTACCAGCAGCTGGTGTTGGTTCACAGCTTGGACATGCTTGGGCACCTCCAAACCAAGCACAAGTAGCAGCCAAGTGCTGATTGCTTTGTAGCTCATGCCAGGTGGCAGCTGACCTTGGCCTGAACCTCCCAGGAGCCCCCAGAGCCTTCTAACCCAGGGGACAGCTACAGACCACATCAGAGCACCACCACCTAATCACCTCAACAAGGGACACACTCAGTAGGCACTAGAGACCAGCTGAAGTAAGTCCTGCTCTGTGGAGTAGGCTGCTGCACAGCTCATCCTCCATGGTGGTTACAGGTTGGTGGTCAAGGACACAGCCAGTCCTTGCAGCTGACTGGCCTGGGTAAATCCTTCCCATTGACCTGCCTACAACAATCAAGGCTCAACTAAAAGAGAGGGTGTACAGAGGCCACGCAGTAGGTGCCCCTCAAGTACCCAGCTTGGGTGATAGGGGAGGCTGTGCCCCTGGACCCTATAAGTCACTTACTACATTAGGCCACTCTTGCAAGCCAGGGAGTCAAAACAGCTCTACCTAATACATAGAAACAAACACAAGGTAGTTGCCAAAATGGAAAGCTACCAAGGAAACATGGCCTAAGTGAAAGGACAAAACTCCAGAAAAAGAATTGAGCAAAATGGAGGCCTCTACTAGATGCAGAGTTCAAAACACTGGTTATTAGGATGCTTGGTGAACTTAATGAGAACTTCAATAGCATAAAAAAGGGGTTGGAAGTCATAAAAAAGAACCAGTCAGAAATGAAGGATACACCCACTAAACTGAAGAATAATTTACAGGGAATCAACAGTAGAGTAAATGAAGCTGAAACTCAAATCAGTGATTTAGAATATAAGGAAGCATAAAACACCTAATTAGAACAAGAAAACAAATCTTAAAAAAATAAGGATAGTGTAAGGAGCGCCAGGACAACTTTAAGCATACCAACATTTGCATCATAGGGGTGCCAAAGGAGAAGAGAGAGCAAGAAATTGGAAACCTATTTGAAAAAATGACAGAAAACTTCCCTAATGTGGTGAAGAAAATAGACATACAAGCCCAGGAAGTCCAGAGTCCCAGAGAGGATGAGCCCATAAGACGCCCACACCAAGACACATCATAATTAAAATGGGAAAGGTGAAAGACAAAGAATTTTAAAAAGCAGCAAGAGAGAAGTAGGTAGTTACCTACACGGGAGCTCTCATAAGACTGTCAGCTGATTTCTCAAAAGAAACTTTGTGGACTAGAAGGGATTGACAAGGTTCTACAACTGAGATTACACTATCCGGCAAAGCTGTCATTTAGAATCGAAGGACAGATAAAGTGCTTCCCAGACAAGAAAAAGCTTATCACCAAAGCAGTGTTATATGAAATGTTAAAGGGGCTTCTTAAATAATAATAAGATGAAAATATGAACAATAAAATACAGTAAATACGTATCTATCAACAGCTGATACTAAAAAACAAAAACAAGCAAAAGAGAGACAGAATCATAGATATAGAGAACGTTCTGATGGTTGGTGGGTGGGAGTCAGGGGGATGGGCAAAAAATGGGTGGGATGGGTGAAGGGATTAGCAAATACACATTGGTAGTTACAGAATAGTCATGCATAGGGAATAGAGTAGCCAAAGAACACATATGTATGATCCATGGACATGAACAATGGTATTGGGAGTGGGTCTGGGCTGGATAGAGGGGGGCAAATGGGAACAAATTGGGACAACTGTTACATCATAAACAATAAGATATAATTTAAATCACAAAAATGTACTTTTTTGAATGATAATGTATATGTGTGATAAATATCTAAAAGTTATAAAGGGGATTGAGAATAAAAAGTAAGTTACCTTCCTCATTATTTCCAGGCCCCCAGTTCTCCCATGAGGCAGCTATGCTCTCTGGCTCTTGTGCCTCTGAGCAGATAGTCTTATACTCATGAAAGTGTCTTTTTGCCCCGTATGTTCCTGGAGTGTCTTGGGACATGATGGCCACATAGTATATCCCTTTGTAACAGATGGACCACAATCAACGCCATCGTTCAATGTTTGTTACCTCTAGCTTTTTTAGAAGTTGGTTGTAAAAGTTAACTATTGGAACACTACCCATTCATAAACTGCAGACTGCTGGTAATTTCCATATACAATATAGCAGCCAAAACACTGAGATCTAATTTTAATGTATCTTTTTGAAAACTGGAGTTACTGAAGGAGTTCTTTGGAATTTTTCTTTCAAAATTATGCATATTACAAAGTAACTTCAAAACACGTAGTTTGATACTAAAAGTATTTAAAATAAATGTTATGAATGTTAAAGGCCCATGAAAATAATAGGTAAATTTAGTGTTGAGCTAATTTTGAGCTTATGTATTCCAAATGTTTTAAATTTTTACTATAAGAAGCATATCTCTTTTATATCTAAAAATTATGAGTTGCAGATTTTTAAATACCAGATTCCTTAAAAATGAGTTATGTTTTATCTGAGAATTTACTGCTCTCATGTTAGTTGCACTGTTATGTTCTTTAGAGGTCTGAGCACAGGGACCTCTGTTTTTAGTGATGTTGTCTGGTGCAGGCAGCTGTCCACCACAGCTCTTGGTGTACTTGCTCTTTGTTTTACAGTATAGCCTGTGTGAGCACCCCCAGTGTGTACCAAAAACTGAGAGAGCTGCACAGAGAAGACCTGGATGTGTATATCTTTGAGTATGATAGAAGATTTGCCATTTATGGAAAGGAGTTCGTCTTCTATGATTACAATAATCCACTGGACTTCCCTGAGAACATCGCTGCTCATAGTTTTGACATCGTCATAGTAGACCCCCCCTATCTTTCTGAGGAATGTCTCAGAAAAACATCAGAAACCATCAAGTACCTGACTCGGGGCAAGATTCTATTGTGCACAGGTAGGTGATATTCAAGCATCAGGTGTCAAGAGTTGGAAGAGATCTTAGAACTCAGATCTAGAATCCACCATGTACCGTGTGACCTTAACAGGTTATGTAATCTCTCTGTGCCCCAGTTTCCTCATCTGTAGAGATGGGGCTGGTAATGCTGTCCGTCTTTCAGGGCTGTAAGGACTGCCTCCCACGCATCAGTGGGGTCACATATGGTGAATGCACTTGTCATCGTTGTCATTAGACATTGATGCAGCCTCTGCACTTGATGAGAGAGATGTGTACTCTGGAGTTAACATGGATTGCCTGAGGTTACACGCTAGGCATTAGATCAGGTTTATTACAGCAGAACAGTGTTCTTTCTGGGGAAACTGAGATACAGTATTAAGGTGGATATGCTGAAATTTGACCCAGAAGAACTAAAATGGTAACTACCTCTCCAGTCTGGGAAGCCTGGTGTCCAGGCCCTGAGGTACAGTCCCCTGCTCCTGCACCTGGCTCCGTGGCCACTTTTCTCCCCAGAGTACCTGAACTGAGCAGTGGAGCTGTTCTGGTTGTCAAGTTGTGTACTTAGTCAAGAACATGACTTGTTCAAACAAATAGTATTTACTTATTAATTTACAGCTGTGACTAGCCTTTTCTGCCAGCAGACCTCATGCAGTATACATTTGGTTTTAGAGGATAGGTTAAAAATGAACACAACAGATGGAAGAAATGAGTTCTTAATTATGATAAGTATAGGAAAGAATCAGAGAAAAGCAGGCTGGCACAGAGTCAGGAGGCTGTACTACAGAACCACTGGTTCTCTGGGCTGAGCAGCACTGCAGCAGTGATCTCCAGACGAGGCCCTGAGGACCCAGGTGTTGGGCCAAGAGAGTTCCCCCACACACAGGTGCCGGTCAGAGTTGGAATTTTCTTTTAAAGTGTCCAGCCCCAAAAGGACATGATCCAGTTTGTCTAAAGAAGATTGCTTTAACTTTGTACCAACAAGGATATACTGGTGAGTGGACACAGTGTCTAGCTGAGAGAGCAGTCTGGATGAGGTTGGATGGTAGAACAGGAGGGCAGGGGTGAAGGAAAGATATACTTGGAGATGAAGCTGAAAGAATGTGCTGTGCTCTGCACATGGGAAGTGATAAAAGGGAGAATCCAGGGTGAGCCCTGGGTTTCTGCCTGTGCAGCACTTCCTGCCATGAGCATCAAAGGATGGGTGCTTGGCAGCATCTGGGACAATGTCCATAGCAATGGGCTGTGCAAGACAGGCAGTGGGGTGAAGACAGAGCTGAGGGAGAAATGGGTTGGTTAGCTAAAGGCTGGTGTGAGTGTATTCCTGTAAGTTTGCAAGAGTGGATGTTACTGAAAAGGGGGTTCCTGATCAAAGTGGAAAACACCAGTTTTTAATAAGTACTTTTGCTTTCCCTATGTTATTGGGATAATCTATTTCTAAAGCTTTAACTGTCTCAGCTTTGCAGAGACAAGAAAACTATTAAATAAGAAAAGAAAGTAAGTAATTTGCAAAACTGTTGGAGAAAGTAAAAGAAACTGGAGAATGGACCTCTAGCCTCATTTGCTGAGTGACATTGTTTCACCTTGCCAGAATACAGGGTGCCCACTTGTATTTGTCTCTTCAGGTTCACCTGATCTGTTCTCTTCAGGTGCTGTCATGGAGGAAGAGGCAATGAGACTTCTTGGAGTGACGATGTGTAAGTTTACTCCAGAGCACACCCGTAACTTGGCCAATGAGTTTCGCTGCTACACAAATTATGACTCTGGGCTGGACCATGATGTGTAAGTGCTGGAAAGGACCCTGTGTAACATTAATCTATTTTTTTCTCAGTAGGTTGTGAAACTACCCTCTTACCCTCCCCCACACTGGGCTTTCCCTGGCCTAATTTCCCAAATGAGGACATAGCACCTCACTGGGAGTTCCTTACTGAGGACATCATGGATCTTGGGATTTTTTCCAACTTGAATCTGTGGAATTGTAGTTGGAAGAAGTCTTTGAACTCACCTAACCTACTCTACTCACTTAACAGAAGTGTAAACAGCTTAGCAGCTTGGCTAATACCTGAACTGGACAGAACTTTGGCCTCTGCCTTGGGCCCTACATCTCCTTAAAATGGGCTCATTCTCACTCTGCGTGTGGACTGCTGATTCTTCCTGTAGCTCTCCAGGAGTGCTGCAGGACATGTGAGGAGCTCCTCCTCTACCCCAGCCTCTCAAGCAGACAAGACTTGCTTCAGGAACCAGTGTCCAAGAGCCTCCTGGAGTTTTCCTGCTCTCCCAGTTCTTGGAGGGAGGACAGGGACACAGCCCGGTGACCTCCACCTGGCTCAGCCCAGTGTCTTACTAAGGGCCCCAGCAAATGCTCCAGGCCACCTGAGAAAATGAACGTGCTATCTGCAAACCAAACTCTGAAGCAAACAGGATATGAGCAGAGTGCCAGTCTCAGTTATTGTTCAAAAATCATTCCCCCTGTACCACAGCACAGAATACTTCTCAGTAATCCAAATGAACAAATGGTTGATACCCACAACTTGGATGGGTTTCAAGGGCATTGTCAAGGGCATTGTGGTGAGTGAAGAAGCCAGCCCCCAAATTTCCACATTGCATTTTCATTTACGTAGGAATGCTGTGCAGTGGTTGGTAGAGGCTAGGCTCGGGCGGGGAGGGGTGAGGGTGGCATCTGTGGTGCTGGGCCTGTTTTGAATATTGATTGTGCAGTGGTGACACAAGTGTACATGTGTGACATTACACAGAGTTAAACATACAAATGTTATGCATGCACAGCTGTTAAAATGAGTGATGTCTCGGGTGGTGCTCATGTTCAGTGCTGGTTGGGAGGCTGCTGTTACCTAAGATGTTGTCATTGGAGGAGACCAGGCGAAGGACACACAAAACCTCTTTGCAGTTTTCTGTGAATATATAATAATTTCAAGATAAAAATTTATAAAATAACTTCTCTAGGAAGATACTTCCCCATCTCATGTGACTTGCTTTGACTAACTACACATGAAGACAGTGACACATATCACTTCCATATTAGAACCTATTTTCCCTCTGACACCATGACCAGCAATACTACAGCTTGGGTTATCCAGGTTCCCAAGTGGAGCCCAGCAGCAGCCGACCTGCAGTGGACATGGGAGAAGTGAGAAGTGAACCTCCGAGGCTGAAAACCGGAGACTGGGATTACTTTCACTGCAGCCAAATGCAGTGCACCTTCAAGAGCCAGCCGCACAGGAGCTGACGCTCAGCGAAGGCAGGCCTGCCCAAGCTTGCCTCTCAAACTGCGGTCATCATATTTTTGGATAATTTAAAATGTTAAAAGATCACTCAGTATTTTTGAGACATTTTTATCTATGTACGTTGGACTTTTAAGTATTCAATACATGTTTGTTCTTAAAAAGAAATAACCCCTACTATATTACTTCTTTAAGAAGCAGTTTGCTAAAAATTACCTCGGGAGGTAACACATTCTATAACAAATCATGCAAAAAAAAGGTAATGTGTAATTTAGGAATTGTGGGCAAGTACAGCCTAGAAATAACAGTTTTAGTTCTATAAACGTAGCATTTAAGATGAAAGAAACTATTTCTCCATGGGGTGGGAGAGGGAAGGGGCAAAGCTTATCTCCAAAATGTAATTACATTTTTGTTTAGTAAGCAGCCAACATGTGTTGTTTTTTTGCTTTGGACCCTTTGTGATTCCAGTTTTTAACAAGCCCATGTTCATTTTGTTTGCAGGAAGAAACAAAAGGGATAGTGAAGTGAATGAGAATCCCATGCTGGTTCCTTTCCTTCTCTAGTCAGAGCAGGAACCAGTTCCTAAAACTGACCTCTTTACCCCTTTGCCTTGATTGAAGAGGGGCAGTCCAACCAGAAGTTTGGGTCATTGGCCCCCAAATGCAGAAATGTTGGCAGGTGCCAGAGTCTTTTGAAGGCTGTTCCCAAATGAATCCATTTTTACAAAACAAGCATACAATAGAAATACTATCAGTTGGATAAAGTCTTCATTAACCAGTAAGGTATCCATTCTGAGCATTGCCATGAAACCCTCAAAATAGAATTACTTGACAGAAACATAGATGTGATGGCACTCTTTGAGTGGAGGGGAAGAAGTTATGAAATCTACAATCTAGTGCTGCTAGAATTCAGGGCGCCCATCCACCTGCCTGGATCAACAAGATGCAACTGTGTTAACAGTTTTATTGGGACCAAGGGGGAAAGATGTCCTTAAATTTTGGTGGCATGATTCTCTAGGCACTAAGTTTCCCTGTTTGTTTGATAAAACACAATACTAACCCCCGCCCCGCCCCAAGTAAAAATTCTGTCCAATAAACTCATTATTCATTGAAGCAGTACTTCCCTGTACTGGATCACTGCCTTTTAATTTCAGTGGAATCTCAGTTCATGACTTTAATTTGTTCTGGAAAACTGTTCAAGAAGCGATATGCTTGAAAACAATCTTCTTTGTTGCCTCAGTGAGAGACACATGACTGGTCATGTGTCAACAGGTATCAACATGAAAGGGCTATAGGGTAAAGAATCGAGACCCGAAGTTTTATTAGACAGCCGAGACATTTCTGTGAACTTGGTCGAGAACAGAATTGTTCAAGAACCAAGGTTTGACTGTTCTAATTGCTTCTCCCTAGGGATAGACTTCATTTTAATCTTAACTTTTATACCAAGAAGTAAATAAATACAGGCACTTTGAAGTGGTATAAATGGAATATAAAGAAAGAAGAGCTGGGTATTTATTTGCAGTGTAGCTCATGAGTCACTGGGGCAGTGTGTTTGGACACCTGCTATGTGCAGGTGGACACTGCCATCTGCTTCATAATGGTGTTCAGCCCTTGTGATGCCTGTAAGGTGAATGGCACCAGCTCATTTTATAGGTGAACAAAGTAGCTCTGATTCCTGGGCAACATGTGAGATGAGCAGTGACCGGAGCATAACCAGGGCGCTAACAGCCGGCATGGTTTCCACTTTCAGCTGAGTGTGCAGATGGTGTGCACAGCTGGCTTCAGGAGCTTAGCACCTGGAGTAAGGTACGTACTCAATAAATAGGTGAATGAACATGTCATTTAGAGAAAAGGTACAAAGAAAGGTTGCCTTTGTAGATCTTAGAATGGAAAGCCAGTTTCTTCCATTGGGAATGTGCTACCTTTTAACCAACTAAGTAAACTAATAATGCAGATAATTTGTTCTCCTTATCCATTCTTGTGTTCACTATATCTGGAAGAGGATGCACAACAGTGGTGATGGTTGAAACTACCACCCAAATCAGCATTTTGAAAGAATTTTTCTTTTTAATCTATGGATTTTTTGTTGTTTTTGATCTGAATTGGCATCAAAAGGTTGCTCTGAACCTTCTGTTTCTGGACAATGTATTCTAGCTACACCATCACTAGGGCTACCTTTTGAAAACATTTCCCAAACCATACAGAACTATCCATAACTACTTGGAAAAGCCAGCTTTTGGTGGACGATGTGTTTCCATGCACAACTTCTGTTAATAGGAAAAGTTGAAAGTCCTCTCAGTGAACCTTGTATCCGGAACACATCAAGTGAAGGCTGAGGATGACTCAGACAGCCAGAGCTATTTATTTCTGTGGCAGCTGAAGACCGAGAATGAAACATAAAAATAAATAAATAAATAAGCCCTTCTTGGCTTGATGGAGTATCACAGAAGAGCAGAGGAATTGACTTTACATGAATACTTGATTTAAGATCAAACCAAATCTTAAACTTCCATCATAAAACTAAGATAAACATTGTTTTCTCTAAAACTCAGTTGAGGCCATCAGAGAAATACACACAAGCAACATGCTTTCATTGACACTGTTTTAATGATTTAAAAAGAACTTGTCACTTTTACAAATCATTGTGTTCCGGGACAGACTTACAGCTTAAGGAAGAGTGAGGATTTGGCTCACATTTCAATATGTAGACAAAGAGGCTCAAAACCACATTCTGAAAATTGTTAATTTGGCCCACTTTCTCCTATGTGGTCTAGTTCTGGAAGCCCTTTAAAACAGCCAAAAGCTAGCTTCTTTTTTGAGAGTTCTCAAAAATGTCTGTCACATTCCATGTGTTGCCTTATCTCACCACCTCTTATCCACAACTTGGCCCCACTGATTTGAAAAGTGAAAAAATGTTTTAATTGAGTAAACCTGCAGCTGTGGATACACTCATGAATAAACCCAAATTTAGGATTTCTGGGATGCCTCTGGGGTGACTGGAGCCTCCTACACTTTCCTTTTATTCCTTTAGCACGCTCTGGAGATTGTCACCAGATAGGGCATGTCAGGTTCAGCCCTGTCCATTTGGCTGTGTAGCAATTGTGGACAGCTTGGCTTCAGAGACTCAGGCATACCCCAAAAAGAGTTTATTTGAGGATTTAAACTGTGCTTCTAAAACTTAGCAGAGGAAGTGAAAACAAGGTTTATAAAACATGTGTCAGGTTAAAAAAATTAAGTTTAAAATTGCTAATATAAAAATAACTTCTGCCCCTATAGAAAACAAATAGGTATATATTCTTTTTTATAAAAACATGTCTTAAAAAACGTCTACCACCTACCTACATGTGGAAGCTGTGGCCTCCTGCGTGTTCTAGCAGCGGTGTCACCTGCACACAGAGGCGGGGCGGGATCTGCAGCCTCAGGGGCCTTGATGACCTGTCCTGTCCCTTAGTTGGTTTCCTTATACTAGACCAACTCCTTTCAGTTCCATCTATTGTGCGCTGACTTCCGCCTGGAAGGAGCCAAGACGCTGGCAAGGTTGGCCTGCCCTGGTCACTGTCCCGCTCCTGGGTGGACAGGCTTGCGCAGGTCCCTGTCCCGCATCCGCTTTTTTCCGTCGCGGTCCACTCCGGGGGCGGCTGGCGCGTCGCGGTCGGGCGCAGGGACGCAGGTGCAGCCCACGGGCACCGCCACGTACTCCTCGGTGTAAATGAAACGGCCCCCGGCGCAGCCCGCAGTGCGGCGCAGCACCACGGTGGGCAGCAGCACGGGTGCACTGCGAAGGCTCAGGTCCTCCTCCCCGCGCGGCCCGGTGAGGCAGCCGCGGCACAGGCAGTAGGCCTCTGGCAGGAGCCGAGGGTAGCGGGTGGGGTCGTAGGACAGCCTGCGGAGAGAGGTGGGGTGAGTGCGTGCCTGTCAGAGTGCCTCGGTTCAGTGAGCGCTCATGCAGCGCTCAAGCCGTCAGTACAAACTCAGGCGGTATAAGCTCCCGTGGTGCATAGGGGTCCGTGTGCAGAGGGCCAATTCATGCAGGGTCAGTGTGCCCAGGGTTGGTAAGATGATAGAAGGGTAACGAATACTAAGAGCGAGGAATGAAAACCAAGCTAAGACAGGGAAATATTCTAAGTAGTATTGGAAGTTCTAGCTACTGCAATCAGACAAGAAAAAGAAATAAAAGGCATCCAAATTGGAAAGGAGGAAGTAAAACTATTTGCAGATAACATTATAGTGTACACAGAAAACCCTATAGCTCCACCTAAAATACTTGAAACAATAAATAAATTTGGCAAAATAGTGGGATACAAAGTCAACATTCAGAAATTGAAGGCATTTTTTGTACACCAGCAACAAAATATCAGAAACAGAAACTAGGGGGAAAAATCCCATTTACTATAGCAACAAGAAAAATAAAGTACCTAGGAATAAACTTAACCAAGGAGATAAAAGACCTGTACTCACAAAGCTACAGAACACTGAAAAAAGAAATTAAGGAAGATACAAATAAATGGAAGCATATACCATGTTCATGGATGGGAAGAATTAACATCATTAAAATGTCCATACTACCCAAAGCAATCTATAGAATAAACACAATTCCTATTAAAATACCAATGACATTTCACAGAATTAGAACAAATATTTCAAAATTAAATGGAATAAAAAATGACCTCAACTGACTTCAGCAATCATAAGAAAGAAGAACAAAGTAGGAAGGATCACAATACCTGATATCAAACTACATTACAAGGCCACTGCAATCCAAACAGTCTGGTACTGGCATAAAAACAGACATATAGATCAATGGAACAGAATAGAGACCCCAGAAATAAACCCAGTTCTCTTTGGTCAATTAATATTTGACAAAGGGCAGGAACATAAAATGGAGTAAAAATAGCCTCATCAATAAATGATGTTAGGAGATCTGGACTGGTACATACAAAAAATGAAACTAGACCACCAACTTACACTATGACCAGAATAAACTCAACTGGATAATAGACTTAAATGTAAACTGTGATACCGAAAAAGTAACAGAGAAAGACAGGCAATAAAATATCAGATATCTCATGCAGCAATATTTTCACTGATATATATATATCCTAGGGCAAGGGAAATAAAGGAAAGAATAAACAAACTAAAAAAGCTTCTGCTCAGCCCAAGAAAACTTCAGCAAAATGAAAAGGGAACCAACCATATGGGAAAACATACTTGCCAATGATACCTTGGACAAGGGTTTGATCTCCAAAATATATAAGCAACTCATACAACTCAACACCAGGAAGACAAACAATCCAATTTAAAAATGCGCAAAGGACCCGAACAGACACTTCTCCAAAGAGGACATACAGAGGGCCCATAGGCATATGAAAATATGCTCAACATCACTAGCCATAAGACAGATGCAAATTAAAACCACAATGAGGTACCATCTCACACCATTCAGAATGGCCATCATTAACAAACAAGTGTTGGCTAGGATCTGGAGAAAACGGTACCCTAATGCACTGTGGAAAAAGTATGGAATTTCCTCAGAAAACTGAAAATGGAACTGTCTTTTGATCCAGTGATTCCACTGCTGGGATTTACCCAAAGAATCCTGAAACACCAATTCAAAAGAACCTATGCACCCTTATGTTCATAGCAGCGCTATGTACAATAGCCAAGTGCTGGAAACAGCCTAGGTGCCCAACAATAAATGAGTGGATCAAAAAACTGTGGTAAATTTACACAATGGAATACTATAAAGCAGAAAGAAAGAAGAAAACTCCTACCTTAAAAGACAGCATGGATGGAACTGGAGAGTCTTATGTTATCTGATATAAGCCAGGCAGCACAAGACAAATACCATATGATCTCACCTATAAGAAGAACCTAATGAACAAAACAAACAAACGAGCAAAATAAAACCAGAGGCATGGAAACAAGGAACAGAGTGACAGAAACCAGAGGGAAGCGAAGAGGGGGAGAAGGAGGGGAAAAAGGGGTGAGGGTCTAGTCAAGGAACAGGTATAAATGACCCATGGACATGGACAACAAGGTGGGGATTAACTGTTGGAGTGGGGTGTGGGTGGGACAGGGGAGAGCAACAGGGGAAAATCTGGGCAACTGTAATAAAACAACAATTAAAAAAATTAAAAATGGAACTGCCTTTGACCCAGCTATCCCATTTTGGGGTATTTATTGAAAGGAAATATAAACACT
This sequence comes from Furipterus horrens, assembly GCF_987537825.1. Taxonomy (NCBI): domain Eukaryota; kingdom Metazoa; phylum Chordata; class Mammalia; order Chiroptera; family Furipteridae; genus Furipterus; species Furipterus horrens. The sequence continues at coordinate 85,387,361 of NW_028327174.1, forward strand.
AGTTTAAAAAGATATGTGTACCCCTACGGTCATTGCAGTATTATTCACAATTGCTAAGATGTGGAAGCAACCCAAGTATACATCAACTAATGATTGAATAAAGAAGATGTGGTACATATACACAATGGAATATTACTCGGCCATAAAAAGAACGAAATCTTACCATTTGCAACAACATGGATGGACACAGTGGGTATTGTGCTAAATCAAATGAGAGAGAAAGGCAAATACTGTTTGATCTCACTTATATGTGGAATCTAAAAAGAAAAAAAAAACCTGAGTTCACAGGTACAGAGAACAGATTGGTGGTTGCCAGAGGGATGGGGTTAGGGGTGGGTGAAATGGGTAAAGGGGGTCAAAAGGTACAAACTTCCAGTTACAAAATAAGTAAGTCCTGGGGTGTAATGCAGAACATGGTGACTACAGTTAACAATACTGTATTGTGTATTTGAAATTCCTAATAGATTTAATCTCATCACAAGAAAAAAAATTGTAACTGTGTGAGGTTATGGATATTAACTAGACTTACTGTGGTGACCATTTTGCAATATATACATATATCAAATCATTGTGTTATTTCCCTGAAACTAATATAATGTATGTCAATCATATCTGAATAAAAAAGAAAAAAAAAGAGAGAGAGAGAGCCTTGAGCAGAATGACGGAACTGCTAGGGCACCACTGGCCTGGTCACACCTGCTATGCAGTTATAATCTGAGACCTCCTTACTCCCCAGTGTCTCTGTTTGGATGAGATATTACATGGTTGCTTAAAACCCATACCAAACCCAAATGGAGAAACATCCCACAAGACAACTAACCAGCACAGTCATGGAAGACACAGAAGTGAGGAACTGTCACAGACTGAAGGTAGCTGGAGAGCTCTGAGCACCAGAGGCAACATGTGAGCGTGGGCGGATCTGGAGTAGAAAAGGGGCTTCAGTGGGACACTCTGTAGAAGGGCCACACAGTAGGCGACAGTGCTGTGCCAGTGCCCATTTCCTGATCTTGATAATTGTGCTGAGTTATGATGCTGACCTTTGGGCAATCTGGTTAAATGGTACAGGGAATTCCTTGTACTAAATTCACATTTTTTTCATTAGTTTGAAATTATTTCAAAAGGAATTAAATAATAAAACAAAAAATAAAGATAATCATGGAAATTTGAACCCAACTGAACATTTGAAGATATTAAAGAAGTATTAACTTTTATGTGTGATAACAGTATTGTGTGGTTTCGTTTAGCCAAGAGTACTTATCTTTTAGGCATACGTACCAAATACGTGAGCATGTGTACAGAGATACACACAGTGCTAAAGGCTAGTCACAAAAGGCCATCCGTCTGAATCTGTCACATTGTGGGCAGCAGTGGTCATGAACTCAGTAGACCTGTCAGCCTCCTGAGGTGGGCAGTGGACTAGGGCACAGCCACTTCACAGATGCAGAGCCAGTGGTCAGGACACACTGGCACCATGTGCACAGACTGCTCTGAACACAGGTGGGTTGGCCCAAGTCTATGCCCTGGGAGGTCCGAGGTGAGTCTGGAGGCCAAGGAGGGCTGACCTTGGCAAAGAAGGCGTGAGGGATGGCTTACCTGCCAGTGGTCACTGTAGCTGGAGTGACGTGTGTGTACATGGTTGGATGGCAATTTGGTGGGAACTGTGACAGAGGGACGAGTCCTTAAAGACCAAAGTGTGGATTTTACCTTGCAGACTATGGGAGGCCAAAGAAGGGCTGTAAGCAGTAGAGACACAGTCATTCTTAAAGTGATAGAGACTCAATGACAATACAAAATGGCGTGGGTGGGGATGGGGGTGGGTAGGAAGGTGAGGCATGGTCTCTTCAGACTTAGTTTCCTCGTCTGTATTATGGGTTTCACCTTAGGCAGCAAAGATCTCCCAACCTAAACAGGTGGGATTCCTCTTTTGTACACCGCATATGCAGGCACCAAGCCATGTGTCAACTGTTAGTTTCACTGGTAAATCACAGTGACTTGGATGCTGTCATGGTCAGAAGGCTCATCTGACTAAAAATACACACTTCATTCCCGCCAGTTGTTTCCCCGGGAGTGAAATTTCCTCTGTTAGTGACACATCTAGGCTAAGATATTGTGACAAAAAGACTCCTGCCCCTCTGGAATGTGGCACATAATAAGAAGGCATAAGATTTGATGGTTTTCAGATGGTGGTTTGATGACCAGGAGGTTCTCTGAAGACAGAAGTGTGCACCCAGGCCAGGGATCTGATGCACACATCACACCCCTGACACCCAGTGCTGTGGGTACCAGTGCCATCGGTTCACACAGAAAACAGACAGGCACATTCTATAGGACATGGATTGGGGGTGGAGAAGAAGCCAGGAGAGAAGGTCTAGAAGCCTCAGAACAGCCTGAGGACAGACCAAACTGGCCTTGAGATTCTGGGAAAACTATCAACTGGAGTGCTTTCTGTATAAAGAGAGCTGCCTTAAAATGAAACAGGAAGACACTCCAACAGGGACCTTGTCTCTGACCAAACATGGCCAAGGACCAAGGAGGGACCTGCATGCTGTAGCCTCCTTGTGAGCAATAATTCTTTTGTCTTCACATTTTCTGCGTGCCGCTCCATGGAAGCTTGGCATAGACACACACCCAAAACACATCAAGTTTCCCCTCTGATGGTATCTCAGAAGTGTCCCTGAGGTCACATGTGGCACTTGGCTGGAGGGACAGCTGGCCTGCTTCATCCAAGAACAAAGGACAGCCCTTCTGGGATGAGTGGAGCTGATGGAAATTGAGCTGGGGGAGGAATGTGAGAGACAGCAGAGACAAAAAAAATAGCACTGTCCCTGGGGACCCTGACATGGTAGGAAAAATTTTGGAATGGTTCAGGGAGCACTGCTACTCAGGAACAATGAGGGCACCCAGCAGACCAAGTGGCAGCTCCTGTGCGCCCCACCGAGACCCAGTGTAGAGAGCCACAAACACAGACGTGGCTCAACCTCCCATTTCCCAAAACATAACATAATTTCAACTTCAAAGCAGCAGAGGCTAAGTCTGCAATTCAAAACCCAAGCCCAGGAACCTCTAGAGAGGGGAAATGCCTTCTCAGGCTTAGACTGGAACCCACAAGTACCCATGTAAGCAGAAACAAAACTGCCTCGGTAGTCGTGGTTCCTAAGTGAACCCAAAAGCCTTTCATGAAGGGCAGATGGAGTCAAAAACAGTCCTGAACCTAAAATTTTGGTCCAATTCAGTTACTGACCAGTGACAGTGGGCAAATCACTGCCCTTGCCTGGTTCTTTGCAAAGTGAAGGGGATGATTAGATGACCCAGCTTCCTGAGGGGAGGACAAATAGTTTTGACTTTTTAATCAGTGTCTTATGCTTCAAAAGACACCTGCAATCCACTGAGTCTTCCAGATACAGAAGAATTACCCAGATCAATCTTGAAAGTCATTGCAACTCTAACCCAAATCCTGGTAGATGTCTCTCAGAACCTGGCAAGCTGATCTTAAAATCTGTTTAGAGACCAAAGGACAAGAAGAGTCAAAACCACTGTGAAGAAGGTAAGAAGGGGCTCAGCAGATACCAAGTCACCATGGAATGATGGCAATAAGACATCTGGGTCCCAGGAAGGCCGAGGGAGAAGCCACATCCCTTCCAAAAGCTCCAATTCCTCTGAAAAACACCTGTCTTTGCTTAGGATGTGGGCAATGAGAAATCAGAGCCAATATTTCCAAAACGTGGTTCTCAGACCCTCTGTATCAGAGCCACATACAGCTTGGTGACAAACGCACATTCTCACGTTCACCCCTTTCCCCTTGCTCAGGAGCCCCTATGAAAGGGAGTTGCCCAAATGACTGTCTGCTCACAAACTGGAGACCACTGACAGTCACACAGTCAGCAATGGAGTTGGGCCGTTTCTCTATGAGGCACTTAGCTCTATACACACCAACTGTGGCTCATAAGAAACAATGGGGTGACTGCATTTTCCCAAATATGCCTGAATTTGATCCTACCAGCCCCGGGCCCCATCTGCTGAGGAGTCACTACCAACCGAACAAGCACTTGGCATCGCAGAGGAGATGGAGGGGAGGTCTCAGCTGTGCTTCATTGAGGCACACAAGTGGACTTTCAATCTAGTCGTCACTATCCCTGTCCCCAGAGATTCAAAGTCATGCCCTGGGTGTTTACAGCCCCAGATCATTCCAGCACACAGCCTAGTGGTGGTTTGGTACCCAGGTTCAAGAGGAGAACCACCAGGGCAGGGGTTTGCATTAACCTTCCAGTCTCCCTTTCCCCTTGGAAGTGGACCTGCAGCCAGGAGGGGAGAGAAAGAAGGTGAAGGACGAGGCCCAGAGCATGTTGGCACTGGGACTCTGCTTGCTGGCCAGGGAGTAGCTGGGGACAGGATGGCCAGAATGCTCTCCCTGTGCTGGGCAGTCGTGCCCACGCACCGGCAGCCCCCTCCGCTTGCTGAGCCCAAGTCACAGACCTCTGTGCACGCTGCCAGGAGCAATGGAAAATGCACTCCTGGCCCCACAAGAAAACATCAGTTGTGCATTTGTCATGCACAACGACGTGGAAAAAATCTGCCCAGTGAGCAGAGACTGTGACCAGGCACAGAGGCCTGCAGCCAGGTCCCAGTGGACTCTACCTGGCCCTCCCTGTGGGCCAAGGACAGCTAGGATTCAGCCCTACCCCGGGTGGGGACTGAGGTTGACTTTGGCAGGAGCCTGAACTTGGCATCAAGGTCAGCCCTGAGGCTGAGCCATGAGGCAGACGTTTTCCAGCTAAGCGGCTCTGGGCTGTTGGGGGGTGGGGAAAGGGCCCAGCCTTCCTGCCCTCTTCCTTACTGGGGTGAAATGGAGGCACCAACAGGGGAGGGGCATGTCCAGAGTCTTCCATCAGCTGTACTGCCCTCAACAATCACTCTGCAATTAGCCAGATGCCTGGCCAGTGGTAACACTGGAAGCAGGATATCTGCAGGCACCAGGTCAAGTCTGCCCCCAGGAGGCCTGGGACCAGGAGAGGCACTGATTGTGGTTTGGAAAAGCATTTGGAAGATAACGCAGAAAAATGCTTTACAGAGGGGAAGAGAAAAGAGCAATGAGAACAGAGCTGGGATTTCTCCTGGGGCTGTGTTTCTGTCAAGGTGGATGCCACTGCAACGGGGCAGTCTCTGCAAAGGGAGAGCAGCCAGGCCCATGCCATTTCCGGGGAGCTGTCTGCAATGTGTCCATCATGGGCAAAGAGGAGGGGCTCATCTGAATCAAAAACAAACCAGCCATGTCACACTTGGTGACGAGCCTAGAGTTCCAGAAAAGCTCTGAGGAGATGGCTTTGCCTTTGCCCTTGTCAGTGTAGTAAGCCATTTACTCCTTGCCTCCTCCCACTCTTCACTCATCACATCTAGGAGACAGACACCATGAGGAAGCCACATCATGGACTAAGCACACTTCATTCAGGTGAGGACATTTGAAAGAGGTGGTGATGGGATGAAACACTGTCGTCTTTCCCAACTACTGTAAGAATGCAAAAGTAAAACCCAGGCAGTAATAGAAAATAACTCTCAAAACAGAATGAACATGTTTTCAGAATGAGAGACCTTAATCCCATGACAGTGCTTGGTCACAGAGATGGGGCAGGAGAGACCGCTACATTTACAGTCCCTCGGAGAAAAAAAATTCTGTGCAGTACTTTGGCCAATAAAAGATAATTTATCCATAAACACATTTTGGGGGGGGTAAAATCTCAACATTTCTTAAACAAGCTGCTTTGAATGATGAGTGTCCCCTTTCCTACAACCACACATTTTGATGGACCAGCCCCCATTCATCTTGCTACAGACAATAACCGAACATTTTCCTGCCAGGCAGGTGGCCACCATTTATCTCTCTGCTCTGTTCTTGTCCCTGTCCCCAACTCTGACTTTCTTTCTTAACAGAATATCCTGCCTTCAGAGGGGACAGACACAGCAACCTGTGCAGTTGTGGATACTCCTTGAAGGCACAACAGCTTTGACCGTTTGTTTTTAAGTAATTAGAATAACCCATAGGTTGGAAGCAGGGACCCAGGAGAAAGCAAACTTGCTAAAGAGAAACATTATAAAAGAGAAAGGACTCCCTACATTCAAAGATCACACAGCCTCCCAGGAAACCCTGTCCTATGAGGGGTGAGGCAGTCTGGTGCTGCCCCCTGTGGGTTACAGCTGGCGGGCACAGCCACTGTCCTGGGAGGGGGGGTCACACAAGACTTGGCCCCAGAAACCTTTGTACTCAGCCCTTGGACACAAACGGGAAAGTGCGCACAGGGTGGAGGGTGCATTTGAAAGATAAATGGGAATATTTAAAAAGGCTACAACCCCAGTGGGGACAACTTTGCCTAACATTGTACTCCCAAGTTCTCCAACATTCTCTAATTAACATTATTGTCCTTTTACAATTTAAAAATGGTAAAATGAAGAAAAACTGGTGCGCTCTAGGAGAAAGGAGAAAGGCTTCGGGGTCTGTGTTCTGGGCACCCCGCCCCGCTCAATCACTATCAGATGGAAAGGTGTAAATAGAAGAAGTTATGGATGCCTCAGGGAAACCAGATGCTTGGGGGAGGGTGAGGCAAAAATATTCTTTTATTTCAACCTGTCCTGATGAAAACGTTTCTCAAATGCAGCACTGCTGCATATCTGATGATGGACTCAGAGAACCATGAAAATCATCCCAGTGAGCAGGTATTGCTGGCCTGGCCTAGGTAACCCCACCTAACCCGTATGAGCTCCCCAAAGTAACCTGCCCAAGGTTCTGGGAATAGAGAGTGGTGCCAAGCTGGACTCTCCATGGCAACACATCAGTTTTACTGATGTTTACTAAAGGGCCGCCCAGCACCTGGGTTGTCCTGACTGTCCTTGGGCAGCCCCTGCAGAGACATTCCCTGGCTGGTTGGGGAGTACCCACCCAGCTGAGGGTGGTCCCCTGACTCTGTACATTCCCTGGAGGCCTCTTGTCTCTATTTTCCTTTAAATCCTCACCCAAGGATATTTCATTATTGATTTTTCAAGAGAGAGGAATGAAGAGAGAAACACAGATCAGTTGCTTCCCATATGTGCTCCAACTAGGTATTAAACCCACAACCTAGGTATGTGCCCTGACCAGGAACTGAACCTGCAACCTTTCAATGTACAGGATGATGCGCCAACCAACTGAGCCCTTTGCCTCTATTTTTAAGTCATCTGACTTCCCATTTCCTGTCCTTCCTCCTCTCTTTCACTCCTGGTTCTTTTTCTTTTCTTTTATTCCTTTGCTGTTATTGCTCTCCATGGAGCTGTTTACTGCAAAATAAGTTTGGGTGCAGTCTCTTACATTCCCTGCAGGAAAAGGGTTATGAAGGAAAGTAACAAGCCTGAAAATAAATGGTTGTGCACTATTCATCTCCAAGAGGAAAGCTATCTTTCGACTACTACCCAGAATTGAAAAATATAAACAATGAAAACTATTTAGAGTACTGGTAGGTGTTTATCTTTGGGGTTTAAACTCAAGTGAGTGATGGGTATCTTTAAACTGTCATAAACCTCACTATTCTTACAATATATTTCTCACTATGTCAATTTGGCTTAATAAAACTTACTGAGTAATCACATTGACTTTATGTTGGCATTTTTGTTTTTATAGTTCAAGAGAAATAAACATAATGCCACAAAGTAAATGAGAAAATATTTTTATATTCTGGAGGTTGAATGGTGCTTTGCTAATAACACCTTGGTCAGCAGCATGGACTATTTTCTGATAGAATCACAAAGCCCATTTACTGTCTATTCCTGGCTCAATTCCTTATGCTCTGCAGGCTGAGCTCCTCAGTGGTGGTCAACCCAGCTGTGGGGTCACCAGGGACTCTGAGAGATCTATCAGGATGCCTGCAGGGGCTGCGCCATTAGCCCTACGAGCAACTCGTCCCTTGCTCCTGCGCTCTCGGGAAATCAAGGGCCAGTTACCTGCCAAGGCTTTGTTTCCTTAGTATCTGCTCTGCCCTCATGGTTGCTAAACCTCCCTTTCTAGTCTCAATTTAAAACTTAAGATATTTTTGAAATAAGGAATGCATGCACAAGGCAGGAAATGCAGATGATACAAGAGTGAGTCTTGTATCCTGTAAGTCTCCTTCTCATCCTAGTCCCCTCCTGAGAGCACTGGGATAATCAGATTCCAAAGAAGCCTCAAAGTGTGTGTGTGTGTGTGTGTGTGTTTACAGTTTAAAATAGCACTTAACATGTCTATGTTATGTAATCGCTTCTCTCTTAACTGCAATTGGCAGAGAGCTACCCACAGCTTGCACCTGCCTGCTTCCCTTATGCTGATGATGGACTTGTCCACTGAGGCACTTTTAGACCTGGCCCTTCCTCTCTATAGCTGCTTTTAGAACATTTATCAAATGAGTTGCTTATTGGTGGAGCTTTAGATGGCTCTAATCCCTTGCTATTATCACCATGAACACCATTTGTTACATGGGCAAGTGTAGAATTCCAAGTGGAACTGCTGGGTTGAAGTGTATGTGAATGTAAAATTTGATAGTTAATACACAACTGCCTTCCATAAACGCTGCACCAATGCACACTCCTCTACTGTACGAGAGTGCCTTTTTCTACAGCCTCGCCAACAGGGCCTGATGGATGTCATTGCACCAGTATCTCCGCATGTTTCAAGTGTTTGAGTCATTTGACATACTTCGCTGGGACTGTCCATAGCTTCTCCTCATCATTTCATGAAGTCTTCCTCTTACTGGTTTGGAGGAACTCTTTAGGGAAGGAACCCTTTGTAACATGGGCTGCAAGTATTTCTCCCTGTTTGCCCTTGTATTTTTCTTCTTCTTTTTTAAATTTTGCCAAGAAGAAGAAAGGAATACAATTATGTAACTGAATTAATGAATCTTGTCTTCCACGACTTTGGTGCTACAAAGTAGGCCTTCCCCCTCTAAGATTATAAATATAACTGCTTTTATCTGCTTTTGTGGTTTTATTTTTTACATTAGAATTTATTTACATATCAGACTGAGATCCCATTGTATTTTTTCCCAGCTGATTACTCAGTTGTCCCAGCACCACTTATTGAGTATCTCTCCCCTCCGTAAAGATTTGAAAAGCCACTTTATATTCCAAATTTTTTATTGTAAAGCCTGTCTTATCCACCTAGAGTGGTCCTTTCTGTGTCCTTAAGAATTTCTGACTTGGAGTCCATTTCCCCACTCATCTTTCTTGGGAGCACACTCTTTCACCAATATTGACCCTCAGTAACATCACTGAGGAGCCATTCTTGTCCTCCCATGCCCCTCCTGGAGGAAGTGGGAAGTGATCAGAAGGCGTGCCCTGTAGCATCCACTACAGTCCTGACCCAAGGCCCATCCCTAGAAGACTTCAGGGTGCAAGCCCTCAGGTTTCCACTTGCTCTCGGGTAAGAGCAGGAGTTGGGGGGCAGATTTCATCAATGTTGCTAAATAATATGAAAAACAACTCTGATGATAACGTTGGCTGCCCGATATGGCTCCCAGCCCTGCGCAGCACAAAGGCTCCCCTAGCAGCCAGGGCAGCCCAGACCAGGACCCCCCAACACTGTGTGCTGTTCCTGTCTGTAACCTCCCTTAGTTGTCCTCTCCTCCCTGTGGCTCTGGAATGGGTCTTGGGAGGCACAGGTGTCATTTCCTAGGTAAGGCAGCAAGGGCAGCTCAGGTTAACTCACTGTTCTAAGGCTAACAATTCCTGATCTGCACTCCAGCCCTGACCTCTGAGACCACACCTTCAGCCTGCTGGTCATTATACATGTGCACCTCCCAGGCACACGAAACTCATTGGGTTCAGTACTGAATTCATTTCCCTCTCCAAAACCTGCTGCTTTTCTGTTTCCCCTTTTTATTTAAATACCATAAAGCACCAAAGGCAGAAATATGTCAGTTATAAATATGTATAACTGTTTTTATTTGATTTTATGGTTTATTTTTTACATTAGAATTTATTTTCATACAGGGCTGAGATTGTATCAGGAGACACGCTCAATGGGAGGTTTTGACAAACCACTGCTACTGCTGTGTGTTACTTTTCCCAGGTTTGCCCGCAGGCCCTTAACCTACTTTAGAGGCACCTGTTGGCCTGGAGCAGTGGTTCTCAACCTTCCTACTGCCGCGACCCTTTAATACAGTTCCTCATGTTGTGGTGACCCCCAACCATAAAGTTATTTTCGTTGTTACTTCATAACTGTAATTTTGCTATGAATCATAATGTAAATATCTGATATGCAGGATGTATTTTCATTGTTACAAATTGAACATAATTAAAGCATAGTGATTAATCACAGAAACAGTATGTAATTATATATGTGCTTTCCGATGGTCATAGGTGACCCCTGTGAAAGGGTTGTTGGACCCCCAAAGCGGTCACGACCCACAGGTTGAGAACCGCTGGCCTGGAGAGATCAGCACTGGTCATAGAAAAATGCAAAGAGAGCACCTTCTGTCCAGAAAAGCCCAGCTATGCTCTGAGAGATTTTCAATGTGTCTTTAAGGATATTCAGTGACAGTATGACCACTATGATGTCACTAAACTATAGGTTAGTGACATCATCGCTCCATTATAATGTATGGAACCATCGTCCTGTATACTGACCCACCCCAGACATCGTGTGGCGCTTAGCTGTACACGACAGCAGATTTCCTCCAAGGGAGGCTGATGGGCCTTTGTAGGACTGAATTGCTCCCAACCCAGTCGCACCACCTGCCCTGGGCCACCTACCCATTTTGCTCTCCCCGCTATATGCGCCCCATCTCACCTGCCCGTCGCCCATCCCTCCTGCCCTTGCTCCCATCTCCCTGCCCACATCCCCGTCTCCCGCTTACCTGTAGGCCCAGGGCGACACGCTGCGCAGCGGGGTAGGCGGCCGGAAGCGGCGGTCGGGCCGGCCCCCGGGGCAGCTGGTGTTGCGCGCCTGCTCGCGCGGGCCCGGTTGCAGCGTGTGCTGGAAGGCGCCGAGCACGCCGGCCGCCAGCCGCCCGTACAGCTGCTCCAGGAGCTCCTCCGGCCGGTCCGCGCAGCCCCGCGCCGGCCGCCGGCTGCTCCTTGGGGTGCCCGCCCGCCCCGGCGACAGCGTCGACGCCAGCAGCACGCCAGCCACCAGCGTCCAGACCTGCGGGACAGGCCGCTCAGAGGCGCGTCCGCGCCCAAGGATGGGCGCCGAGCACACGGGCCCCCGCGCGCCCCGTGTCCCCTCCCCGCGCCCCGCGCGCCCCGCTCCGCCCCCATCCCGCGCCCCGCGCGCCCCACCCGGAGCCCCACCCGGAGCCCGACCCGGAGCCCGCAGAGGGGTTGCGTGCGGTGTGCACGTGTGTGTGTGCCGGCCAGGCTGCTGCGCCGCGGGTTGCGAGTGTCTCTGAGCCCACCGTTCCCGCGCCACCACCACCGTCACCGTTCTTCTTGCGCGCGGCTCGGATCCTGACTCTGCCCGGGTGGGGGTCCCGGCAGCTCCTCCTCAGTGTCCGGCTCGCAGAGGTCCCAGGGACGAACCAGGCACGGGAAGCCCGCCGTCAGTGATGCGTACTCACCAGCGACCCCATGTTCCCGGAGACGCTGTTGGGACTGTGACGCCGAACCGTGCGCGGGGGACAGCAGGCCGCGGGACTGGGCCGGGGCTCGAGGAGGGGCTGTGGCGGGAGATGGCGCCGCCCTCGCTGCCGAGACTGTGCCCGGGCCCAGAGGGGCCACTTTGCCAAGTCAGGGGGACGGACTGGGCTCAGGTTGAAGAGACATTTCTAGTGACTAAAGCTCTCCAAGAACGCAACAGGCCACCTGAAAAAAGCGAACTCAACAGCCTGCAAGGATACTCTTCTGCAGGGTGACTTCCTCCTCTTAGATTCCACTCTTCAAAGAAATACATTACAGATTTTAAAATGTCTTTAATAGGGCGAGAGGAGGCAGTTCCTCCTTTCCCCTAAACTCCCAGAAAATGATCCTTCTGCATTTCTGTCAACTCTGTATTCCAAGTAAATCTTCCCTCAACTTGTATTTTTATGGCTGTAAGTGGGCATCACGTGGTTTGTCCCAAGGTTGGGGATTTCTACTTCATGATAACTAAATTGTTAAGTGCTAGCAGTCATATCAAATAAAACTGTTATCCTGTGAATAAATTAAAGAAAATATTCTTAAATTGTATGTGTTATACCTAAAGAATACAAGAAAATGTGCTTATTTGTTCATTCCACAAATTAACGCTTTATGCTTTTTATGTGGCAGGCTCATGAATATGGTCAGTTTACAGCAGTAATACTTTAAAAATAAAATATCGATACCCGCTAAAAACACTTTCGGACGTGTAAAAAGTATGTAAGTTATGGCTCCTTCAATGGTTTGCAGCTTTGGTGTTTGACTACCTTGTAAACCATTCATTGGCTAAACTACATTTCAGTTATGCTGTGTAGAAAAGCAACACTTACATGCTTTGAATATTCTATAAGTTTAGATTACATTATTTACTACTAAAAATCCCCCCGAAATCTCCAATTTAAACGACTTACAGCTCTTGATGTAAACATTTCTTTAGAGGTTATAAAACTGGAAATAAAGATACCAATAGTAAAATGTTGATTTTTTATTTGATAAAAAATTGAGTCCTTTTGGACAGAGAATATACAAAATGTTTCAAAGAAACTCAGTATGTCTCATTATGACATCCTTTCATATGAGGTTATATAGGACCAGACTACTAATTCTGTGTATTATTTAACAATATGCCTGCCACTGTCCATTAACATGGCAACTTTTTTGTCCTTCTCCCTTCATTACCTTGGAAGTAGAAAATAAAATATTTCCTTTTCTTAGTTTTCATTTGGAAAAGATCGCAAACTACTGAAAATGCTCACATATTTGATAGAACATAAAATTTATCTTTGCGAGTCTGAACAGTTGAGAAAGTGTCTTATAAACAGGTGTGAAGTGTTTTAGTTGTCCAATTTGTGGTCAGTTCCCCCAATCTAAACATATTGATGAACATGTGATGTCAGAATGTTAACAATTAGATCCAAGTTTGGGACATACAAGCGACAAAAAAGCAACAGAACCTCAAAACCAAGCTTGTCACATTCTCTTAGAATCCTCTCCAGTGTTCTCAACTGAAGATGTCACCATCCTCCCAGTCATGGGAACTTGATTTGTCATCTTCAGTTCCTCTCTCTCACCCTCTGTTCACTTAGCCACCCCAGTATCAGGCATAACTGTAGGACTGCTTATCATGGACTTAGCTGTTGGAAAAATCTTTTAGTCCATAACCCCCAAAGTCAATGTGTGGTTACTGATGTACATATCCACCCAAACGTCTCTGTCCTTTAAACAACTATCAGGTTTTCCCACCATAGTTCTTGTTATTGCTATCATCTTGGTTGGCACCTGGACCTACTACCACTGCTCCTGTTCAGCCTTCCTGGCAGCTGTAACACCTGCACAGATGATTCGTTCAGACCCTGACCTCTCTACATGACAGGCTGAGTTCCAGTTTTCTTCTTTACCATCACATCTTAGCTATCAAATCATATGGTCAGACCCCAGATACTGTCATAACCAATGACAGCATCACATCCAAACATTCCATTTCAAATGCCCTGTTACCTGACACAATCCCTTTTTATCCCTATCCACTCCACCACCATCACTCCCTATCACATCATTGTTTTATTTTCTTAACTGTATATAACCATATCTAGAGCCCTTTAAAAAATATACTCGTTGTCTGTCTTTCTACCAGAATTTGAGCTCTTTGAGGATGGGGTCTTGTTCTGTCTAGTCACTGCTATCTCCCAGAGTTTTGCACATACTGATGTTAGTGCATTTGTTGAATGCTTCCCCATTGGATTATAATCGATCTTGGATGCAGGGAAGATGATCTGTTTTTGGTTTTCTGTCTCCTGCACCTAACTGTATAGTGCATGCTGCAGTGACAATGCTAGATAAGATGGAGAGGTCCATCCTCTCCAGTGAGGGGTTCACAATGAGCCACTTCTGCTGCCATCATTGTAATTCCTCTACAGAGTGTTGATGGGCCAGACACCCTGCTAAGAAGAAATGCAGGCAGGCTTGGCCTCCACCCCACACCCTAGACCACTGCTCAGTGCTATGGGTGCATGCCACTGGGCTGAAGGCACAGGGAAACCACAGGAAGAACAATGGGTCATGGCTTGGTATTTTCTCTTACTATACTTTGTACTGCCTCCAAATGTATTGTTTTAATAGTATCATCATCCCCCTCAGGCAAAAATTCCAAAGTTGTAGTTTCCAAACTCAAAGCAATCTAGCTTGAATAAAGATTCAGTAAGGATATGTCCTACCTAGCACAGTATTTTTCAAGCTGCAACCCATAAAATCGGTGTAGTTTTCATTATAACACTTTTAAATGAAATTATAGAAAATAACTAATAATTTTTTGTGAATACACACACGTACTTGGTTGTGCAACGAAATTTATTTCTTATTGGAGGTCAATGTTTTCAAAAGGGTAAGGAAGTCACTGGCCTAAAGAATTAGTTTCACATGTTTTTATTCCATTGAAAATAAAATGACTTAAACTCATACTCAAAGAACAGAATTACACTTATTTAAAGCTTTTAAAGTGTACAAAATAAGTTTGTATATTTAATCCAAGGTTTAACAGTATTATCTTGCAAGGCAATATCTTTCCTTTAATAAATAACATATAATGTGCATATTATTCTGGAAGCAAATCATCTCCTAACTCTTCATCAGCAAAATCATCCTCGTCGATTCTTTTCTTAGCTGCAGTCTTTGGTCTTTCTACTTGAGGGCCAAGTGGGTCCACATATGAGGCATCTAAGTTCAAAACAGATTGTTACATTAGAGTGATATAAAAAATAAAACAAATGTGAAACCAGTTAAGTCTCATAATCAAAATTGAGTGACTCAAGAGTGAACAGAAATGCTCTCCAAGTCATTTAAATTTTGTTCATATATGCAAAATTCTTAACGCCCAGTTATCCATTTTTGCCACCTCACCAGTCTTCAGGCCTGACATGCCTGTGGGGCTGGGTGGAAGCAAGGGCACTTGCCTATTTCTTTGTGACTGCTACTTTCATAAGGTTCGTTTGTCCCGGGCAAAGTTCTGAGTTTGGCACTTAGCTGTTCACCTTTACTACTGGCACTACACTTCTGGCCACTCTCTGAAAACAAAAATAAAAATGCATTTGTTTAACTTGTTGAGAAAACATAACACTCCATCACAAAGCTAAAGCATGGTTATTTGCCAAGAAACAGGCAGGTTCTTTCATTTGGAAGTCAGCTTCCAAGGGATGTCATTCTAATTATCTGAAATTTTTTAAAAATCTCTTGTTGGGAATCTAAAATACAGGAAAACATCACTTAAGATTACTTCAAATGTGTGTTTAGTTATAGGTTTCAATTTTACTGATTCACTTGTGAGAAGTTAGAGACCACTTCGACGAGTATAATCTAGCAAAAAACAAAGAGCAATGGGAGAAGGAACACATAGGAAGTGATAAAAGATTGGCATGAGCTGTGTCACCAACCACATATCAAAGCAGCCGAGTGGCTCTAAACCCACATCAAATAAAAACAGCAGCAGAGGCTGTGCAAGCTCAACCCAGGTAGGAGAGAACCTAGACACACAATCCACTTTCTTCAAACATTTGAAGAATGTTTGTATAGAAGAACATTAGATTTTTCCTGTGTAGTACAATTGATTTTGGCTCAATATAAGGAAAAATGTGAAATGGATGATAGTGTCTGAATATGGAATGGATTCCATGAGAAATAATACAATTCACATGATTGAAGATTTTCATACAGGGTTGAACACTCACATTAGTAAGAGAAAATAGTAGTTTTTAAACCCTAAATCTCTATTATTATGTATTCTAAAAGAGCCATTCTTCCAGCCCCATAGTTCTTATTTCTTCCCTTTAAAAGTCCCACAATGTTATTTTTTTCTGTTATGAAAGCTTCACTTTCAATGAGGGTAGTCCACAGATATGCACTGATCATTTCTGAGTATACTTTATATTTTAGCTTACTGACAATGTCAATGGATAGAAATCAAAACAAGATGTTCTTTAAAATCTTGACATTTTAAGGTTGGAGAACTGAATCAAAATTATAAGTCCTCTTTAGCTTCTTATCAAAAACTTAACCATTTCTCTGCATTGTTAATATTGAAAATAAAATGCCTTAGCTTAATGCACTAAATGTGTCCACATATTCTACCGATTTTTTTGTTGTTGTTGTTATTTTGTTCCCCTATAATTTTTTGATGCGATTAAGTTTTTTTTTTTTTCTATCTGCAAGTGCAAATGGTGTCTTTCAAAGTGTCAGGGTGAGCTCAGATCAAGAAAGTTTGGAAATTATTGCTCTAGGCATTGCTTTTACTTCACTCTCACACAGATATAGTTTATCTATATGAATACCTCTTGTATAACAAAGCCCCAACATCTCTCTCAGGATGGGTTAAATCGTAGTGTGCAATTCCCAGTCCCATAGAAAGAACAAACCTTTAAAAATGAAAACTGACTCAGAAAAATTTAATTGTCCAACTGAAAAGTAATAAATACAATTTAAAAATATTTTGTATTTTGAAAACCACTGAGGTTATATTGTGAATATCCTCATTTCATCATTTTCAATAAACTTTCATGGGGTAACACTGCCATACATGGGCAGGTAACAATGGAGCAATTAGCAATTGTAAATTGGTGTGGGTTTTATGCCCAAATAATAAAGCAAGTTATTAAAATCTTTTAACTATAGCAACAAATAATAATTTCTACTTCCTAGAGGTTCAGAAAATAGAATTGAGAGATCTAGTATTCAATCAATTAATACAAATTTCCAAACAATACTTTTATAAGAGAAAAAAAATCTTAAAATCAGAGAATTTAGAGTAAGAAGGTATCTTGAAACTTAACTATACCAGTAAAAAAGAATATCCCTATAAAATGGACAATGTATACAAAGAAATGATTCCTAAAGTAAACATTACAAATGGACAATAAACATATAAAAATGGTTAACCTTACTTAACCTTGGAAATATATTGTTAAAAAAGCAATCCAGAACACTATATACTCAGTGATACCTTTTTAGAAAGCTTAAACACAAGCAAAATTAAGTATATTATTGGCATATGTGATAAAATTATATATGAATAGGCAAGAAACTGAATAATGTAAACCTGAATACATATAAAATATAAAACTCATACTAGTTATATGTGAGAGGCAGTAGACAGAATGGGAAAAAGCATATAGGGAGGCATAACTAATGTTCTGGTTATAATGTTTTATGATGGCTTCATTAATTTTAATTTTAATAATATGCTTCATAACAATGCTACATAGATTGTTTTGTAGGTATCAAACATTACATAATTTAAAATTCATATAATTCTAAATGTAGGATTTAACATCGCCTATTAAAATGGCCAGGATTAAAAAAAAAAAAAAAAAAAAGAATAGCAAGTGAAATGAACAAATTTTCTGAAATTAATTTGGTCGTATCAAAAGACTTAAAAATTTCCAGTCAACGAGATAAGAGGAATAGGAAGACCTAGACTTTGTTCCCTTACAAAGACACTGACTTAACACCAATATATGGTCCAAAAAGTCTT
This sequence comes from Furipterus horrens, assembly GCF_987537825.1. Classification (NCBI taxonomy): domain Eukaryota; kingdom Metazoa; phylum Chordata; class Mammalia; order Chiroptera; family Furipteridae; genus Furipterus; species Furipterus horrens. The sequence goes on from NW_028327174.1 coordinate 85,404,987, forward strand.
TATGAGAACTCCAGAAACCAGGCAGGAAGCTGAAAGGCAAGAACAACTTCATGTAAACATGTAAGAAAAGCCATTTTATTTCAGTTGTGTTATCCTCTACCCACAAGCCAACATAGCTCACAATTGGGAGAAAAAGCCAAACTTGCAGGTTCTCCCTTGGGAGGAAAGACAAGAACATAATATACACCCAACAGTTGGGTTTTTCAGGGAACTTCCTGAGACACCTTGTTTCTGTCTTACCTGACTTGGAGTGCTCATGAGGAAACAGCATATTCTTGATGCTGGAGAGCTACTGAGAACACAAGAAAGCTCCCTGCCTTGTTGAAGTATCAGAGCACCTCCCTGATTGCAGACAAAAGCTGGTACAACCTGTGATCAGGACAATCTGTCCAGCTCATGGCCTCTTCCTCAGCAGGGGAAGATTGGAGTGAAATGGACCTCCAACATGCCAACTCCGCAGGGCCTGCCCAAGGATCTTGTTTCTGTCTCACCTGATTTAGAGCACTAATGGGAAACTGGCATATTTTGGGGGCTTCAGAAAACAAATGAGAGTTCAGCAGCTTGTTGCAGTGCCAGAGATCCTGTAGTATCTCAGAGGAACAAAAGATTACAAGTCCTGATAAAGAAACCATCAAACTTCTCTAATTGGGAAGTTGCACACAGAAGCAGAGAAAAGAATTCAGCCCATATAAATTTTGAGAAATTTTCATAATCTCTAGCAGGGCTGATGAATGAAGGTCTTGCTCTGCAGAAAGTCAGTACAAAAAGACTGAGAAATGGATGATTTTCAAATGAAGAAAACACAACAAAAAGTAACAAGACATACAAAGAAACAAAATAACATGGCCTAAAGTAATAAATCTCCAGAAGGTGACACTAAAGAAATGGAGATATATGAATTACCTGACAGAGAATTCAAAATAATTGTCTTAAATAAGCTCAATGTACTGCAAGAGAATATAACAATAAATAAAATTAGAAAAATGAGGCATGAAGAAAACGAGACTAACGATAAAGATAGAAACTGTGAAAAAGAACCAAATAGAAACTCAGGAGCTGAGGATTACAATAATACACTAATGGAACTGAAAAAAATTCACTTGAAGAGCTCAAAAACTGATATAATCAAACATAATAAATAACCTGTAAACTTAAAATTTGAAATTAGAGAGTCAGGGGAACCAAAGAATCAAAAAATGAAGAAGGCCTGCCCTTGCCAGTGTGGCTCAGTTAGTTGAGCATTGTCTTGTACACCAAAAGGTTGGGGGGACATCTAGCCAAGATGGAGGCCTAGAAGACACGTTGTATCTCCCTCCACAACTAAGAAGAAATACAACTACCTCAAAACTAGAGACAACCAGAAGTTCTAGAAAATCGAGCTGCATGGAAGTCCAACAAAGATATGAAGAAGAAATGCTCATCCAGACAGGTAGGAGGGGTGGAGCCAGGGTGGAGAGGACGCAGTGAGGTGGATGCAGCAACAGCAGCAGCAGGCCGGCGGAAAGCGCGGTCGCATTTTTAAAAGTCGGGATGGACACCTGGGATGTGCTCCCAGCACCAGACCAGACCAGACAGCTCATGGTCCTAGCGCTGGGGAAAATAAAGCCTCATTGCTTTTGATTGTGCAAACCAGTGGGGGTTGGGGTGGAGGAAGAAACTGCCAGTCTCTCAGCAGAGTCCGCTTGTGTAAAGAGCCCCCATGGTCCTAGAACATCCGCAGACCCATCCACTCTGGGAACGACAGCCAGGGCAACAGCTAGAGAGGCACCAGTCCCATACAGAAGTGGGAGAACTGCCTAGAAAAGGGGTGAGTGATGAGCAAGTGGCATTGTTCCCTCTCAGACCCCTCCCCCACAAACAATGCCACAAGGTTGTGAAACTGGTCGCCCTCTATTAATGAATACCTAAGGCTCTACCCCTTATGATGTAACAGAAACTGCACGTCTACCTGAGACACAGAGGCAAACAAACACAGGAGCCTGTCAAGATGAGGAGATAGAGAAGTATGGCCCAAAAGGTGGAATGGATCAAGGTTCCAGTGGGAGAACTAAGTGATGAGGAAATAGCCAACCTAACAGATGCAGAGTTCAAAACACTGGTGATAAAGATGCTTAAAAGAATCTTAAAACCAGCAAGGGAAAAGCAGAGAGTTATCTACAAAGGGGTGCCTATAAGACTATCAGCTGATTTCTCAAAAGAAACTTTGCAGACAAGAAGGGACTGGCAAGAAGTATTTAAGGTGATGAAAAGCAAGGACTTACAACCAAGATTATTCTATCCAGCAAAGCTATCATTTAGAATGGAAGGGCAGATAAAGTGCTTCCCAGACAAGGTAAAGCTAATGGAGTTCATCATCACCAAGATATTATTATATGGAATGTCAAAGGAACTTACTGAAAAAAAAATCAAAATTATGAACATTAAAATGACAACAAACTCACAACTATCAACAACCGAATCTAAAAAATAAAAAAAAAAAAAATCCAACTGAGCAAACCAGAATAGGAATAGAATTTAGGTATGGGTATCATTCTGGAGAGTTATCAGCTTGGAGGGGGAAGGGAGGGAAGTGGGTTACTGGGCAGAGGGGAGCAAAGGGAAAAAAAAATTGGGACTACTGTAACAACATAATCAATAAATATATACTTTTTAAAAAAGGAAATAAAAAAAAAAGGTTGGGGGTTCTACACTCAATCAGGGCACATACCTAAGTTGTGGGTTCAATCCCAGGTCAGGGCATGTATGTGAGGCAACTAATTGATGTTTCTCTCTCACATTGATGTTTCTTTCTCTTTCTTTCCCTCCTTCCCTCCCTCTTCTTTCTCTAAAGTCAATAAACATTAAAAAATGAAAAACCCTAAGAGAATTATGGAATGCTACAAGCAGATCAATATATGCATTATGAGAGCCCCAGAGGACAGAGAGAGTGAGACAAAGATTATTTGAAGAAATAATGAATGAAAACTTCTCAAATATGAGGAAGAAAATGAACGTCCAAGTCCAAGTAGCTCAAAGGACTCCAAATAGGACGGACACAAAAGGTCCACACTGGGGCACATTATAACAAGAGAGAATCTTAAAACTAGCAAGAGAAAAGTGGCTCATCATGTAAAAGGTAACTGGAATGGTTATTAGCAGATTTCTCTGCAGAAATGTGACAGGCCAGAAGGTAGTGAAACAATATATTCAAAGTGCTAAAAGAAAAATCTTCCAACCAAGAATACTATATCTGGCAAAACTGTCCTACAAAAGTGATGGAGAAGTAAAGATCTTCCTGGATAAACAAAAGCTGAGGGAGTTTATCACCTGCTTTGCAAGAACTGTTAAAGGGAGCCCTTCAAGTTTAAACAAAAGGACTCTAAGCAACAACACAAAAGCACATGAAAATATAAAGCTCCCTGGTAAAGGTAAATATATAGACAAACACAGGATTCTGTAATACTATCATGGTGATGAATAAATAACTTTTAATTCAGGTATAGAATATAAACAATAAAAACATAAAAGAACTATAAACTTATGTTAATGAGTACAAAATATAAAAATGCTGTTTTTGATATTGGTAACATAAAGCGATAGAAGAAAGATATAAAAAGAAGCAGAGTTTGTGTATTTGAATGAAGTCGTTATTAATTTAAAATAGACTGTTATAACCATTGAATGTTTTATGTAATATGCATGGTAACTCTTAGGCATAAGATCTGGGTTCCAGAAATTCAGGTCTGGTTTTAGCAAGCCCCCAGAGTAACTACTGGTGTCAGGGACTGAATAACCCCCAATAAATCTGCTGTCCAGTGACTGCCAATGTCCTTCAAAGCTATCCTGATCTGCAGACAGGAATTTAGCAACTTCTCTGTTCTCAGAATCAACTCCTGCTCCTCAATCTGAGCCATCTGCAGGGAGTCCCTCCAACCCCCGCCTCCACCCCCAGCCCTAAGCAAGTCTCCTGTTCCCTTTAAAAAACCCCTGCCTTACTACTGTTTGGAGCTGAGACCAAAGGGCTGACACCTTCCTGCTTTCCTGGTCTCAGCTCACCTGTCACAGCTGGTCAAATAAACCTTTTAAACTCATGTCCTGTTCTGTCATTTCTCCTCTCACTCTTTCTAACCTAAACCTAACAGTAATCACGAAAAAACACCCATAGAAGATGTACAAAAGAATATGGAAAAGGAATCAAAGCATGTCACTACAAAAAAAAGTATCTACAAAATGAAGACAGCAAAAAAGGAAAAAATAATTATAAGATATACAAAAAGATTAACAAAATTACATTGGTAAGTACTTCCCTAGATGTAATTATCTTAAGTGTAAATGGACTAAACTTCCCAATCGAAAGACACAGAGTGGCTGAATGGTTTAAAGAAAAAGAAAAAAGATCCAGCTCTATGTTGTTTATAAGAGACTCACTTTAGATATGGCTGGTTTGGCTCAGTGGATTGAGCGTCGGCCTGCGAGCTAAGTGTCGCTGGTTCGATCTTCCAGTCAGGGCACATCAGAGAAGGAAAACTCTGACTCCAAAAAACCTCCGCTGCCTTGCGGCATACCTCTTCAGGGGAAAGGCTAAGGGAGTAAACCCCGACAGAAAATCCGGAGCCGGAGTCCCTAAGGCGGTTTGACGTTGTAGTCAACACCGGCAACTCCTGCGGCGCACCTGAAGCCAAGCTGTATTGACTCCGTCTTTCCCTTGGACCCTTCAGCTGCGAAGAGAGGGGGGGTCTGCTGCATGGGCAACAGCAGACCCTCCATATCACCCTGCCCAGGCTCTGTAGCTTCAGCTTCACTGGAGAGGACACTCCAGCGTCATCACAAGATGTCGATTCAACATGGGAGGAGACAGATACCGTGTCACTCCCAAGTCGGACTGCACAGCCATTCTCGGCGGTGCAGATAGACTCTTAAGAAGCTACACCATCGTCTCTCGAGACGGACGGCTGCCAACGATTACAAAGACGATTACAACGATTACTTTAGATATAATGACATACATAGGCTAAAAGTGAAAGGATGGCTAAAGATAGTCCACGTAAATGGTAATCCAAAGAGAGGAGTGACCATACTTATTTTCAGATAAAATATACTTTAAGTTAAAGACTGTTACAAGGACATTATATAATGATTAAGGGTTAATGCACCAGGAAGATATAACAATTATAAATATATACACACCTTAACAGCAGAAAGACCCCAATGTATGTAGCAAACATTGACAGAATTGGAGAGAGAAAAAGACAATAATACAACAGTAGAGTATTTCAATATCCCACTTTCAGTAATAAATAGATCAACCACTCAAAAGATCAACAGAAAATAGAGGAACTGAACATTACACACCTATTATACTTAATAGATATATACAGAAAACTTCATCCAACAACAGCAGAATACATGTTCTCCAGAGCACACAGAACATTCTCCAGGATAGAGTGCATGTTAGCCATAAAACAATTTTTAACAAATTTAAGAAGATTGAAACCATATCAGGTAGCTTTTCTGATCAAAATGGAATGAAACTAGAAATCAATAATAAGAGAACAACTGGCAAAGTCACAACTATGTGGAAATTAAACACATTCTTAAACAACCATGGGTCAAAGAAGAAATCACAAGGGAAATTATAAAATATCTTGAAATAAAAGAAAATAAAAACCACAAAATTCCAAAACTTATGAGATGTGGCAAAAGTGGTGCTAAGAGGGAAATGTAATAGCTATAAATGCATACATTAAAAAACAGAAAGATCTCACCCTGACTGGTGTGGCTCAGTGCATTGGGTGTCGTTCCACAAACCGAAAGGTCACAGGTTTAATTCCCTGTCAGAGCACATGCCTGGGCTGTGGACCAGGTCCCCAGCTGAGGGTGTGTGAGAGGCAGCTGATCAATGCTTCTCTCCCACATCAACGTTCCTCTCCCTCTCATTCTCTCTCCCTTCCCCTCTCTCTAAAAAATAAATAAATAAAATCTTAAAAAAAGAGAAAGATCTCAAATCAATAACCTAACTAAACACCTCAAGAAATTTAAGACCAAAGTTAGCAAAAGGAAGGAAATACTAAATATTAGAGCAGAAGTTAACACAATATAGACTAGGTTAGAAAAATAAAACAAAACCAGGACTTAGGTTTTTGAAAAGATCAACGAAATCGACAGACCCTTAGGTCTAAACTGAGAAAAAAGAAGAGAAGACTCAAATGACAAAAAACAAAAACAAAATCAAAAAACAGAAGTGAAAGGAGATATGTATTACAAATGATGCCACAGAAATAAAAAGGCTCACAAGAGACTATTATGAACAATTTTATGTGAAAAATTGGAAAACATAGAAGAAATGGATAAATTTCTAGAAACAAATTTCTGAATCATGAATAACAAACTCTGAGCAGACTGATAACTAGTATGATTAAATTAGTAATCAAATACCTCCTAACAAAGAAAAGCTCTGTACCAAATGGCTTTGCTGGAGAATTCTACCAAATATTTAAAGAAGAAATAACAACAACCCTTCTCAAACTCTTCCAAAAAAACTGAAGAGGAGGAAACAGTTTCAAACTCATTCTATGAGGCCAGCATTACACTGACACCAAAATATGACAAAAATACTATAAGAAAACTACAGAACAATCTCCTGATGAACACTGAGGCAAAAATCCTCAACAAAATGTGAACAAATGGAATTCAGCAACACATTAAAAGGATTATACATTATCACCAAGTGGGATTTATTCTTAGAATGCAAAGATGGTCCAATGTACAAAAATCAATCAGCATAATAAATATAGCACATTAACATAACGAAGAACAAAAACCACATGATCATTTCTTTGTTATAGAAAAGGCATTTGACATTCTTTCAAGATAAAACACTAAACATAGAATAGAAGGAAATGACCTTAACATAATAAAGGGCATATATGAAAAAACCCACAGTGAACATAATATGAAATGGTAAAAAAAAAAAAAAAAAAATGAAAGCTTTCCCTCTATGATCAGAAATAAAGCCATCGTGACCACTCTTGCCACTTTTACTCAACATAATACTGGAAGTTCTGACCAAAGCAATAAGCAAGGGAAAAAAGGCATTCAAATGGGAAGGAACAAAGTTAAATTACATATTTTCATAAATGACCTGATCTTATTATACACAGAAAACCCTAAAGACATTACCAAAAAAACTGTTAGAACTAATAAGCAAATCCAGCAAAGTTGCAGGATCAAAACCAACACAAAAATCAATTGCATTTCTATTCACTAACAATGAACAATCTAAAAATGAAATTAACAATTCAAACAAGCATCAAAAATACTTCAGAATAAATGTAAGCAACAAAAGAGGTCAAAGATTTGTACCCTTGAAAACTATGAAGCACTGCTAAAAGAAATTAAGGAAGACAAAAACAACAAAAATACATCCAATGTTCATGAACTGGAAGACTTAATACTCTTAAAATCTCCATACTATGTAACTTTATGTAACTTTAACAACATACATATACAGTACTGCAAAATCCCGCAATATAGTGAAGAATCCACGATAAATAATTACATATACTTTTAAAAATCCCGCAATACAGTGAGGCCGTAATAAGTGAACCGCGATATAGCGAGTGACTACTGTATTTACATAGATTTTCTATATCCCCTCCTCAGATAGTGATTGTTTGTCCCTTCATATGTGGCGACACCACTGGGGCCCATCAAAACTATGCAAAGGTATTCTATGCAAAGGACTTGCCCACCCTTGACTACAATCGTAAAACAAAACTTTGATTTTTTTAAGATTAAAAAAATGTGGCTACAATGTATTACACTTTATAAAAGATGTTCTTCACAAAGTTGTACTTAAAGTGAATTTCTGTTCACTGAGTCATAATATCCTATAATATTCATTATAAAATTATTTTTGTGTGTAAAATTGAGATACATTTTTGTAGAAAAAGTTCACACCCAAGACATAATAAAAATTAAACTAAAATGCCGCAAACCACTAAGTTTCACACAGTAAACAAAAAACAGTTTTAAAATGGAACCTTAACAGCACAGCGCTGAAAATGAGTCATGAATGCCAGCATCATGCTAAAGTACTGATGCCGTATGGAAGGCTCTGTGTCTTGAGGTGGTGTATGGTTTCCTGGTCTTTGAATGCAGCCAATGTGCCACACAGGAGCTCAGTTATTGCTCTCATCCACTTTATCCATGTGGGCTGAGCACATGCTTACTATCAAGACAATGAACTTAGAGGACACAGCTCTCCTTGTGGGAGATGACTTAAATTTTCTTCTGAACTGATTGATGTTTGGCATTGAGAGGCTAAAACCTTAAATCGAAGTTGTGCATATAAAAGAGAAATACATCATTACGTTAAGTAGTTAAAGCAAATTCATTTCATTTGAGTTAATTCTATTTTAAAAGCAAACTAACGTGCTGACAATCCTGAAATGGATATTCAAAATTCTACAGCAGGCAGTACAGCCTTTCAATGTGGTTTGTATCAAGTAATAACCATAACAGCCACACTTACTCAGCACCAGTGCCTGCCCCGTACAGTACAGCCCTCTGTGGGCTGTGCGTGTAATGCTCACACCAGCTTGGCTATGATGGAGCCAGGACAGGAGGCAGAGCCTGGATCAACAGACAGTCATACACTGTCATTTTAAATTTGGTGATTTATAGACACTCTGTCACACTGAATCCTGTATGATCTCACTGAAGATACAGCAGTGGTTCTCAAGGTGTGGTCCCAGGGCCAGCAGCATCAGCTGGGACCTTGTCAGAAATGCAGATTCCTGACCCACCAGAGACTGACTGACTCAGACGCTCCCGCTGAAGACGGAGGGAGCTGAGATTTACTGAGCAAATTAACAGCAAAAATCAGGCTGCCAGGAAACTAGTATAATTCATAGAAAAGAACAATTTCCAAGGGCCCTTGAGCATATCAGAAATAGCTATTTTACAATATATAAATAAGTAATGATGATGCATTAGTTTCCCATGGTCCTCTGTGCTAGGCAGTTCTCTAGAGTCAAGTTTCAGGCACTGTAATTAAATCATTATACTTAAACTAGCTTCTGGCTGGCCTCATTTGGATTCACTAAGTTCTCCTAACTGAACTGTGCACCTAATCCAGGCTGAAGGGTCAAATATTTCCATGTTAAGCTGTAAACGTGCATGTCTAGGTTTTATAGGTTAGAGATGGGAGATGGGTGGGATTGGGGCTCCCTTTACATAGAGGTTTGTCCTGGGAATTCCTGAATGATGAGTGGATAAGGGATAGCCTGTGGAGTGACTGGTGCCAGTGTGGAGTGTGGGTGCATCCAGTGCGCTGCAGGGTGCTGGTGGGGCACAAGGGGAAAGAGAGGAGGCAGTAAGAGAGGGGTCCACAGCATGGTTTACTCAGACTTTAATGCCAGAGACAGGCTTGTCCTGGGTCTGTGCTGAGAAATGGAGAAAGGAGGGAAAAAACATGATTTCTGTCATCAAAGAGGCCTCCAACTTGGGCTTCAGGATGAAGAGAAGAAATAAGGAAGAGAAAGGCAAATGGTGGGGAAAGCGGGCATGTCCCCCAGGAAGGAACTGTTTAGTGCCTTCAACTTGTGCCATGAGAACAGGAACATGAAACCCAGCTTGTAAAAAATGCTTCCACACCAGTTTCTATTCCCAAATGCACTGGTGTGAGAAAGCTTATTTGTGCACTAGAACTGACTGTGTTGGATGGAAGTGGACTGAATTGAAGGGAGGAAAACTTACTAAAGAGCAAGAAAAGCGGCAGTGGGGAGCCCAGGACCAGGAGGTGACTTCCTAACAAAGGCCTCTCTGCACACAGAGTCAATTCAGGCAGCTCCCTCTCCTACACGTCAGCCTTGGCTTCGCCGACCAGACCATTTTGCTCTGAGGTGCAGCATGATTACAGAAGCATTAAGGAAAGGTCCCTTCGGGAGGCTGAGCAGCTCTATGTGTCAGAGGACCTGTTGCTTTGGTGGCCCCTGAGGTGCACCTTGATTTTTCTGGTGTTTCTGAGAGGAAGAACATTGGAGTCAGCCTGGGGATACTTTCTTGGGGCTCTAGTTAAGCCCCAACCTACTCAACAGTTCTGGGCCTGTCCTAGCATCCTGTTAGGAGGTCCTAATGTTTCTGAAGCAGATTTTCAAAGTGAAGACATCGGGGTTAGCACTGGAGACATTTCATGAGGTACCAGGGAAGACTAAGAACTTCCCATAAGGCTGCTGCTGCTGTTCAGGGAGGGATTGGTTGGTGACTCTAAACTTACGATTTTTAGAGGATAGTGAATCTGGTCCCATAATTTTAGTAAAATGAATACTTCCCTAGGGATTATTCAAAACAATTATCTCCTAATGGGACACTCAATTTCAAGAGCTCATATCAGGAACAACTGCTTCCTAAGAGCAAGGGTGCACCAGCAGCAGCAACTTTCCAAGGTTTCTTTAACTGAAGCACAACTCCAGATCCACTGACTTCTCAGATGGTCAAAACATTTTTGGTACATACAGGTCCATGGTCCCTCATCCACAATTCCAAATAAAGGGATCTGAAAGTCATGTGTTCAGGTGGAAGTATGGAAGCTTCCTAGGCACAAAACCTAACTTGCCCTGAAGTGACTTAGTCATTATTTATCCTAAATGTAAATATTCATGTTTCACTAAATTAATATTTTATTCAACGATGAGGTACTCCCATGGGAATTTCATGCTCTATGGCTAGTACACCATATACTTTTCTAAACTCCAACGAATGCTAAATTCCACAGCATACCTTGCCCAAGAGGCTTGGAGAGGGGGCCGTGGGCCCAGATTACTGTCTCGGGCTTACAGACAACTGCAGGGGCCCATCTTTCAGACCCCGAATGCAGCTAAATCCAACCCTTAGACAGTCAAAGGAATATGGTGAAACATGAGTCGGGGTAGGGTAGTAGCAAAACAGAGGTATAGCTGAGGGCTGGCAGCCAGTATGGAGACATCAGTGTCCATCATGACCAGGTGTCTGATGAGACAGGAGGTGGCTGCACCTTGAGCAACAGTTCCTATGACCTGAAGGTTACTCACTCAGGAATAGGAAGTTCAGGGGGAGAAGCTGGACTGAGTACTGGAGGGTCAGGTTGTCTTGCTAGAACCAGAGGCACCAAAGACTAACCACCTAACATACTCAGTGAAGCAGAGCTCCGACTTCTAGCAAGTCTATCCCTGGTTGAGCTGCTAGCCCTGAACCTTAGAAAACACACATGCCTGTCTTGGTTGTGTCAGCCCCCTTAGCACTAGAACCTTGGGTGTCTTTCCAGCTAGAACATAGGGGCTACCATTTCACTCATCCCTGTGTCCTTGCCATTGAACACAGTATTGGGCACCAAGGACGCATCTAGTAAACATTGTAAATTAATGAAAGGCCTGCCTAACTAAGGGTCATGTCTTCCTTGTCCTGACTCCTAGATCACAGGTATGCTAGAATGCATCTGGACAGTTGCATGGACTGAGTCACATATACACGACCCTGCTAAGTAGGGATTTGAGGGAATGGAGCTGCGTTTATTTGTCCCATTTGGCATTTAGTTTTCCAATAGTTTCTTTAAAACCACTAAATTTCTACTAAGTTTAACCTCAACTATCCCCTGAAGTAGAGGAAGAAGGCAGGTTTTGTTGATGGGAAAAAGGGAAGATTTGCCTAACAGACCTTTTTATTAAGTAATGATGTCATGGAGAGTTACAGAATCAAGGACTCTGGAGATGCAAATAACTTCAGAAATCACCTAAACCCAAAGCATTTACATGGTTGTTCCAAAGACACATGGTTGTCACAATCAAGACTGGAATGAGAACTGTATCCCTGAGCTCCGAGGCTGGTATTGTTTTCTACACTGAAAGTGAGACTGAAGACCCAGGATTGTCTGCATTCTATAAGACCATCTTACTTCTCGTGGTACTTCCTTAAAATGTAAGTTTATAAATTTTACACAGTAAAACCTCATTAGTATGGACATCTACAATAATGTATCCAACCTGAACTCGTTTGTTATGCAATTAGTAGAAACAGGTATGGTTAAGAACTAAAATCGCTAACATTTAGACTCAATTTACATATCAGACTGACTGCCTAAAAAATTAGTTAGAATAAGTGAGGTTTTACTGTGTATACAACAAACAAACCACAAACAAACAGATAAAGGACATTTCTGGGTTGTTTTAAAATGTTTCCAGAAGCCCATGTACTAATCCAGAACTTCAGTATGACAGAAACTACTTACCACTGTCAGCATTACTCTCTCTCTTGCCACGGGAACCTCCACTGCCATCTCTGCCAGACTTTATGCGCTAGAACAAGAAGATATGTTTAAAAGAATAACTGATATTCCTTCAAAGTTGAATATAACTAAATGTTGATTTTTAAATTAATGTTACTATGTAACTCTAAAGACTTACTTCTCCCACTTCCTGAAAGTTGGGGTCAAACTGATTGTTACCTGAGTTGGATCTATAAATAAAAACTATTGTTTTGTAAGTCAAAGATTCAAAGTCAGCCTTCCAACATGCTGAGTGACCAGTCCTTGTCACACACTCAAATGGCACTTACACTTCAAACTGCAGTGTAACCTCTGCTTATACAAACATTCTAAAAACCAAAGATTTTCTTAATGTGAAATTCAGGTTTAAACACAGTTGTTAAGACAGGGGTGGGATGGACTTCCGGTCAAATGGAGGCCTAGAGAGACACACTCTGTCTCTCTCCACAACTAAGAAGGAATACAACTACCTCAAAACTAGAGAAATCAGAAGTTCCAGAAAATCGAGCTGCATGGAAGTCCAACAAACAAAGATATAAAGAAGAAAAACTCATCCAGAGAGGTAGGAGGGGCAGAGCTGGGGCGGAAAAGACATGGTGTGGTGGAAGCAGCAGCAGTAGTGGCAATGGCAGGCTGGTGGAAAGCGTAATCACATGTTTTTAAAAGTAGGGAGGGACACCTGGGGAGCATTCCCAGCACCAGACCAGACAGCGCAGCTCACGGTCCCAGTGCAGGGGAAAACAAAGCCTCATTGCTTCTGACTGAGCAAACCAGGGGGGGGGTTGGGGCGGAGAAAGAAACTGCCAGTCTCTCAGCACAGTCCGCTCGTTTAAAGGGCCCACACGGTCCTAGAATGTCCATAGACCCATCTACTCTGGGAACGATGACCAGGGCAGAGAGGTGCTAGAGAGGTGCCAGTCCCATATGGAAGTGGGAGAAGTGCCTGGAAAAGGGGCGAGTGCTGAGCAAGCGGCATTGTTCCCTCTCAGACCCTTCCCCCACAAATAGCGCCACAACATGGTGAAACGGGTCGCTCTGTACTGATGAATACTTAAGGTTCCGCCCCTTAAACTAAGCGCGACAGCTCTACTAAAGACCCAGAGGCAAACAAACACAGGAGCCTGCCAAGATGAGGAGACAGAGAAGTATGGCCCAAAAGGAGGAACAAATCAAAGTTCCAGTGGGAGAACTAAGCGATGAGGAGATAGGCAACTTAACAGATGGAGAGTTCAAAACACTGGTGATAAAGATGCTCACAGGCTTGACAGATATGCTTAAGTACGGCAAATGCATAGGGAAGAAGTGAAGGCTATGCTAAATGAAACGAAGGAAAATCCACACAAAACCAATGGTGAAGGGAAGGAAACTGGGGTTCAAATCAATGATTTGGTATATAAGGAAGAAATAAACCATCAACCAGTACAGAATGAGGAAATAAGAATTGAAAAAAAATGAGGAGAGGCTTAGGAACCTCTGGGACAATTTTAAATGTGCCAACATCTGAACCATAGGGGAGCCAGAAGAAGAGGAAGAGCAAGAAATTGAAAGCTTATGTGAGAAAATAATGAAGGAAAACTTCCCAAATTTGGCAAAAGAAATAGACATACAAGTCCAGGAAGCATAGAGTCCCAAACAAGCTAGAGCCAAAAAGGGCCACACCAAGCCACATCATAATTAAAATGCTGAAAGTTCAAGATAAAGAGAGAATCTTAAAAGCAGCAAGAGAAAAGAAGAGAGTTACCTACAAAGGGGTGCTTATAAGACTATCAGCTGATTTCTCAAAAGAAACCTTGCAGGCAAGAAGGGACTGGCATTAAGTATTCAAGGTGATGAAAAGCAAGGACTTACAACCAGGATTACTCTATCTAGCAAAGCTATCATTTGAAATGGAAGGGCAGATGAAGCGCTTCCCAGACAAGGTAAAGCTAAAGGAGTTCATCATCATGAAGCCATTATTATATGAAATGTAAAAGAGACTTATTTAAGAAAAAGATCAAAATTATGAACACTAAAATGACAAACTCAAAACTATCAACTGAATCTAAAAAAGAAAAACAAAATCCAACTAAGCAAACCAGAATAGGTACAGAATCACAGGTATGGGGATCATTTGGAGGGTCAACAGCTGGGAGAGGGAAGGTGGATAAATGGGGAAATGGTGCAGGGATTAAGAAGCATAATTGGTTGGTATGAAATAGGGGGGATTTAAGAATAATATAGGAAAGGGTGAAGCCAGAGAACTTATATACATGACCCATGGACATGAACTAAGTGGGGTGGGATTGCTGGTGGGAAGGGGAGTACTGGGCAGAGGGGAGCAAAGGGGAAAAAATTGGGACTACTGTAACAACATAACCAACAAAAAATACTTTAAAAAACATTACTAAAGATATAAAAGGTAAATAAATAAATAAAAAAAGAGAGAGGTGAGCTGGGAGGGAAGAGAATCCTCCACTGGTCCTGCTCTACAATGATGAGACCTAAACCATTACAGGGAAAAAAGACAAACTGGCTTTTGAAATTTAACTTCTACAATAAATGCACTATTAAAATCTCAGAATTGCCTAATGTGTTCAACAGTCTACTTTCTTAATCACAAGCTCACTCTTAAAACACAAGAAATACCTCTAAGCTGTGACATTCTTAGGTTTAGGTTTTCTTTTACATTTTATTGATATTTGTGTTTTGCTTCAGGGTCAGGATTTTTATATCAACACTGAGTCTGTCTCAGTCACGTTGTAAGACTGTGCAGATACAATGTAGTGAAGAGAAACACACAGCTTCTGATAAATATTTTCTGTACAATTGAAGCAAAATTTTTAACACAGGCTGGTATCTTTAGATTTTCAATAGAAACATAATTTTGTATTTA
Source organism: Furipterus horrens (assembly GCF_987537825.1). Lineage (NCBI taxonomy): Eukaryota > Metazoa > Chordata > Mammalia > Chiroptera > Furipteridae > Furipterus > Furipterus horrens. The sequence goes on from NW_028327174.1 coordinate 85,420,139, forward strand.
ATTCAAAGGACAAATTATTTGCTCAACACTGACTACTTCCCAGATATTAATAAATTACCAGATCATGGATAAGGTTATTGATATTATGGTCTGCTGGGAAGAAAAAAATTCCCTTTAATAATACAAGACTTATTTCTGTAAAATGAAACATTCTCCTAAAACTTAGGATTTTAAAGTATGAAAAAATGCTCGTTTTGTTCCATTAAAAGAAAAGAAAGAAACCTCCCTTAAAACCCCACTTCTTCCCTTGTCTTTATAAACAAAGAAAATCTAAAAATTACGATCAAAACAAAAACTTAAACATCTATAATCATATTTTATTTCACAATTTTGTTTTCATCTGTCTATAGATTAATCATCTCCGGAGCATCTAAAAGACAGTGCTAATATCATCAGGTTCATAAACACAAATGTACACATAACTTGACAGTTTTCTAATCAAATGTAAACAAAGACCTTGCGTCCTACTTAAGTAATCCTAAATTTGGGACAAACCAATGTGAGCACATTCTGTGACCACTGCTATCTTTGCCCCAGTACCCTGTTCTTTGCTCTGCTGGACCAAAAAAAAAAAAAAAAAGTGGGCAAGGGGCACCTGACAAGCTTAGGGAGGCCTTCATGACAGTCTTACAAACTCAAGAGACCAACGTAACCACATAGGAGGGTCTGAAATTAAAACTTTCTACTAAAAGCAGTTCATGGTGGATAGTCATGTCCTAGGCTGATATTTTCCCTGACAAAAGTCAATCTTTACCTAAACTAGCCTCTCTGTTGTCTTTTTGCACCTACCATAACATAGCTTTGGAATGTCAAGGTAATGTCCTTTTTTCTGGACCTCCTCAGACCGCAACCACGGCACCAGAGCAGAAACCACAAACCCCCTCATTGTTATTATGTTAACTGTTAACTGTCCTATATCCACCTATAAAAAAGTATACATCTAATTAGTTTTATTTTTTATCCAATCCAAGAGAAACTGCCCCTTGCCTTTGCTCCTCCTGCCTCCCTAATCTATCACCAATGGATTTCACGTAACCTTCTTATATCTTTTCCTTTGATTCTGATGTATATAATAAGTGGTAAACTGCCATTTTCTGGAGCATTTTCTCAGTCCATTGAGATTTTGCTTCCTGGCAATTATTGTCAATTTGGCTCAAATAAACCCATAAAAGTTCTTACAGGTTTGAACATTTCTTATGCTGACACTCATCTAGAATAGTCCAACATTTGGCTCTCACCTATCTTTTCTTAATCAATTCCTTTACACCCTTACTTTTTCTTTCAGCCACTGTGAGTACATCCATGTTAGAACTCCCCAGTCTCTGGCCTGGCTTCTCATCTTTTTGCTTCACTCACCAAGAGGAACATAAAACCTGGTTGATTCCAGGTGCCTCCCGCTGCGGCTGGCTCAGGATATTCACCTGTCCCCCACAAGCCAGCCTCACTTTTAGCAACTGCCACCTCTTGCCATGGGACGCCCTCCCTCTGCCTGCCCTGTCCTCTGAGGCTCAGCTCCACTGCCATCTCCCCAGGAGACTGCCCTGGTGTCCAGGGTGGGCCTCACTCAAGGTGCTTACCAGCACCCCCGCACCACACACTCATGCTCAGGCCCTGTTTCAATCTTCCTTCACCCTCTCTAGTGGGCACAGAATGTGGATTTTTATCCTCTTGCAACTGAATGAATGGCAATTGCCATTGAAAACCAATGAATTCCACAACAGTGGACCTTGTGTACCAACAGCTACCTTAGCTGTAGCCATGATCTCATGGGAAAGCTAGAGATGGAAATTTCAAAAGTAAAACCAAACATTTATCAAAACATAAGTTTGAAAAGGTTCAAAGATCAAAGAAGTATAAACTATCAAGACTCAGTTCACTTTTCTTCTCTCACACCATCTATACTATCTAGGCTTGATCACAAGTGTTTCCATCCTCATTTAACTTCTTCCTCAGCAGGTGCAAGGCAAGCCCTTGGGGGACACAGCCTCTGCAGTGGTGCCCCTAAAAGGCCATAGGGTGCTGGCTCCTGGATCCACCACATGGGGTACCCAGGTATTCCACAGAGCCTGGAAGCCCAGAGGGACTAAGGAAACCAGGAGAGGGGAGAGTCACAGAGCTGCTGCTAAGTCAGGCAAAGTGAAAATTGAAAAGTGTCCATATGTTTATCAACACAGGGGATGATTAATCTCAGTTAGGGTGATTTTAGCTTCATTAATGAAAAGAGGCAAAGTTAGACTGAGATGTGAGAAAAAGATCAAGTAGATAACATTGTAGCTCTTCAGCTGAGAGGAGAGAAAAATGACAGTGGAATAGACCCCAGATTTTGCAGGGCCTGGAGTTTATAATCTGGAGAAAGAACAAAAACTATGAAAATAAAATAGCTCTAACAATAAAAATGTATTTATAGGAGCCAAGGCAAATGGGTACCTGAAGCTGAAGCTCTACCTCCACAGTCAATGTGCTAGGGGCTAGTGCTGTGCCCAGAGCACACAGGGCAGACTGCTTTCTGTGGCTCTCTGGCCACTAGACCACAAGCTCCTGGAGGACTCTGTCTCACAGTGACACACCTGACACATGACCCACCTCAGATGTAGCACAAACCAGGGGCAGTAAATGTTAATCATAGTCATATAGGTGCTTTCATCACATGTTATATGAGAATTTCAAATAGGAGAATTACTCATTCCATCTTCTCAGAGTTTTAACAGTTAATAGAGTTAATGGGAATTTGTACCTGCTTTGGATTAGTGTGAGGCAGGGTCCAATGGTGGGTAAAAGAAGAAGCATTGAGATAACTGACAAAATAATTCTCACCACAACAAAACTAAACTGTGAGGGAAGCAGTTGCGTAATGGAACACAGATCACAAAATGACAGAGGAAAAATGTTTTTATCAACACAGAAAGTTGTCTGTTATTTTGGGGGAAAATTGTGGGGATTAAAGCCAGTATTTTTGTAAAAATTCTGTTTTTGTAAAAAAAAAAAAAGAAAAAAGCCCAATTTAAAAAATATATGCGTTGATCCATGTTTGTATATATTTGTAAAATGCCCAGGAAGACACACATCAAAATGCTGACAGTGATCTCAAAGCGCTAGGATGGGTGGTTTTCATTTCTTTCTCTATACATTTTTATTTGAATTAAAATTTTATTTAAAAAGTAATCTGATTTTTAAAAAAACGTATTTTTTAAATAATAAGAAAAAAGATGGCATTCCTATTCTGAATAAATATGATGCCATTCCTATTTTGAGAGAAAAATGAAAGTGCAAGAGGAGCAAAGTATAGATACAAATAAGTCAATGGGACAAATTAAATACACAGTCATTGTGAACGAGAAAAACATTTTTTCCCTTTTCATCTACTGTTCAATGTGAGCATATGACTATGTATATGTCCTCTGCTACTCTTCTGCAATTGGAATAAAACCAGAGCCTTAAACATTGATGTCCCCTTATTCATCACCTGGGACAGTACTACTTTAGTGGATGCAGAAAACCTGCCAGTCCATAAGCTGTCACCTGCTCTAGATGAGGTGAGCACATAACTCGAGGGTGAGAGCTGACAAGTCTTGCATATCAATCTGAGGTTCTGATATTCAAGTGCATGATTATCTTGCTAGTGATGTCAATGACAGATTGGACAAAAATTAACCACACTGCAGGCAGTTTGAGAAGCACTGATTCAGAACACTTTCCCAATTATACGGCTAATGAGAACGAGGTCCAGAAGGATAAATGTCCCTTCTGAGTCACACAGCTAATCAATAGTGAAGCCAGGAGAGAAGTCCAGGGTCCTGTCCACCATACTTGCTTTTACTCCATAAGTCTGGGGTTTTGTCCAATAGAATAAAGAGTAGTTAGTGATTCCTAGTTAAGTGTTCTTAAGAAGACTGGCTCTGACTTCAAATTGAAGAAAAAACAGAACCTAAGATATTTCAACTCCAAAGAATGCATGGACATGGCTATAACTTCCTACACTCAGACCTCTAGGGATCTCCATACCTGCTCCAATCTTCAGCTCTTCCAAGAATGATTTCTGAGTCCTCTTCTCAAGCTGAACCCCTCCACCTCTATTTCTGCAGCTCTTGTTTCCCTCACATGCCACATAACCCTGACAGAGGAACTGGTGTTCATCTTACGCTCCAGTGTTATGAGCACCTTGAGCATGGGGACGACTCTTAATATGCACAACTGTGTCCTCCTTCCACAGAGCACAGCACATTGCGAATAATGTTTTCTGAGAGGAGGAAGGAAGACTAACAAAGGCAATGCATGAAGACACCAACATTAACGGCCTTTCACGAAGGAAGTGATTGGGAATCTTACTCTGGGGAAATGTAACCAATGCTCAAATCACCACGAATTTGATATCAATGATACATATTTTCTTCCACATTTTTGTTAGACTTTGTAAATGCAATAATACATAAAATGTGCAAGACATTCTTACAGTTTTCAAAACAAACATGAACTTTTTAATATTTTTTACTTCTCCTGTAAGTCAATTTCAAAGCAATGCCTTTATGAAATCTTATTACTGAATCTCTTTTCTTCTAGGAAATATAACCTTATAACCAAAGGGGTTTCTGCTCAAATAGATTGTATACCTATTTTCATTGGATGTTTGGTAATAACTGGAGACTTGAGGATAAATACTAACTACATTTTATATTAGTTTTGAATCTCACATGATATTTTGTCAATTTTGACAAAAGAAAGTATTTCCTGAAATTGTTTTCTGTTTATTCTTTTTTTTTAGGGAGAATACTTTGAAAATTCAGAAATTTGATTTTAATAATGGGATGAATTATTAATATACTTCTATTTTTGGACTAGCAAATAAAACTTCCTGTAGTCTGTAAATTACATATTTATCCATTTTCTTTTGCCTCCTAATAGTTTCCTATCATTCTCTAATCCTTTTTGGAATTTTACCTATCATTTTTCTCTTTTCATATTTAAAATATTTGTACTATCTTTACTTCCTACTCTTCCCATTTTGCTCTTTTCCAGACAAAGAGTCAAGTTTGACAGAGACACAAACATCTCTTAAAACACAGGCAGTGCCCTGGGCCCAGTGTCCAGACAGGGAGTGACACTTGCTGCAGGTGCCACCCCCTCCCATCCCCTACCTCCCCTCCCCACCTGGGATTGCTTTCCAATGGCACTAATGAACACACACGTGCAGAATTTCTTACTTGGGAATGTGATCCCTCAAGCACAAAGGGGAGAATGGTTTTCTTTTTCATAATAGTTCCAGGAAGACAACGAGTTTCTCTGAAAAGTTACTCCATATAGACATATTTCTGGCTTTAACATATTAAAAAAGGCATTAGGGGCTCAGGGAGACACATTATCCTGACCCACATAAACCTCAATCAATTTGTCTTTTCTTAGGTCTACATAAATCCTTTTCCAGTTTAAAATAATTTTTAAAAAAAACCATGGCCTGATTTATTTTATGTCTACTCCCCTCATCCCCCAGTCTGATTTCATATCCTGAGCTGGTATTTGATCATTTGCAAGGAGACCCTTTGAGAGCATAAACTGTACACTAGTGATTCTCTGACTTCAGTCATTATAAAAATTACCTGGAGGACTGTTTAAAAAAACAGACACAGAATCTTGGATCCATACCCAGAGACTATAATTCTGGGGTAGGATTTGGGTAGGTCTGGGCTGGGACCCCAAGGGTTTGCAATTCTAACATATGCCCAGGTGATTCTGAAGCTCTACTGGTCTACAGACTACACCTTAATAGCACTCTTCTGAGATCCTAACTCTTAATTATATTATGGTGAGTTGATGGCAAGGTACATTTTAATCTAATTTATGGTATGTGTTACCAACTTTTCTGGATGCAGAATAAGTAAGGGCTGTATACAACTGAAAATCATGTATCACTCTCTTTGCATCTCTTTCTCTGCTCTTCCTAAGGTGTCAGGTACAGTGTTAGGAGTCAGGATTTGAATTCCAGGTCTGTCCCCCATAGCTGGTGACCTGCAGAAAGTTACTTAGGCACTGTGGGACTCAGTTTTCTCACCTGTAAAAAGTAGTAATAATCACACTATATTCAACATCAAAGGATCACTGGGATGATCACAAGAGTTGATGCATGTAAATTACTTAGAACAGCGCTGGACTAAACTATAAAATCGATAAATGTTAGCTATCATTATTAATGTCTAGTTAAGCAGATACAGTAAAGTGGAATTAAAGGGAAACCTGTCACCAGAATCATGAAGATGGCTGACATCATTCAGGAGGTTAGCAGGCTATTTCCTGCTGCCATTATAAGCCCTCCAGGGGAGAGACAGAGATAGAGACTGGGCATCAACTGTGTTCTTTAAGCAGCTCCAGGTAAAGGCTCAGTGATAACCTGTGCTATCCCTGGTTTCCATTATGTGGCGGTTTCACTAATGGCTCAAGTCAGCAACACAGAAGAGCTCTCCTACACCTAATCACAGAGGCCAATACAGCTTCAGCAAGAAGCACCTCCAAATCAGATGTAGAAAGTTCCCAATTATAAAAAAGACACGTGACTGTCTAACAAATGTTCTATCTTATTTCATAACTAATAAGACTTTTTGTGTTCCAAGAGCCAGGTAAGAGTACCCTGCCCCTGGGCTCACAACCTGAAAAGAAAAACTGAAATAGCACGCAGCAATTAACTGAAAAGCTGGCTCTCAGATATATGAGAATTCTTTCTCTTTAAGCTCTTCTTCTTTCTAGAACTTTTCTTTTCCACTAACTTTCCCGCTTCACTTTATATTTATAGGCAAAACATAAAAGAGAAAACATCAGGAAAACATTTCTTTGATGTAAGATTTAATGAGGAGTGCTAAAGACTGATGGAGAAACTGATTTTAAGGGAATTAAAGAAACAATGCTTTATGGATGAGAACAGAACTTTAACCCTAAAGATTATGGCATAACAAGTTGGAAGGAAAGATATTAAGGAGAAGCTATAATAAAAGAAGATATCTAAATGACACTGGGTTTAATACAGATTACAATGAGAGCAGTGATAAAATATTACCAAAGAGGCTTCCACTCAAGCACAGGAAGTTATTAATAATTTGGGTAAATAGGTAAGATAAGCATTGGATAATCTAAATGCATTAACAGTAACTCACATACAAGTTTACTAAACTATTATTAATTAAAACATTAGGGAATTATTTTTAGTGAGTACAATATAATACTTAGAGGTAGGGTCTATGAGAGAAAGAGACAGAAGTTGACGATGTTCAATGAATCCATAAATATTTTTATGTAAGAAGAACCAAGTTGGTTGAGTAGCAATTAGAAAGGAAAAGCAGTTCCAAACACATTCATACATTTATAAGAGTTAAATTCATTACTTCGTTTGAATATTAGTCCACAGCAGTCAGTCAGATAAAAAACAAAAGTATAATATCATAGAATAAGAAAGCAGTAGAGGAAAGAGGAAAAGGGAAGACAAAAAGTCAACAGGGGAAAGGAAGCAAAAGTAAAGGTTGAGGTCCAGTAATAACGAAAAGAGACAATGGTATCTATAATGGCTCAACTAAGACACAACTAAGTAAATTAAAAAATTAAGTATAAACAATAAGACATTATGTGAAAGTAATTCTGAATCTCTATAAAGGATAAATATGAGGTCTGTCCAGAAAAAGTCCAGCCCTTGTTAATATAATGAGAATAATTTCCATGACATCGATGTAACCTGACAGCCAAGGAGAACGGACTGGAATGCACATGTGTAAGCAACTATGACTTCACTGTACTAGTCAGTGGGAGCAGTAGACGCCATTGACTGAGCATGTATACTGTGTGGCCAACGCATTCAAAATGACTGAGTGAGTAGAACAACGAATCTACATCAGATTTTGCGTTAAGCATGAACATTCCTCTGCAGAAATTATTTGGGTGATTCAGAAGGTCACAGCTTTGGGCAACTGGTGATTGACAGCTTTATCACAACAATGCGCCAGATCATACATCACATCTCGTGCAGAGTTTTTTGGCAAAACGTCAAATCACCCAGGTGACTCAGCCCCACCTACAGCCCAGATTTGGTGCCCTGTGACTTCTGGCTTTCCCCAAAACTAAAATCACCGTTGAAAAGGAAGAGATTTCAGACTGTTGATGAGATTCAGGAAAATATAACAGGGCAGCTGATGGTGACTGGGAGAACTGTGTGAGGTCCCAAGGTGCCTATTTTCAAGGAAACTGAGGTATCATTGTCCTGTGTACAAGGTTTCTTATATCTTGTATCTTCTTCAATAAATATCTCTATTTTTCATAGGACATGGCTGGATACTTTCTGGACAGACCTTGTTGGCCTTTACCCCTCAAGTTCATTTCCCAGGAATTCCTTGCAAAGCTTGAGTTCAGATCCCTCATGAACTAGCTTCAAGGAACTTCGCAGAGTGTCAGAAGGCTACTCATTTTTTAAACTGATAAGAACAGATTCTACACTTGATCTTAGCCAAAAGGCCGAGAAGCGATGCTACTCATTTTTTAAATCAGAGATGATAACACATATACAAAATTATTTGTTTAAGGTTATAAGTTGCAGTAAGTGTATTATGCAAAATCCATGATTTATAGTAGCTTTATTTTCACTGTTCAGGATAATTAAACTACTGAAACTTAAAAGTATAAAGTCTTTCTTTTTATATTTTGGAAAATAATTTTTTTATCCTCATCCAAGGACATTTTTTCACTGGTTTTAGAAACAGAGGAAGAAACAAACTTCTGGCCAATATGTAGGCCTAAACAGACACGCTGCGTCTCCCTCCATAACTAAGAAGGAATACAACTACCTCAAAACTAGAGACAACCAGAACTTCCAGAAAATCGAGCTGCATGGAAGTCCAACAAACAAAGATACAAAGAAATACTCATTCAGACAGGTACAAGGGACGGAGAGGATGCGGTGTGGTGGCGGCAGCGGCGGGGCAGCCGCAGTGACAGGCCAGTGGTAAGTGCAGTCACCGTTTGAAAAAGTAGGGAGGGACACCTGGGAGCACTCCCAGCATCAGACCAGACCCCACAGCACCACAACATGGTGAAAGAGGTCACTCATACTGACAAATACCTAAGGCTCCGTAACAGGTACAACAGCTCTACCTAAGACACAGAGGCAAACAAACACAGGAGCCTGTTAAGACGAGGAGACAGAGAAGTATGGCCCAAAAGAGGGAATGAATCAAGGTTCCAGTGGGAGAACTAAGCGATGAGGAGATATCCAACCTAACTGATGCAGGAATCAAAACACTGGTTATAAAAATGCTCATAGGCTTGACAGATGTGCTTAAGTATGGCAAACGCATAAGGGAAGTAGTGAAGGCTATGCTAAATGAAATGAAGGAAAATCCACACAAAACCAATGGTGAAAGGAAGGAAACCAGGGTTCAAATCAATGATTTGGAACATAAGAAAAAAAGTCAACCAGTACAGAATGAGGAAACAAGAATTGAAGAAAATGAGGAGAGGCTTAGGAACCTCTGGGACAACTTTACATGTGCCAACATCAGAACGATAGGTGTGCCAGAAGGAGAAGAGGAAGAGCAAGAAATGGAAAACTTATGTGAGAAAATAATGAAGAAAAACTCCCCAAATTTGGAGAAGGAAATAGACATACAAGTCCAGGAAGCACAAACACTCCCAAACACTCTAGACCCAAAGAGGACCACACCAATACACATCATAATTAAAATGCCAAAGGTCCAAGATAAAGAGTCCTGGGGGCAGCAAGAGAGAGGCAGATAGTTGCCTACAGGGGGGTGCCTATATGACTATTAGCTGATTTCTAAGAAGAAACTTTGCAAGCAAGAAGGGATTGGCAAGAAGTATTCAAGGTGATGAAAAGCAAGGATTTACAACCAAGATTACTCTATCTGGCAAAGCTATCATTTAGAATGGAAGGGCAGATAGAGTGCTTCCCAGATAAGGTAAAGCTAAAGAAGCTCATCATCACCAAGCTATTATTGTATGAAATGTCAAAGGGACTTACTTAAGAAAAAGAAGATCAAAATTATGAACATTAAAATGACAACAAACTCACAACTATCAACAATTGAACCTAAAAAATAAAAACAAAACCCAACGAAGCAAACCAGAATAGGAACAGAATCATAGGTATGGAGATCATTTCGAGGGTTATCAGCTGAGAGTGGGAAGGGGAATAAATAGGGAAATGGTGCAGGGATTAAGAAGCATAATTGGTTGGTAGAAAATAGAGATCGGGAAGTTAAGAATAATATAGGAAAGGGCGAAGCCAAAGAACTTATATGCACGACCCATGGACATAAACTAACAGGGGTGGGATTGCTGGAGGGAAGTCGGGTACTGGGTAGAGGGGAGCAAAGGAAAAAAATATTGGGACTACTGTAACAACATAATCAATAAAATATACTTAAAAAAAAGAGAGAGAGAGGTGAAGGGAGAGAGAGAATCAGAAATATCGACTGGTTACCTCCTGTACATGCCCCGAATGGTGATTGAATTCACAACACAGGTATGTGCCCTGACCATAAATCAAACCTGCAGCCTTTTGATGGATAGGATGATGTTCCAACCAACTGAGCCACACTGGCCAGGGCCTTTTTTTCACTTTAAATAATTTTTAAAATGTTTTAATCACAATATTGTATTCGTTTCAGATGTACAACCCAGTGATTAGACATTTATATAACTTAATAAGTAATCATCCCAATAAATCTAGTACCCATCTGACACCATGCAATTATTACAATATTATTGACTATATTCCCTATGCTGTACTTTACACGCCCATGACTATTCTGTAACAACCAATTTGTACTTATTAATCCCTTCACCTCTTCACCCATCCCCCTCAACCCCCACCCCATCTGGCAACTGTCAAAATGTTTTCTATGAGTTTCTTTCTTTTCCGCTTCTTCATTTGTTTTTTAGATTCCACATATAAGTAAAATCATATGGCATTTGTTTTCCTCTGACTTATTTCACTCAGCACTATTCCTTTTAAATCCATCCATGTTGTTGCAAATGGCAAGACTTTATTATTATTTTTGGCTGAATCATATTCCATTGCATATATGCATCACTTCTTTATTCACTCACCTATTGATGGACACTTTGGTTGTTAATATATTTTGGCTATTGTAAATAGTCCTGCAATGAACATATGGATGTATATTTCGTTTCGATTTAGTGTCTTGGATATCTTCGGATAAATACCCACAGTGTGGAACTGCTGGGTCCTTCTTTGTCTCCCGTATATAGCCATTGTTATAAAGTCCATTTTGTCTGGTATAAGTATTGCTACCCCAGCTTTTGTTTGTTTGTTTTCATTTTTGTTAAATATCTTTTGTCATCCCTTTACTTTCAGTCTGTGGGTCTTTTGATCTGAACTGAGTCTCTTATACGGAGCATATATGCATCCTCTTTTTTATCCATTCAGCCTATGTCTTTGGATTGGAGTGTTTAATCCATTTGCATTTAAAGTAATTAATGACCTATATGCATTTATTGCCATTTTATTGCTCATATTTTTTATCTTTTTTCCTTCTCCTTAGACCTTTTAAAACTTTTTTTAAATTATATTTTATTGACTGTTGTTAAAGTTGTCCCAATTTCTTTCTGTTTGCCCCCTCCACCCAGTACCCTCCTTCCCTCCAGCAATCCCCCCCTTAGTTCATGTCCATGGGTTGTGCATATAAATTCTTGGCTTCACTCTTTCCTATACTAACTATTCTTAATATCCCCATTTATTTTGTACCTACCAGTTATGCTTCTTGATCTCTGCACCATTTCCCCCTTACTTCCCCTTCCTCTCCCAGCTGATAACCCTCCAAATGATCCCTATACCTATGATTCTGTTCCTGTTCTGGTTGGTTGCTTAGTTTGATTTTGGTTTTGTTTTTTCATTATTTTTTGGATTTAGTTGTTAATAGTCGTGAGCTTCTTGTCATTTTACTGTTCATAGTTTTGATTTTCTTCTTTTTCTTAAATAAGCCCCTTTTACATTTCATGTAATAATGGCTTGGTACTGATGAACTCCTTTAGGTTTACCTTGTCTGGGAAGCACTCTATCTGCCCTTCCATTCTAAATGATAGCTTTGCTGGATAGAGTAATCTTGGTTGTAGTTCCTTGCTTTTCATCACTTTGAATACTTCTTGCCAACTGCATCTTGCCTGCAGTTTCTTTTGAGAAACCCACTGATAGTCTTATGGGAACTCTTTTGTAGGTAACTCTTCTTCTCTCTTGCTGGTTTTAAGATTCTGTATTTTTCACCTTTGGGTCCAACTTGTTTGGGACTCTGTGCTTCATGGACTTGTATGTCTATTTCCTTTGCCAAATTAAGAAGTTTTCTTTCATTATTTTTCAAATAAGTTTTCGATTTTTTGCTCTTCTTCTTCTCCTTCTGGCATCCCTCTGATGCCAATGTTTCTATGTCTAAAGTTGTCCCAGGGGTTCCTAATCCTCTCCTCGTTTGTTTCAATTCTTGTTTCTTCTTTCTGTACTGGGTAAATGTTTATTTCATCCTTCTGTTCCAAATCATTGACCTGAATCCTGGCTTCCTTCCCTTTACTGTTGGTTCCCTGTATATTTCTCTTTACTTCACTTCATACAACCTTCACTTCTTACCTTATTTTATGGCTGTACTCAATCACTTCTCTGAGAATCCTGATCACCAGTGTTTTGAACTCTGCATCTGATAGGCTAGCTCTCCATTTCATTTAGTTCTTTTTTTGGTGTTTTGTTCTGTTCTTTCATTTGGGCCATATTTGTCTCCTCAATTTGACAGTGTCCCTGTGTTTGTTTCTGTGTATTGGGTAGAGCTCCTTTGACTCTGTGCCTTGGTAGGATGGCCTTTAGGGTCCAGTGGCACAGCCTCCCTTATTATCCAAACAGGGTACTCGAGGTGCACCCTTCATGTGGACTGAGTACACCCTCCTCTTGTAGTTGGCAAATCAATGGGAGCGATTTACTCAGGCTAGTGAGCTGCAAGGACTGGCTGTGACCACTGATGACCAACCTCTTCCCTCTGTGGGGGAACAGCTGTGCAGAGGCAGGGTGGTGGTACTCTGATGTGGTCTGTAGCTGTCCATTTGGTGCGCTGGCCCTGGGGTTTCCCTGAGTGATGTAGGACAAGGTCAGCCCTGACCTGTGTTTGCCCAGGGCACCCTGCCTGAGCTATAAAGCAATATGAGATGGCTGCTACTTGTGCTGGGCTTGGAGTTCACTAAGGCCAGCTGTTGCTTGTTTGATAGGATTTAGGAAGTTGTGATGCATGAGTCAAGACCAGTCATTCATATGGAAAAGCAGATTCAGTGGGCCAGTAAGTGGGTGGGGTTGTGTCTCCGGGGATCTCCAAAGCGGATCAAATGGTGCTAGCTGGGTTGATGGAGCCTCAGATATGGCACCACCTTGCTGTCTCTGTGCCTGATAGTTTAGAAAAGAGACAGTGGCCTCTGCTCGCCTTGATGCCAAACACTTCAGTTTTTCCCTGTATACCACTGGTGCTTTTCAAGCTGCTACCCTGGTGCTTGAGTTCAGAGGGAGTGAGTCTGAGTAGGTGAGTCCGTGTATGGTTTCTTTAAGGGGAATTACACGGGGATCCAGCAGTTTCTTCCACTGACTCAATCCCCACTGGTTTTTGCAGGCAGAAGTCGTGGGGACTTATGTTCCTGGTACTGGAACCCTGGGCTCAGGGGCCTGGTGTGGGGCTGGACTTCTTGCTCCTAAGATATCTCTCCTGAATTTTAATCCACCACACGTGGATGAGATACCACCTTGTTCCATGTCTATGTCCCTCCTACCCATCTCAATAGATGCGGTTTCTTTAATTCCGTAGTTGTCAGACTTCCATTCAACTCAATTTCTGATAGTTCTTGCTGATAGTTGTTCTATATTTTAGTTGTAATTTTTATGTGGTTGTGCGAAGAGGTAAGTCATGTCTGCCTATGCTGCCATCTTAATTGGACCCTACCTTATCATTTCTTATAATACTGGTTTGATGGTGATGAACTTCTTTAACTTCTTCTTGTTTGGGAAGCTCTTTGTCCTTTGATTCTAAATGGTAGCTTTGCTGGACAAAGTAACCTTGTTTCATGCCAATCTCGTCTGGTCTGCCAAGTCTCTGTTCAGGAATCAGCTGACAGTGTTATGGGAACTCCCTTTAAGGTAACTGACTGCTTTTCTCTTGATGCTTTTAAGATTCTTTGTATTTAATCTTTGACATTTTAATTATGATGTGTCTTTGTGTGGGCCTCATTGGGTTCATCTTGTCTGAGATTCTCTGTGTTTCCTGAACTTGTATGTATTTTCTTCACCAGGTTAGGGAAGTTTTCCTTTATTATTTTTTCAATTAGGCTTTCGGTTTTTGCTCTCTTTCTTCTCCTTCGGGCACTGCCACGAGGTGAGTGTTGGTATGCTTGAAGTTGTCCCAGAGGCTCTTTAATCTACCCTCATATTTTTGGATTCTTTTTTCTTTTTGATGTTATGATTGGGGGTTCCTGATCATTTTCCAAATTAATGATTTGATTTTCTGCTTCTTCTACTCTCCTCTTGATTCCCTGCAATGTATTCTTCATTTCAACTGGTTTTGTTTTTTTAATGTTTTATTGATTGTGCTGTTAAAGTTGTCCCAATTCCTTTTCCCTCTTCTCCCCTCCACCCAGTGACATCCCCCCTCCAGACGTCCCCCAACCTTAGTCCATGCCCATTGGTTGTGCATATAATTCGTTTCAACATCTTCCTGTCTACTCCACTCCCTCCAACTATGCTTAATTCTTGCATCATCTCCCTCCCTTTCCCACTTCCCCCTCCCCCTAATATGTTCCCCATACCTATAATTCTTTTCCCACTCTCTTTGCCTATTAGTTTGCCTTTGTTTCAATTCCCTAGCTTCTGTTGTTGGTTGTTGTGATACAGTTTTCATTTTAATGTTCATAGTTTTGATCCTGCTTCTTCTAAATAAATCCCTTTAACATCTCATATACCAGTGGTTTGGATTTGATAAACTCCTTCAATTTTACTTTGTCCTGGAAGCACTTTCTCTGCCCTTCTATTCTGAATCACAGCTTCGCGGGATAGAGTAATTGTGGCTGTAGGTTTCTGCTTTTCATTCCTTTGAATATTTCTTGCCAGTCCCTTCTTGCCTGCAGAGTTTCCTTTGAGAAATCAGCTGATAGTCTAATTGGGACCCCTTTGTACATAATTCTCTTCTCTCTTGCTGCTTTTAAGATTCTCTCTTTATCCTTAATTTCTGACATTTTGATGATAATGTGTCTTGGTGTGGTTCTCCCTGGGTCCAGTTTATTTGGAACTCTCTGTGCTTCCTGGACCTGTACGTCTATTTCCTTCCCCAAGTTAATGAAGTTCTGCTTTGTTATTTTTTCACATAATTTTTCAATTTCTAGTTCTTCTTCTTCACCTTCTGGCAACCCTATAATTAAGATATTTGCTCTCTTACAGTTGTCCCAGAGGTTTCTGAGCTTCTCCTCATTTTCCTCACTTTTTGTTTCCTCTTTCTGCACTTGTTGACTGTTCCTTCCCTGTGTTCCAATTTGTTGATTTGATCCCTGGTTTTCCTTCCCTCATAATTTGTTTTATATGTGTTTTCGTTCATTTCAGCAGCACTATCCTTCATTCCTTCCCCGTCTTGATTAAGTCCCGCTGTTATTTCTGTAAGCTGTCTTATAACTATAGCTCTGAATGGAGCCTCAGAAAGATTATCTATCTGTTCGTCCATTAATTCGTGTATTTGCTTTTTGGTCAGCAGCGTGATTGGTATCTCTATCATTATCCCTGCCATCCTGACAGGTTTGTTACCTTTCCTTCTTGAGCGGGGCTGTCACACCTCCTATGCTATAGGGGGCAGAGCCCTGTGCACTCATCACTACCGGGCGACCCTTCTTACCACATTGTGGCACTTTTTGTGGGGGCGGGGGTCCAAGATGGATTCCTGCCGTTTACTCTCCACTGAGAGACCAGGAGCCTCCTCCTCGGTCCCCACTCCCTCTGGGCCTCACAGTCCGAGGCAAAGGAGGTCTGCCTTCCCTGGCATTGGAATCGTGAGCTGACAGGTCAGGACTGCAGCCAGGGGTGCTCCCGTGGCGCTTCTTGCCTCCCCTTAAATATGTGTGTCTGTGCTTACCGCTGTCCCACCACCCATCGCTGCAGCTGCCACTGGCGACACAGCTTGATTTCTCCACCCTGGCTTCACTCCTCCTACCGGTCCGGAGGAGCACCACTTATTTATAACTTCTTATTTTGGACTTCCATGTAGCTTTATTTTCTGGAACTTCTGGTTATTTCTGGTTTTGCGGTAGTTTAGTCCTTCTTAGTTGTGAAGGGAGACGGAGCGTGTCAGTCTAGGCCTCCATCTTGGCCAGAAGTCCACTCCACTGGTTCATTTTTATGTTTCTTATCTCTTGGATGAAATTCTAAGTTCATCTACTCTTCCCCTAAATTCATTCAGCATTCTTTAACCAGTGTTTTAGACTCTGTATCTAGTAGGTTGCTTGTCTCCATTTGTTTAGTTCTTTTTCTGGAGTTTTGTTCTGTTCTTTCATTTGGGACATGTTTGTCTTTTCATTTTGGCTTCTGCCTGTGTTTGTTTCTATGTATTAGGTAGAGCTGCTATGTTTCCAGGTCTTGGTAGAGTGGTCTTATGTAGCAGGAGTCCTGTAGGACCCAGTGGCATAGACATCTGAGTCAACAGAGCTGGGTGCTCAGATTGCATCCCCATGTGAGCTGTGTACATCCTCTTGTTGTAATTGATCCTTCATTGCAGTTGGCACATCAACTGGAGGGATTTACCAACATGTCAATTGGCTAGGAGGACTGGCTGTAATCACCACTGAGGATCCGCTGTGCAGGGGCCCACCCCATGGAGCAGGACCTATTTCTGCAGGGCTCTGGTGCCCACTGAATCAGTCCCTGAGTGTGTCGCTTGTGGAGGTGGTTGGGTGGTGCTTTGATGTGGTCTGAAGCTAATCTATTAGTCTAAACATTAAGTCTGTAAAATAACTTAATAAATTTATTTGTATTGTGCAAAATTACAATTACTTGTGTATTAGTACAATCCACTAAAGACTATATTGAATCTATTGCATTTCCTCCTGTTTGGAACTCACTCTGACAGAACTTTATCCTAAACCTAAAATTTTAGTTATTCTTTTTTCTTTCATGCCAGAGAAGGTAAAAAATTTTCAACTTCATTTTATTGACATAAGCCCAACATCACTCAGCTGAACTACAGAAGGTTGACATTTTGAAAATTAACAGACAGTTTTCGGCCCATATGAGATACCTGTTCCCTTATTTCTTTCTTTTTTTCCAGTCTCTTGAGTTTTGTTGCATATTCTTGAACTTCTTTTAATCCAATATCTGTGCAGAGACGAACCAAAAAACGCAAACCTAAATTTTGAAAAATATATTTAGAAAAGTATTTGTGCACAGTGTTGAAAGTATAACAAATCATTAACCTCAGTCTTTTGGGACATAGCAGCAATGCTTGCAGTGTTTGTCTCTTGAAAAAATGTTTTATAGAAATGTACACTTGAAACCTATATAATTTTATTAAACCATGTCACCCCAATAAATTAAATAAAATTTTTTAAAAAATACCTGCACTCTGCATTCTCTGGATCTGGAAGGACAGACTTCCCTGAAGGGGTTTAAAGGGATTCTCTTCACCATCCTGTCCATACCACCTATATCAGAAACCTTCCCACATTACCATCTACCTCCTTATCTGCTTTTTCTTCATGACACTTCTGACTACTGACATATTCTATGAGTGTGTTGTCTTTGTCTTCCCACTAGCAAGCTCCATGACAGCAAGGACATTCATCTGTTTCACTTTGTGCTCAAGTGCTACACCAACACAGTAGTCACACGCCATAAGAATTCGTAAATAAATGACCTATTCATGACCATTAATGTTTTGCAAAGTAACAGTATTAAGATAATTTAAAATGTCACACATCAGCATATAAATTGACTATGTATACATTACAAATTCATAATAAGCTAATTTGTATTTTCTACAAATAATACACAACTATTTCTCTTTTCTATCCATCACTAGGAAGAATGACTTAGAATTATTTAATCTTAAAATAAAAATTATTGTTTTTGGTAGATCTCTGCTGAAATTTAGTATGTCATCTGTAACTTCAGAGAGCATGTCAATTTTTGATAAATGAAGAATATATTTTAAGACTGAATTATCCTGTTGGGTTTACCAGAAAACTACTCTGCTCAAAACAAGACATTCCACAGGTGCAAATGGTTTCCTAAGACTCTAGTTAAGGTAGACTATTGATGATATTTGTTTAGAGTGAATCTTAAACTATCTGTAAAGAAAAGAAATTTAGTGTTGCTTGTAGACACTTCCTTTAATGATCCAGTGCTGAGGTGCTCCAGTTATTGCAGCAATCCTGTCCCCAGGGGACACCTGGAAATGTCTGGGGACATTTCTGTTTTCCTAACAGTGGTGTGGGGATTGGGGAGGGGAATGCTACTGTCATCCAGCAGGTAGAGGCCAGGGGTGCTGCTAAAACACTCTGTAATCCACAGGATTCAGAATGGTCCAGTTCCAACGTCAGTGGGACTGACTGCCCAGCTGATTTTTGGGTTCATCAATTCCACAAAAGTATCACTGCTTTCTCTCATTTAATCTGTAATTCACCAGTTTCCTAATGTGATTGAGACTGAGAATCAAATAAAAAGCTTTAAATAAAGAAACAGGAAAAATTAGACATCTGGGTCCACTGCAAATCTAACTGAGAATCTCTTAGATAGGGCTACAAATCTGTACTGTGACAGGGAATCCCCCCAAGTAGCCTGTATCCTAACTGGCTTCTGGAAATCGCTGCTGCAGGTTAATAAATCTGCTCTAATTAGCACTAGAAACTCCTTGCTTCTAAGCTACCAGCAAGGACACGGTTCTGAGCCATCTGCTGCTCAGTTTTTATAAAAGCCAATGTGAGGAAACTTAAAAGGACTGGGCAGTACCTCTAAAACCAAGGTCAGACTGGGCCACTGGGAAACTTGGCTCAGAAAAGATTGTTTTTACTGAATTGCAATGTGCTGTTTTGTGTCATTATCATTGTAGGACAAAATTAAAAACAGTATTTTTAAGAATGTTACTTTACTTGCTGTAGGGATGTTTTAAAGTCAGTAACTGCTATATCTTTCAATGACTTTATCTACTGTATCTCTCAGTGTCTCAACATGAATGAATTAGAAGTTGAAAAAACGTTTCTTCTTCCCAAGGATTGGCTTTTTATTTCCTCATAAACAGTAAAGATTATACAACAGAATCCCTTTTATCTCTTTCCCTTAGCTGCAAGGCTATTCAGGGCCAAATGTACATTTTAGGGGGGATGTACAGCAAATGAATATAGTTAGTTTGCATTTTTCTTAATTCTGATTTGTTGTTATTGCTATAATATTTCACATTGCTACTTTAAGTTACATCAAATCCACAGTACATCAAAATGGGAAATATAGATTTGTTTACAACTGAAGAGAATTCACTAGTATATGTAACTCCATCAACAATTAAATTCTCTAAAAATGTGTGCTTATATAGTCCAATTCTCTGATCCTGTAAACTCCTAAACACACATATGTACCACAAATATAGGTTTGTATCTATGTATGCAATTACTGTAGCAAATGTAAAATAGAATATAAAATGTGACAATCTGTACTTTCAAAGTTACAAAATGTAATCTCACTTACATTCAACATTTTCTGGAAATTTTCTGTGAATATCTTTATAAGTATCTAATGCTTTTTGGTAGTTACCTACAAATTAAAAAGAAAAAGAAAAAGAAACACATTAGCAGATTACAGAAATTAAAAAGGTTCATCAAAACATTAATTTTAATCCAATATACTGGCACCACTTAATTGGTTTAGGAGGAAGATTTTCACAGTTCTTAACATAACTTCTAGAAAAAAACATACAGATAAAATTGAAAAGGGCTAGAGCATAAGGGAATGGATGATGGTTAAAAGTTAGTTCTACTTCTTAAAATAAATGTTAGTGGTAAAAAATTAAGATCCATTCAATTTCCTAAAAATTAAAGACTATTTCAAGTGAACAAGTGACAAATTTAAAATAATTTACATGGCAAACTAATAATAACTTTAATGTCATTCACTTAGTTAGAACAGATAAAAAATAACTGTTTTGTATTTTCATTTTGAAACATTAAAATGTTTATAGAAAATATTTGTTTTGTAATAAAATAATTGAGCTTCATGTAATAGCAAAGAATAGAAAAGATAAATTTTGGGTCAAAGGTCTTGGCTAAAATCTCAGTAAATGAGCTATGAATCTCTCTGGGCCCTCTAGAGGGATGGCCATAATAACCTCAAAGAGGTGCTGTGAGAATTAAAGAGAGAGGAAGCATCTAACTCACCGTAGGTTCTTAATAAATATTAGTTTCTCTTCTAACCTGCCCTTCAATAACTCAAGACAGTTTATGTCTTTTAATTATTCAGTACACTCTCCATGTAACTGACATGGAAATATAAAGAGGCAATAAGAACTAAGTTGAGATAAAGTGTATGTATACAGTATAATTATGTTGTATGTTATCCGACAGGACACACAGTCACATTAAAGATCAACCCTCTCAATGATTTGAAGACGACACAGTATGTATTTTGATGCTATTATGAAGGAGTTCACAGAGGTCCATCCAGAAAGAAGCTATGGCACTGGGCAAGAGCACCCTGTTAACACTGACAACAAATTCTTCCCTGGGATTGAGGAGTTTCTTTTTCCTGGGTCATTTGTATACTCTACAAGAGGGATCCTGCTTAATCTCTGATATTTTTACATCACTCACTTCAGTTCATTGAAAACTATTAATATCACTATCCTTCAGGACAGGGATCTGCAGCACAGGACATAACAAAGCAGTTGCTGGAAGCACAAGTGAAGCTACACAACGATGCCTGGTATAAAAATAGAGCCCCAGTGCTCCATCCCTGGGCCTGCCTCAGGCTTGGAGGTGGAGGAAGTCTCATTTATGTGGCTATGCACATAGGACATTTAGAACTAGGTGACAGAAAGTGGAATATAAACTGATGTGTAGAGAATGCTTGTGAAAATGATTACATGTTCACTTTGAGAGATAAATCTGTTTTTAACAGTGGTGTTGAAATGCATGACTAAGTATAACTGTTTTCTGTCTGTAGAAATTATGTTTTTCATATAATGCTTCAATTAAGTGTAGTTATCAAAAGTTAATCTTCTAATAAACAAAAAGGGAACTGGAACACATTTTATGCATAATTACCTAAAGGACAGAAGAAGCAAAACAGATTGAAAATAAATAAAATAAAAGCATTTTTACCACTTCTTCTGAAACAACTAGCTACCATCAGCTGCCATTTCACCTGTGTGGGCCTATAAAAGAAATAAATGATATAAAATTAGAGTGGAAATAAAAATAATCGGAGGCAGTCAAAAGACTTATAAAGTTACAGATCTATACCAACTTTCCACTTTTTGATCTTTCATTAGATCATCTTTATTATTGAAAATAGCATATATCAATTTCCTTCATTATTATCTGTTGTATTTATATTTAAATGAGTCCTTTAACCTGCCCTGGCTGGGTGGCCTTGTTAGTTGGAGTGTCATCCTGTACAACAAAAGGCCACAAGTTCGATTCCCAGTCAGGGCATGTTCCTAGGTTGCGGGTTCGATCTCTGGTCAGGGTGTGTATGGGAGATAACTGATAGATGTCTCCCTTTCTCTTTCTCTCAAAATCAATAAACATATCTTCTAGTGAGAATTTTTTTTTAAAAGGAGGCCTTCAATCTAATTCACACCATTATTAGACATTTTTAGGAGAACTATTAACCTTTTTTAAAATCCTCACCAAGGATGTTTATTGATTTTAGAGGCGGGGGGTGGGGGGGGCGGGGAGAGAGGAAGAGAGAGAGAGAGAGAGAGAGAGAGAGAGAGAGAGAGAGAGACATAGATCGGTTGCCTCCCATATGAAACCCGACTGAGGGTGAAACCAGCAACCTAGGTATGTGCACTGACCAGGGATAAAACCTGCAACGCTTTGTCGTGTATGGGACGATGATCTAACCAACAGAGCCACCCAGCCAGGGCATCACTGCCTTCTATTTTAAACATTATTATTACTTTTGCCATAATCTCAGGCTTATAAATTTAGGCTTAGGCTTGCAAATTTAGTACCTAAGAGGTAGTTTTGACCCTGTTTGAATAATTAGGCTTCAACTAAAGAGAATAAAAAGATAATTCTATTCATCCCTTTTCCTCCTTAAAATTTTGTATAATAAATAACCATAACCAGGATTTCTAAAGATGGCTATTAGAAATATATAAGAATACAGGTCTTTTACCTCCTTGGTTACGTATATTTCTAGGTACCTTATTTTTATTTGCTGAAATAGGAAATGGGATTGTTTTCTTAGTTTTTCTTTCTGAGAGTTCCTAATTTCTTTTTTTCTCTCTTTTTGTAAAGGTATATATTTATTTTTTGAGCAATGGGAAGGGAAGGAGAGAGGGAGAGAAATATCATTGTATGAGAGAAACATTGACTGGTTGTCTCTCACATGCCCCCAACTGGGGATCTGACCCATTACCCAGGCATGTGCCCTGATCAGGGATCAAACCAGTGACCTTTTGGTTTAGTGAGATGATGTCCAACCCACTGAGCCACACCAGTCAGGGGGCCACTGATTTCTGGATATTAATTTTGTATCCTGCTACTTTGCCAAGTTCATTTATTAGATCTTGTAGTTTTTGGTGGAGTCTTTAGGGTTTTCTATGTACAATATCATGTCACATGTGAAAAATGACAGTTTTACTCCTTCCTTTCCAATTTGGATGCCCTTTATTTTTTCTTTTGTCTGAT
This sequence comes from Furipterus horrens, assembly GCF_987537825.1. Lineage (NCBI taxonomy): Eukaryota > Metazoa > Chordata > Mammalia > Chiroptera > Furipteridae > Furipterus > Furipterus horrens. The sequence continues at coordinate 85,443,041 of NW_028327174.1, forward strand.
TCCTGTGGCTAAGACCTCCAGTACTATGTGTAATAAGAATGGTGAAAGCGGACACCCCTGTCTTATTCCTGATCTTAAGGGAAACACTTTTAGTTTTTGCTCATTGAGTATGATGCTGGCTGTAGGTTTTCCATATATGACCTCTATTATACTGAGGTATGATTCCTCTATTCTCACTTTGTAGACAGTTTTTTTTCTAATAATAAATGGGTGCTAGATTTTATCAAATGTTTTTTCTGCATCTATTGATATGATCATGTGATTTTAATTTTTTATGTGATATATCACATTTATTATTTTTTAATTATATTTTATTGTTTATATATTACAATTGTCCCAATTTTAGCCCCTTTGCCCCCCTCCGCCCAGCACCCCCTTTCCCTCAGGCAACCCCCTCCCCCCCATTGTTCATGTCCATGAATTATGCATATAAGTTCTTTGGCTTCTTCATTTCCTATACTGTACTTTACATCCCCATGACTATTCTTGAACTATCAATTTGTGCTTCTTAATCTCTTCACCTTTTCACCTATTCCCTCAATACCCTCCCCTTCTGGCAGCCATCCAACTGCTCTACATATCTATGATTCTCTGTTCTCCTTATTGCTTAGTTTGTTTTTAAGATTCAATTATTGACAGATAAGTATTTATGCCATTTTATTTTTCATAGCTTTGATCTTTTTCTTAAATAGGTCCCTTTAACATTTCACATAATAATGGTTTTGTGATGATAAACTTTTTTAGCTTTTTCTTGTCTGGGAAGCTCTTTATCTGCCCTTCGATTTTAAATGATAGCTTTGTTGGATAGAATGACCTTTGTTGTAGGTCCTTGCTCTTCATTTGGCAAAAAGAGGATATAAAGTATCACCTCACAAGGTCCAGGTTTGCAAACAGGAGGTAGCCTACCTGCAATTCCAATTGAAAAAGGACACTAGGATCATTATGGCTGATTGAAAACAAGCCATCACTATAATAAAAGTCCCAGAGAACCGGAGGCAGCTTTATGGACTCTTACAGAGTACAGGGTTTTGCTGAATTTGGAATCCATACTTTGCCCTGATAGCAAAACCACTGTATAATTCTCTGAAAGGACTAGACTCTGAACCCCTTGAGTGGATGAGAGACTGTCAGATAGCATTTGATACCTTGAAAGAAAAAACAGTTTCTGCCCCAGCAGTAGGATTGCCCAATTAACAGAAACCTTTCAAATTTCACATTCATGAAAGGAAAGGAATTGGACCTGGGGTACTAACCCAGACCCTGGGAAATACCCCTCAATCCATAGCCTATTTCTCAAAGATATGCCTGTGTGAGGACTGGCAAACTGACTACATAGATGCCTAAAATCAGAGGAAACTTTAAATTTTTATTATATTTTGTAGATACCTTCTATGGATGAGTAGAGGCATACCCCACCAGAACTGAGAAGATAACTGAGATAGCAAAACTGCTACTCAAATAAATAATTCCTAGGTTTGGATTTTATCACAGCATTCAAAGCAACAATGGACCATCATTCACTTCAGAAATCTCCCAGAAGATATAATAGGTACTACAGATTCATTGAAAACTTCATTTGTCTTGGAGACCCTGATCTACGGGGAGACTGAGAAAATAAACAACACAATAAAGACCCTGGCTAAAATACGCCAGGAAAAACACTTGAAATGGGACCAGGCACTTTCTATTGCTTTGCCCTGGATTAGGTAGCATCCTGAAGTGGGCTTAAATTAAGCCCGTTTGAAATAGTTTATGAGATACTCTTCCAATTTTTTGTTTTTGGAATACCCCCTTTAGATTTAGAACATGAATAAAAAATTTAAAAATATGTACAACACTTAGGACAAATACTAACAGCTTCGTACAAGTTTGCTCACTGCAGCTCTATGCCCGTCTGAGAAGCCCTTACATCCATTCCAGCGGGGAGACTGAGTCTTCCTAAAGACCTGGAAGACTCAGGATCCTGAACAGCAGTTAGCTAAGCAATGGACCATTCCCTTTGGCACCTTGCTGACAATATACTCTTCCCTGAAGTTCACAGGAATAAAGCCTTGGATCCACCACACATGGATAAAGTGGGCGGTGCCTGAGGAGGATTCAGATCTCACTGTGGCTGTTGATACTACAAGGGAAAGCTGGACATGCATTCCTGATGATTTAAAATTTCTCTTTCAGAAAGGAACAGTGCCTTCTAAAGCTAGGTGACAATGTACTTTTTATTTTATTATTTTCTCGCAATTGCTATACTTTATCCCCATACCTTGGTCCACATTTCCCAGATAGTGGCTTCCTTGGCAAACTTATCCCACTGTTGGTTGTGCACCCAAAGCGCCACTCTGCTCAGGATTATCATGGGGCTCCTTTAGTCTCTCCAGTTCCTGAATTCACTACAATTTCCCCTGCACGACTAGGCATACCTCTCACTAAATATTTGATTGTTTGTCTACACAATAAGTCTCATTTTGTTTGGGAGCACCTCTTGAAATATGAAGCAGTCTACTAAATTCCCTTGTTCAGCAGTGTCACTTCTAGACACCATGTATACCACCTTCCAAAGACAATAATCCTCCCTTGCATAAAGGATTCCCTCTATTCTGGACTTCCTTCTTCCTTTAGTAAATGGCAAGAATCTCTGGACCTGGGAAGTAGGTAGGACTACACCCCCTGATAGCAGGAAGAAACTACAGAAAATAAGACTTCAATCCATTTACCCTTATAAGATTATAAGGGTCCAGAGTTTTGAAGGGGAAATTGTTACTGTAGATGTCAGTTGGAGTGCACGCAGCTGGTGGCTGGGTAAGCATAGGCCCAGCTGGCCACTTTGGAGGGGCAAGCTTCAAGGGGGCTGTACAAAGGATGCAGGTGCACCAGGATCCAGGGGTGCCCCCAAGGACTCCGACCAGCTCCCCTGAATGTGTGGGCACCAGGGTCAGCATTGGGAGGTGAGCTGAGGGCTGCAGCATCTCCAGACTTCCTGACAGGGGTCCTCAGCACCCCTCCCACTGACCCAGATACTGTAGACAGGCAGGGAACACCAGAAAGTCTCCCCCACTGGCCATGATGGTGGCAGGGGAAGGTTCTTATACTGAGTGTGCTAAAAGCTAGAGATGAATGGACAGTGCCCAAGCTAGCAGGGTAATTGGGTAGAAAAAAGCCCTCCCTTCCCGATTAGGCTTGAGCAGGAAGGGGAGATGTTCTTTGAGATGGGAGTCCACCATTCTCCTACATCATGGCACCTGAATAAACCTCTTTACTTTTGCACAAGCACTTGCCTCACGAGTTTGGCTTTAGTTGCGGCAGGCAGCTGAACCTGCATTTCTGTTACAGGTGTGCAAAGGGCATTTATGAAGAGAAGCAGAAGATCTTCTCTGAAACTCTCCAGAAATGCTGGAGAATTGGAATCAGCAGGACTGAGGAGGGAGTGCAAGGTGCGTAACTACAATAGGAAGACAACTAGCAATGTGACAGGGAAGCAGCTGGCCTGTGCCCTAGGAGCTGTTCAGGGATGCTGTGGCCAGGGCTCAGGCTGGTTTGAGGTGAGAACTGAAAACTGGAGGATGAAGTGAAGAGTCACTGTTGGAATAGTGAGGCCCTTAGCCTTGGACCCTTCTAGCTACCGGGATGGCAGCAGTCAGGCTGACACTTCCCTGAATGCACCAAATGGGTCCAGAAAAAGGACTTTGTATAATGAAGCCATACAATTAACATGTTCTTTGCTAGTGCAGTGTTCGGTTTAAGATGTTGTTGGCATTTGGGGTGACACCATTCACTATGCAAGCCAGCTACACATTACTGAGTGCTCACTATCCTGGGCAGCTGCCCACCTAATCCCTACAATGCATCCCCATCACAATGACCATAAAATGCCCCTCCTCCCACATTTCCAAATTGCTACACTGGGTTGGGGCTATACTGCCCTTCTTGAGTTGTGTTGTCTGTTTTCTTTAACTTTTAAATCTGTTATTGTGAAGTACAATGCAAGGAAAAGTAAATAAAACATAGCTATACACTCTGTAATTTGTTATAAAGTGAATACACATGTAACTGCCCTGCAGGTCAAGAAACAGGACACTGCCAAGTCCCCAGACACCTCCTTCATGCTCCTTTCCTCCATGCCCTCCTTCACCTGTGAAGGGTAACAACCATCCTGACTTTAACACTGTTGACTTAGTCTGTTTCTGAACTTCACATGAATGGGATAACATAGCATGTATCTTTTTGTAACAGCTTTGAGATATAATTCATGCAATATAAAATTCACCCACTTAATGTGTGCAATTCAAAAGCTTAATAATTGTAAAAAGTTATGATTAAAATAGATATAACAAAAACTTATCATTTTAACCATGTTTAGGTATACAATCCAGTGGCATTAATTACATTCTGTTGTGCAACCATCACCAACATCTATTTCCAAACTTACTCACAAAGGCAAACAGAAACCAACATCCCTCCATAAAGGGGAAATTCATATGTATGGCACAGAAAATAAATGCTCAGGAAGAGGAGAGGTAATTAATTCATATAGAAATGTCTTTGTCACTTAGACAGAAGGAGGCAAATCTGGGTGCAAGTGGAAGAAAGTTATAGGGAAGCAGGGAGAGGGAAACGTTAGAGGAGTTTCCAGAAAAGGCTTCTATTTTCAGGGAAACTGAAATGTAAAATAGGAAAATTGAGGAAATGTGCAGTGTACATATAGCACAAACATGTGTGGCTTTAGTTAACCTGGACACATAATCTATGTCCAACAGAGCTTCTCAGGCTGTGGACAAGAGTGGAAGGGAATCAACCCAAGAAATTGTGGGGGACAAATGCAACAGCCAGGTAACCAAAGAACGTTGGCAAGAAACAGCACAGATGCGATCAATGAAGCAGGCTAGGAAAGCCAGGCTTGGAACTAAAGCCAGAAGAGACTGTAAGAGGAAGAAGGGTCAAGAGACTGGAAGGTAGAGCTGGGTAAGAAGGGAGGTCATATTCAGGCAGCTGAATGTTAGAATGGAAAATTTTATTGGTAAAAATGTGCTGGGTGATAATTAGGTAAGATCTAGATAGCTAAACTTAAAAGAAGGTAAAGATCAATGAAGTTGGGCAGGTCAACACTTATGAGGCTAAACTACTGAATGAATAGAAAGAGCATGAACTAGACTAGATCAACATGTGACATTCAAAGTAGAAGTCAGTTGGAAACAATGGTAGATGGAACTCAAAGGAGGAAGGGTCTTACCTGAGCTAACAGCTAGGGTTAGAACTGGGATTAAGTGTAATAAAAAGGTTACCAAGCATTATCTCTGCAGCCTTATCTCAAGCATATAATTAAACTAAAAACTATCTCCCTATGCCTGTTAGTTTTATAATTCTCAGGATGTTTATGTGAAGCAAATGTCATAAAAATTAATTGCCTAGGAATTCTGGCCAAGATGAAGACGTAGGTAGAACACGCTTCGCTGCCTAATACAACCATAACAAGTATCACAACTAACTTCAAAGCAAAAAACAATCAGAAATGCCAGAAAATTGAATTGTATGGAAGTCTGAAAAGCAAGGATTTAAAGAACGAAGACTCATCCAGACAGGGAGCCGGGACAGAGAGGATGCAATGTGGCAATGGCGAGATGGCAAGGTAGAGGGGGCGGTTAACAGAACAGGTGGTCCCACATTTATGTGTGGTGGATAAAAGCCGGGAGGGAGGCCTGGGAAGTGATCCCAGCCCCAGGCCTGACCATGCAGCACAGAGATCCAGCACAGGGAAAATACAGTAAGCCTTAGAGTTCCTGGCTGTGAAAACCAGTGCAGGTGGGGGTGGTAGAAGAAACTGCCTGTCTCTCAGGAGAGTTTTGTTTACAGGGCCCCCACCCAGTCCTAGAATGCACTCAAACCCACCCACCCTGGGAACCACCACCAGGGCAACAGCTAGAGGGGCGCCAGTCACACACGGGAAGTGGGTGAAGTGAATGGAAAAGGGGAGAGTGCTGAGCAAGCAGCATTGTTCCCTCTCTGACCCTTCCCCCACACATACAGTGACACAAAGCAGTGAAACAGGTCACACTATACTGACGAATATCTAAGGCTCTGCCCCTTACAATGTAGCAGGTGCACCAAGACAGGGAGTCAAAACAGCTTTACCTAATACACAGAAACAAACATAGGGAAGCTGCTGAATTGAGAAGACAAAGAAATATGGCCCAAATGAAAGAAGAGATCAAAACTCCAGAAAAAGAACGAAGCAAAATGGAGATAGCCAACCTATCAAATGCAGAGTTCAAAACACTGGTGATCAGGATGCTTAGAGAACTCATTGAGTATGGCAAATGCATAAGGGAAGAAATGAAGGCTAAACTGAGTGAAATACAGAAAAATCCACAGGGAACCAATAGTAAAGGGAAGGAAGCTGGGGTTCAAATCAATGAATTGAAACATATGAAAGAAATAAACAGTCAACCAGTACAGAATGAAGAAACAAGAATTCAAAGAAATGAGGAGAGAATATGAAGACTCTGGGACATCTCCAAAAATGCTAATATCCGAATCACAGAGGTGCCAAAAGAAGAAGAGGAAGAGCAAGAAATTGAAAACTTATTTGAAAAAATAATGAAAAAAATAAGACATACAAATCCAGGAAGCATAGAGTACCAAACAAGTTGGACCAAAAGAAGACCACACCAAGACGCATCATAATTAGAATGCTTACGATTAAAGATAGAGAATATTAGAAGCAGCAAGAGAAAAGAAGAGTTACCTACAAATGAGTTCCCATAAGACTACCTGCAGGACAGAAAGGACTAACAAGAAGTATTTAAAGTGATGGAAAGCAAGGAACTACAACCAAGATTACCCTATCCAGCAAAGCTATCATTTAGAATGGAAGGGCAGATAGAGTACTTCCCAGACAAGGTGAAGCTAAAGGAGTTCATCAGCAAGCCCTTATTATATAAAATGTTAAAGGAACTTATTTAAGAAAAAGAACAAGTTCAAAACTATGAACAGTGAAATGACAACAAACTCACAACTATCAACAACTGAATCTCAAAATAAAAACAAAAACAAAGTAAACAGCTAGAACAGAAACAGAATCATAGATATGGAGATCATATGGAGACTTATCAGTGGGGAGGGAGAGGGAGGAGAATGGGGGTAAAGGCACAGAGATTAAGAAGCATAAATGGTAGAAACAAAATGGACAGGGTGGTGTTAAGAATAGTAAGGAAATGGAGAAGCCAAAGAACTTACATGCATTATCCATGGACATGAACTAAGGGGAGGATTGCTGGAGTGAAGGACAGTACTGGGAGGACAGGGACAAAGGGGAAAAAAATGGGACAACTGTAATATCACAATCAATAAAATATACTTTAAAAAAATTTAAAAATTAATTGCCTAATACAAATTCTACACAGAGATCAGTCAAATTATTAAGCATTCCTTTATCATTCAAATGACTCAAAAGTTATATTTAAAGTTAAAATTAAATTTGGACAAATACAAAGTAGACATCTTTAAAAGTTTAATTTTAATACACATGTATATCAATTATAAATTGAAACTTTTTTTTCAGAAATTAAACTCTGTCCTAGGACTGAGATAGTCATTTTCTTTTTCTTTTAAAAATACAATTTAAAATTTAATTTTCTTATTCTTTATTTTATTTTATTTTGTTTTCAATTACAGTTTACATTCAATATTATTTTGTGTTAGTTTCAGGTGCACAACATAGCAAGTAGACAATAACATTCTTTGCAAAGTGTTTCCCCTGATATTTCCAATATCCACCTGACACCATGCATAGCTATCACAATATTATTGACAACATTCCCTATGCTGTACTTTACATACCTGTGAGTATTTTGAGATAGTCATTTTTATAATTGATAAAGAAATAACACTTGTTTGTTGAGATGTGGTAAGAAAAATACATAAAGAAAAGTACCTTAAAGCAGGTACTTTAAAAACTTTAACATAAAAAGGACACAGATTTACCACAATAAAGACCAAGTAAAATGAAACATAAAACAAGAAAATGGAAATCATGAATATTTGTTCATGAAGTTAAATCAAATCCCACGAGAAGATATTTAGTGAAACATAAAAGTATAATGGTTACTTACTGTATAAGAGCAGCTCTTTCAAAGTATTGAATGGCTTTTTCACAAAACTGGGTGTCAATGTAATAGGCTCCAAGCCATTGAATGACTTCAATATTAGAGGGGAAATACCTGTATGACTAGAGAAAATATAGAACATAACAACAAACTTCAGTGGCAACACATAATTTACCTTCTGAGCATTTTACCTATTGAATGGATTAATTCATCCAGTGTGAAATTTTTTAATAAGGAAGTATGAGCTGTCATATGCACTTTAAAAGATTTTGAAACTATACAAGATTTAAAAAACAAGATTTCTCTGACACATTTTCCACTATATGTAAATTTTTTTTAATGTACTGAAACATAATCTGAGTCAAATTAAATGTGTAAAAAAGTTAAAAAAAGATGAAAATCACACTTCGAGAGCAAAATGCACCTGTATTTATTTCATTTTTTACTAAAATTAACCAAAACTAACTTTACATTCCACAAAGGCCCTTATTTTAAATAATTATTCATTTAAAAACTAATATGCAAAAGAAGGATATAAGGACTTGCGGCCAAGTTGGAAGTGTAGGTAGACATGCTGTATCTCCCTCCACAACTAAGAAGGAATACAACTATCTCAAAACTAGAGACAACCAGAAGTTCCAGAAAATCGAGCTGCACGGAGGTCCAACAAACAAAGATATAAAGAAGAAATACTCAGCCAGACAGGTGCGACAGCTCTACCTAAGACACAGAGGCAAACAAACACAGAAGCCTGTCAAGATGAGGACATAAAGAAGTATGGCCCAAAAGAGGGAATGAATTAATGTTCCAGTGATAGAACTAAGCAACAAGGAGATAGCCAACCTAAAAGACAAGGAGACAGCTAACCTAATGGACATAGAGTTCAAAATACTGGTGTTAAAGATGCTCACAGACTTGACAGGTATGCTTAAGTACAGCAAACACATAAAGGAAGAAGTGAAGGCTATGCTAAACGAAACAAAGGAAAATCCATACAAAACCAATAGTGAAGGGAAGGAAACCAGGGTTCAAATCAATAATTTGGAACTAAGGAAGAAAAAAAGTCAAACCGTACAGAATGAGGAAACAAGAATTGAAAAAAATGAGGAGACACTTAGAAACCTCTGGGACAACTTTAAACGTGCCAACATCTGAATCATAAGTGTGCCAGAAGGGGAAGAGGAAGAGCAAGAAATTGAAAGTTTATGTGAAAAAATAATAAAGGAAAACTCCCCAAATTTGGCAAAGAAAATAGACGAACAAGTCCAGAAAGCATAGAGAGTCCTAAAGAAGCTAGATCCAAAGAGGACCACACCAACACATAACATAATTAAAATGCCGAAGCTTCAAGATAAAGAATCTTAAAAGCAACAAGAGCAAAACAGAGGGTTACTTACAAAGAGGTGCCTATAAGACTATCAGCAGATTTCTCAAAAGAAACTTTGCAGGCAAGAAGGGACTGGTAAGAAGTATTCAATGTGATGAAAAGCAAGGACCTACAACCAAGATTACTCAATCCAGAAAAGCTATCATTGAGAAAGGAAGGGCAGATAAAATGTTTCCCTGACCAGGTAAAGCTAAAGGGGTTCATCATCACCAAGCCCTTATTATGTGAAGTGTTAAAGGGACTTATTTAAGAAAAAAAAGATCAAAACTATGAACATTAAAATGACAACAAACTCACAACTATCGACAACTGAATCTAAAAAATAAAAACAAAATCTAACTAAGCAAACCAGAATAGGTATGGAGATCATTTGGAGGGTTATCAGCTGGGAGTGGGAAAGGGAAGAAATGGGGAAATGGTGCAGGGATTAAGAAGCATAATTGGTTGGTACAAAATAGACAGGGGGATGTCAAGAATAATGCAGGAAAGGTTGAAGCCAAAGAACTTATATGCAACAACCCATGGACATGAACTAAGGGTGGTGGGATTGCTGGAGAGAAGGGGGATACAGGGTGGAGGTGAGTAAAGGGAAAAGAAATTGGGACAACTGTAACAACATAATCAATATACTTAAAACTTTTTAAAAAACATATGCATTTCTAAATTTTATAAATTAAAAGGCCTGCTGCTTTTTTATAACAATTCATAAAAGCTAAAAAGTAGAAGGAAAGTTAAGAGTATCTGCCTACCTCATAGTAGTATTGAAATGCTTGGGACTTATCTCCTTCACTATCATATAATTCTCCTAGTTTAGAAAGAGCTCTAGAGTCAGTTGGAACAACACTGATCAGCTGCATTAACCATTCAATAGCTTGATTGGGATCTTCCATTAATTCATATCTTGAGACAATGTCAGTTAAGGATAACACCGTTTTTCTGAATTCATTGATCAATAAGCAAACCTAAATATAACATTACAATAAAATACTCCTTAGTCAGTAGTAACGTGTTCTTTAGTACTATTTACTCTGAATTTCCTCAAGAATGAGAATGAAAAATGGAGCAGAACTATAAGGGACTCTTGTTCCATATGTACACTTGGCTTTTCCTTTGCCTCATTACCATTCACTAAGATGAACTCCCAAAGCATTGTCCAAAGTTTGTCCAATGTTTGAATACAACATCCTACCTCTTGTAACATGCTCAACATACTACAAGAATATGTAATTGTTTAATGTATTTTCCTGTGTTTCCCTAATTAGATTATGAGCCCAAAATAGAGTTCTTTTTGGTAGTCTCCGTGCCTAGTGGATACTCTGAATACCCTCAGATAGCTTGTTCACATATATACCAATCTAAACTATTTTTTGAAAAAGAAGAGTGTCCTGTTTATTAATGATGAAAAATGTTATATCATAAGAAAAATATAAAAATAAGGAAATGTATTCAAACAGCCTTAAATATATCAATTACTTGACTGGGTACAAACTGATCATGAACTGGGCACTATCAGATCATACTGGCAATTCCAAAGAAATTAAATTGACACAACAAAAAGGCTAAAAGAAATAACTATTAAGCTATCTGCTCTAAAACTAAATTTTGTTAAATAAAAAGTTTATCTATTCTGCCAGAAGTATACAAGACAGTACTTAAAATTATTAATGGTATATCTCATAATATACTTTTTTCTAAACATATTTGTATAAATTTATATCAAAAAAATAATTTTTAAAAACCACTTAAAATTTTAATCCTAATGTTTTCAGAGCTTATTATTTTTAAAATAAGGAGAGTAATTAAAGTGTTTTTCAAATAATAACAAAAACATTAAAAACATGACCAGATTTCTGCTCTTCCAACCAAGGACAGGGGGAAAAAACAACTAGAAAAGAGCTAAGAGTTACAGAAGGAACTGACAGGAGAGCAATGTTTTTATTTCAGCAGTCCTTCAAGTCCTAAACAAAATATGGCACGCAGAGTCCACAGTCAGTGAGTGACTACTGAGTAAGCACAATGAATAAGTTCATATAAATTATTGTACAACTCTGGAGGGCTGAGAGTTATATTCACTAAAACTATATGTCAGCTGAAATAAATAAATGACCCAAATTCAATCAGTAGTACTAAACAGTAATAAACAATATTTTCCTTTTAATTAGTAAGTTACTGCTTCAAAAATATCCTACAAAATTCAGTTAATACATTCTAAACTACCTAATTTACGTTCAATGAATAGCTTATGAGTATTGAACATGTCAAACAATTATTTCAATGATTATTTCCAAAAATTAATAATAGCATTAACCTATAAATGATTCCTCTTACAATGCAAATGATCTTTTAAAACAGTATCACACAAATAATATTTTCATCAGATAAAATCTATCAGGTTTTGAAATATCACCCTCATCAATTACTTCATTAGTTAAGCTTACTTAATAATTGGTACTCAACCACAAATTGGATGAATTAATAATGAATGATTCCTAAGTTTTTCATATAAGATACACATTGGCTATCTGGTACAGAACTTGGGCACTGTTTCTCAGGATTGCATGAAGCTTCAGGAAACAGTCCAAAGCCTCGTCAAGCCGGTTTAGCTTCTTATAGGTAAGGCCTTAAAAAGAAGGGAAGAAAAAAAAAAAAAGGTGTAAGGAATTTTTTCAAAGTAACAGAACAGACATTTAAATACATGTAAATTTTCATCCAGAAGAGAAAATAAAGATGAACAGATTTTTTTAAAAAAAAGAACAAGTTAGGGGCAGGGATGTTCCACTAATATTTGGCAGACACCAAAATATGCTACAGATATAAAACTTCAGTGATTGTGGAGTGTGGTAGGGAAGGGATTAGGCTAAAAGATTAACAGAACACAATCAACAGTTCAGAAATTGGCTCGGTTACAGAATTGAGTTAATGGGCACTTAAAATTAATGAGGACTAAACTAAGAGACTGGTCATAATTGGTGCAGGACAACTGACTATGCATGAAGAAAACAAAATCCAGATTCCCATTTTAAATTTATTCCTATTTTGAATAAATCAGAATTTTATTTTAAAAAGAAAAAGAAAAAACAAAGCTGAAAAAATACAGGAAAATCTTGGGGAAAGAGAAGAGCTTTGTAATGCAATAAACAAGTGAAGTCACAAATTTTCAAAAAGCAAAATTTGTATGAAAAATAGAAAAATTCTGTACAGCAAAAGAAATTATAAAGTCAAGCAATGGACTAAAACAAGTATTTAAAATGTATAAAGAGGATAAATATATACTTTGTCACACCACCTCCTGCATGAAGACCTTTGCTCTCCACTTCCCTGTCAGTAGTGCTCTTTCGCCAGATGCCCTTCCTTCCAGTATGACTGTAAATGTTACCTCATGGAGGCTCTCCTTAACTCCATGTAAAATTGCAAATTCCCCTGCCTCCCCTCCTCTCAGCCCAGCTCTCCAGGGAAGAGAAGTTCACCTGCCCAAGGGGCAGTCCCCACCTGGACAGGTCAGACAGATGGCCCTGTGGTAGGTATTAGGAAGCCTCATTCATGCCTTGGAGCCCCTACTCAGCTTCAGCTGCACACTTTTGAGTATGAGGACATAGCAGGACACTCAAACATCAGAGGAAAGGTCAAGACATGAAAGATGATAAATGTAAGGAGTGACTTCCAGTCAAGATGGTGGCATAGATTCACAGCTTGGCTTCACCTGGGAATCTTCATGCCCAGCACAAGTAGCAGCCATCTCAGATTGCTTTATAGCTCAGGCAGGGTGCCCTGGGCAAAACATAGGTGGGGGCTGACCTTGGCCTGCACCACCTGGGGATCTCCACGGCCAGCGCACCGAGTGGACGGCCATAGATTACAGTGGAGCACCTCCACCCTGCCGCTGCACAGCTGATTCTCCACAGAGGGCAGACGTTGGTGGTCAGTGGTCACAGCGAGTCCCTGAAGCTGACTGACCTGAGTAAATCCCTCCCACTGATCTGCCAATAGCAACCAAGGCTCAACTATAAGAGGAGGGTGTACTCAGCTCACACAAAGGGCGCATCTCAAGTACCCAGCTTCGGTGATAGGGGAGGCTGTGCCACTGACCTTACAGGACACCTACTACATTAGGCCACACTACCAAGAGATGGGGTCAAAATAGCTCTACCTAATACATAGAAACAAACACAGGAAGGCTGCCAAAATGAGGAGACAAAGAAACATGGTTCAAATAAAAGAACAGATCAAAACTCCAGAAAAAAGAGATAAACAAATGGAGATAAGCAATCTGTCAGATGCAGAGTTCAAAACGTTGGTTATAAGGATGTCCAAGGAACTTAGCGAGAACCTCAGCAGCATAAAAAAGATCTAGTCAGACACGAAGGATACATGAATTGAAATAAAAAACATTTTTCAGGGATGCAATAGTAGAGTGGATGAAGCCAAGAATCAAATCAATTATTTGAAATATAAGGAAGCAAGAAACAACCAATCAGAACAATAAGAAGAAAAAATAATCCAAAAAAGGGAAAGTATAAGCAGCCTCTGAAAAAGGCCCAACATTTGCATCATATGGGTGCCAGAAGTACAGAAAGAGCAAGAAATCAGAAATCTATTTGAAAAAAATAATGAAAGAAAACTTCCCTAATTTGGTGAAGGAAATAGACATGCAAGACCAGGAAGCACAGAGTCCAAAACAAGATGGATGCAAACAGCGCCACACTAAGACACATCATAATTAAAATGCTAAAGGTTGAAGGTAAAGAGACAACCTTAAAAGCAGCAAGAGAAAAGCAGGTAAGTACCTCCAGGGGAGCTCCCACAGACTATCAGCAGATTTCTCAGAAGAAACTTTGCAGATTAGAAAGGACTGGCAAGAAATATTGAAAGTCATGAAAAGCTGGGACCTACAGCCATTATTGCTCTACCCAGCAAAGCTATCATTATATTGAAGGGCAGAAAAGACCTTCCCCGACTAGATAAAACTAAAGGAGTTCATCATCACCAAACCATTATTATAGGAAATGTAAAAGGGACTTAAGAAAAAGAAGATCAAAACTATGAACAATAAAATGGCAAAAAATACATATCTATCAATAATTGAATCTAAAAAACAAACTAAACAAACAAGAACAGAGACAGAATCACATATACAGAGAGCATTTTGATGGTTGCCAGATGGGAAGGGACTGTGGGGGGATGGGTGAAGAGGTGAGGAGATTAAGAAGTACAAATAGGTAGTTACTGAATAGCCATGGGGATGTAAAGTACAGTATAGGAAATAAAGTAGCCAAAGAACTTATACAAATGTCCCAGAAAGAGAGAGAGAGAGAGAAAAAAAAGAACTTATACATATGACCCATAGACATGAACAACGGTGCGGGAATTGCCTGAGGGAATAGGAGTTGCTGGGTGGAGGGGGGCAAAGGGGCAAAAATCAGGATAACTGTAATAGCATAATCAATAAAATATTATTTAAAAAAATACAAAGAGAAGAAAACTGGAAAACAAACTTCATATATAATCTGAGATGAGACACAGTATTGCACTGAGCAATATACACAATGCTGCAAACTCATGAACAGGGGAATGCATTCATTTCAGGTGACCTCAGACAGGAAGGGAAGGGAATGGGGGGGCGGGGTGAGCCTTCAGGTCTTGTGACATTTTGTTTATTAAAAACAATCTGAAATAAATGTGGCAAAATGTTAAAATGTATTATTGATAAATATTGGTAGTAGGTACATCGGCATTTATTTTTTGTTTATTTTTTATGTTTGGAATTGTTCATAATTAAAAACAAAATGAGATTTTTTTTTTGCTACCTATCACTTTGGCAAAAGTTGAATTTTAATATGCAGTATTAGCAGAACTTGGGGAAATCAGTCAGTCTCATACACCATGGTGGAAATAAAAATTAGAAGTCTTTTAGAGGCCACTATGGCAACATCTATGCAAATTTTTTAAGTGCACTGTTTCTGAATCATTAATTCCATTGAAAATAACCTATAATCCAAGAGTCTTCCTTTCAACTCTTCGTTACAAGGAAGTCAACTCTTCCTTCTAATGAATTAGAGCTCATTAAGCAAGAGAGAGACAGAGACAGAGAGGGAACAGAAAAATTAATCACAAAGCAAAAAAAAGCAAAGAAACAAAAACAAAAAAACAATTTCGCATCTTACTTACCAATATTATAAAGTGCTTCAGTGCAAGAAGAATCGTTTCTCAAAGCCTCTTTATAGTATTCAGCTGCTTTCTCATAATCACCATTTGCAAACACTGTATTCCCTTTGTTAGTAAGAGCAGATGGATTATATCTATCAGAGCTCACAGCTAAATCTGCATAGCTGCTGGCTTGTGCAAATTCATTTTCCTAAAGTACAAAACATATACAAAGTTTCTGAAGTTCATCAAATATTTTTTCTGACTGTTCTGAGATTACAGACATGAAAAACAGAACAAATATTTTTCATATCTTGGTCTTGATAGGCTTATTCTACAAAGATTTGTACTCATCAAAAACTTTCAACTACCCAAGTGTTTCATGATTGATATTCCCACAGTCTCATGGTTTGAATAACATCGCTATTTATATGTAGGCAGTTTCATTTCAAATGCCCAAATTTCATGTCATAATTTACTGCATACCCTGCTTCCCAAACCTCAAGCTCTGAAGTGGCTGTGAAGACATCTCTGTCTGTCTGCCCTGATCAAACTGGGTGCATCATCTACTAGGTCTTGTGTTTTTAGCAATCGATGGTCTTCACTCTGTCTTGCTGCCAAGTGCTCCATCAGGACCCTGCCATCATGCATGTGAACTACATGGACCTCTCAATTCTTAGGTGGTGTGGCCATTGGTAGCATGTCAGCTTGGCTAAACCAGCGGCCACAGTTCCCAGAACCCTTCCCCCTGTGTAGCACTTGTCCAGAGTTGGCCGAAGAGAACTTCTAGGATATGAAGCAGCAGCCTTCCTCTCTGCAGGTCTTTTTCTGGTCATCAGATGCAAGCCTGATGCAGCAATGTTTGAGTTTCAAGCCTTTCCTCACTCACTTCTACTCCACACCTGCTTGTTCGTCCTGACTGCACTGTCCCTGTTGACCACAGTGAACCAGATCCACGCTGTGGCTTGGCAGTGTACCCAGAGGAGGCAGCTGCTCCATGATGTCCCCCTTTGGGTGGCTTCTGGACATGCTTGGCCACTCACTCTCTGAATGGTGACCCCTTCTCAGATCCCCGAAACCCCTTCTTCACCTTCATCTCCACAGCTCCTCCATCACTGGGGATGTTTCTATTTCCAGTTCTTCTTCTTCACCTTCTGGCAACCCTATGATTTGGATGTTGGGCCGCTTATAGCTAGCTGTCCCATAGGTTTCTGAGCCTCTTCTCATTTTCCTCACTTTTCGTTTCCTCTTTCTGCACTGGTTGACTCTTTGTTCCTTCCCTATGTTCTGATTTGTTGATTTGATCCCTGGTTTTCTTCTCACCACTAGTTTCATATGTGTTTTTGTTCATTCAACAAGACTAGCCTTCATTCCTTGCCTGTCTTGTTTAAGATCTGCTGTTAGGACTGTAAGCATTCTTATAACCAAAGCTCTGAACTGTGCCTCAGAAAGATTTCCTATCTGCTGATCCCTTAGATTAGATATTTGCTGTATGGTCAGCTGCGTCACCTGGATCCCTATCATGATCTGTGGCATCCTGACATTTTTATCTTTGCTTCCTGGGTGGGGCTGTCACACCTCCTACGCTATAGGGGGTGGAGACCCATGCACTTGTCACAACCAGGTAACCCTTCTCACCACGCCTTGGCATTTTCTGTGGGGGTGTAGGTCCAAGATGGATTCCTGCCATTCACTCTCCGCTGAGAGACCAGGAGCCTCCTCCTCTGTCCCCACCCCCTCTGGGCCCCACAGTCCAAGGCAATGGGGGTCTGCCTTCCCTGGCATTGGAATCGCAAGCTGACGGATCTGGTCTGCAGCCGGGGGCACTCTCCAGGTGACTCTCGCCTCCCCTTAAATACAGGTGTCTGTGCTTACCACTGTCCCGCCACCATCGCCACTGCTGCCGCCGCCACCGCAACTTGACCTCTCCTCACTGGCTTCACCCCTTCTACCTGTCCAGACAAGCACCACCTCTCTATAACTTCATACACTGGACTTTCATTTATTTTCTGGAACTTCTGATTATTTTTGGTTTTGCGGTAGTTGCATTCCTTCTTAGTTGTGGAGGGAGATGAAGCGTGTCAGTCTAGGCCTCCACCTTGGCTGGAAGTCCATAGTTCTCTCTTTTTTATTTTTTTTCTATTACGGTTGTCCCAATTTTTCCCCCTCTTCCCTCCTCTACTCATCCCAGCCTCCGTTTCCTCAGACAATTCCCACCCCATTGCCCATATCTGTGGGTCATTCATACATGTTCTTTGTCTAGTCTCTTACTCTTATTTCCACCATTATTCACGCCCCCCGAATCACTTCCATGTTTCCTTGCTAGTGGGTCTTGTTTGTTTCCTAGTTTATTTTTTTCATTAGATTCCTCTATAGGTGAGATCATATGGTGTTTGTCTTTCACCAACTGGCTTATTTCACCTAGAATAATATTCTTCAGTTCCATCCATGCTGTTGCAAAAGGTAGGAGTTCTTTTCTTCTTTCTGCTGCATAGTATTCCATTGTGTAAATGTCCTAAATTTTTTGACCCACTCATTTACTGATGGGCACTTAGGCTGTTTCCAGCACTTGGCTATTGTAAATAATGCTATGAAAATAGGGGTACATAAGTTCTTCTGAATTGGTGATTTGGGATTCTCAGGGTATATTCCCAGCAGTGGGATCGCTGGATCAAAAAGCAGTTCCATTTTTAGTTTTTTGAGTAAATTCCATACTGTTTTCCATAGTGGCTGCACCATCCTGCATTACAACCGACAATGCACTAGGGTTCCCTTTTCTCCACATCCTTGCCAGCACTTGTTTCCTGATTTATTGATGGTAGGCATTTGACAGGTGTGAGGTAAATCTCATTGTGATTTTAATTCGCATCTCTCTGATGGCTAGTGATGTTGAGCATCTTTCTGTATGTCTATGTGCCATCTGTATGTCCTCCTTGGTGAAGCATCTGTTTAGGTCCTTTGCCCATTTTTTAATTGGATTTTTTGTCTTGCTGGTGTTGAATCATATGAGTTCTTTATTTATTTTGGAGATAAAACCCTTGTCCAATGTATCATTGGCAAACATGTTCTCCCATACAGTTGGTTCTCTTTTCATTTTGATGATGGTTTATTTAGCCATGCAGAAGCTTTCTAATTTGATGTAGTCCCATTTATTTTTTCCTTTATTTCCCTTGTCCTAGGAAATATATTGGCAAAAATATTGCTATATGTGATATCTGAAGTTCTCCTGCTTATGTTTTCTTCTAGGACTTTTATGGTGTCATGACTTATATTTAAGTCTTTTATTCATTTTGAGTTTATTCTAGTGTATGGTAAGTTTGTGATCTAGTTTCACATTTTTGCATACAGCAGTCCAGTTCCTCTAACACCATTTATTAAAGGGACTGTCTTTACTCCATTGTATGCTCATGCCCCCTTTGTTAAATATTATGAGCGTAGAGACTTGGGTTTATTTCTGGGCTCTCTATCCTGTTCCACTGATCTATGTGTCTGTTCTCATGCCAGTACCAGACTGTTTTGACTACAGTGGCCTTGTAGTATAGTTTGATATTGGGTTTTGTGATTCCTCCTACTTTGTTCTTCTTTCTAAAGATTGCTGAGTCTATTCAGGGTCTTTTTTGGTTCCATATAAATATTTGAAATATTTGTTCTGGATTTGTGAAATATGCCATTGGTATTTTAATAGGAATTGCATTGAATCTGTAGATTGCTTTGGGTAGTGTGGACATTTTAATGATTTTAATTTTTCCAATCCATGAACACGGTACATGCTTCCCTTTGTTTCTTTCTCTTTTCAGTGTTCTATAGTTTTCCGAGGACAGGTATTTTACCTCTTTGGCTAAGTTTATTCCTAGGTATTTTATTTTTCTTGTTGCTAGAATAAATGGGATTTTTGTCCTAGTTTTTCTTTCTGATATTTCATTGTTGGTGTACGAAAATGCCATTGAGCTCAGAATATTGACTTTGTATCCCACTGTGTTGCCAAATTCTCTTATTAGGTCGAGTAGTTTTTTGGTGTAGACTATAGGGTTTTCTACGTACACTATCATGTCATCTGCAAATAACAGTTTTACTTCCTCCTTTCCAATTTGGATGACTTTTATTTCATTTTTTTATCTGATGATTTTGTGGCTAGGACTTCCAGTACTATGTTGAGTGAGAGTGGTGAAAGTAGACACCCTTGTCTACTAAAAGCTTTTAGTTTTTGTCTGCTGAGTATGATGTTGGCTATAAGTTTCTTGAATATGGCCTTTATTATGTTGAGGTATGCCCCCTCTATTCCCATTTTGCTGTTTTTTTTTTTTAAATCATAAATGGGTGCTTGATCTTTCAGCTATATTCTGACCTTTAAGATGCTACTAATCTGGAGTCTTCCCCAAAAGCCTTAAATTAAAATGCTATTTGCTTTCTCTGAATTTCTAAAACACTTAGTGTATATTAATTTGATGTTCTCTACTTTCAACCAACTTTCCTTCCTTCCTATTCTACCTACCTGCCACCTGTGCTCTAAAAATGTTCCCTTTAGGGAGCTTTTAGCCTTTTGGTATTCCCCATGATTGGCATCCACAGATGCTCAACCTCTGCTTGACTTTACATAACTCATATAACCTAAGATGTCACTTTCATTATTATTAGCATGTAAGTGAAATGTATCTCCAGCTTATCTCCCAGGTCTATACACTACAATTCCCTGATGTGATGCTTTCTACCACCACTTTTCACACTCCCTTGTCCTCCTGACCATAAACTCAGTCCCTGGCCCAGAACTGTTATGACCTTGTTCCACTGACATTCTGCATGTCTGCTCTGGAGCCTCTTCTTAGGTCAGCGCTGCAGGCCGAAATTTAGCAACATGAAAATACCACATTATCAACTCTTAGTAGTAAAAACATAATACTTACCAAATAATACAGGAATGAGAGGTTGGTTGCAGCTGCACTTTTCACTCTACTATCCTTTTTTTCAAACATTTTTAAGGTCTCTACAGCCTAGAAATTAAATACTTAAAAGTTACTACAATTGTAATATGACTGTTCAGGCTTACAGTTGGGAAAGATTAATATCTGAAGTGTAGGACTAGGGATGAACAAAAGACAGTGCATTAATATGTTTAAGAAAACAGACAACAAGATGAGAATTTCATTTGAAAGTTAAAATTTATATAAAATAAAATAACACTAAAAATACCAATATTAAAATTAAGAACACAATAGATGGGTTTAACGGGTATATAGCTGAAGAGAGGAGTAAACATCAAGCCTGTGAGTCTTGTGACACATAATCCTGCGTAATGAGGTAGGTGGTAAGGTTGTACCTAAAAAACATGATCCAATTTGCTCTTTGCAAAATAATTCTAGAATTTCAACTTCCAGCCAAGATGGAGGCATAGGTAGACAAGCTTCGCCTCCATTCACAACCATGAGAAGAAATACAACTACCTGAAAACTAAAAACAACCAGAAAATCAAACTGTATGGAAGTCCAACAAAAAAGATATAAAGAAGTACAGTAGTCCCTCTCTGTATCACAGTTCACTCATCACAGCCTCACTGTATTGCGGGATTTTAAAAAATATTATATTTAATTATTTATCATAGATTTTTCCTATATCGCGGGATTTTGCGGTACTATATACGTATGTTGTTAAAGTTATGTAGGTTTAAGAGTGTAGAATATGTAAGGTTCCTACTTCACGGGGTGGGGGGTGGGGGTCTGGAATGTAATGCCTGCAATAAGTGAGGGAATACTATAATACTGATCCAGAAAAGTAGGAGGGGCAGAGAGGATGCAGTATGGCAGTGGTGGCAGCAAGGCAGTGGCTGTGGTCCTCTAGCAAAAAGCACAGTCATACATCATAAAAGTCAAGAGGGACACATAAGGAGCGATCCCAGTCCCAGACCAGACCATGAAGCTCATGGTTTCAGCAATGGGGAAAATAAAGCCTCACTGTTTCTGATTGTGAAAACCAGTGGGGGTTGAGGCAGTGGAAGAAACTTTCTGTCTCTCAGTGGGGTCTGTTTGTTTAGAGGGCCCCCAATGTCCTAGAATGTCTGCAAACCCACCGACTCTGGGAACCACAACCACGGCAACAGCTAGAGGGGCCCCAGTCCGATACGGGAAGCGGGAGAAGTACCTGGAAAAGGGGCGAGTGCTGAGCAAGTGACATTGTTCCCTCTCAGACCCCTCCCCCACATACAGCACCACAAGGTGGTGAAACGGGTTGCCCTGCACTGACGAATACCTAAGGCTCCACTCCTTACAATGTAACAGGTGCGACAGCTTTACCTAAGACACAGAGGCAAATACAGGAGGCAGTCAAGTTGAGGAGGCAGAGAAGTATGGCCCAAAAGAGGGAGCAGAACAAGGTTCCAGTGGGAGAGCTGAGAGACGAGGAGATAGCCAATCTAACAGAGTTCAAAACACTGGTGATAATGATGCTCACAGACTTGACAAACATGATTGAGTATGGCAAATGCATAAGGGAAAGAGTGAGAGCTATAATAAGTGAAATGAAGGAAAATCCACATGAACCCATTGTGAAGGGAAGAAAACCAGGGTTCAAATCAATGATTTGGAACATAAGGAAGAAATAGTCAACCAGAACAGAATGAAGAAACAAGAATTGAAAAAAATGAGGAGAGGCTTAGGAACCTGAGGGATAACTTTAAACATACCAATATCCGAAGCACAGAGGTGCCAGAAAGGGAAGAGGAAGCAAGAAATTGAAAGCTTATGTGAAAAAATAATGAAGGAAAACTTCCTAAATTTGGAAAGGAAATACACATACAAGTCCAGGAAGCACAGAGAGCCCCAAACAAGCTAGACCCAAAGAGGACCACACCAAGACACATCATAATTAAAATGCCAAAGGTACAAGATAAAGAGAGAATCTTAAAGGCAAGAAGAGAAAAAAAGAGAGTTACCTACAAAGGGGTTCCTATAAGACTGTCAGCTGACTTCTCAAAAGAAACTTTGCAGGCAAGAAGGGACTGGCAAAAAGTATTCAAAGTGATGAAAAGCAAGGAACTACAACCAAGACTACTCTATCCATCAAAACTAATATTTAGAATGGAAGGGCAGATAAAGTGCTTCCCAGACAAGGTAAATCTAAAGAAGTTCATCACCAAGCCCTTATTATATAAAATGTTAAAGGGACTTATTTAAGAAAAAGAGGATCAAAACTATGAACACTAAAATGACGACAAACTCACAACTATCAACAACTGAATCTAAAAAATAAAAACAAAAACAAATTAAGCAAACAATCAGAATGGGAACAGAATCACAGGTATGGGGATCATTTGGAGGGTCATCAGCTGGGAGGGGGAACGGGGAGAAATGGGGAAATGATGCAGGGATTAAGAAGCATAATTGGTAGGTACAAAATAGTCAGGGGAAAGTTAAGAATAGTACAGGAAAGGGTTAAGCCAAAGCACTTACAGGCATGACCTATGGACATGAATAAGGTTGGGTGGGACTTCTGGAGGGAACTGGGGCACTGGGCAGAGGCAAGCAATGGGGAAAAAAATTGGGACAACTCTAATAGCATAATCAATAAAATATACTTAAAAATTATTCTAGATTTTCTGCTTCTGGCTATTAGAAACTAGCCCATAGAAGGCCATTCTCCCTAAGAGAACAATTATATAAGAAGTTATAAAAATTCTAAATATATATATATTTTAAAAATTTTATTTATTATTTTTACAAAGATGGGTAGAGAAGGAGAAAGAGAGGGAGAGAAATATAGATGCATGGGAGAAACATCGATTGGTTGCTCTTACACGCCTACAACTGGGGTTCTGGCCCACAACAAAGGCATGTGTCTTGATCGGGAATTGAACGGGCAACCTCTTGGTTTATGGGATGATGCCCAACTCACTAAGCCACACCAGTCAGGGCCTAAAATATTGTTTGAAGACTCTGGAGAGCTACTGAGGCAACTGGGACTCAAAGGTCAAACAAGATCCCAGAAAATGTTCCAACTAAATAAAATAAATACAGCAAACTAAAAGGCTAAAAAATATTCTTAGAAAAAAACATAAGAGACATAGAGGAACACAGTGAAATCTCATATAAACATAATTGGAATTCCTGAAAGGGAAGAAAGACTGGTGGCTGACAATTTTCCAGAACTGATGACAGAAAATAATTCTAGGTGTATTCCAAAAAATGATCTGAAGTAGATCCAAAAAGACTACTTTTTGGGTTGGCAAGAAAGTCCCTACAGTTTTTTCCATAAAATAAAAGACACATTTTTTATTTTCACCAATAGCTTTATGGATATGGATATTTTGAGTATGTCAGCTATCTCCCGTGTGGTATAACATTGATTGTTCTCAATTAATGTTTTGATTTGATCTCTATCAACTTCAATGGGTCTACCTGACTGTGGTCCATCATCCTGTAAGAAATCTCGAGCACAAAAACCACTTTTGACATACCCAATCAGTCACAGCATCTTCTCCATACACTACACATGTCTTTTTTTTTTTGCGTTTCAGTTATATTTTTACCTTTCTTGAAATAATAAAGTGTAATATGCCAAAAAATATTGCATATTTTCTTCAATCTTCAATATTAAAACAGCTACACAAAAACTCACCAATTTTAGTAATTTTTTTAATGCACATTGATATGTCAGCTGTCACAATACAATCTAACAAAACTGTCTTGAATGAAGTTAAAGACAACTAAGCGCTATTAGAGCAATGTTATAGAAATCAAACAAACAAACTTTTTGGCCAAGCCAATACATTTTCAGGTCATAAGAAATCAAAGTACACTTTTAACCACCTGGAGGTCTGAGATAATTGTAACCAAACAGGACAGTTGGAATGGTCAGACACTTGCATGGAAGATGAATGAGTTATCAACCTGGAAATTACTGAGAAATATCAGGGTTGGGGGGAAAGAATTAGAGAAAGATGATGGGCCTTCCTTCCTTTCCCCCTTCCTTCCTCCCTCTTTCTATCCCCCCGACCCCCACTTTCTTGCTTCCAAATGCATTTACTGAATAGAAAATGCTTGGCCTCATGGTGCCTCCTGCTCTCAGAGAGCATTGTGTCCATGCAAAAATCCTATTTGAGCTTTTACAATGGCCGCCAGCTATTGGTATTGAAAATACCTGACAATGTCTGGCCTGAACACTGTTCAAGTCTGACCTCAAATAAAGTACCATACTACATTCCATAAACCTTGGTTATAATATGAATAAATAATTATACTTTTACAGGATTTTTGATTACTTTAAAACTGTTGGGAGTTTCTAGACCAGCATTTTATAACTCCAAAAAGTAAACTCTGGAAGAAAAAAATCCAAACATGCCCTCTCTTTTGAGATCCTCTTTCTCATTTAATCTATAAAATTGCCAAGAAGCCCCTAAAACTTACACCACAAGTGACTGCTGCTTGTACTACTCACCAGTGGAAGTCACCTCATTGATCCCTCACTCAGACTCCATACTATTCATGTAAAAGCCACTAGTTATGTAAGTTTATAAACTGCATTTCTCTTTGAATAAGAATTGAGATGTTTTCATCTTTACTTCTGGATTGTGTTACAAACGTATGTGCTAATTTAAAACATAAGGCATGTGTAAAGGAATTAACACACAGCTATTAAACTCTGAAGTGACATGAGAGGAAAAGAAAGCTGCTCCCTAGTATGTGACAGCCGTGTTGAAAAGAAAGCAGGAATTACATTCTTAAAACATAGGTAAACTACTTGTTATTAAAATTGTGAACTATGGTAAGATATTATTAAACCTTTTTAAAAAGACCATTAAAGAAAAGTATTGAGAAAATTGGTAAACATGTTTTTTTTTCTATTTTGTGACCTATAAAAGTACTTCGCACACAAACAAAACCTCCCATACATGCCTTGACCTGGGATTGAGTCTGCAACCTAGGTATACGTCCTGACTGGGAATCAAACCCAAAACTTTTTGGTGTACAAGATGATGCTCAAACCAATCAAGCCACCTACAGCCAGGGCTATTCTTTTGGTTTTGTCACAACTATGTCTCTCACCTGTTCTACCTCTACCCAAGGTAGTAAGAAAGCCATAGTAGCAGTGAGAAGTCCTGGAGGGCTCTGAAACTGTGTAGTCAGTGGGACTCTTTTAGGCCCAATGCCACGTAAATGAGTAAACCAAATAAAACAGAGAGGAGGAAAGGGGTAATGGTGCAAACAGTAGATGGAAGCCTCAGGCTGCTATTCTGACTACTGGTCTTCCTTCTCCTACACATAATACCTAATTCTGAAAAACCTTAGAGGTTCAGGCAGCAGCTTGAAAATATCTATGGAAAGTCGATCTCTGGGCTAGAACGTGATTTAGTAATTCAGACACCGACCACATTTTACATGAAAAGCATTTACATTTTTTTTTTTTTTGCTTTCTTTATTTTTTTAATTTTATTTTTTGGTTTTTCAATTACAGCTGTCCCATTTTTTTCCCCATTGGTCCCCCCAACCCAGCCCACCCCTTCTCCCACAATCATATCCCCCCCCCATTGTCCATGTCCATGAGTCATTTATATATGTTCTTTGATTAAACCCTTCCCTTACTTACCCCCTTCTCTCCCTTCTCCCTCCCCCCTCCCCCCAATAACTGTTATTCTGTTCCTTGTTCTACTTAGTTCATTTGTTTGTGTTATTCCTTAGTTTCCTATATTCAGTGATATCATATTTACATTTTAAGAAACAGAACAAACAGGTCAAACAAAGTAATACTATACTAATGGAAATTACATTCAGACAGAAATCACTCAACTTCAGAATATTCAGAGGTAACATTATTCTAAAAAGGAGTTTCTGAACATTATTGCTTTGATAAATTAATATATGAAATATAGTCTAATTTTTAAAACTTACTTGGTTAAAGTCCTTCTGTCTCAAGTATGTAATTGCTTTGTTTATTTCCAGGTCATTTGCTAGCTCTATGTACTGAGAAGCTTTCACAACTTCCACACACCTATAAAGTGGAAAAAATATTATTTTGTTTTAGTGTATTTATGTTGTTGCTGATTTCCTTAAATGTGACTATTGAAAAAAAATTTTAAGTATATTTTATTGATTATATTGTTACAATAGTTCCAATTTTTTCCCCTTTGCTCCCCTCTGCCCAGCACCACCCCTCCCCCAGCAATCCCCCCACACCAAGTCCATGCCCATGGGTCGTACATACAAGTTCTCTGGCTTCACGCTTTCATATATTCTTCTTCTATTTTTTCAAAAATAATTAATTAACTAATTAATAATTAATTTAACAATAAAAAATAACAATCCCTCCCTCTCAGACTTAAGACCCTTTATAATCTTATAAAGGACAATGGGCGAAGGTCTCGAGCTCCTCTAGCTGCTTCAAGCTGGACATGGTCGTCGTCCTACCTACCCTTGGGTCCAGAAATCCCTAATAAGAGTGGGGGTGTGGAGGGGAGGGTGGCCTTCCCACGTGGGGAAGGATCGTGCGGACTCCAGGTCAGTTGGCTGTTCCCGGACAACGGCGTGCTTGGTTTAACAGGCTGGCATCCTTGTTGTATTCGAAAAATTTTTTTAAGTGCCCCTAGTGTTATATAAGGCTCAGTACTTGATTTCTTGCAATAAAGGCATTAAGTTACCAAATTCTTCAGTTCTCAACCAATTTCCTCATCCAATTTTTCATTAGTCTGCTGTCACTTCCAATTATTTATGGCATTTTAAATGAAGTTGGATTGATATCTACATTCTGATTTTTGGATTTACTAAAACAATTTCAAATTGTTTCTGTATATTTTTTCATTTTAAATGCTCTGATGGTAAGAAAAAGTGAATAGAAATTGTAGAATATATTTTTCTTTGTGCCCAAACTTGAACAGACGATACTAGATCTTTTTCCCAAAGCACACAGAACATCTATTTTTTATCTCTATCAGGCACTGTGCCAATTCCTTTAAAAGCATTTTCACATTTAATGCTCACAACTCTGAAAATAGGCATTGTCTCTATGGATAGGAAAATGGAAGGCCTGAAATCACACAGGTAGAAAACTGTCAAGTAAAAACTTGAACATAATTTTTATTGATACCAAAACCCATTGCACCAAGACTAATGTTCTGAAACTTGAGGTCAATTGAAATCAATTTAGGATTAATTGGATCAAAATAACTAATTTAAATTAAGATTCATGAGCCTTATATATTTTTTTCTTTTTAAGATTTTTAAAAATTTATTTTTAGGGAGAGAGGAAGTGAGGGAGAAAGAAAGGAAGAGAAACACCGGCGTGTGAGAGAAACACTAATAAGTTTCCTCTTGCATGCCCCTAGCTGGGGACATGGCCTGCAACCCAGGCATGTGCCCCAACCAGGAATTGAACTGGTGATCTTTTGGTTGTAGGATGACACTCAACCCACTGAGCCATACCAGTCAGGGCTCATGAGCCTTATTAAAAAAAAAAAAAAAAAGGAAGAGAAAAACTCTCAATGGGCATTGTACATAATAAGGGCAAGCATTGTTTCATGAAACTAAATTTCAGTAACCAATAGAAAAATATTTCTTACTGAGGGTCCAGTTAAAAAAATGTTTCAAAACCACTGTCCTAAACCAATATTTTAAAACTATTAAAGCAGATTTCTTTCTTAAAGCAGGGTCCTTTTCCTTTAACCTTGATTTGTAAAAAAGACCCTGTGCTTGAAGTGGGGAAAGAGGACTTGAAGCCCCACCTGTTCAGTGCACATTTCAATAACCCTCTGTCCCAAATTAACCTGTAGACATAGCTAATGAAACTTCAAGAGCTTCAAGAAAATAATTTGGAAACCACTGATTCAGTTATGCATTTAGCAAACATTTACTGTCTACTGTACATCAGACATTATGTTCATTACTTTTGGTACAACAATGTAAGGATACATACATGTCCTTATAAGGGAAGCTGTCCAGTGAGTTACATTCTGTGTGAGAACTGTTGTAAAGAATAAAAGAATAAAAAAAAAAAACAGATACTACTTCCGGCCAAGATGGAGGCGTAGACTGACACGCTCTGTCTCCCTCCACAACTAAGAAGGACTACAACTACTGCAAAACCAAAAATAACCAGAAGTTCCAGAAAATAAAGCTACATGGAAGTCCAGCGTATGAACTCATAAACAAGTGGTGCTCATCCGGAAGGGCGAAACCGTGGCTGAAAGATCAAACTGTGCTAGAGGCAGCAGCTGCAGCAGCAAACAGCAGGACCCAGTAGGCAGACACCCGTATTTGGGGGGAGGAGAGAAGTGCCTGGGAGCTGGCCCTGGTTGCAGACCAGACCCGTCTGCTCACAATCCCAACGCCTGGGAAGGCAGACCCCCATTGTCGCGGACTATGAGGCCCGGAGGGCGAGGGGAAAGAGGAGGAGGCTCCCAGTTCCACAGAGTACAGTAAGAGCAGGAATCCATCTTGGACCCCTGCCCCCACGCAAAGCGCCAGTGTGGTGAGAAAGGTCACCAGGTTGTGATGAGCACACGAGGCTCCGCCCAGTATAGCGTAGGAGGTGTGACAGCGCCCCGCCCAAGAAGGAAAGAGAAACAAAACGGTCAGAATGGCAGAATTAATGATTGAAATACCAATCACACAGCTAATGAAAAAACAAATAAAAAGACTAGACCGATGAACAAATAGTGAATCTTTCTGAGGCTCAGTTCAGAGCTATAGTCATAAGGCAGCTTACAGACCTAACAGCGGGGCTGAATCAAGACAGGGAAGGAATGAAGGCTAGTTCTGCTGAAATGAACAAAAATACATACAAGGCAAGTGGTGAGTAAGGGAAAGCCATGGATCAAATCAACAAATTGGAACATAGGGAGGGAACAAACAGTCAACCAGTGCAGAAAGAGGAAACAAAAAGTGAGGAATATGAGGAGAGGCTCAGAAACCTCTGGGACAGCTATAAGAGAACGAACATTCGAATTATAGGGTTGCCAGAGGGTGAATAAGAAGAACTAGAAATTGAAAAATTATGTGAAAAAATAATGAAGCAGAACTTTCCTAACTTGGGGAAGGAAATGAACTTACAGGTCCAGGAAGCACAGAGTTCCGGATAGGCTAGACCCAGGGAGGACCACACCAAGACACATTATCATCAAAATGTCAAAAATTAAAGATAAAGAGAGAATATTGAAAGCAGCAAGACAGAAGAGAAAAATTATGTACAAAGGGGTCCCAATAAGACTATCAGCGGATTTTCAAAGGAGACTTTGCAGGCAAGAAGGAACTGGCAAGAAATATTCAAAGTAATGAAAATCAAAAGCCTACAACCACGATTACTCTATCCAGTGAAGCTGTCATTCAGAATAGAAGGGCAGAGAAAGTGTTTCCAGGACAAAGTAAAACTGAAGGAGCTTGTTAGATCCAAACCACTCTTATATGAGATGTTACAGGGACTTGTTTAGAAGAAGCAGGATCAAAACTATGAACATTAAAATGAAAACTGTATCACAACAACCAACAGCAGAAGCTAGGGAATCGAAACAAAGGCAAACTAAGTAGGCAACGAGAAGGGAAAAAGAATTATAGGTACAGGGAACAAATGGGGGGGTCAGTGGGGAGGGGGAAGTGGGAAAGGGAGGGAGATGATGCAGGAATTAAGAAGCATAGTAGGAGGGAGTGGAGTAGACAGAAAGATGTTGAGAAGAACTATGTACAACCAATGGGCATGGACTAAGGGGGGGGGATAGCTGGAGGGGGGGTTACAGGGTGGAGGGGAGCAGGGGGAAAAGAAATTGGGACAACTGTAACAGCATAATCAATAAAATAAAATAAAATAAAAAGAATAAAAGGGTGGAGACTCTGAACCAGACTGGGGAAAGGAATTCCAGAGATATCTGAACTCAGTTTAAAACACAAAAAGAACTGATTTGATTAAAATGGGAAGGGCATTCCAGTAAGGGAGGATAGCATGTGCAAATGTGGAAGACGAGAAAAGCATGAACTATTTAAGAAATGGATTCATTCACCATGGTGCTGCTAACAAACCAAGGGCCTCAAAGACAAATGCATCATGCTCTCTTGCCTATCATTCTCAAATCGGGTTCTGCAAAGGAATGCAGCCCTACAGAAAATTGAGTCACTTTCTCTCAACTTTCTTAAGGATTATATATAGTTCTCACCATTCTACATGAATAGGATACCTCAGAGCTTTAGGGCTTAATTGTGTTGAGTACTCTATGTGAGACGGTTTGCCAGCATTTGCATCTTTAATACTCTTATCTCTATTTATGTCTTCCATCCTCCCTCCTTTCATCCTTATTAACATTTTACTTTCAAAAAGTTCCATATGCCTCTTGGACATTTGACTGTGTCACCCCAGAGGCTGGCCCACCCCAGCACCAAGCCAGCCCCATGGACATAGGCACCAGCTTAGGCCAGCTCCCATGAACATAGGCTCCTGGTCTACCCAAGTGCCCATAACAATCCCTGCAGACTCAACTTCCCGGCCAGCCCCTGAGGCCCCATGTTACAGGCCAATTCCTGCAGCCCCAAACTCTAGTCTTGCTCTGGGACCAGGCTGGCCCATATGATCCTAGTCTCCAGGTAGATTCCTGGTCTGTCCTAGTACCAGACCAGACTCTCTGGACCTAGATGCTGAATCCACCCCAGGGGTCTCTAGTGCCTGATTTGCCCTTGCAGACCTAGAATCCAGGTCTGCCCACACAGACTGAGTTCCCACTCCCATCACCAGACTCAAGTAAAGGCCTGTCCAATGGACCCAGGCTCCGGGTCCACCCCCACAGACCCAGGCACCATGCTGGCCCCTATGTACCCAAGCAGTAGGCCTGCTGACCAGCTAAGTAAGGCAACAGACCTGCCCAGTCAAGTACTCTAGCTGCAAGCCTGCCCACAAACACTACCAAATGGTACACTCAGATCTCCTGATAGGCTGATTGTTGACAGACTTTGCCCAACAGAGCCAGTCTTCAAAGACTGGAAGAGGTGCCCAATTCCTCAAATGTACAGACACCAACACAAGGACACAGCATCACAAATAATCAATGAAATATATCACCATCAAAAGAAACTAATAAAACTCCAATGAGTGACCCTAAAAAATAGGAACCTATGAACTTCATGAGCAACAATTCAGAATAATTCCCTTAAAAGAACTCTGGTGAACTACAAGAAGACAGAACACTAAATGAAATTAAGAACATAATGCATGAATAAATAAATAGAGAAGTTCAACAAAGCCCTAGAAACCATTAAAAAACAAACAGAAGCCTGGCTGGGTGGCTCAGCTGGTTGAAGCATCATCTCACATACCAAAAGATTGTGGGTTCTATCCCCAGTTGGGGCATATACAGGAGACAACTGATGGATGTTTCTCTCACATCAATGTTTCTCTCTCTTTCTCTTTCTCTTTCTCTCTTCCCTACCTCTTTCTCTAAAATCAATAAAACATATCCTCAGGTGAGGATTAAAAATAAACAGAAATTCTAGAGTTGAAGAATACCATGATTAAACTGAAGAACTCATAAAAAGTTTCAACAGGAGACTCAACCAAGCATAGAAAAAATTAGTGAACTAGAAGAAAGGTCACTTGAAATCATCAGTTAGAGGAGCAAAATAAGAGAATGAATAAGTAAAAAAGCCAACATGAATTATAGCATACCATTAAAAAAATCAACGTGGTATTCGAGTCCCAGAAGGAAAAGAGAGAAAGAAGGGGCAGAAAGCTTATTTAAAGAAATAATGGCCTCAATTCCCAGTCAGGGTACATGACTAGGTTGCACGTCAGGTCCCCAGTTGGGGGCACGAGTAAGAGGCAACCACACAGTGATGTTTCTTTCCCTCTCTTTCTCCTTTCTCCTCTCTCTAAAAATAAATGAATAAACAAACATATAAATTTAAAAAAAAAAAAAGAAATAATGGCCAAGAACTTCCCTAATCTGGGAAGAGACTTGCATATCTAAGTCCATGAAGCTAATAGGTAACTCCAAAAATTTCAACCCAAAACAATCTTCTCCAAGGCACATTATAATAAAACTAGCTAAACTCACACACAAAAATAATTCCTGCCATATAAGGAACCCCCATAAGGCTATTAGCAGATTTTGTAGCAGAAACCTTGCAGGTCAGGAGAGTAGGGTGATATATTCAAAGTGCTGAAAAAAAAATGGTGTCAACCAAGGACACTTTACCTGGCAAAGGTGTCTTTCAGAAATGAAAGAAAGACTTACCCAAATGAACAAAAGCTGAAGAAACTCATCACCACTAGACCTAACTTTACAAGAAATGCTGAAAGGAGTTCTTCAAAATGAAATAAAGAGATGCTAACTAGTAACATGCAAACATATGCAAATAGAAAAGGTAACTATATAGTCAAATTCAGAATACTTTAATATTGTAATGTGGTGCTGTGTTAATCACTTAACTCTAGTAGAAGGGTTAAAAGACAAAAGTATTAAAAATAAGTATAGTTACAATAATTTGTTAATGTATACACAATATAAAAAGAGGTAAATTGTGACATCAAAAACAAAATTACTGGAAGTGTAAATGGGTAGTTTTTGTATGCAATTGAAGTTAATTTGTTACTAGCTAAAAATCGGCTGTTTCTGTAAGATGTTTTATGAAAGCAAAAACCTGCAGCAGATACACAAAAGTGGGAAGGGAATGAAACCATGACACTACATAAAATCATCAATTCACAGAGATAGCAAAAAAGAAAAAAGAAATACCTATTAATAATTACTAATTAACCTATCAACGTTATTACCTATCAATAATTACTTAAATTGTAAATGGATTAAATTCTCCACTCAAAAGCATAGAGTGCCTGAATGGATTTAAAATAAGTCCTAAGTATATCGTGCCTAAAAGAGACTCACTTCAGCCTTAAGAACACACATATCCTCAAAGTGAAGGGATGGATAAAGATATTCCATGTAAAAGAGAAAACTAAAAGGTACCTATACTTATATCAGACAAAATACACTTGAAGTCAAAAACTGTAGCAAAAAATAAAGAAGGTCATTATTTAACAACCAAAAGGTCTATTCATCAAGAGGATATAACAATGATAAACATGTATGTTTTTACTATCACAGCACCAAAATATATTAAGTAAATACAGATATAAAGGGAGAAATAGACAACCATATAATAATAGTAGGGAATTTCAATACTCCACTTTTAATAATGGATCAATTATCCAAACAAAAAACACGGAAATATTGGAGTACCTTAGATTAAATTGACCTAACAGACATATACAGAACACTTCATCCAACAGCAGCAGAACACACATTCTTCTCAAGTGAACATGCACCATTCTCCAGGATAGATCATGCGTTGCCACAAAACAAACCTTAGTAAATGGTAGTAAACTATAAATAACAAAAGGAAAACTGAAAAAATTACAAATATGTGGAAATTAAAACTCACATCCCCAAATAACAATGGGTCAAAGAGGACATCAAAAAAAGTTAAAAATATCCTAAAAAAAAAAAAAAAAAAAAAATGAAAACAAAACATACTAAAACTTATGGGATACAGCCAAAGTAGTTCAAAAAGGTAAGTTTATAGCAAGAAATGCCTACATTTAATCATTAAAAAAACAAACAAAAAACCTAACTTGACACCTCAAGGAGCTAAAACAAAACAAAACAAAACAAAACAAAACAAAAAACAAAACTAAGCCCAAAGTTAGCAGAAAGAAATAACAAAGAAAAAAATACAAAGACCAGAGAACAAAGAAATGAAACAAACTAGAAAAACAATAGAAACGACCAAGGAAAATAAACTAGCTTTTTTATAGACAAAACTGACAAATTTTTAGACTATCTGGGTTAATAAAAGACTCAAATAAGTAAAATCAGAAGTGAAAATCATAAAACTTCAAAAAAAGAAAACAAGAGGAAAAGCTCCTTGGCATTGGTTTTGGCAATGACTTTTTGGATATGATAACTACAAGGAGAAAAATATAAGCTAAACAAGTGGGACTACAGCAAACTAAAAAGCTTCTGTATAACAAAGGAGACCATCAACAAAGTGACTGAACAAACAAGAGAAAAATTTGGAAATCATATTAGATAAAATTTTAAACAAATAAAAGTATACATTATGAGAAGAAAATACCATACCCATACAGTTATAGTGCATTTATCTTACCAATCATATCCTATAGCAAAAGATGTTTCAATTACAGGAGCAATGAGTTTTGCAGCTGTCATGATGTATTTTTCTGCTACTGCTTTTCTACATCAAACAAACAAACAAAAATTATAAAGAAATATGGTATAAAAATTTTTTTTTTTAATTTAAGTGTTGCCCTGGCTAGTGTGGCTCAGTTGGTTGGAGCATTGTCCCATAGACTGAAAGGTCACAGATTCAATCCCTGGTCAGGGCACATACCCAAGTTGTGGGTTCATTCCCTGGTCGGGGCACATACAAGAAGGAAACCAATCGATGTTTCTCACATCGATGTTTTGATGTCTCTCTCTCTCTCTTCTCCCGTCTCCCTCCCTCTCTAAAAGCAATGAGAAAATGTCCTTGGGTGAAGATTTTAATTAAGTATAAACATTATCTATCAAAGCTAACATACAATGATGCCTACTGAATGGTGGACAGCAATACTAGAAATCTCTAAGTCAGGTTGAAAATCATGACTAGGAAATGAAAGCCATGACTGCCTTCTAAGGCAACAGTTAACTTCTACTTTATGATACATGCTGACATATTAAAGGAAGAAAGACACTGGAGAAAAAAAGACTCTGCAGCTGACATTACATAACCTGCACTGTCTGTGGACTTGAAAGGAAATGGCCATTAAAGAAAAAGTGTGTACATTTGCCTTATCTACACCTTTTATTCATATAAATAGAATCATAGAACATTGGTCTTTTGTGACTGGCTACTTTTATTGATATTTATCATGTTTGATGGTTCATATGTATTGTAGCATGTATCAATACTTCATTCTTTTTATGGCTAAATACTGTTCCATTGTATAGATGGACCATATATCATGTATCCATCAGTTGTGGACATTTAGGTTGTTTCCACTTTTTATGTTATGAACAATGCTGCCATAGACATTTTGGGAACACACCCAGGAGAGAAATTACTGCTTTAATCTTTTCAGGAATTTCCATACTGTTTTCCAAAGTGGCTGTACCATTTTACATTCCCAACAAGATTTCAACTTCTCTACATCCTCACCAACACTTATTACATCTGTCTTTTTTATCACTATACCAGTGGGTGTGAAATGTTCTCATGGTGGGGTTGAGTTGCATTTCCCCGATGAGCACAAAAGTTAAGCATCTTGTATTGTGCATTTTTAATTGGGTTTTGGTCTTTTTAATTATTGAATCGTAAGAGTTCTACACACACACACACACACACACACACATGTCCCTTCTTGGATACATGGCTTGCAAATATTTTCTCCCATTCTGTGCATTGTATTTTCACTTTCTTGATGATACCCTTTGAAGAACAAGTTTTTTTAATTTTGGTGAAGTCCAATTCACCTATTTTTTCCTTTTCGTGTGCTTTTGGTGTCAAATCTAAGAAGCCATTGCCTAACACAAAGTCAATAATATTTACTTCTGTTTTTTCCCCAAGAATTTTATAAGTCTAGCCCTTACATTTAGGTCCGTGATCCATTTTGAAGTAACTTTTGTGTTTTGTATGAGAGAGGTCCAGCTTCATTTCTTTTTGCATCAGGATGTCTATTGTCCCAATACGATTTGTTGAAAAAGCTACCTTTCCTCCATGGAATTGTACTGGTACCTTTACTGACTATAAATGTGAGAGTTAATTTCTGGATTCTTAATTCCATTCCAATGATTTGTATGTCTATTTTTATGCTACTAGATTAGGTACTACCACACTGTCTTGATTGCTATAGATTTATAATTTGAGTCCTCCAACTTTGTCTTCTTTTTCAACATTGTTTTGACTATTCTGGATCCCCTATATTTCCATGTAAATTTTAGAATCAAGTTGTCACTTTCTTTAAAAGTGTTGATGGAATTATGATAAGAGATTACATTGAATCTATAAAGTAATTCTGGGAGCACTTCCATTTTAGTAACATTATATGCCTATCCATTAACATGCAATATCATTCCATTTATGTAGCATTTCTTAAAAAAAAAAGTTATAGTTTTTAGAACATAAATTTTGCATTTCATTAGTTACAGTTATCCTAATTATTTTATGCTATTGTAAATGTAATTGTTACTTTCATTTTTGTATAGTTCATTGGTGTGGTATATTTCTATAATACACTATTGACTGTCAATACAAAATTGACATTTTACTTTGCAACCTTGCTGAATTCGTTTATTACTGACAATTATTTTTTAGTGGATTCTAAAATTTTATGTTGGACACTTTTGTGATCTGTAAACAGATAGTTTTATGTCTTCCATTCCAATCAGGAAGCATCTTACTCCCTTTTCTTGCCTAATTTCCATAGCTAGAACATCCAGAACATGTTGAATAGACCTGGTGAGAGTAGATACCCTTCTCTGGTTCCTAATATGAGGTGGAAAGTATTCAGTCTTTCACCATTAAGAGTGATGTCAAACTGTGTTTGTCATAGATGTACCACACTGAAGCACTTTTCTACTCATAGCTTTAAAGATTTTGTTTAACATGAAAGCATTTTGAATTTTGTCCAAAATGTTTTGTTTATACTGACATGACCATGCTGTTTCTGTCCATTCTACTCATATCCTGTATTATACTGATTTTTAGATGATAAACCAATCTTGCATTCCTAGAATGAATCCTACTTGGTCACGGTACATAATCCTCTGTATTTTGATTCACTAGGGTTTCTTAAAAATTTTTGCATCTCTTTTCATAAGATATTGGTCTATAGTCCTCCCCATTTTGGGGGGTACTGTCTTTGTATTACTTTTGTATCAGGGTACCACTAGCTCTATAGAATAAACTTTTTTCTGGAAGAGACTGTATGGAACTAATATTAATTCTTTAAACATTTGCTAGAATTTTCTAGAACAATTTCGGCCTGGAAATTTCTTTCTTGGGAGTTTTAAATTATAATAGATTCAATTTCCCTAACATGTATAGGGTTCTTCAAATGCTCTATTTCTTATTAGGTGAGTTGTGGCAGCTTTTATTTTTTTAAAAGTGGTCTATTTAGTCTAAGTTGTCAAATTTATGTGTATAAGCATGTTTGTAGTATTCCCTTATTATCCTTTTGATGTCTACAGGGTCAGTAGTGAGAGCCGCTATTTTGTGCCTGATATTAGTAACTTGTGTCTTCTTTTTCTGTCAGTAATCTATTGTTTCTATCTCCACTGTCAGTGACTCCTGTTCTTTATTATTTCTTTCCTTCTGCTTTCTTTGGGTTGATTTTGCTCTTCCTTTTCTAGGTTCTTCAGCTGGGAGCTTAGATTACTGATCTAAGACTTTTCCACCCTCATTCTAATAATTTTCCCTTACATGCTGTTATTCACTGCCTCATTTCAAGATGTGGTCTTTAATTTTCAGTTTAGTCATGATACATCTTGACAAAGATTTCCTTGGGTTTATCCTCCTTGGAATTCATTCAGTTTCATATATATATGAAACACACACACACACACACACACACACACATATATATACACGCATATATTTTTTATTAGTTGCTTTCTTAATTTATTTTTAATTACAGTTGACATACAATATAAAATGTTTCACGTGTACAACCCCATGATTAGAAACATATAATTTACAAAATGATCACCTGATAAATCCAATACCCATCTGACATCATAGTTATTACAATATTATTAACTATATTCCCTTTTCACATCCCCATGACTATTTTGTAACTATCAATTTGTACTTCTAAATCCCTTCACCCATCCTCTCAAATCCTCCCACCTGGCAACTGTCAAAATGGTCTCTGAATCTATGAGTCTTTTCTGTTTCGTTTCCCATTTATTTTGTTTTTTAGATTCCACAGATAACTGAAATCATCTGGCATTTGTCTTTGACTTATTTTGCTCGTCTATGTTGTTGCAGATGGCAACACGTGGTTTTTTTTATGGGTGAATCATATTCCATTGTATATATACACTACTACTTCTTTATTCATCTGTTTATGGACATTTAGCTAGTTCCATTGGCCGCTTCCATTGGCTAGTTCTATTGGCTAGTTCCATTGGTTATTGTAACTAATGCTGCAAAGAACATATGGATATATGTCTTGTCAATTTAGTGTTCTGGGTTTTGGGTAAATACCCAGAAATGGAATTGCTTGCTCCTGCTATGTCTCTTGTTATAGCCTTTGTTTTAAAGCCTATCTTAAGCCGTAGCTGGTATGGCTTAATGGATTGAGTGTCAATCTGCAAACCAAGAGGTTGCAGGCTTCGATTCCCCATCAGGGCCCATTTCTGGACTGCAGGCCAGGCCCCCAGTTGGAGGCATGTAAGTGGCAACCAACCTTTGTTTCTCTCCCTTTCTTTCTCCCTCCCTGCCCCTCTCTCTGAAAATAAATAAATAAAATAGTATTCCTATCCCAGAGTTTTTGTTTCCATTTTTATGAAATGTCTCTTTCCATCTCTTTACTTGCAGTCTGTGTGTCGTTCAATGTGAAGTTGAGTCTCCTTTTGTTATTCATTCAGCCTCCATTGTCGTTTTTTTAACATATGCTTTGATTATGCTGTTACGGTTGT
Source organism: Furipterus horrens (assembly GCF_987537825.1). Lineage (NCBI taxonomy): Eukaryota > Metazoa > Chordata > Mammalia > Chiroptera > Furipteridae > Furipterus > Furipterus horrens. Next base: position 85,482,318 of record NW_028327174.1, read on the forward strand.
CCCAATTTCTTTTCCCTTTGTTCCCCTCCACCCAGTGATGCCCCCCCTCCAGTTATCCCCCCACTTAGTCCATGCCCATTGGTTGTGCATATAGTTCTTCTGAACATCTTCCTGTCTACTCTACTCCCTTCTACTATGCTTAATTCCTGTACCATTTTTCTCCCTTTCCCTGCTTCACCCTCCCTGCTAACCTCCCCCTTTAATGTTCCCCATACCTATAAATCTTTTCCCACTCTCATTGCCTACTTAGTTTGCCTTTGTTTCAGTTCTCTAGCTTCTGTTGTTGGTTGTTGTGATAGCTTTCATTTTACTGTTCATAGTTTTGATCCTTTCTCCTAAGCAAGTCTAACATTTCATATAACAATGGTTTGTATCTGATGAACTCCTTCAGTTTTATTTTGTCCTGAAAGCACGTTCTCTGCCCTTTTATTCTGAATGACAGCTTCGCTGGATAGAGCAATCGTGGTTGTAGGTTTTTGATTTTCATTACTTTGAATATTTCTTGCCAGTCCCTTCTTGCCTGTAAAGTCTCCTTTGAAAATCCGCTGATAGTCTTATTGGGACCCCTTTGTACATAATTATCTTCTTCTGTCTTGCTGCTTTTAATATTCTCTCTTTATCCTTAATTTTTGACATTTTGATGATAATGTGTCTTGGTGTGTTCCTCCCTGGGTGCAGTTTTTTTTGGAAAACTCTGTGCTTCCTGGATCTGTAAGTCTATTTCCTTCCCCAAGTTCGGGAAGTTCTGCTTCATTATTTTTTTCACATAATTTTTCAATTTCTAGTTCTTCTTCTTCACCTTCTGGCAACCCTATGATTCAGCTTATAGCTGTCCCATAGGTTTCTGATCCTTTTCTCATTTTCCTCACTTTTCATTTCCTCATTCTGTACTGCTTGACTGTTTGTTCCTTCCTTATGTAACGATTTGTTGATTTGATCCATGGTTTTTTTCCCCTCACCACTAGTTTCGTATGTGCTTTTGTTCATTTCAGCAAAACTAGCCTTCATTCTTTCCCCGTTTTGTTTAAGATCTGCTGTTAGGTCTGTAAGCATTCTTATAACCAAAGCTCTGAACTGTGCCTCTGAAAGATTTCCTATCTGCTGCTTCGTTAGATTAGATACTGTATTTGCTGTCTGGTCAGCTGCGTCACTGGGATCTCTATCATGATCTGTGTCATTCTGACAGTTTTGTGTTTACCTTTGCTTCCTGGGTGGGGCTGTCACACCTCCTACGCTATAGGGAGTGGATCCCCGTGCACTGGTCATAACCTGGCGACTCTTCTCACCATGCCTTGGCATTTTCTGTGGGGGTCCAAGATGGATTCCTGCTGTTCACTCTCCACTGAGAGACCAGGAGCCTCCTTCTCTGTCCCCACCCCCTCCAGGGCTGACAGTCCAAGGCAATGGGGGTCTGCCTTCCCTGGCATTGGAATCGCAAGCTGATGGGTCTGGTCTGCAGCTGGGGTGCTCCCCAGGCGCGTCTCGCCTCCCCTTAAATATGGGTGTTTGTGCTTACTGCAGTCCCGCTGCCAGCACAGCTTGACCTCTCCGCCCTGGCTTCGTCCCTCCTACCCGTCCGGACGAGCACCACTTCTTTTATAACTTCATATGTCAGACTTCCATTTATTTTCTGTAACTTCTGGTTATTTCTGGTTTTGTGGTAGTTGTATTCCTTCTTAGTTGTGGAGGGAGACAAAGCATGTTAGTCTAGGCCTCCATCTTGGCTGAAAGTCTCCAGTTTCTTACACTGCAAATATTTTTTCTTGCTAAGTTTGTGAAGTTACCAGCCATTACTTCTTTAGCCCAATCTTTCTCCCCTCCTTTCCAGACACAGATGACACAAACATTAGATCTTCTGTTAAAGTCCCAGAAGTCTGAGGCTTTATTTATTTATCTATCAATCTATTTTCCCTCTGTTGTTCAGATTGGGTAATTTCCAACTTCTATCTTCCAGTCAGGGCACATCAGAGAAGGAAAACTCTGACTCCAAAAAACCTCCGCTGCCTTGCGGCATACCTCTTCAGAGGAAAGGCTAAGGGAGTAAACCCCGACAGAAAATCCGGAGCCGGAGTCCCTAAGGCGGTTTGACGTTGTAGTCAACACCGGCAACTCCTGCGGCGCACCTGAAGCCAAGCTGTATTGACTCCGTCTTTCCCTTGGACCCTTCAGCTGCGAAGAGAGGGGGGGTCTGCTGCATGGGCAACAGCAGACCCTCCATATCACCCTGCCCAGGCTCTGTAGCTTCAGCTTCACTGGAGAGGACACTCCAGCGTCATCGTAAGATGTCGATTCAACACGGGAGGAGACAGATACCGTGTCACTCCCGAGTCGGCCTGCACAGCCATTCTCGGCGGTGCAGATAGACTCTTAAGAAGCTACACCATCGTCTCTCGAGACGGACGGCTGCCGACGACGATCTTCCAGTTCACTGAACCTTTCCTCTCTTCCTCTCATTCTCCTATTGAGCCCATCAACAGACTTTCTATTTCAATTTTTGTAATTTTTAGTTCTAAAATTTCCATTTGGCTTTTCTTTATAACCTCTATTTCTTTATTTAGACTATTGCTTTTCTAAGGGTTTCTATTTTTTAATGTATTTTAAGCATGTTTATGATTGCTTCTTGAAGCTTTTTTTTTTTTAACATGGTTACTATAAAGTTTGTCAAATAATTCTAACATCTCTGTCATCTCAATGTTGGCATCTATTGATTGCCTTTTCTCATTCCATTTAAGATGATCTTTGTATGATGAGTGATTTTTTAAATCAAAACTTGAACATTTTGCCTTATGAGATTGAATTTTACTTATCTTTTGTTTTGGGTGACTCTTCTGACATTGTTCTGGCATGGGAAGAAGAGCCATCACCTCATTATTGTCAGATAAAAGAAGTCCAGTTTTCCCACATGGTCTTTCTGACATCCAAGGTAGGAGGGGATCCTTGTTTCTGCTGGGTGTGGTAAGCATTCCTGCTTCCACTATGCTCCCTACTGACACCACAGTGGAGTTGCCTTGCCACTGCTGATAATGAAATTCCTAACTTTCCACTATCTCCTGACACCACCCCAGGTGAGAGGGGGAGGAGTGCCTCGTTATTACTGAGTGGGGTAGAACTCCAGGCTCCCTATGTGCTGCCTGCAGAAACCACAAAGTGGTTAAGACTCATGAAGAGCCTTTGGGGATTAAAGCCATGGCTCCCTATTTGGCCTTTTGGGGTACTGGGTGTCTCCTTATAGACTTAGGAGAGTGGCAGGCTGGTTCCCTCTCAATTGGCTTTTGCTGGCATCCATAAGGATGGGGCCAGTTTTTGTCCTAAAGTTTTCTGTCTTGCTGGCCTACTCCTTTCCTTGTCCTTTAGCTAGAGAAAGCAGGCTTTTTGTCAAATGTACCCATGAGCATCTTCTGCTTTCCCATTTCTTCAGCTGAAGTCTGGGAAACTCACTGCCATGTTGTTCCTCGGGTCCTGAGGTCCCTTGATCTTCCCTCTTCTCTCCACCTTTCTCCTTATATATTTTTTACATATAATTTCCAATGTTTTTATTTGGACTTGGTGGGAAGAACAGGGGAAAGAGCATCTACTTTATCTTCTCAGAAGAACAAGTCTCTGTTTTAATGTTTGATTGATTTATTGATTTTAGAGGGAGGAAGGAAGAAAGAGAAAAAGAGAGAGAGATTTGTTGTTCCACTTACATATGTATTCATCGATTGCTTCTTGTATGTGCCCTGACTGGAGATTGAGGCCGCAAACCAGGCATATTGGGATGATGCTCTAACCAACTGAGCTATCTGGCCAGGGCCTCTATGTTATTTTTAATGTTAAACTACTTCCTTAAGATTAAGGGTCCTCCATACATATAATGAACTCTTATTCAGAGTTAAAAAGTAAGGAAATTCTGACACGTTACAATATGGATGAACCTTGAAGACATGCTAAGTGATAAAGACACTCACAAAAGGACAAATAATGGGATTCCACCTATATGAGATTACTAGACAAATTCATATACACAAAGTAGAAAAGTGGGTGCCAGGGACTGGGGAGGGCATGCTAGGAAGTTGTTTTCAATGGGTACAGAACTGCAGTTTGGGAAGATGAAGAAGTTCTTGTTACAAATCTTTGTGAATTTACTTAACACAACAGAACTATGAAGAATTATGCACCATGGTTAAGTGGTAGGTTTTATGTTATGTGTATTTTACCACAATTTAAAAGAAACTAAGAGCCCTATATATCATGTGATATACTACTAATATACCTGTTGCACATTCAATTAATATTAAAAGTTCCAAAACATTCTTGACAGAGACTAGGTACTTCTTATTGAAAAAAGGAAGAAAGAAAGTAAATAGAAAGAACTTTGTCTTTGAGAATTGAAGTTTAATTGGGAGGCTGGACAAAATATGCATACAGATATAATTTTTAAAATAAAGGTAATAAAAACAAAATTTCAATACTGCACCAAATGTAGAGGGAAAGTGAGTTACAAAAAAATAGAGCAAATGAGTAAGAATAACTGGAATCAACATAAGCACTGAGCTGATTGTGAAAAAGAAAAGAGGACCCAGTAAAGTACCAAAATGGTGAAATAATCGGACTATTCAAGAAATATGCTGTATATAACAACTTTTGAATAAAATAATCAGATGTCCATTTAATTCTTTTATACAAATTTAATCTGCATTATCTGGTTTTAATTATTAAGTACCCCAAATATTACCTTTCACGTTCCATTTGCCTTAGGTGATCATTTTTTATAGCTTCAATCACTAAATTAGTATGTGGATCATCCTGGAAAAGTGAAGTTGGAAAAAAATGAATAATTCAGAAATAAACACCAAGAACTTAGATTTCTAACCAACCTCACCACTAACTAGTTATAGAAAATGAACGACAAGTTAATCTTTCTACACCATTTTTCCTTATGTAAAGTAGAACATTTTTTCTTAATTCTAATTACCTGATACATTCTCCAGTCAAGCAACACAGGGGTTCTAAAAAATGTTTTATTGAACTTACTGGGGTGACACTGGTTTGCAAAACCATACAAGTTTCAAGTGTACAAGTCCATAAAACATCATTTGCACACTGCATCATGCGTCCATTGCCCCCGTTTATTTTTGCCCCCATCCCCCCACATTTGCCCACCTCCACCTACCCCCATACCGCTTTACCTCTTAATATCACTATTCTGATGTCTGTGTCTTTTTTATATATACCTATATATGTGGGTTTTTTGCTTAATGCCTTCATCTTCTTTCATCCAGTTCCACAACCCCCTCCCCTCTGACAGCTGTCAGTATGTTTCCTGTGACCATGCCTCTGTCTATATTTTGTTCATCAATTTATTTTGTTCATTAGAGTCCACATATAAGTGAGATCATGTGGTATTTGTCTTTCTCTGACTGGCTTTTTTCACTTAGCATAATGTTCTCTAGGTCCATCCATACTGTCACAAAAGAAAATTTTCCATTTTTTATGGCCAAGTAGTATTCCATTGTGTAAATCTACTACAGCTTTTTTATCCACTCATCTACCAATGGGCACTTGGGCTGTTTCCAGATCTTGGCTATTGTAAATAATCCTGCAGAGCACATAGGGGTGCTTATGTGCTTTCGAACTAGTGTTTATTCGTTTCTTAGGATATATTACCAAAGGGGATTGCTGGGTCATAAGTCATATCCATTTTTAATTTTTGGATAAAATTCCATACTGTTTTCATAGTTAGCTGCACCAATCTGCATTCCCACCAACAGTGCACGAGGGTTCCCTTTTCTTTGCATCCTTGCCGGCACTTGTTGTTTGTTGATTTACTGATGGTAGCCATTTTGACAAGTGTGAAGTTAAATCTCATTGTGATTTAATTTGCATTTCTCTGATGGTTAGTGATGTTGAGCATTTTTTCATAGTGATGTTGAGCATTTTTTCATAGGTCTGTTGGCAATCTGTATTTACTCTTTGTAGAATTGTCTATTTAGGTCCTTTGCCCAGTTTTAATTGGATTGTCTTCCTGGTGTTGAGTTGTATTAACTTTTTGATATATTTTTGAAATTAACCCCTTATCAGATGTATCATTGGCAAATATGTTCTCCAATGCAGTGGGTTGCCTTTTCATTTTGTAGCTGATTTTTTTAGCTGTGCAAAAGCTTTTTAGTTTGATGTAGTCAGAACTGTTTATATCTTTCTTGCCTGAGGAAATATATCAACAAAAAAATTGCTATAAGAGATGTCTGAGATTTTACTGCCTACAATTTCTTCTATGATTTTTATGGTTTCATGACTTACAGTTAATTCTTTTACCCATTTTGAGTTTATTCTTGTGTATGGTGTAAGTTGGTGTTCTAGTTTCATTTCTTGACACATCTAATTTTCACAACACCATTTACTGAAGAGACTGCTTTTACTCCATTGTATGTTCTTGCTGCCTTTATCAAATAATAATTGACCATAAAGGCATGCATTTATTTCTGGACACTCTGTTCTGTCCCATTGATCTATATGCCTGTTCTTATGCAGTACTAGGTTGTGTTGATTAGAATGATCTTGTGGTATAGTGTGATATCAGATATTGTTATCCCTCCAACTTTGTTCTTCTTTCTCAAGATTGCTGAGGCTATTTGGGATCATTTTTGGTTCCATATAAATGTTTGCAATATTTGTTCTATATCTGTGAAATATGACATTGGTATTTTAATAGGAATTGCATTGAATCTACAGATTGCTTTGGGTAGTGTGGACATTTTAATGATGTTAATTCTTCCAGTCTATGAACATGGTAATTGCTTCCACTTGTTTGTATCCTCCTCAGTTTTTTTCTTCAATGTCCTATAATTTTCCAAGTATGTATAGGTTTTTTACCTCCTTGGTTAAATTTATTCTTAGGTACCATATTTGTTGTTGTTGCAACAGTAAATAGGATTTTCTCAATTTCTCTAATAGTTCATTACTGGTGTATAAAAATGCCACTGATTTCTAAATATTAATTTTGTATCCTGCTACTTTGCCAAATTCAGTTATTAAATCTAGTAGGTTTTTGGTAGAGTCTTTAGGTAAGTATTTTTATGTAAAATATCATGTCATCTACAAATAATGGCAGTTTTCCTTCCTCCTTTCCAATTTGGATGGTTTTAATTTTTCTGACTGTCTGTCTGCTGTAGCTAGGACGTCCAGTACTATCTTGAATAAGATTCATGAAAGCTAAAATCCCTGTCTTTTTCCTGATCTTAAAGAAAATGCTTGTAATTTTTTCCCATTGAGTATGATGCTGGCAGTGGGTTTGTAATATACGGCCTTTATTATGTTGAGCTATGTTCCCTTTATTCTCATTTTGCTGAGCATTCTTAGCATCTATTGGTATAATCATGTGATTTTTATCCTTCATTTCATGTGATATATCGCATTTATTGATTTGTGAGTATTGTACCAACCTTGCATCCCCAGAATAAATCCCACTTGATCATGATGTATATCTTTTTAAATGTATTGCTAGATTCAGTTTGCTAATATTTTGCTGCGGATTTTAGCATCTTATGTTCATCAGGGATATTGGCCTGTAATTTTCTTCCTTTGTAGTGTCTTTATCTGGTTTTAGATTTAGGGTAATGCTGGCTTTGTAAAAAAGCCTGAAAGTCTTCCCTTTTCTTAAATTTTTTGGAATAGTTTGAGAACTATAGATTTTAGTTCTCCTTTGACTCTTCAGTAAAATTCACCTGTGAAGCCACTGGGTCCAGGACTTCTGTTTGCTGGGAGTTTTTTTTTGTTTGTTTGTTTTTGTTTTTTATTACTGCTCCTATTTCATTAGCTGTAATTGGTCTATTTAGGTTTTCTGATTCTTCCGAAGTTAGTTTTGGAAGATTCTATGTTTCTGGTAATTTATCCATTTTACCGAGGTTGTCCAATTTTGGGGCATATAGTTGTTCATAGTATTTTCTTACAATCCTTTGTATTTCTATGGTGTCAGTTGCTACTTTTCCTCTTTCATTTTTGATTTTGCTTATTGGAGTCTTCTTTTTTCTTCATGAGTCTGATTAAACGTTCATCAATCTTGTTTATCTTTTCAAAGAACCAGCTCTTGGTTTCACTGATCTTTTGTATTGTGTTGTTTTTTGTGGCTTTTTTGGGTCTGTATGTCATTTATTTCTGCTCTGATCTTTATTTTCTCCTTCCTCTACTTAACTCTGAGCTTTGTTTTTTGTTCTTTTTCTAGTTCTTTTATGTGAGATTTTTCTTGTTTTTTGAGGTAGGCCTATAATGTTATGAACTTCCCTCTATGGATTGTTTTTGCTGTGTCCCACAGATTTTGAGTTGTTGTGTGTTCATTTTAATTTGTTTCCAGCTAACTTTTGATTCCTCCTTGATCTCCCTGTTAACGTTTGCTGTTCAACATGTTATTTAGCCTCTATGTATTTGAATGCTTTTAAGTTATTTTTTTAATCTTAGTTGATTTCTAGTTTCATACTATGTGGTCAGAGAAGATGCTTGATATAATTCCAATTTTACTCAATTTATTAAGACTTGTTTTGTGTTCTAACATGCAATTTATCTTTGAGAATGTTCCCATGTGCACTTGAGAAAAACGTATATTCTGCTGCTAAACTAACACAGATGCTGAGCAGCTGATAAAAAGGTCAGGCTGGACAGAAAAGGACCAAGTACACAGAAACTGTGATATTGTCACTGTAGACAGTCATCTGGAGAACTGAGATGGCTACAGGGGGAGGTTCTTACACTGAGCCCCACCAAAAGCTAGAAATATGAATGGATAGGACCCAAGAGCATTCAAGCTAGAAATGTGAGTGGACAGGGCCCAAGTGCTCCAGAAGCTAGAAAGATGAATGGAGAGGGCCCAAACATGCCAAAATCTAGAAATATGAATGGATAGGACCGTTAGTGTCAAAAGCTAGATATATGAATGGATAGGGCCCAAGTGCCAAAAACTAGAAAATGAGTGGATAGGGAACAAGCATACCAAAAGCGAGACATATGAATGGATATGGTCTTAGTGTACCAAAAGCTAGAAATAAGAGTGGATAGAGCCCAAGCACGCCAAAAGCTAAAAATATGAATGGATAGTGCCCAAGTGCACTGAAAGATGAATAGGGCCCTGAGCTAGCACAATTATTGGATAGGGGGAAAAAGCCCTCCCCTCCCTATCCCTATAAGGAGGGTGGGTTTGAGCTGGAAAATAGACAGTCTTTGAGACAGCAGTCCGCCATTTTCCCAGGTTGTGCAGCATCTGATTAAAACCTCTTTCATTTTGCACCAGCACCTGCCTCACAAGTTTGGCTTTTTAGCGTCAGGCAGTCAAACCTCCATTTTGTTCAATTATATTATCAACTCTAAACTGAAATACAAATGCTATATCTTTACTCCCTATTAAAAATATTGATGATTTTTTCACAACATACATTTTTTTCTCAAAATGAAAATAATATATAATAGTTAACATTTACCCAGCACTTACTATATTCCATGTACTGTTTTATGCATTTCGCATGCATTACCTCATTTAATCCTCACAACCCTATAATATAGGTTATTATAATTAGCCTTATTTTATATGTGAAGGAACTGAGGTACAAGAGAGTAAGAACCGAGTGATGGAGCCAACAACAAAGCTGCAATGCCCTTAAATTCTGTTAATAAAATCTGTTAAGTTCAACTTATGAAACTGACATTATTATACTGTTTAGATTTTTAAATACAGGCAATTTCATATGGTTTGACTTAATGTAAAATAATACTGGTATACCAGTGATTTATGTGTAAAAATCTGAAAAATATTTTAAACACATTAAGAAAAATAATCTCATTCCAGAAACTACTACAGTATTCCCTCACTTATTGCAGGTATTACGTTCTAGACACACACACACATACACACACACACACACACACCCCGTGATAGGTGAAAATTTGCAAAGTAGGAACCTTATATTTATTTTAGTATTTATATATATTTTCAGGCTTTATAAACCCTTCCCACACACTTATAAACCATTCCTGGGCCCTTATTAACCTTTCCCACTCCCTTATTATTCGTTTCCACACTTTTATAAACACTACTTATGTTCTTAAACATATTCTACACTCTTAAACCTACATAACTTTAACAACATACGTATATAGTACTGCAAAATCCTGCTATATAGTGAAAAGTCTGCAATAAATAATTAAATATAATATTTTTAAAAATCCCATGATACAGTGAGGCCATGATAAGTGAATCACGATATAGAGAGGGACTACTGTACTTCTAATTTGGTATACTTCCTTCCAGGTTATGCTCATGTATGACTGTATATCAGTATTTTTCACTTGTGTTTTTACTTAATATTACTTAATATTTCTCAGGTCTTTGAAAATATGACTTTTGTATTATGCTGTATCCTATGAATAAGGATGAGGAATTGCTTCTTTTCACTCTTGATGTATTTAGTACATATGGTTTTAGTTCCTGCTGCTCAATAATGACTAGAGAAACAACTTAAAAAGGCTGTATATTACTCTTAAAGAATGGCATATAATCTTATTTTTCTTAATATTTTCCTTTGTTTTTCTAAAACTATACAATCTGTTTTAATCATACTTTCTAGCCCTAATTCAATGGAGTACCATTCTCAAGCTAATTTAAATAATAAATGAAAATGACAAAAACATTAATTAAACTTATTTAATTGAAACACATTAGGCTGGGAGTAATCTAAGAAGCCATACACTCCAACTTTTTCATTTCTGGAAACAGAAAAGCAAGGATAACTAAGGGCTGGCTACAACACTCATACTCACACTTGGTGAAATGTATTTATCATCTTCATCAATTTCTAACGGGACAGCAATCAGCTTTTGGAAAGCTTTCTTCATTTTCTCTCGATCTCCAATAGCAAAGTTACTGAGAATGAGGTTGAAGCCAGCCTTCAGGTTTGGTGCCATGCTCATTATATGCTCAAACGAATTAATGGCATCGGCATACTGGCCGGTTTTAATGAATGTAACTCCAATGTTCTGCATAATTTTAATCCTAAAGAGAAATAAACAGGGATCAGCTTTAAGTCTGAACTCCTCAGTACAGTAGTCAAGACATTCTACAGATAGTTTCCATCTTTTCTTTCCCACTTGATTTTTTCTTTTGTTTTGTTAAAGCTTTACTGAGGCTAAATTCACATATCGTAAAATTTCCTTGTTTTCAGTATCCAATTCAATGATTATTGCTATATTCACATAGTTGTGGAACTGTAACCATAGTCTTATTAAGTAATTTCTGTCACCCTTAAAAAAGAAAAACAAAAACCTGTGCCCATCAGCAGTCACTCCCATTCTCACCTCCAGCCCCAAGCAACACTAACTAACCACAACACTAACTCCTTTCTGTGTCTCTGGGTTTGCCTCTTCTAGATGCTGAAGATAAATGAACTCACACAAATGTGATATTTTGTGTTGTTCTCTCTCAATCAGCAGAATAGTCTTTTGAACGTTCCTCATATTGTAGCACGCATCAGCATTTCATTCCTTTTATATTGCCAAGTAAGAACACACCACATTTTATTCATCCATAGCCTAGTTGGCGGACATTGATTATTTCCGCATTTGGTGATTATGAATGATGCTGCTATGAACATTTGCATATGATCCCTTAGGACATGTTTTAACTTTCTGGGCTATGTACCTGATAGTGGTATATACAGTACCACTGGTCATACAGTAAATCTGTATTTAACTTTTTAAGATATTGCCTAATTATTTTTCGAAATAGATGTACCATTTTACAACACCAATGCATGAAGTTTCTGATTTCTGTGCCATCTCTTCAATACTTGTTATTGTCCATCTTTTGATTACAGACATTCTAAAGGTTGTGATCCCATCTTATCTAACTACTCCTCAATATAATCCTACTGTTCCAACTATATTCATTTATTCATAATTCTTTGACCAAATCATGAACACTTATTTCCCTGACTCTTCTCATGCTGTTCCTTTTGTTTGAAATGTTTCCCTTTCTCTCCCCTTAAGTTACCTTTCTCCAGTACACTCCTTCATAATGCCTTTCCTGACCATTCTTGTTCTCAATAATTATCCCCTCAATTTAACTACTACAGCACTTCTTGATTCTTGATTATTAAGTAATTAACATATGCTGTCTAATATTACCTTTTTCTAAAATGCTCAAATTCTTGGCCTCACCTGGATTAAAAGTACTTCAAGGGCACAGTTTTATAAGCCAGATATTTACTGATGATAAGACATCATGCATAGTTAAAAAACAAATGATCACAAAAGGTGGCATTTACAAATAAATTAATTTTCACAGAGGGAGTGTACTGGGCCTAGAGGAAATTAAGACCTGCGTTTCTAAGGTTATTACCAGACCATAAGGTAATTTACTGTCTGCTCTTAAAATATTATAGGAATAGAAAATATCCTAGTTTCCCCCTCAACCTCCTCTTTTAAGATTCAGAAGCAACCCCTTCCTCCCATGATTTCACTCTCAATTTATAGTACAGATGTCAGAGGGTCTGAATTTCTAGCCTTGCATTCCAGAGTCTGGTTTGTCGTAAAGGATTAAGCTTTGATTTTTGTGCTGGCAGTTAGCTGTATTTGGTGGTTATCCCTTATATAGGACAAGTAGCTTAGTTTTATTTCAATTGATCATATATTATGCCTTTAATTTGTCATTATTCAAATGGGTAGAAGTACAGACATCACATAAATCTAATACCACTCATGTACAAACACCTCAAAATGTTCAACCCACTGACAAGAGGTCAGAAGAGTTATCTTGTTTCTGAGACGCAGCAAAAATTTTACAAAATTATCATTATGTAAACTCACCTCATTTCTTTATGGATACTTGGAATTTGATCTAATGCCATCCGGTAGAATTTAATGGCTTTGGAATAATTTCTTTGCTTTAGATATATATTTCCCATATTCACTTTCAATCTTCCTGATTAAAAAAATGAATGAATGTACAATAGTTTGTTTTTCACTTTTGCTATATTTTATATAATTTTAATTCATATTCATTGATCCTTTTCTCGAGTTATAAAGGCTCAGACAGTACCTAAAATTCTCCCTTTAAAACAGTCATATTATTTCCATTTATCCATACACTAATTCTGTGTGGAAATGGAACTTAAGACAGATGGAGTCCTAAAAATAGAGCTAGGAAACAACTGATTTACGTTAGCTGGAGTTGTGTTCTTCTAAGAAAACATGCGATTTTAAAATTAGACTCAATAATGCCATATACATTTTTAATATGGTATTAATAAACTTTAATACTGCCACCAAAAATTATACAATATACATCTAAACATAAACTATAGCCTCTTGGGAATGAATTAGACAAGAGGAAGCATGCTCGATTGAGTTGCCATGGCTCATTCTATTTGTGATGACAGAACACAATTTTTGTTTACTATTAGGTAATATATTGGGTTGGCCAAAAAGTTGGTTATGTTTTTCCAGTATGATGGCTCTAGTAGTGCTTATTTTTAACTTCATTCAAAACAATTTTTTAGATTGTATGGTAACAGATGTCATATCAGCATGTGTTGAAAACAAAAATCAAAATTGGTAAATTTCTGTGCAGATATTTTAATATTAAAGATGGAAGAATATATGCAATATTTCCAGCATATCATAACTATTTCAAGAAAGGTAAAAACGTAGCTGAAATGCAAAGAAAAGACTTTATGAAGAAGGTGCTGTGACTGAATGTTTCTAAAGTGGTTTGCGATGTTTTCTGTTAATAACTGATATTTTGGTCAAATAAATATTTGCTGAGGGGCTGTCTTATGCATTGGAAGATGTTCAGCAGCACCCCTGGCCTCTACCCACTAGAAGCCAATAGAGAGGGAGATAGCCGACATACTCAAAATATCCAAATCAATAAAGTTATTAGTGAAAAGGAAAAATGTGTCTTTCATTTTATGGAAAAAACATAATGGACTTTTTGGCCAACCTAATACTCATACTAACTGTATTTTCTCATCTGCATTTGTGTGAATTTTCACATAAATAGTATCTTTAAACATGACACCTCTATATAAATACAAATTTATTTTAGGGCATAGGTCATTTCATTGTAAGAAACCATAAAGTGAGGAAATATAAGTGAATACTACAAAAGAACTATACTTATTAGACAAACTGACTATATACACCTACCTGCATTGGTAAACATCTTATTTTTTACTATAACTTGATATGTGTTTAGTGCTTCAGTATACATTTCATTAGCTGAATATTGACTGGCCAAGTTGAAAAGAACCTAAGGGAAACAAATATTGCAAAAGACACATAATGACCATCTTAGGTCCCTTTTGCCTATAATCTTTCTAGAGATTAAAGTCCTATAACAAAGTTAGCTGCTTATATCAAGACACCAACAAATTAGGAAATGAAGTAGACAGAGAAAATCTTGCATTCCAAATGAACCAGAACATTCAAATAGGTAAGGCTGACTTCTGAATTTCACCTTAATTTTCTTTGTATTCTTTGTAATTTAGGTAGTATTTGCCATCCATTAATCTCAGTAAGATCTACAAAGAATAATCATGTCTTGTTAATGTTGCCGGTGATAAAAGGGATAAGGAAGATAGTGAATGAAATTATTTTCACAGGTATAAATTACATTTCATGTAGAAATATCTTAAACTTATTTGAATAGCAATTCTCTATATGCAAAATTACAATTTAAGTGTAGGGATCAAGCAAAAAAGAAAAAAGGAAAAAACTGATGGACATGGGCAACAGTGTGGTTATTGTGGAGGGGAGAGGGGTAGGTGGAGGTGGAAGAAGGTATGGGGGGATAAATGGTAATGGAAAAAAAATAGAATAAGAAATTTTAAAAACTATTTAAAAAATTATAACTTAAGTTATTAAGTTATAGAAAATTATATTTCTAGAGGTAAAAATATGATCATTATAAACTGATCATGGATTTAAAAATATTAGCTATAAATAGTAAACATCTAAAAATTCTTCTTATTCAGTTTCAAATGTCTTTTCCATGTGTTTAGCATATGAAGACTTTTCCCACTTAAAATACACCTTTTAAACAGCATTAGCAATATCAAGAAATTGTCTTTTCAGAATCAAAGAAATTTTGCTTGAAATTAGCTTTTTATTTATTTATTTATTTTACTACCCTCACAGAACATTGTTTTATTTGTCTCGTATAAAGTTCTTGAGAATCACAGGCCAAAAAGTCCACATAAGAATCTCATTAAAGTGACCACACTGAACAAGCATAAATATTAGCAGTCTTCAAGAAACAGTCATTCATTGGCTGGTGGGTTTGTGAGTACTTACTAAGTTATTAAAAACAAGAAGCTAAATAAAAGATCTTTGCACAGGTTAAAGATAAGAGTGTCTCATGAACTCTGGTATAAAGAAAGATTATTATTAATCTAATTCTAGGCATCAGAGGTTCAATAAGATTTAAAAAATAAAAGGAAAGAAAAAATAAAAAAGATATAAGACTTGTGGAATCTACAAATCCTAGCCAAAATAATTTTGCTCAACAGGTATTTTATACTTACTGAGTAAGTTAAATCCAGATTGATGTTTTCTAGAGTTGTCTCCTGCTCACGCTGTCTCACCAACACTCTCTCCTTTCTTCCTGCATCTTTCGCCTTCTCTAAGGCCTAAAATCAAGTTTACATTCTGAGCATTTGTTAAAAGCATCTTGTGCATTTGGGAAACACCTGCATGCATCTGGGCTGCATGCAGTATCCAACACTGGATGCCTGGGACCAGCAGGACCCTAACCACACACTCCCCTTAATAACAAATGAACCCAGACCATTTGTTTAAACTGGAGCTCACCATCATAAAAAGATGTGCTTACTCTGGGAGGGACAAAATGTACAGCAGTTTTACCCCAAGTCCAGTTTCTTCATCATCATATCCAGACTTTGTACCACTTTTAGGTTTTACTGTCTTTGATTTCTTTTTTCCTTCAAACCCCTGAATCTTCGGATATTTTAATTCTATCTTGTGAAAGAGGAATTTATAGATGGATTTGTTTGGTTTCTAGGATGCCCAAAATCCAGACAAGTCACCAGATAACTGCTACTCAATGTTACAGAAGATGCTTAGGTTGGCTCTCACATTCTACTTAAAATGCCAGGAACCTTCTATTTCTACTGAGAGACTAACTACAGGCAGATTAATTCAACAGGAGTTTTTTTTTTAGAACTAGATTTTAAAAAGCACAGGTTCTGAGGACTTCCGGCCAAACAGGGAGGCCCAGACAGACAAGCTGGGTCTCCCTCCACAACTAAGAAGGAATACAACTACCTCAAAACTAGAGACAACCAGAAGTTCCAGAAAATCAAGCTGCATGGAAGTCCAACAAACAAAGATATAAAGAAGAAATACTCATCTAGACAGGTAGGAGGGGCGGAGAGGACACGGTGTCGGGGCGGCAGCAGCGGTGGCAGCGGCAGGCCAGTGGAAAGCACAGTAACATGTTTTAAAAAGTGGGGAGGGACACATGAGAAGCGTTTCCAGCTCTTGACCAGACTGTGCAGCTCATGGTCCCAGGACCAAAGAAAATCAGACTCATTGCTTCTGACTGTGCAAACCAGTGGAGATTGGGGTGAAGAAAGAAACTGCTGGTCTCTCAGTGGAGTCCACTTGTTTAAAGGGACCCCATTGTCCTAGAACGTCCGAGACCCACCCACTCCAGGAATGACGGCCAGGGCAGCAGCTAGAGAGGTGCCAGTCCCATACGAAAATGGGAGAAGTGCCTAGAAAAGGGGCAAGTGATGAACAAGCGACATTGTTCCCTCTCTGACCCCTCCCCCACATACAAAACTACAACATGGTGAAACAGGTCACCCTATACTTACGAAAACCTAAGGCTCCGCCCCTTACAATGTAAGAGGAGTGACAGCTCTACCTAAGACACAGAGGCAATAAAACACAGCAGCCTGTCAAGATGAGGAGACAGAGAAGTATGGCCCAAAAGGGGAACAGATCAAGGTTCCAGGGGGAGAATTAAGCGATAAGGAGATAGCCAACCTAACGGATGCAGGAATCAAAACGCTGGTTATAAAAATGCTCACAGGTTTGACAGATATGCTTGAGTATGGCAGACGCATAAGGGAAGAAGTGAAGGCTATGCTAAGTGAAAAGAAGGAAAATCCACACAAAACCAATAATGAAGGGAAGGAAACCAGGGTTAAAATCAATGATTGGGAACATACAGAAGAAAAAAACAGTCAACCAGTACAGAATGAGGAAACAAGAATTGAAAAAAATGAGTTGAGACTTAGGAGCCTCTGGGACAGCCTTAAACATGCCAACATCGAAATCATAGGGGTGCCAGAAGGAGAAGAGGAAAAGCAAAAAATTGAAAGCTTATGTGAAAAAATAATGAAGGAAAACTTCCTAAATTTGGCAAAGGAAATAGACATACAAGTCCAGGAAGCACAGAGAATACCAAACAAGCTAGACCCAAAGAGGACCACACCAAGAAATATCATAATTAAAATGCCAAAGGTGAAAGATAAAGAGAAAATCTTAAAAGCGGCAAGAAAAACAAAGAGTTATATACACAGGGGTGCCTATAAGACTATCAGCTGATTTCTCAAAAGAAACTTTGCAGACAAGAAGGGACTGGAAAGAAGTATTCGATGTGATGAAAAGCAAGAACCTACAACTAGCAAAGCTAATATTTAGAATGGAAGGGCAGATGAAGTGCTTCCCAGACAAGGTGAAGCTAAAGGAGTTCATCATCACCAAGCCATTATTATATGAAATGGTAAAGGGACTTATTTAAGAGAAAGAAGATCAAAACTATGAACACTAAAATGACAACAAACTCACAAATATCAACAAGTGAATCTGAAAAATAAAAACAAAATCCAACTACGCAAACCAGAATAGGAACAGAATCATAGGTATGAGGATCATTTGGAGGGTTATCAGTTGGGAGGGGGAAGTGGGAGAAATGGGGAAATGGTGCAGGGATTAAGAAGCATAATTGGTTGGTACAAATAGGCAGGGGGAAGTTAAGAATAATACAGGAAAGGGTGAAGCCAAGGAATTTATATGCATGACCCATGGACATGAACTAAGGGGGGCTGGGACTGATGGAGGGAAGGGTATTACTGGGCAGAGGGGAGCAAAGAGGAAATAAATTGGGACTGCTGTAACGACATAATCAATAAAATATACTTTAAAAATATATATAAATAAAAAAGCACCAGTTCTATGAGCAACAAAAGTAGCTTTTCACACTGAAAAATTCCTCCAAATGGTATTCATTAATCAGATACTGAAAGTCACAGAAATTATATTAAAATAGTATAATAATCAAAGTATTGCGAACAAAAGTAAATTAAAAGAAAATATCTAACAATTTTAAAAAAGCAGAGTAGGATTCCCAACAACGAACACATGATTTTGCAGTGCACTTGGGAAAAAATACTTGAGGGTAGTGAGGCTCAAATAAGAAAAGACCCCTTTGTACTGTGTGGATGATGGTAGCTATGCCTTTCATCAGGCTGAGTCTAATCCAATAGTGTATACCAGGCTGCAAAATTTAATCAACAAATACATTAGAATTTTTTCCCCTGCTGAAATGACCAATGTCGAAAATTATAGTCAGTCAACTGTTTTGACATCAGGGCTTATGAAGTAGAGTTACAATTACAGGTTCTCAAAATGATTTTCAGTGAAAACTCTTATGGTCAGTCAATAGCAAAACAAAAATATTTATCTATACATATGCTTACATATGTGCATATATAAAACCAGATACATACATATATACACTTCATAATCCTGAATCCTGTTAGTATATAAACTTACCAGTTTTAAGTCTCCACAGCTGTTGGCAATACAGCTTTCTTCTACTAACTCATTTACTTTCTTCTCTAATTGTCTAATCTTTTCTTCTGGGCTATTAGAGAAGAAAGGAGATAATCATTTAACCATCAATAGTATATACTGATACCATGGTTTAATTTACTTTTAACATTTTCATTATAAGTGCTTTTAAAAGTGAAGAACAGATCATCGATAAAAGAAATTTATAAATGGCATTAAATAGCAAATGTACCATTGTTTTTAATAGTTACATTATATAATCATTCAGAACAACAGTAAAAATAGTTAACCTTTACTTAGCATAATTTCATACTGAGCAACATGCTTTACCCTAATTATGGCATTTAATTGTCATAATCACATTTGATATAAGTACTACCATTATTTTTCTTACTTATAGGGAAACTGAGGTTTAGAAAGTTAAGTGCTATGCCAGACATTAGACAGCGAGAAAGTTAGAGAGTCAGGATTTAAACCCAGTAAGGTAAGTCTGGGAGCCATGCTTTTGTATTATCGCTCCCAAGAGAAAGCAGGTCCTCTTTTTCAGATGTGTGGCAAATGAGAATTTTATCTGGTGGTTAAGAAAACTGAAGCCCTCCATAAAAGAGATAACATTATTATTATTTACTACCTGATAGGTACTGAAGAGAAGGTTTCTAACAACGTGAGAAGTTTAAAATCCCTGACTCCATTAGTAGCAAACACAGCACCTCAAATCAGTCACTTTTCAAAAATGACATTAATTGCTTTTTGCTGCCACTTTCTTCCAGCAAAATACCACAACACTCCAAATGCACATCAGTGCCTAGATGATATTTTACCATGAGTATACTGAAATACATTGTACTTCTTTTAATCCTCCAGAAATGGAATTTTTAAAGAGAACACAAGAATAAATTTAACAGCATAGCCTTGTCTATAGGATCATATTCTTCAGGGAACCTGCCTACAAATTTCATCAGGTGGGATACAAATTCCATCAGGTGGGACACAAAGATCTGCAAAATTCTAATTGAGCAATGAGCATAACAGATGGTGGTTTTAAAGGTTACAATTAAGTATAGAATTTTATTTTCTGGTTGTCTAAAACACTAATAAATGTTGCTGACAGTTTATTATAATAAACATAAAATAGCAATGTAAAATTTCAAAGCAGAAGTCTGTAAAGGAACTCTATGAAGACACTCAAAGTATATCCTGTCCCTATCAAATGCCAAAATATGGACTCTGTATGCAGATAGTGCTGGACATACCCACACAAGAGCCTGCCACCCACCACCCTTCCTTGCATGCAGAATCTAAGCCTGCAAGTTTCATTCTGTTACCAAATGTTTGGTTCAGTCATAGGCAAGTGACGCTTTTCTGTCAATGAGAAAGAAGTGAAGACACATCATCTTGGAGTATAGGGTCCTGGAAACATTTTCTTTGCTTTTTAAAAGGAACCTGAGACTGGAACTTTCTGACTCCAGGTAGGTTTTATCAATGTCCTGACTGAAAATTTGGAACTCTCATGGCACTGTTGGCATCGCAAGGATGGGCAGGATTTTGAGAAAAGCCATCTGAGAGAAGCTGCACCAGGGCTGATGTTACTGAGAAATTGAATTAACCATCCCTAGAACTGCCCTTCCTCCAGGTTCCTATTAATAACAGGAATGATCTTGTGTGTGTGTTTCTGATATATCTTCTGTTGTTAGGAGCTGAAAGAATTCAGAGTGACATAATATTTAAACTAAATAACATACTTTTATTAGCAGACAGGTTGTCATTAACTATGATACAAAGTAAAATGGTTTTCTACAGAGGTTCCTTATTAGTTGAAAAGGGAAATTATGTAATTTATACAATAGTCCAAATACTAAATTTAAGAATTTCAATTTAATAATATCTACTATATAGAAGCAAAATAGTATAGTGGCTAATAGCATGAGCTCTGGAAATAGCCTGGGTTCAAATCTCAGTCCTGCCACTTAATTAGTGCTACCAAGTTAAGATTTCTGTGCTTTATATTTACCTACAGTACTTGCACAGAGTCTGGCACACAGTGAGTACTCAGTAAGTGTTTGCTTCTAAAACTATCTGTAAACTGTACACATCAATGGTATCTAGATACCATTAAATATATGCAGCTGAATTTATACCATAGCTTTTGGGCTACTTTCTAACCACTAGTACAAAACTAAGTTAACTCAATAAAAATTAAGTTTCTCAATATTGATGTGACAAAATAACTTCTTATATATTCTCTTAATTCTTTTCTTTGAAATATCCTTTTAAAATAAGCATATCTTATTACATTTACAACCTCATTTGGCCTTCAAGAGAATCAATATTGGGCTCCATAAAAATTACATATACCTTCAAGTCAAATAATATTATAAAAAAACTACACATGGCCATTTTTGTTAGGGTTGATTCTTTTGCTGAACTAGGGATGATGTCGTAATTACTATTCTGACACAAACTTTTAAAATACTTAAAAATTATGTATTTGGGAAGGAAAAAAAGTATGCAACAATAAAACAACAGCATAAGGACTTACATACCTATCTTTGTTTTTGGCTTCCAAAGGAGGAGCAGGACCCCTTGACTGACCAAGTGGGTCAAATGCAGAGCCTGAGAATACATATTTTAATGTGCAACTCAGCTTAATTGAAGAAAACATAAAACCTTGAACAAGTTATTTAATTATTTATTAAATGGCTCAGATTATCAATTTCTTAAATAACCATGACATCTATTATGTCTACATAAAAATTTTGTATGTCAAGAAACTGGTGAGATTTTTAACATACATAAAATGATGTAAATAAAACTTATGTTAACATATAAAAACAAAAATGAGATGCTTTCTCAGTATTTACTCCTACCCCTCAGAAATCTATTCCTACTATGAACTCTAAGTTATCACTCATATGAGTAATAACCTGCCATTGGTTTTTTAATTGTTTTTATTGGTATTAAAATCATTATTTAAATTTATGTTTAAAAACTACTTTTACCTTTACATTTTAAAAATTGAGCTCTAACTTATATAAAATAAGACACAAATTTTTAATGTACAATTCAGTACAATCTGACAAATTATACAGTATGCCAGTGCAACTACTATCCCAATTGCAGTGCAGAGTATTTTCATCACCCTTCTTCTTTCTTATGGTACCTAAAATAATGGTGTACCTTATAATCAATGGCGTGTTAGATTTTAAATGGTAATAATATTTACACATACAAAAATACTAAGAAATGTGAAAAAATCTGAAAAAAGTTAGTAGAGACAATATAACAAACCTCTCAAAGCTGCTTTGGTAAAACCAGCTGCTCTCACTGCTGTCATAGGTCTAGTAACTCCATCCTTAAAAGAATAGGAATAATTTTAAAGTATGTACAATACTGCAAATGACACATCTGCTTATTCTGTGCTTCTGCTCCTCAATGTCAATCCTGTCTCTATTTTTGCTTTCCCCTACTAATGTATAATTCCTTGCTTTACGTGGGCTTACTCTGTTTTAAAAGAAAAAAAACCTCATGGATTTTTATGTAGCTCCTTATATAGCCTATTAGCTGCCTATTCCCATTCTTTTGGTTGGTATCCTCGATGCCCATGAGAGAAATCACAGTTATGGTTGTAAAGTACAGCATAGGAAAAATGGGTCCCAGAGTGCACCATATAAGCAAACCATCAGTCCATGTCCACTCCCCAGTAGTATCTCACCTAAAATCCTAATAAGTCCACTTTGCCTCCAAAGATTTCAAACAGTCCAAACTATAGCTCACATTTTAAGTAATCAAGGTCATTATATCAGTAACATCTCCTTTCACATTTTAAAATATTATAATGAAGAAAAGAAAACTTTGGCTATAATATTCTAAGTCACAAGAAAAGCATGAACAATAACATGACAGAAATACCTGGATAACCCCTGTTATTGGTCTTCCTCCCATTGATGATGCCAGAGATGTCTTGGACTAGTAAACACAAAAAAAAATTTAAAATAATTTTTTAAAGAACCTACTCTTAAAGTCATAAAAGTTTTTTTATAACTTTTTCTTCATTCTCTTGGCAAATGAACCTAAATACAATGTTTTCCATGTATCATCTGAGGATATATGATAGAATCAAACAGTAAAACTCCAAAGGAGGCATCAGCAAACTACAACCTTCAGCGTTGTAAATAAAATTTTCCTGGAGCACAGTCATGCCCATCTGTGGCTGCTCCAGCCCTAGGAATACAGAGTAGGAAAAGAGAATGTCTGGCCTGGAAAGCCCAAGCCCTTCACAGAAAATGTTTGCTTTCTCCTATTCTGAAACAGAATCAAAAATGAAATTTATAATACGTATGTGGGCTGATTAATAAAATCATGTTTGAAATGACACACAGTCATATAAAGGGACAACATGAAAGCAAGTGCCCTGGACTTCTAGGCACTAAAACCATTCCTACCACATTCTCTCATGTTTCTTGAGTTCGTCTATTATTTCATGCAAGCTAAAATATCCAAATTTGGGCAACATTTAAAAGATTTTCTTTTTCGGAATTTTAGATACCACCTTTCTTCCAAATATCCCAAATAAAAGTAACACCCAAATATATGCCTTTGAAATTTTTCTTAAATTTTACTCTTTATTTATTTAATAATTTTTATTGTTTTTTTTAATTAACATTTAGTTCCCTCACACCCCCAAATTTTACTTTTAATGTATTAATTAGTAAGTTTTTTAAAATTACCAACATACTTACATTTATGTAACATGTAACTTCACATAAAATGGCGTACACATGAGATTTAGTTATATTATATAAAAAATGAAAGGAAGGCAACACATACCAGTTAACACATAGGAAAAGGTAATAAAATATTTTCTGACATATTTACAATCAAAACTACTAGAATATTCAAAGCTATTAATCAAATGAGACTTTTATAAATATTCATAACTATTCAAAATAGAAAATATATCTAGGGCATGGACTGAAAGCCAAATTATTAAGAACTGCCTAAAATGAATTTATGTATAAGAAAAAGCATCTTAATATTTTCAGATTAGAAAACCTACCCCATATCCAGTAGCTACAGGTCTAGAAACTGTTGTGCTTGGTATTTTAGCAGTTATCTTAGGGAGGAAAAAAAACAGTTAATAGAATTCAGATTATGCTATGTAATAGAAAACTGTAAAAGAAGTGGGAAATATAGACTCAGTAGTGAAATGTTTAGGTATTGGGAAGGAGACTTATTCTGAATTCATTTTACGGGAGAAGAGAGACTTTCAGATGACCCGAGGTGCCTATAGGAAAGATCGGTTTTCATGATTTCTTCTATCATTTATCACGCATACTTATTACTGCCAGCCACTAGGTCTAACAACAGACAGGATTTAAAGTCAGAGAATCTGGGTTGGATTGTCAGCTCTCTCTCTACTAGCTGAGTTTATTTAATCTCTTTGAACCTAAAGTTTCTCACCTTTGAGATAAGAATGCAAGATATACTGATCACAAAATTGTAGTTGGAATCAAATGAAACCATGTGGGTGAAACTGACCTAAACATGTCAGTTGTTAGGCATATTTGTTTGAAACAGTTGTTGACAACATCAATACAGAAGTTCTACTTCCGGCTATGATGAACTACTGTTTTAAATAACATTGCCACTAAGAATTAATGACCTGGGGACAAAAATAGTTTTGTAAAATATCAGTTTGAATACATTTAGAGAATCACTGAGGCAGTAAAGAATTACCAGGTTCTCCAGATAAGGAAAGGGGAAGGCTTGAGAGGTGAGTCTGAATTAGAGTTGGCTTTTCTCCTACAGACATTTGCTTATTCCAAAGGCATAGCTGAGAAACTGTACATAGCTTTTTGTAGACTCGCAGGCCTGAAGAGATAAACATTGGAGTTGGGGGCCTACTGTAAGAGACATAGAAGCCAGTAATTCTCAAACCAGCAGGAGATAATTAACAAATGAATCATGGAAAAGGGGCAAAGAAATGACATACCACAGCTCCTCACAGAGATCTGTGGGGTCAAAAGGAGGAAAACTGTCATCACCAAACACAGAGAAATGGGAAGATGTAGCTAGGTAACTCTGCTAATAAAATGGAGATATATCTATAACTAGATTACCCTTAGTTAAGTAGTTAGTCACATTAGATTGTGAACTCAGATTAACCAGTAATGGAGAAACAGGGGAGGAGAAGGGAGGGGAAGCTAATCGCGTTAGGGTAGGGGGAGCTAACCGCATTAGTATAAAACCAGTTTTCTTTGTCTACTTCACGTGCACATGCCCCTGGCTGGCTGTGCCCCCTACTCTGCAGACTCGTGAATAAATACCTCGCTTTGTTGCTGAAGTCCTGTATCCCAGTGTTTTATTGTGAGCATTTCTCACACTACCAAGGTGGTTCCAAAGGCTAAGACTGAAAAGTAAGTTAGAAGTATACCAGCTCTCATAAAGACTGGAGTCCAATTTAGGATCACCTCAAACTCAGCTAGATTAAGGTGATCCAGGATTCCTAGTGCCCCTGGGGCCATAAGCAAGAGTGAATTCTCTCTAGCAAGGATGAAATCACCTAGGAGCTGTGTTATCCAGAACTTTCCTGCACTCATGGAAAGTCTATATCTGCCCTGTCTGATGAGACAGCCACCAGCCACACACGGCTGCTGAGCAATTGAAATGTGGCTGATATAACAAGAATCTGAATTTTAAATTTTATTGAATTTTAAATAATTTAAATGTAAATAGTCACATTGGGCTAGTAGTTACCATACTGAACAACACAAACATACCCAGGTCTGTCCAGAAAGTATCCAGTCATGCACTATGAAAAGTAGAGACATTTATTGAAGAAGATAAAAGATACATTGTGCATAGGACAATGATACCTTAGTTTCCTTTCAAAATAGGCACCTTGGGACCTCACACAGTTCTCCCAGCCACCATCAGCTGCCCCATCATATTTTCCTGAATTTCACTGACAGTCTGAAATCTCTTCCCTTTCAAAGGTGATTTTAGATTTGGGAAAAGCCATGAATCTCAGGGAGCCAAATCTGAGCTGTAGTGGGGGCTGAGTCACCTGGCTGATTTGTTTTGACAAAAAACTGCACGAGACATGAGGCATGAGCGGGCACACTGTCATGATAAAGCTGCCAATCACCAGTTGCCCATAGTTGCGGCCTTCTGAATCACCCAAATAATTGCCATGGTGGATGACAGCCTCGGTTCCCACGTCATCCCCCCAACCACCTCCTGCTTGCAGCTGGGAGTTTCCTGTGATAGTAGGGAGTGTCAAGCTGAGCTCCGTTTGGCCTTGATCAGCCCCCAGACTTGCAGCTGCACGATAACGGCTCAATTCAATAGTGCCTTTTATCTTCCCCTTATAGAACAGCCCCCTCCTTCCCTAGGACTCTGGAGTCGGGCCATTCACAGCATGGCTTCCTCCCTGCTTGCTAATTCCCTCAAATAAACTTCTTTTCTTCTGCTCACTATGTCCTCATGGTTCTCTGAGCGACTCTGTTCTTGCATTATGGTGCTGAAACCTGGGATTGGGACACCGGCTCAATCAGGACTCCCGAGTCGGACTCGGGCCCTAGCTGGCCCCAATCCTTGAACCCTGGAGTCCCTCAGACCTCCACAGGTCGGCAGCTTGAGCTTCCCCTCTGGCTTGCTGACCCCTTCTGCCTCCTTCTTCCTCCAACCCCTCCCCCGACTGCCATCTACTTGCAGTCAACACCGGCGCTCGGATTTATAGGTGAGTTCTCTGCCTCCGTTTTCTCCAGTGGTTCTGTTTCCTACTCTAATCCGAGACCATTCCGGGCAATCCGGCCCTAAATTTGGATGCTCAGTCGGAACCGCTCCTCGGGGTCAATCTGTACCCCTCTCTCCAGAGCCTGATGAATCCCAGGGACGCCTGGAATAAATCACCACCTCTTCTCTCGGTCTTTGGCCCTCACCCTTTGGTCGAAACAGGGATGCTTGTCTCAACAGAGTGCGGAGACAGAGACATTGGCTTGAACTCTCCCTCCCTCTCTCCTTCCTTCTCGGACCTGCGATAACCATAACCATCGCCGTGGGAATCAGCCAGTTCCTCCCACCCAAAAATACCCCTCTTGGGTGTTTAACCCGTAATCTCAGTCCTTTCTAACTAAATGCAGAAGTCAAGGCACTGCCATGTGGCCCCGATATCCTCTAAATAATTAAAGTCATTACCCCCCCCCCAAAAAAAAAACTAGCACATTTAACTTCGGAGTTCTCACAGACCTCCATAACTTTCTCTGGCAGTTGGGCAGGCGGTCAAAAAATTTCCCTATGCTCGGGCTTTCTAAACTCTTCAGACCACTCTCTCTGCAAACAGCTCACTGTCCACCAAATTCTCCTTATCCGAAAAAAACCACCTTCCTCTTGACCTTCTGCACCCTCTTTAACCCCTTCTATCTTAAAGCCCTTACACCTAAAGCTCTCACTCCCAGGTGGTCCGGCCCACATCTAGTCCTCCTAACCACCCCCCACAAAATACACTTATTCAAATCGCCTTCCAAATATAAAACCAGCAAAAAGAGAGGGGAAAAGGAGCCACAAAAACGGAAATACAAATACTCTTTTGCTCGTTAATACCCTAAAAACTTCCTCCAAAAAAAAGAAAATTAAATTAAGCCTAAAAGCAAAGCCTCCATCATCAAGCAGCCTCTGGGCCCGCTGTTCCTAGTGCAGTCAGCAAAAGCATCGGACAAAGCTCTGTCCAAACCCCTACTTACCTCCTCTTGGTCCCTGCTCTTTCTGTCAAAAGACAGGTCATTGGAAGGTAGACTGTCCATCGGCCTCTAATCGAGGGACTAGCCTGCCTACCCCGGCAGTGGATCTGGACACTAGCCTTACGGTTCCAGACCTCCTTGGACTTTCCACCACCTGACAGGGCCTGGGTTCGAAAGCTGCGTCTTTCACCATCATGGCTGATGAACCCATGGTAAACATATTGGTAGCAGGTAAGCTTGTCTCCTTTATCCTTAATACGGAAGCTACATATTCTGTCCTGCCTAAATTTTCAGCGCTCCTAACTCACTCTGCCATATGGGTTATAAAAATAGCAAGGCGACCCAACCCCTAAGTACCTCTCCCCTAACCTATCTCATTAAACATCAGGAATTCACCCACCTCTCTCTCATTCTTCTTCTAATTTTACAGCAGTCCCTTCACACTATCCCAAACATTCCCTTGCCATCCTAACAGCGGTTAATCCTGATGTCTGGGACACAAACAATCCTTCCTTCACCTCTCACCATGCTCTGGTCTCTGTAACGCTAAAAATGCCTCCTATATTTCAAACAAGCCTCAATACCCATTAACCCCTTCGGCCTTAAATGGTCTGAAGCCTATTATAGACCGCCAACTGGAAACAAGTCTGCTTCAACTTGCCACCTCTCCCGCCAATTCCCCCATCCTCGCAGTAAAAAAACCCAACAGATCTCACTGTCTTGTCCAAAATCTACATACAATCAATAAGGCCATCATCTCTATCAACCCCATCGTCCCTAACCTTTATTCCCTCTTGTTGTGCATCCCACCTCAAAACCTCCCACTTTACCATTCTAGACCTCAAAAATGCCTTCTTCACTACCCCACTCTCCCCAGCCTCCCAAGACCTCTTTACATTTACCTAGACCGACCCAACCACAAAAATAACCCAACACTGATGAAAACGATCCTGCCTCAAGGGTTTTAAAATAATCCTCACCTCTTCATTCAAGCCCTAGCAGCCAACTTACGGCAGCCTGACCTTTCCCCAAGTGTCTTCCTACAGTACATAGACAATCTCCTCCTCTGCAGTCCATCTAAAAACCTTTCTCATCCCCGTACTGCCCAGCCCTAAACTTCGCCAGTCGGGGATACCGCGTGTTGCGAAACAAAGACCAATTCTCTCAAACTGAGGTCACATCTGTCGGACTCTCCATCACCCCCAATCATAAACACCTAACTCCAGAAAGACAGGACCTAATAACGACCTTCCCCCTGCCCCACACTAAACAAAAAATCCTATCATTTTTAGGCCTCGCCACTTTTTTCAAAACTTAAATACCTAATTTTAAATACCTAGGCAAACCTTTATAACAAGCAACAGCTAGAGACTTGTCTAAACCCCTAGAAAACTCTCAAGCCCTCCTTAAATCTTTCACCAAACTCAAAATAGCACTCAGCCAAATCCCAGTCTTAACCCTTCCAAACCAAAATAAACCTTTCCTCCTATACACTGACACAAAAAATAGCTTTGCTTTCAAGCTGTTAGCACAATGTAGACCAGACCAATGGGTTAAAGCCTGTTTTTCCAAAACACTCAACTCCCCCTTCCTAGGGTGGCCAGCCTGGCTCTGCGCCTTAACAGCAGAAGCAATTCTCAGTCAAAAAACCCTTAAGTTAATTCCCTTTGCCCAGGTAACAGTCCACTCCTCTCATATTTCAGGCCTACTAACACAGCAGGCCACCGCTGCGGCCTACTCTTCCCAAATTCAGTTCTTACACACCCAACTACTTCAAAATCCTCAAATCTCCCTATATAAGTCAGCTCTCCCCCTGAACCCTGCCTCATCACTTCCCCTCCCCCACTCCCACACCCAAAACTATCACTACACTCAACATCTCTCCTCCTTTTCACACCCCTTCCCCAACATACAAGACACCCCTCTATCCCAGGTAAAATCCTGCTTTATACATAAAAGCTCCTACAATGTCAGTCCAAAAGGAGCAAAATATGCCATCACTACCCTCACCCTCTGTCATTAAGTCAGGACACTTGCCCTCCGGTACCGCTTCAAAACAGGCATAACTTATTACCCTAACGAAGGCCTTGGTTCTTACAAAAAATCATCAGGTCACTATATACACTAACCCCAAATATAACTATCACATCATACATTCACACATGAAAAACACATTAACAGTATTGCCCAAACTAGAAAACAGGCATATAGAAAATCCTAATTTAAAACCTTCCTCTCATACCTCTCCTCTCCCTTCAAAGCGATCCTAGTGCCTCTCATAACCCCACTGCTTTTCCTCCTATTATTTCTTGCCCTTTGCCCTTAGTTCCTCTAAATGCTAATTAACTTTATTCAAAAACAGTCCAATCCATGACAGCCTTGACTGTCCATAATGTATTCTTATTAAGATCTTTCAGATATCAATCTGTGGCAAGAGATGACTCCGAGCTGGCAGTCAATCACCTCTCATCGTCCTAACTCCGCAGGAAGTCGTTATAAAAGAGAGAAAATCAATGTCCCCTCTCCCAACCGGTCTTGGCCACCCCCCTCAAAAAAAACAAACCCCACCCCTTGCCTCAATTTATTAAAACAAGAAGGCTAGAATGACAGCCTCAGTTCCCATGCCATCCCCCCTCCCAGCCTGCTTGCAGCTGTCTGGGAGTTTCCTGTGATAGTGGGGAGTGTCAAGCTGAGCTCCGTTTGGCCTTGATCAGCCCCCAGACTCGCAGCTGCACGATAACGACTGAATTCAATAGTGCCTTTTTTCTACCCCCTATAAAACAGTCCCCTCCTTCCCAAGGACCCTGGAGTCGGACCATTCGTGGCACGGCTTCCTCCCCGCATGCTAATTCCCTCAAATAAACTTTTCTTCTGCTCACTGTGTCCTCATGGTTCTCTGAGCGACACCGTTCTTACAGTGGAATGTTCAAGCCGGGGTCTGGGAGGAGGCGGAATGGGGAATTGTATTTTTGGGTTTTTTTTTTTTTTAAGTATATTTTACTGATTATATTGTTACAATAGTTCCATTTTTTTCCCCTTTGCTCCCCTCTGCCCAGTACCCCTCTTCCCCCAGAAATCCTACCCCCCTTAGTTCATGTCCATGGGTCGTGCATACAAGTTCTTCAGCTTCACCATTTCCTATATTATTCTTTTTTAAAAATAATTGATTGATTTTTTATAACAATAAAAAAACAATCACCCCCTCTCAGACTTAAGACCCTTTATAAACTTATAAAGGACAATGGACGAAGGTCTCGTGCTCCTCTAGCTGCTTAAAGCTGGGCATGGTTGTCGTCCTACCTACCCTTGGTTCCAGAAATCCCTAATGAGAGTGGGGCTGTGGAGGGGAGGGTGGCCTTCCCACAAGGGGAAGGATCGCGCAGACTCCAGGTAAGTTGGCTGTCCCTGGACAATGGCGTGATTGGTTTAACAGGCTGGCATCCTTGTTTTATTCTGGGGGCAACAGATTTGGCAACAGGATTAAAATAACCACTAGATGACAAGAGGCAGGTATTATTTTTTCAATGACCCACATTAGGGAAAAAAAGGGCTTCTTTGGAGGAACGTGTGCCAGGCACATCTCACCTGTCCAAAACCCTTTTGCCCACTATACTTAATTTGGGCTAAGGGGAATATTTTAGGTTTACCTCTCCTAAGTCCTCTGGGCCCTTTCTGCCAAGCCATTAGGACAGAAAAGAGAAACCAGTTTTAAAGTGAAGGCCACAGACCATCTCACTCTTCACCTACCCAGTCACTTAGTTCAGCCAAACCACTGAGTCTCAGGAGGCAGCGATGCAGACAGGATTAAGTGAGGCCTATACATACAGACAATCACTCAGATAATGAGATCATAGGTTTATGCCCTCTGATTCTATTTTGCTTGTTTCTTTGTGTTGTTCATTAGTCTCCTGTATTAGGTGATATCATATGGTATTTTTCTTTCATTGCCCGGCTTATTTCATTAAGCATAATTCTCTCTAGTTCCATCCATGTTGTTGCAAATGGTAGAAGTTACTTCTTTCTTTCTGTTTCATAGTACTCCATTGTGTAAATGTACCACAGTTTTTTTATCCACTCACCTACAGATGGGCACTTAGGTTGTTTCCAAAACTTGGTTATTATAAATAGTGCTGCTATGAACATAGGAGTGCATAGGTTCTTTTGAACTGGTGTTTCACGATTCAGATATAATCCTAGCAACGGAACTGATGGTTCAAAAGGCAGTTCCATTTTTAGTATTTTGAGGAAATTCCATACTGTTTTCGACAGTGGCTGCACCAGTCTGCATTCCCACCAACAGTGCACTAATGGTCCTTTTTCTCCGCATCCTCACGAGCACACATTGTTTGTTGATTTGTTGATGATGGCCATTCTGACCGGTGTGAGGTGGTATCTCATTATGATTTTTATTTGCATCTCTCTGATGGCTAGTGATGTTGAGCATTCTTTCATGTCTATGGACCCTCTGTAAGTCCTCTCTGGAGAAGTGTTTGTTCGGGTCCTTTGCCCATTTTTTAATTGGGCTCTTTGTCTTCTTGGTGTTGAGATGTGTAAGTTCTTTATATATTCTGGAGATCAATCCCTTGTCTGAGGTATCTCTGGCAAATATGTTTTTTCATATGGTTGGTTCCCTTTTCATCTTGCTGATGTTTTCTTTTGCTGAGCAGAAAAGCTTTAGTTTGATGTAGTCCCATTTGTTTATTCTTTCCTTTACTTCCCTTGCCTTAGGACATATATATCAGTGAAAATGTGGCTACGTGGGATATCTGAAATTTTCCTGCCTATGTATTCCCTCTAGGACTTTTATGGTATCACGGCTTACATTTAAGTCTTTGATCCATCTTGAGTTTATTCTGGTGTATGGTGTAAGTTGGTGGTCTAGTTTCATTTTTTTGCATGTCCCTGTCCAGTTCTCCCAACACCATTTGTTGAACAGGCTCTTTTCACTCCGTTTTATGTTCCTTCCCCCTTTGTCAAATATTAGTTGACCATATAGACCTGGGTTTATTTCTGGGCTTTCTATTCTGTTCCATTGATCTGTATGTCAGTTCTTATGCCAGTACCAGACTGTTTTGATTACCATAGCCTTGTAATATAGTTTGGTATCAGGTATTGTGATTCCTCCTACTGTGTTCTTTTTCCTCAAGATTCCTGTGGCTTTTCAAGGTATTTTTGGGTTCCATATAAATTTTTTAAGTGTTTATTCTAGATCTGTGAAATATGTTGTAGGTATTTTAACAGGGATTGCACTGAATCTATAAATTGCTTTGGGTCATATGGGATGTTGATTCTTCCCATCCATGAACATGGTATATGCTTCCATTTATTTGTACCTTCCTTAATGTCTTTCTTCAGTGTTATGTAGTTTTTTAAGTATACGTCTTTTACATCCTGGGTTAAGTTTATTCCTGGGTACTTCATTTTTCTTGTTGCTATAGTAAATGGATTTTTTTTTCCAGTTTCTATCTCTGATATTTTATTTTTGGTGTACAGAAATGCCTCCGATTTCTGAATATTGAATTTGTACCCAGCTATTCTGCCAAATTCACTTATTAGGTCAAGTAGCTTTTTGGTGGAGCCTATAGGGTTTTCTATGTACACTATCATGTCGTCTGCAAATAATGACAGTTTTACTTCCCCTTTTCCAATCTGGATGCCTTTAATTTCCCTTTCTTGTCTGATTGCTGTGGCTAGAACTTCCAAGACTATGTTGAATAGGAGTGTGGAGAGTGGACAACCTTGTCTTGTTCCTGACCTCAGTGGGTAACGCTTTCAGTTTTTGCCCATTGAGTATGATGTTGGCTTTAGGTTTCTTGTATATGGCCTTTATTATGTTGAGGTATGCTCCCTCCATTCCCATTTTGCTGAGTTTTCATCATAAATGGGTTTTGTACTTTATCAAGTGCTTCTTCTGCATCTATTGATATAATCATGTGATTTTTTTCTTTCATTTTGTTTATGTGGTGCATTACGTTTATCGCTTTGCGAATATTAAACCATCCTTGCATCCGTGGTATGAATCCCACTTGATCGTGGTGTATGATCTTTCTAAGGTGTTGCTGGATCCTGTTTGCCAATATTTTGTTGAGGATTTTAGCATCTATGTTAATTAGCGATATTGGCCTGTAGTTTTCTTTGTGGTGTCTTGACCTGATTTTGGAATTGGTTTCAGAATTAGGGTAATACTGGCTTCATAGAAAGAGTTTAGGAGTCTTCTCTCTTCTTGGACTTTCTGTAATAGTTTGAGAATGATAGCAGTTAGTTCTTTTCGATATCTTTTGTAAAATTCAGCTGTGAAGCCATCCAGTCCAGGGCTTTTGTGTGCCAGGAGTTTTTTGACTACTGCTTCAATTTCACTAGTTGTTATTGGTCTGTTCAGGCTTTCTGCTTCTTCTTGATTCAGTTTTGAAAGATTATATGTTTCCAGAAATTTGTCCATTTCATCTAGGTTGTCAAATTTCTTGACATACAGTTGTTCGTAATAATTTCTTACAATCCTTTGTATTTCTGTGGTGTCAGTTGTGATTTCTCCTCTTTCATTTCTGATTTTATTTATTTGGGTCCTCTCTCTTTTTTTCTTGATGAGCCTGGTTAAAGGCTTGTCAGTTTTGTTTATCTTTTCAAAGAACCAGCTCCTACTTTTGTTGATCTTTTGAATTTTTAGTCTCTATGTTATTTAATTCTGCTCTGGTCTTGATGATTTCCTTCTGTCTATTCGCTCTGGGCTTTGTTTGTTGTTGTTTTTCTAATTATTGTAGCTATAGGGTTAGGTTTTTAATTGGAGATTCTTCTATCCTTTTTAGGTAGGCCTGTATTGCTATGAACTTTCCTTTGAGGACTTCTTTTGCTGTATCCCATAGGTTTTGGGTTGTTGTGTGTTCATTATCATTTGTTTCCAGAAACTTTTTTATTTCTTCCTTGATGTCATTGTTAATCCATTCATTATTTAATAGCATGTTATACATTCTCCATGAGTTTGAATGTTTTTGAGTTTTTTCCTTGAGATTGATTTCCAGTTTCAAGCCATTGTGATCAGAGAAGATGCTTGATATAACTTTAATGTTCTTGAATTTGTTGAGGCTTGTTTTATGTCGTACCATGAGGTCTATCTTTGAAAATGTTCCACGTGCACTTGAAAAGAATGTATATTTTGCTTCTTTGGGGTGAAAAGTTCTATATTTATCAACTAAGTCCATTTGAACCTCAATATCCTTGGTGTTTCTTTGCTTCGAAGATCTGTCGATTGTTGACAATGGGCTGTTAACGTCCACTACTATGAGTATGTTGTTATCTATATCCTTCCTGAAGTCTTTCAAAATTTTCTTTACATATTTTGCTTCTCCTTTTTTGGGTGCATATATGTTTGCAAAGGTTATATCTTCTTGGTGGATTTTTCCCTTAACTATTATAAAATGTCCTTCTTTGTCTCTTTCTATGGCCTTTGCTGCGAAATCTGTTTTGTCTGATATAAGTATTGCTACCCAAGCTTTATTTTCATGTCCATTTGCTTGAAATACTTTTTTCCATCCCTTCACTTTCAGTCTGTGTAGATCTTTTGTTCTAAAGTGGGTCTCTTGTAGACAGCATATATGTGGGTCATGATTTCTAATCCATTCAGCTACCCTATGTCTTTTGATTAGTGCATTTACTCCATTTACATTTAAGGTTATTATCGATAGGTACTGATTCACTGTCATTTTGCCCCTTTGTACTTGTGTTCCTCTCTGTCTTTCTCTGTTTCTTCATCTTCATCTTCTTAAAGCAGACCCTTTAGCATCTCCTGCAATGCTGGTTTGGTGGAGATGTATTCTTTTAGCCTTCTTTTGTTTGGAAAACTCCTTATTTCATCTTCCATTTTGAATGAGAGCCTTGCTGGGTAGAGTATTCTTGGTTGTAGGCCTTTGTTTTTCATTGCTTGGAATATTTTTTGCCATTCCCTTCTGGCTTGTAGTGATTTTGTTGAGAAATCTGATGCTGGCCTTATTGGAGCTCCCTTGTGTGTTATTAACTGTTTCTCTCTTGCTTCTTTTAAGATTCTCTCTTTGTCTTTCAATGTTGTCATTTTAATTATGATGTGTCTTGAAGTGGGTCTGTTGGGGTTCATCTTCATCAGGACCCTCTGTGCTTACTGGACTTGCGTGACTTTTTCTCTCCTCAAGTTAGGAAAGTTTTCTGTCATTAGTTTTTCAAACACATTTTCTATCCCTTGCTCCTCTTCTCCTTCTGGTATTCCTATGATACAGATATTATTACATTTCATGTTGTCCTGTAAGCTGTGTTAAAACTTCTTCATTCTTTTTCAGTCTTTTTTCATTTTATTGAACATTTTGGGGAATTTTTTTCTATGTTGTCCTCCAGCTCGCTGATCCAATCTTCTGCTTCCTCTAGCCTGCTTTTAATTCCTTCTACTGTGTTCGTCAATTCAGAAATTGTATTCTTCATTTCCTCCTGGCTCTTATTGATAGCTTCTATGTCCTTTTCAGCTGATGTAATTTTCAGTAAGTTCCTTGTAATTTCCCTGGAGTTCCTTGCAGTTTTTTTGGGCTCACTGAACCCCTTGAGATTCCCTATAATCCATGTTTTAAATTCCATGTCTGATAGTTTGCTTACCTCTATTTCATTTAGCATTGTTTCTGGGGATTCCTCCTTTCCTTTTGATGGGGAGTTGTTTCTCTGTCTCCCCATTTTTGTGACTCTTCTTGTTTGTTGCTGCTTCTTAGAATGATCTGCACTTCCTGGATCTGCCCCTGGTGGCATCAGATCATGTACCAGTCTGGGCCTAGGCAGCCCTTTAGAGACTACCAGATATCTATTGCCTTTGTCTGTCTCCTTTAGTTGTAAATCTATTCAATCTGTGATCAGCCGTGAGGCTTAAGCATCAAGGGTGAGGCAGATGAATTCCTGTGGGCGGGGCTTTTGCTTCCCCTCAGACTGACACCATTTGGAGGGGAAATGTCTGCCTGCAGCATGGGGAAAGAGTCAGCATTGTGACCCGGCCAGCCGCCCCCTCTGTTCTCCCCTCAAAGCCACCAACCCTAACTCTCCCCAAGCATCTCCAGTCCTCTCTGCTTTCCCTCTGCTTGAGCCCAGGGTAAGTTAGGGCCAAAATATTTTTGTATGTGATCCACTTAAGAGCTCTTTTTCTCCAGCTGTTTCTTTCAGGCCTGCAAGAAAACCTGTGGCTTTTTGCTTTTCACAGCTGAATGCTACCTTACTTTCTGCTCTGTTGCTGTAGGCTTGGAAGCCCAGCTGGGTATTTAGACTGTGCCCTTCTCCGGGGGAAACGCTGGCTGCTGAGCTGTTTCTCAGTCCCTTCAGCTGCCACCCGTGGGAGCCCAGCCAGCCCTTCCACGTCTCCGCACTTCCTACCGGTCATGTTGTGATGAAACGGCCTTTTCTGTCTCTTCATGGTTATAAGACTTCTCTCCACCTAGTGTTCAATTGGTTATTATGAGAATTGTTGTTTAATGGGGACAGAGTTTTAGTTTGGGATGAAAAAGTTCTAGAGATTGGTTTCTCAACAGTGAGAATGAATATATTTAACACTAACTGAACTATACATTTAGAAATGGTTAAGATGGGAAAAAATGATCAAGATGGTAAATTTTGTTATATGTTTTTAACAACAACAACAACAAAGTTTAGTTACCAGAGGTCTTCTGCCATGACTGGTTCTCACAGCTTGCTGAAAAGCCGTGTCATTCTCCAATTCCTAAAATGAAAAGGAAAACATTAAGTGAGAATTTTTAAAAATTATTTGTTTATTTATTTTTAGAGAGAGGGGAAAGGAGAGAGGGAGAAACATCACTGTGTGGTTGCTTCTCACTCACGCCCCCAACTGGGGACCTGTTGTGCAACCTAGTAATGTGCCCTGCCTGGAAATCGAACCGGCGACACTTGGCTCGCAGGCCGACGCTCAATCCACTGAGCCACAGCAGCCAGGGCTGAGAATTTTTTTTTT
This sequence comes from Furipterus horrens, assembly GCF_987537825.1. Classification (NCBI taxonomy): domain Eukaryota; kingdom Metazoa; phylum Chordata; class Mammalia; order Chiroptera; family Furipteridae; genus Furipterus; species Furipterus horrens. Next base: position 85,519,860 of record NW_028327174.1, read on the forward strand.
TAAGTTGAAACTTTTTGGTTGGTATTTATGATCCACTCTAATTCATCCTTCCCCAACTGCTGATATGCAGTTAGGGGCTCACAAGACTCCTGTCCTCAAATCTCCCTCCTCCACTCTGCCCAAAATATAATATTAAGACTCATTCTTCTACTAGGAAGATGGGTACTGATAACGTTCAATTGTAAGGACACTTTATTGGCATCATCATGCCTCATTAAAGATCAAGTACACAAGGATATGGACTTTCTTGTTTCTCTCCATTAAGTAGCTTAAGGAGCAGCGGCAACAAAGAATCACATCTCTTTCTTTCTCTTCCTCTCTCCCTCCCCTCTCTTCTTCCATATATGGGACCATGACTTAGATTAACCCTGCCTGAGAAGGCCTTGGGACAGAAAAGGAAATACTCTCTACAAGCAACATGGCAAACACTTCCTCTTCTTCCATTTTCGTTTGCCCAAGTGAATAATTTGCTGATTCCTGACCTGTAGTCATATTCTCCTTCGGCAAATTTGAGGAAAGGAACATCTGTCAAGGGCAAAATACAAATGTTCCTGGATTTCCTGGACAAAATGACATATTTAGACTCTAAAAAGACAGTCTTACCAACTAACAATCTTCCAACCAGCCTTTACTTCCTACTCCTTCATCAACACACATCCTGGCTCTAACTCTTCATACATAACTATGAGCAATTCTCATATGAGCCTTTGATTTATTTCAGTTGACAGCAGTGCCCCCTTTTCTGAGGTTTTGAGTTCCACTGTTTCAGTTACCCAAGGTCAACCATGGTCTGAAGACATGAATCATCTCTTTGACCACCCTGTATACACTCCCACTCATGAATCTAAGTTATCAGATTGGTTATCAGACTGACTGCTGTGGTATCTAAATGTTTGTGTTCAAGTTAACACTTATTTTACTTAATAATGTCTCATTCACCTCTCTCCATGTCATCATGAAGACATTTTATCATCTCACATCATCAAAAGAAGGATGAATACAGTATAATAAGGTATTTTGAGAAAGACTACATTTGAGGCAGGAAAGTTAGAATAGGGAACAAACACCTCAAGCTCATTCTACCCCTCTTGTTTTCCATTCTGGCTGAAATGTTGCAACTTTTACAGATAACCTGTTCCTCTTCTTTCCCCTCCCAATTTCTTGTAGCGAAGACAAACAAAAAAACAGTCTCACCCAGATTCAGCAGCTGTATGGACATACAAGTAACCAACAGAATCATTGTAATATAATAAATTTTCATGTGATTTTGGAACTGCTCTGTTCCCACATCACCATGGCAATTCTGGGAGAACTAAAAAAGATATCACTATCCAGAGAGGAGGGACAAGGACAAGCCACATCAGCAGTCACCCCACCAGTGTCAGAAACCCTAGCTGGGTAGCTCAGTTGGTTAGAGCATTGTCCTGACACACCAAGGTTGAGGGGTTCAATCTCCAGTCATGGCATATAGAGGAATCAACCCATAAATGCGTAAGTGGGACAACAAATCAATGCTTTTCTCTCTCTAAAAAGTTTTTTTTTTAAAAAACGCTGAACACCACCCTATCTCCTCCCCTTGCCTACAATTTTTTAGTATATTTTATTGATTATATTGTTACAGTAGTCCCAATTTTTTCCCTTTGTTCCCCTCTTCCCAGTACCCCCTTTTAATCCAGCAATCCCACCCCCCTTAGTTCATGTCCATGGGTCGTCCATGTAAGTTCTTTGGCTTCACCCTTTCCTATACTATTCTTTTTTTTTTTTTCCAGATTTAATGTGTTTTATTGATTAAAATATTGCATTTGTGCCAATTTCCCTTCCCTCTGCTCCCCTCCACCCGGTGGCCCCCCTCCCTCCAGTTGTCCCCCCCTTTTAGATTATGTCCATTAGTTGTGCATACAGTTCCTCCCAACCTCTCTCCGTCTATTCCATTCCCTCCTACCATGATCCCCAATTCCTATATCATCTCCCTCCCTCTCCCCACTCCCCCTCCCTGTTGACCTCCCCCCAATATGCTTCCCGTACCCACAGTTCCTTTTCCACTCTCGTTGCCTGTTTAGTTTGCCTTTGTTTCATCTCCCTAGCTTCTGTTTTTTAAACCAGTCCCTTTAACATCTCATGTAACAGTGGTTTGGATCTAATGAACTCTTTCAGTTTTATTTTGTCCTGGAAACACTTTCTCTGTCCTTCTATTCTGAATGACAATTTCGCTGGATAGAGTATTCGTGGTTGTAGGTTTTGGATTTTCATTACTTTGAATATTTCTTGCCAGTCCCTTCTTGCCTGTAGGGTCTCCCTTGAGAAGTCAGCTGATCGTCTAATTGGGACCCCTTTGTACATAATTCTTTTCTTCTCTCTTGCTGCTTTTAAGATTCTCTCTTTATCTTTAATTTTTGACATTTTGATTATAATGTGTCTTAGAGTGGTTCTCCCTGGGTCCAGTCTCTTGGGAACTCTCCTTGCTTCCTGGACCTGCAAGTCTATTCCCTTCCCCAAGTCTGGGAAGTTCTCCTTTATTATATTTTCACTCAATTTTTCAAGTTCTAGTTCATCTTCCTCACTCTCTGGCAAACCAATGATTCTTATGTTGGGCCTTTTATAGCTGTCCCAGAGGTTTCTGATCCTCTCATTGTTGCTTCCCATTTCCTCTCTCTGCATTGGTTGACTGCTTGTTCCTTCTCCATATTCCAGTTTGTTGAAATGAACTCTGGATTTTTTTTCCTCACCATCTGTCTCGTATGTGGTTTTGTTCCTTTCGTTATGAATGTTTTTCGCTTCTTTCTTATCTTTTTCCTGCTCTTTTGTGAATTCTGTAAGCCACCTGATAACAATGGCCCAGAACTGAGCCTCTGACAGGTTTCTTATCTGTTCATCTGTCAGGTTCTCTATCTGTTGTCTGGTGAGCTGTGTCACCGGGATTTCTATAGTTGTCTGCCTCATTTTGACAGATGCGTTTTGTTTTCTTGGGCCGGCTGTCGGGGGCAGTGCCTGTGTACGCGTCACAATTCAGCGACCTATTTCGCAGCCCTGTGGTGCTTTCTTTCTTTGGGGGCGGGGGTCCAAGATGGATTCACACAGTTATTCAGCTAGGAGACCGGGATCCGTCCTCCCGCCCCCCTGGGCCTCACTGTTCAAGGCGATGCGGTGGCTGCTTTCCCCAGCGCTGGGGTCACGCACTGCCAGGGGCTTGACTGCCGCGGGGATTTTTCGCCGCCCCGCCGCTGTCCCAGGTGCGACCGCAAACAGCGCTGCCCTCTTTAACTCTTACCTGCCCAAATGGCACCGCTGGTTTATAACTTCATATGTTGGGCTTCCGTGTAGTTTTATTTTCTGGAATTTCTAGTTATCCTTTGTTTTGAAGTAGTTGTATTCCTCTCTAGTTGTAGAGGGAGACCTAGCGTGTCCGTCTAAGCCTCCATCTTGGCCGGAAGTCCTCCTATACTATTCTTAACTTCCCCATGTCTATTTTGTGCCAACCAGTTAAGCTTCTTAATCCCTGCACCATTTCCCTATTTCTTCCCCTTCCCCCTCCTAGATGATAGCCCTCCAAATGTTCCCCATACCTTCGATTCTGTTCCTATTCTGGTTTGCTTAGTTGCATTTTGTTTTTATTTTTTAGATTCAGTTGTTCATAGTTACGAGTTTGTTGTCATTTTAATGTTCATAATTTTGATCTTCTTTTTCTTAAGTAAGTGCCTTTGACATTTCATATAATAATGATGATGATGAACTCCTTTAGCTTTACCTTGTCTGGGAAGCACTTTTTCTGCCCTTCCATTCCAAATGATAGTTTTGCTGGATAGAGTAATATTGGTTGTAGGTCTTTGCTTTTCATCACTTTGAATACTTTTTGCCAGTCCCTTCTTGCCTGCAAAGTTTCTTTTGAGAAATCAGCTTATAGATAGTCTTACGGGCACCCCTTTGTAGGTAACTCTCTGCTTTTCTTTTGCAGCTTTTAAGATTCTCTCTTTATCTTGAACCTTTGGCATTTTAATTATGATGTGTTTTGGTGTGGTCCTCCTTGGGTCTAGCTTGTTTGGGACTCTCTGTGCTTCCTGGACTTTATGTCTATTTCTTTTGCCAAATTTAGGAAGCTTTCCTTCATTATTTTTTCACATAAGCTTTCAATTTCTTGCTCTTCCTCTTCTCTTTCTGGCACCCCTATGATTCAGATGTAGGTATGTTTAAAGTTGTCCCTGAGTTTGTCCCTCTCCTCATTTTTTTCAATTCTTGTTTCCTCATTCTGTACTGGTTGACTGTTTTTTTCTTCCTTATGTTTCAAATCATTGATTTGAAACCCAGTTTCCTTCCCTTCACCATTAGTTTTGTGTGGATTTTCCTTTTTTTCACTTAGCATAGCCTTCACTTCTTCCCTTATGCGTTTGCTGTACTCAAGCATATCTGTCAAGCCTGTGAGCATCTTTATCACCAGTGTTTTGAACTCTGCATCTGTTAGGTTACCTACCTCCTCATCGCTTAGTTTTCCTTCTGGAACCTTTATCCATTCTTTCTTTTGGGCCATAACTTTCTGTCTTCTCATCTTGACAGGTTTGTGTGCTTGTTTGCCTGTGTCTTAGATAGAGCTGTTGCACCTGTTATGTTATAAAGGGTGGAGCCTTAGGTATTCATTAGTACAGGGCAACCCATTTCACCACATTGTGGCATTGTGTGTTGGGGAGGGGTCTGAGAAGGAACAATGCCATTTATTCAGCACTCACCCCTTTTTCCAGGCACTTCTCCTGCTTCCTGTATGGAACTGGTGCCTCTCTAGCTGTTGCCCTGGCCGTCGATCCCAGAGTGGGTAGGTCTGCAGATGTTCTAGGACCATGGGGGCCCTTTAAACAAGTAGACTCTACTGAAAGACCAGCAGTTTATTCTTCCTCCCCAACCCCCACTGGTTTGCACAGTAAGTAGTAAAGACGTTTTATTTTCCCTGGTGCTGGAACCATGCACTGTACAGTCTAGTCTGGTGCTGGGAGTGCTCCCCAGGTGTCCCTCTCTACTTTTTAAAATGTGTGATTGCGCTTTCCACCGGTCTTCCGCTGCTGCCATCACACCACATCTTTTCTGCCCTGGTTCTACCCCTCTTACCTGTCTGGATGAGTAGTTCTTCTTTATATCTTTGTTTGTTGGACTTCCATGCAGCTCAGTTTTCTGGAACTTCTGGTTGTCTCTAGTTTTGAGGTAGCTGTATTCCTTCTTAGTTGTGGAGGGAGAAGTAGCATGTCTGTGTAGGCCTCTATCTTGGCCGGAAGTCTTCCCCCCTTGCCTACATTTAATAAAAACCTTCTACCCATACCTCATCGGGGTGTCTCATTCTCAGAGTTCACCAGCGCTCCCTTTTCAAATGTGTACTTTTGCCTTAATATATTTACTGTGCTTTGCTGCATCTTTCTTTCTCACTCTCAAATTCTTTTTTGTGCAGTGATAATGACCTGGACCCTGCTTTAGGGTTGAGGTCTCCCTTGGCCTCCCTGGTGTCCTCCAGCATCAGCTTGGCAGAGTCTGCCAGGAGGTCTCTACCTTTCACAGCATTTCCCTGTGAGACTTGCATCCAGGGGAACAGTAAACTGCTGCAGCTTGTTCTCTGCTCTCCTCCTGACCATGTCTCCAGGAACCCTCCTCTTGTTTCTCTCCTCCACTCCCAACTAAGTCTCTGCCTCTCTCTCTCTCTCCCTCTCGCTCTCACTCTTGAGGCCCCCCTCCTACACAACCAATAGCCTCAGACCCACACCCTGGAGGAGTAAGTTTTCTGCCCTCAGGTGCTGATAAGACTTGCCTTGTTTCACCTCTGCCTTTCATAAATACTCCTTTTTCTGTTTCTCTGGGGACCAGACATCCATGACATAATCCATCATTTAGCTTCCCAACTGATCACAGCCAAAGAATGCCACATTTGTGATTTTATAAACCAGATGGGATTACCAATGCTTCCACTAACTACACTTTTACTGCTTTCTAGACATTTGTCCTCATTTTCAATCATCTCATTTCCTGCTACTCTATAGATGTCTGTACCCTTTTTCCCATGTGCCTCAGTTTTATGTTATCCAAGGGCAAACTGGATCTCTTACAGACCATTCTATGGTCCTGTGACCATTGTGGTCTCCCCTGGACTGATCTCTAACTTCCCTGCCTTCCCTGGGTGTTTTCTCCTTTCTTGCTGCCCACTGCTCTAATCACCAGTGTTGGGCCTTTAACTGGAACTATGCTTCCTCATGAGGCTTACACCATGGCATCCCAGACTTAATTGGCCTTGGCCTTGGCCTTTCTTGGCTCAAAAAGAAGGGGCAGCAGCTGGTATGTCACAGATCAGCTACCCCTGAGGGCCTCCTTTCCCCTAGCAGCCTCCCTATGCCTGGACAAGTAAACAAATCCCCACCAGGTGGATTTGATAGGAGGGACCATGCTGGTCCACACCTTGGATGCCCCAGACAGGCTGGCCAGATTTATCAGTGTGGGGGATGCCCTGCACTCTAGGTTCAGACCCTCTTAGCTCACCCTAAAAGAGTAGGCAGATTCTTAGTCCACCCCCTAATGAGAACATGTTCGGATGCCTAGCCTGCACTAGAACACCCCTTTTCTTTCTCTAGGCATGATGGGAAACTCCTCGTCCATTTCCGAGGACTCACCGCTAGGCTGAATTCTAGCCAGCTTGGCTGGACTTCAAATTAGATGGCTTAAAACAAACAAAAAAAGCCACCTCATTCTCTTCTACAATACAACACGGTCCTAGTATAAATTAGGAAAATGGGAAACATGGCCTGAAAATGCGACCTTAAGTTACAATACTATCCTTCAATTAGATCTCTTCTGCAAATGCCAGGAAAAATAGACAGAAATCCCTTACATAAAAGCCTTCATAGCTTCATACTAAGACCCAGAGAAAAGAGGCTCATGTAAGATCTGCTATGCTCATTCCCATTTTTCTAGCCTTCCCCAGGGGAATATTGACATCCTAGATGACCCTTTCCTGTTGGCGCTCCCATCATACCCAATTGATAATCCAAAGAAACACCAAGGCCAAGGACCAGAACCCTCCTTATCCCAAGATTCCCCTGGGACACAACCTCAGGCACCTTCCACCTTGCCTGTAAGTTCCCCTACTATGCCTTCTCCTTATGCACCACAACTAATGGAAGCCCAGCCCTACAGTACATACCTCTTATCCAGGCCCCACGATGTTATATCCTCTCAGAGAAGTTGCAAATGGAGATGTGGGAACCATTAGGGTTCATGTCCCTTTTAGCATGACTGACCTCACCCAATGTAAAATAAAGATAGCCCGGTTCTCAGAAGACCCCAGTCAGTTTATAGATGAATTTCAAGCTTTAACAATGTCTTTTGACCTGGCTTTCGTGTCCACCTACTATACTCTTGAGGAAAAACAGGATCTGGTTAGCATCCCAGGGACATAGCGACGGAATGGCAGCAGCCCAACTGGACCCAGTTGGGAAGACTGCAGTCCCAGCCTAAAATCTAGCCTGGAACTACCAGGTGGGACAGGCAGACCTTGCTAGAAGAGACCCTGCCTTACAAATGGCATGAAAAAATGTGTCATCAAGCCTGTAAATTATGAAAAGGTGAAAGTTAACTCAAGGAAAAAAAAAAGAAAATCCTGCTCTATTTCAAGGCAGACTGATTGAAGCCTTTAGAATATACACTAACACAAACTCCTCTACCCTGAGGGACAAACCTTACTCAGTCAACATTTTATTAGTCAAGCTGTCACAGATACCAAAGAAAGTTACAAGAACTTCAATTTGGCCCTCAGACTCTGATGGCTCAGTTACTGAAAACTGCCTTCGTAGACTACAGGAAACTGTGCCTAGCCAGAGATTAAAGGGCCCGGCGTGAGACCAGAGAAGCCAAGCAGCAGGCTCAATTGCTGGCAGTTGCTCTTGTTGGCACCTTGCAGCCTCAAGGTCACCTAAGGGGAACTCTGGGGTGCCCAAATGGGGCACCTGCTCAGGCCCCCAAGGGAGCTTTCTGTAAGTGTGGTGAACCAGGTCACTGAAGCAGACAATGTCCCTAAAAGCCAGACCTTGGTGTCCCCTCCCCAGGAAAGAGCCCCTGGGCTTTGTCCTCCTTGTGACTGGCCAGGCCATTGGAAAAGGGACTGTCCCCAGCTCTGAAGGGAAAGTGGGACTACTGAACACATAATAGCCTTATCTGAGGAAGACTGAAGGGGCCCAGGGTTCCTGGTGACTCCACATGAAAGACATTTCATGACAACAGAAGAACCCGGGGTGGTTTTTGATGTAGAAAGTAAAAAAGTCAATTTTTTTTAATTGACATGGGAGCTACATATTTGGTCTTAATGGAACATTGGGACCCTTAGCATCCAAGGCTTGTAATATTATGGGAGCAGATAGGCAGCCTAAAAAAAAAATTATTTTACTCCATCTCTCAGCTGCTGCCTTCAAGATTGTTTAGTTTCTCAACAATTCCTGGTAATGCCAGAATGTCCTTTTCTCTTAATGAGAAAGGATTTAATGATGACCCTAGGTACTAATATTCAACTTCTTAGTTTAACCCAACCCTGGCTGGTATGGCTCAGTGGATTGAGCGTCGGCCTGCGAGCTAAGTGTCGCTGGTTCGATCTTCCAGTCAGGGCACATCAGAGAAGGAAAACTCTGATTCCAAAAAACCTCCGCTGCCTTGCGGCATACCTCTTCAGGGGAAAGGCTAAGGGAGTAAACCCCGACAGAAAATCCGGAGCCGGAGTCCCTAAGGCGGTTTGACGTTGTAGTCAATACCGGCAACTCCTGCGGCGCACCTGAAGCCAAGCTGTATTGACTCCGTCTTTCCCTTGGATCCTTCAGCTGCGAAGAGAGGGGGTGTCTGCTGCATGGGCAACAGCAGACCCTCCATATCACCCTGCCCAGGCTCTGTAGCTTCAGCTTCACTGGAGAGGACACTCCAGCGTCATCGCAAGATGTCGATTCAACACGGGAGGAGACAGATACCGTGTCACTCCCGAGTCGGACTGCACAGCCATTCTCGGCGGTGCAGATAGACTCTTAAGAAGCTACACCATCGTCTCTCGAGACGGACGGCTGCCGACCGAGTTTAACCCAGAGGAATGGCCACTCCATATCCATCTTCATCTCTAACCAAGACTCAGTCCACCCTCAGTTAGATTCCATACAATCTGCTGTTAACCCAACAGTTTGGGACAAGAGACTACCTCAGAAAACCACCAAGTACTCCTGTACAAATTAAAGTAAAAAAAAAAAGCCTCAATACCCCCATAAACGGCAATACCCTCCAAGACCAGAGGCCCATGGGGACCAAACCCCTCACTGACAGTTTCCTTCAGCATGGACTCATAGTTCCTTGTCAATCCCCTTATACTACTATACTGCCTGAGAGGGTCAGGGGGGACAACTGATGAGTAGTATATGGTTCAGGACTTATGAGGTATTAATAAGACTGTGATGTCCATTTACCCCATTGTACCCAAACCATATACTCTCTTATCCCAAGTTCCCCACGAGACCAAATGGTATACAGTGCTAGATATCAAGGACGAATTGTTTTGTATCCCACTTCACCCAGACAGTCAGTCTCTGTTTGCTTTTGAATGAACTATCCTGACATCCATGTAATGGCCCAATATACTGGGACCATGATTCCTCAAGGGTTCCAAGACATCCTTGTATTTTTGGACAAATGCTTGGAAAAGTCTCTGATAATTGGAGCTACTGCACAGGACCATAATTCAAGATATTGATGACATTCTGATCTGTAGCCCCACCAAACAGGACTCCGACCACAACACTATCTTAGTCCTTAATTTCCTATGGGGAAAGGGATACCAAGTGTCTCCCGATAAGTCCCAGCTTTCCCTCTCAACAGTCAAGTATTTAGGCTACCACTTAACTAAGGGATTCTTGCGCTCTATCTATAGAATGAGAAGAAGCTCTTCTAAATCTTGTGGTTCCTAGACATAAAAACAATTAAGAACCTTTTTAGGAATGGCGGGTTTCTGCCAAATCTGGATTCCCATGTTTGAGCTGATAGAGAAGCCCACTTATAAGCCATTAGAATAAAACCAGGGCTTAAACCGAGCCTTAAAGGCCCTCAAATCAGCCCTAACCAAGGCCTTAGCCTTGGACCTCCCTGCTCTAGAAAAGCCATTTACTCTGTATGTAGAACAAAACCAAATGATTGCCTTAAGACTCCTAACTAACCCCAAAGCTAGACAACATCCCTAGGCCAGTGGCTTACTTCTCAAAACAATTAGACTCTGGGCAACTGAATGGCCAGGCTGACCATGGACAGTAGTAGCAACTGACTTGTTAACCGAAGAAGCCACTAAGCTTACCCTAAGACAACCTTTAGAAGTTCAAACTCAACATCAGGTTTAAACTGTCCTTAAGGCAAAAGGACTCCATTGGCTAAAGGGAGGAAGACTTACTAAATACCAGGCCCTTCTCTTAGATTCCCCTGAGCTCACTCTAAAAATATGCCAAACCTTAAACCTAGCTACATTAACTCCTGAAGCGGGCCCTGAGAACCAGGACATCTTACATTCCTGTGTTGAAACAATGGAACAGGCATTCTCCAGCAGACATGACTTAAAGAACATAGCCCTCGGCAATCTGGATGTAGAATGGTTCACTGATGGAAGCAGTTCTGTTTACCAGAGGAGACGGGCAGGGTATGCAGTTGTGAGTCTCCAAGAGACCACAGAAGCCAAGTCTCTCCCCTGTAGAACTTCGACCCAAAAGGCTGAACTCATAGCTTTGACCCGAGCTCTTGAACTAGGAAAAGACAAAAGAGTCAACATTTACACTGACTCCAAATATGCCTTTCTTGTTTTGTATGCTCATGCTGCCATCTGGAAAGAGAGAGGACTCTGAACAGCAAAAACTCCCCTATTAAACATGGCCCAGAGATTCTAAGGCTACTAGAGGCAGTATACCTCACCAAGAAGTAGCCATGCTCTACTGTAAGGGACATCAAAAGGGACTCAATGAAAGTATCTAAAGAAAACTCCCTTGCTAACAGGCTGCAAAGGAGGTTGCCAGGTCAGATACTTCTATTCTGGTCCTAATTCTATATACAGTATTCTCTCATTTATCACGGGTATTACATTCTAGACACCCTCCTTCCCCGCGATAGGTGAAAATCTGTGAAGTAGGAACCTTACATTTATTTTAGTATTTATATATATTTTAAGGCTTTATAAACCCTTCCCACACACTTATAAACTATTCCCAGTCCCTTATTAACCTTTCCCACTCCCTTATTAATCGTTTCCACACTTTTATAAACACTACTTATGTTCTTAAACATATTCTACACTCTTAAGCCTACGTAACTTTAACAACATACATATACAGTACTGCAAAATCCCGCGATATAGCGAAAAATCCGCGATAATTAAATATATTTTTAAAAATCCCGCGATACAGTAAGGCCGCAATAAGTGAACCATGATATTGAGAGGGACTACTGTACTCTCTTTTTGCCCATCAAACCAAGTTATGCCCCTGATGAAAACACCTGGGCAAAAAGGCAAGGTTTTTCCCTAGAAAATGAAGGATGGTGGATGAGAGATCAGAGACTGCTGCTCCCAACTAAGAATCAATAAAAATTATAAAATCCATTCATGACTCTCTCCATTTAGGTTGAGATGCCACCAATTCTTTAATATCAAAAATCTTCATTGGCAGAGATATATATCAAGCCTGCGCTCTCTGTTCAGTTAATAAACCTGGGGTGGGGGGAGAATAAAGCCCTATCCCCATCCCATCTTCTCCAATCCCATCCAGAGGAGGGGTACCTTCCCAGAAGAAGATAGGCAAATACATTTTACACAAATGCCCCTTTCCCATGGTGTCTACTATCTCCTGGTATTCATAGATACTTTTACTGTACAGGTAGAGGCTTCTCTACCTGGACTGAAAAGGCAGTTGAGGTAACCAAAGCTCTCCTTAAGGAAATCATTCTAAGGTTTGGACTGCCTCAAAGTCTCCAAAGTAACAATGACTCTTCCTTTGTGGCCAAAATTACCCAACAAAGAGCCCAAGACCTAGACATTAACGCCATTTACATAGTTCATGGAGGCTTCAGTCTTCAGTGAAGGTAGATAAGACTAACCATACTTTAAAGAAAATCTTAGCTAAATTATGCCAGGAGGCCTCAAAGACATAGCTCTCGCTTCTGCCCATTGCCCTCCTAAGGCACAGAGGGGTTCCCAAGTCAAACTTAGAACTAAGCCCTTTTGAAATGTTATACAGGAGGCCCTTTATAACTGCTGACACATATTTTGACCCAGAGGTCCAGGAGAAACTTAAATATATCATCAATCTATGACAGGTGCAACAGGCTCTCCAAAACTATGTCAATTATAACCTTCTGTCCCCAGGCACATCCTCTCACAGGCCCAGTATATCTCCCAGGGACTAGGTTCTCCTCAAGACTCAGAAGGAAGGCTCCCCAAAGGACCAATTAACTTCAGAATGGGAAGGACCCTACCAAGTCTTTTTTGCCACCCCCCCACAGCAGTCAAGCTACCTGGTATACAATCCTGGATAAAATTCTCTAGAATAAAGCCCTTCTCTTCTGGGCCTTTGCAGGAATGCCAGGAAGACAGCTATTCATGTGAACCCCCGGAGGACTTACGGTTTACTCTTTAGAAAACAACCCGAAGAAGACTCCTCCAACTATAAATAAATGACCCACTACTTGGCCACTGAGGTTTTAAGTCTTTTTCTTTACTTAGGGTTTCTTGTAGCTCTCATTCTTCTCACTTGTGCACCGCCAAGCATCCCACTTAGCCACTGACTCCCTCGTTCTTAAAATAGTAATTCTAGCCTTACTTGGTTTACTTTCCCCATTACCTTACAGGAATTGGAGACACACTCTCTTGCCAACTTTCAAATATCACTGCTTTAGGAAACAATCTTTCTGTCTGTTGGATCTGCCATCCCCACCCTCAGGTCAGCACAATATGCCTCAGTATACATCAGAACAACAAGACTAGACCCCATTCTCCTTTTCAGCTCTGCAAAGCACTTGGGAAGCTTCACCCTCTGGGGGTTCATTTCCTTACCACAAACACTCCCTTTCGGCTGTGTTCACTTCATTCCACCCCATTATCACTCCCAGAGAAATGAGCCATACCCTTTTATTTGTTTTCCCTCAATGTTACCTGCGTCCCCTGTGATACACACATTAAGACCACACCAAATCAAACTTTTACTGGGGGTTTCACCGCTCCTGCTGTCCTTCCCAAGCAAGACCTTTAACACCTCACAATACTGTCATTCTAACATCACCTAGTGCTGCGCTGCCTCCCACAACGATTTTGATAGAAAGGAAAATAACCTCCTTTTGGAAGATGCACTTATTGGGAGGAATCTGAATCCCAAGATTGGAAACCAATGTATCTCATTCCTCGAGCTTGGAAGGCCCCTAGGAGGCCGAGATGCCAAATTAACAGGAAGGCCACATTCGCCATCCCGTGCATGGGGTTCCCTGCATGAGGTCCCAAACTCACTACCTAGGTAAACCACACATCATCTAGGAGAGTTTTGTGGACACTTTAAACACCAACTCCCCAATGACAGATGACCACAAGGAACTTTTACCTCTCTGCTCTGGACCTTGGCATACCCCTGCATAGACAACTCCCAATTCAAGGGAAAATGCGCTCTTGGTCTATTAGGGCCGACAGGCACAGGAATAACTGTCCACCAACAAGAGCCAAAAGAGCCATCGACCTAATCTTAGCAGGTGTAGAAGCAGCAATCGGTATAGCCACCCCTTGGTTAGAATTCGCCTATCATGAGACATTATGCAATCTAAGTCAGGCCTTAGAAGAGCTTGCTACCAACACAGGGGAGGCACTACAGCAGCGGTTCTCAACCTGTGGATTGCGACCCTTTTGGGGGCTGAACGACCCTTTCACAGGGGTCGCCTAAGATCATCGGAAAACACACATTAATTGAATATTTTGTGATTAATCACTATGCTTTAATTATGTTCAATCTGTAACAATGAAAATACATCCTGCATATCAGATATTTACATTATGATTCATAACAGTAGCAAAATTACAGTTATGAAGTAGCAATGAAAATAATTTTATGGTTGGGGGTCACCACAACATGAGGAACTGTATTAAAGTGTCGCAGCATTAGGGGACTTCCGGCCAAGATGGAGGCTTAGACGGACACGCTAGGTCTCCCTCTACAACCAGATAGGAATACAACTACTTCAAAACAAAGGATAACTAGAAATTCCAGAAAATAAAGCTACACGGAAGCCCAACACATGAAGTTATAAACCAGCGGTGCCATTTGGGCAGGTAAGAGTTAAAGAAGGCAAAGCTGTCTGCGGAGCGGCGGCGGGGGCGGGGCGGCGAAAAAGCCCGGAGGCTTGGCGCGACTCCAATCAAGCCCCTGCCGGTGCGCGACTCCGGGCGCTGGGGAGAGCAGTCGCAGCATCGCCTTGAACAGTGAGGCCCAGGGGCGCGGGAGGACGGATCCCGGTCTCCTAGCGGAATAACTGTGTGTATCCATTTTGGACCCCCGCCCCCAAAGAAAGAAAGCACCACAGGGCTGCGAAATAGGTCGCAGACAGGCGCCGGGCGCTGACTTGTGACGCCAAAGGGCGCCGGTCGCTGGGTCATTACGAGTACACAGGCACCGCCCCCGACAGCCAGCCCAGGAAAACAAAACGCATCTGTCAAAATGAGGCAGACAACTATAGAGATCCCGGTGGTGCAGCTCACCAGGCAGCAGATAGAGAACCTGACAGATGAACAGATAAGAAACCTGTCAGAGGCTCAGTTCTGGGCCATTGTTATCAGGTGGCTTACAGAATTCACAAAAGAGCAGGAAAAAGATATGAAAGAAGCGAAAAACTTTCATAACGAAAGGAACAAAACCATGTACGAGACAGATGGTGAGGAATCCAGAGTTCATTTCAACAAACTGGAATATGGAGAAGGAAGAAGCAGTCAACCAATGCAGCGAGAGGAAATAGGAAGCAACAATGAGACGATCAGAAACCTCTGGGACAGCTATAAAAGGCCCAACATAAGAATCATTGGTTTGCCAGAGAATGAGGAAGATGAACTAGAACTTGAAAAATTGAGTGAAAACATAATAAAGGAGAACTTCCCAGACTTGGGGAAGGGAATAGACCTGCAGGTCCAGGAAGCAAGGAGAGTTCCCAAGAGACTGGACCCAGGGAGAACCACCCCAAGACACATTATAATCAAAATGTCAAAAATTAAAGATAAAGAGAGAATCTTAAAAGCAGCAAGAGAGAAGAAAAGAATTATGTACAAAGGGGTCCCAATTAGACTATCAGCTGACTTCTCAAGGGAAACCCTACAAGCAAGAAGGAACTGGCAAGAAATATTCAAAGTAATGAAAATCCAAAACCTACAACCACGAATACTCTATCCAGCGAAATTGTCATTCAGAATAGAAGGACAGAGAAAGTGTTTCCAGGACAAAATAAAACTGAAAGAGTTCATTAGATCCAAACCACTGTTATATGAGAAGTTAAAGGGACTGGTTTAAATAACAGAAGATAGGGAGATGAAACAAAGGCAAACGAAACAGGCAACGAGAGTGGAAAAGGAACTGTGGGTAAGGGAAGCATAGTGGGGGGAGGTCAACAGGGAGGGGGAGTGGGGAGAGGGAGGGAGATGATATAGGAATTGGGGATCATGGTAGGAGGGAATGGAATAGACAGAGGTTGGGAGGAACTGTATGCACAACTAATGGACATAATCTAAAAGGGGGGGACAACTGGAGGGAGGGGGCCACCGGGTGGAGGGGAGCAGAGGGAAGGGAAATTGGCACAAATGTAATATTTTAATCAATAAAACACATTAAATCTGAAAAAAAAAAAAAAAAAAAAAAAAATAAATAAAGTGTCGCAGCATTAGGAAGGTTGAGAACCACTGCACTACAGGGAATTTGGGAATCCCTGGAATCTCTAGCTAATGGAGTTCTAGACAACAGACTTGCCCTAGGCTACCTCCTAACCAAGCAGGGAGGTATCTGTACAGTCATTAACAAAATCTGGGGCACACATGTAAACAAATCAGGTCAGATTGAACATAAGAACTAAAAAACCTATGAACAGGCATCCTGGCCTCACAGGTATAACCAAGAAACAGATCTCAGTGTCATCTGGAACACAATTTAAAAGGCTCTTCCTTCTTTTATCTGGGTGTGTGCACTCCTTGGTCCATTAATAACTATTCTCCCTCTTTTATTAATTGGTCCATGCCTTTTTAATCTTCTTATAAAGTTTATGTCTTCTTATCTTCTAGATTACAACAGTTTCACATAAAGATGATGATACTCCAAGGATTCTAGCCCATACTTCAACACCCAGAGGATACAGAACTCAGGGCCTTAGATTAGGCAGGAAGATATTTTCAATCCCAGACTAGGTAGAATCTATGCCCACTCTCAGCCTGAAGCAACTACAGAAAACTGACCACCAACCCTTCATCTTCCCATATGATTATGGGATCTAAATCTCTCAGGGGGAATTTATGAGTCAGGAAATTTAGATATGGAAGAAAGGCCTCAAGGTCTATCCCTCTCCCTTTCCATCATGGCTTGCTGACTCAATTTTTGCTGACAACCTGTTACCCCCACTTTCCCCTCCCAATTTCCTGCAGTTATGATGAACAAAAACCATTCTTAACCAGACTCTGCCACCATAGTGACGTACAAGTGACCCATGGGGTCATTATAATAAATTTACATTGCAGTTTTGGAATCACTCCACTCTCTGAATCACCATGAAAGTTCCAGGACGAGGACTAGCCACATCAGCAGTCATCCCACCAGCCATCAGAAGCTGAGGACCATCCTTTCCTCTTCTTGCCTACATTTAATAAAAACCTTCTACCCAGACCTCATTGGGGCACCTCATTCCCCAACTTCACCAGTGCTCCTTTCTCAAGTGCATATTTTTGCTTTAATAAATTAACTGTGCTTTCTGAATCCTTCTGTCTTGCCCTCAAATTCTTTCTTGGATGGTGACAGGGACCTGGATCCCTCTATCGAGTTGAGGCCTCACTTGGCCTCCCCAGGTGCCCTCTGGCATGACATTCACATAACTTTTTTCACAGTATATTGTCATAATTGTTCTATTTTATCATTAGTTATTATTGTTAATCTCACACTGTACCTAATGCATAGTTAAACTTTACCACAAATAAGTATGATTGGAAAAAAAACATGGTACTATTGCCAGTTTCAGCCACGTGTCTTCAGTCTATAACGGGGAGACTACTGTACTTCACGCAAAAATATACTTGGTTATTAAAAAATAAACACAAATAATAGTCTGTATCAACTAACTTTTTAAAACGCTGCAAAGTAAAAAGTTTTACTTTTACTGTTTATAAACTTATCTTGAATTAGTGTATGAAAAAAGGTAAGGATGAAGCATGTGGGAGCTAATTTACTTGCCAGTATCTAAGAATTAATACTGTGCAGTTTAAACATTTGATATATAAACATCCTTCTTTAATTTTAACTTTAAATAATCTTTATAACCTTCCATGTCAGCTACACAATTCTAAGTTAACTATAGAAATTAAGCAACTTTCACATGAAGTATAAAACCAAAGGCAAACTTCAGTATAATTAATTACAATACTTCAGCAGATCTTTTAGAAAAAGAAGTCTTCTAGTATTCCTAAACTATTAGTAAAATTTGATTAATCAGCTCAATGAATTCTGACAAACTAAAAATTGTCAACAAATTCTCCAATTACAAATACCAACTAACACAACTTTTTCATGATCTGATTAACTTGCATAACCTATGAAACATTTTAATAACTGTTTCAAGCAATTCAGTTATTATTCCAATTAAGTGAGATAAAAGAAAACCATGGGTAAAGCAAATATCATTTTTATTTTACTGTATGACTTATTTTTGTTTCTGATATTCTGAATATTCATTTCAAATGAAATAATGAAGCCACACTGTGATGACCTTAGGAAGTTTCTCTGGTACATTAAAAAAGATTATATTTATGATCTATCTAAATTCCATTTCTTGGACTCCATCCTAGAAAATATTTGATCAAAATACAGAAAATTATTTATGCATAAAATTGTTCATTGTGTTGTTCACTGTTGTTCATTGTGTTGTTCATTGTTCATTTCTAGCAGAAAACTAGAAATAAATATCCCATAATCAGAAAAGTTATAATCAACTGTACATATTCAGTATTATGTAGCCATTAAAATTACATTTATTTCAATTTTTAGTATCATGAGACTGCTTATGATATAGTTGAATGTAAAAAAGCAAACAGAAAAGTAGATACTAGTTCAAGTCAAACATGCTAAAACTATATGCATGAAGGAAAGACAACAAAGCAAATGTTAAGTGTACTTAGTTCTGAATAATGGAATTATGGGTAATTTTGTTCTTCAACAATGAGCATGTATTTTTTAAAAAATCCTAACCAGAGAATATATTCAGTGATTTAGAGAGAGTGGAAAAGGGGTTGGGGGAAGAGAGAGAGAGAAAATAAAAACATTGATGTGAGAGAGAAATCAATTGGTGCCTCCAGGACACACCCCAACTGGGGATTGAACCCTCAACCTAGGTATGTACCCTGACCTGGGATGAAACCCACAAACTTTTGTTGGACTGGACAATGCTCCAACCAACTGAACCACCCGGCCAGGGCAAGCATGTATATTTTTTTATATATCTAACTTTTATAGCCGCGGAAAGGGGGGGAGCTATCAGTGGTTTTCATAATTTTTACTAATGTAGGAAAATGTCTACATTTGCATGCAATTTTTTAAAAAGGAGTCTACATAATCTTATATATTTGTGTGTGTGTATGTGTGTGTTTGTATGCCGGGAGAGTATCACCTGCATAGTAAAAGACAAGGGAATACAACAAAGCATTAGGTGATTTTTCTAATACTGGTGATCTTTGGATGACAGGATTTTTATGTCATTTTATTTTTTCTCTAATCTTCTGTATTTTTCAAATTTTATACAATGATCAGTATCTCCTACATTTTTGTTCCATATAGAGTAAGTGAATGGTTTCTATTTTCTTCTTTTGTTTTCTTTTTGGGTCTCAGATTCAAAGATCACCATTTTTTGTTGAGGAAAAAATGATCTGAAAATGACTATCAGCTAAACGAAAAACTCTAGTAGAGTTTTCCTAAATTAATTTAGAGTCTTCTACATGCTAATATTCAATTCTTATATACCAGCAAGTATTAGCTTCAGTAATAATTAGCTTCATTCTTACCTTTTTTCACACACTAATTTAAGGTAAGTTTATAAACAGGTATTTTGCTTTTTTTTTTTTTTTACAATTCGAAAACTCTAACTCTCACAATGTAAAAAGATTTAAAATATTTGTCTTAGTAACATTTTCATCTTTTAAATAACTACACCACTAAATATTAAATAGATGTATAGATTTGTTGACATAAGAGGATATTAATAAAAAAGAAAAAAAAGGTTGCAAAACAATACCAAGTATGACACTACTTTATCCCAAACTATAAAGAGATATACACATATTTGCATAGGAAGATGTGTGGAGAAGCACTGTAAGTTAGTTAATGGTTATCTCTGGGTGGTAAGAGTTTCTATGATTTTAATTTATCTTTATACCTATTCCTATTTTCTAATTTTCCTATAAAATATTCACATAATTTAATTAATAGAATTAAAATAACTCTATACAACATTTCAAATTTAGGGCATTAAAAAACTGATTTTAGATACTTAGTGATCTAAATCTTTTAAACTCACATATTCTGATAGCTAACGCGGAAGAATACAGTGTGATTGATCCTAATTTGTTTCCATAACCTTTCTCATGATTTTCCTTTTGGCTGGTATTATTACTGGTAGAAATTAGTGGAGTCTTCAGTAATAGCAATTTTCTAAACTTTTAATCAGCTTACTTAATTTAAAGCATAATAAGGCAGAACCCTCAAATCCAAACTGTTCATGAACAAGCTGCTTAGCAAAGACCAACATAAAAAAATAAGTAGAGGAACTGGGAAGAAGATGACAGCGGAGTAAGTAGTAGTGTTGTCTGCTTGCTCCCATCACGGAAGGACTTGGAATACAAACACAGAGTGGCGTGAGTACGGATTACAGATAGGGCAGACAGGGACAGGAGTGTGGGAGCAGCATGAAAGAGGGCAGATAGCTCAGCCCGCGCTCTCCAAGAGGAGTTGCTGGGCTTCCCAGCCCAGCACCTTTGCCACACCACACCCGAAAGGAGCAGCTGCTGACCAGCTCATTAGCCGGGATCTGTTTTGGAAGCTTCCCCCTGCCATAGGCACCCTGACCAGCAAAGTCCCGGAGAGGTCAACAAAAGGTTTGGTTGAAACAGCCAGAGGCGTGGGAAGACAGTGAAAAGCCCGGACTGTGAGAAACTGTATGAACTGAGTCTAGGTAGGGCCTCCCTGGGCTGGCAATCCTGGGCTGGCAACCCTGCACCCTGGGCGCTCGCATCAAGGCTCCACCAAACAAAAATGCAGAACTGAGCCGTGGAGAGGAGCCCATAAGGGAAAGCTGCGGCAGAACCCCAGACTCAGTAGGGACCCCAGGCAGGCAAGTAGCACACGCAGGTGCACAACAAGGCTCTGCCAGTCAGGGAGGCAGGCTGGTGCTGCAGCTTGGAGGCAACACAGAGACTTTTTGTGGAGGAGGAGCAGAGACAGGACCCAAGGCAGGACAGGGACTATTGGCATGCGCATAGACTCAGGAGCAGAAGAGTGTTCCTACACAAGCCTGAGGAGGGCTGGAGGGTGCCGCAGGACCAGGGAGTGGGGACTCAACTAAGTGTGGCTCACAGCAGAGAGCTGCGGCAGGCCCACAAGTGAGAGAATAGCAGCCTCAGAATCCAACTAGACCTCCTCACAGCCAGCCAGCCAGCCGGAAAAGATTTGAAACCCATGGAATTTTGATCAGAGGTGGATCCAGAAAAAGAAAATAGCGCCCAAATGTGGTACTGGGGAAAAACTTGCTTTAATCTGTTTCCTACCTTCTCTCCCTCCTGTTCTTCTTAATTTTTTGTCTGTTTTCTTTATCATCCCTCTCGCACTAAATATATAGCATATTACTGCTATATAAACCTAATACTATACACTTCCACTTTCTCACTTCATTCTGCATTCTTCCCTCCCTTTTTTAACATACAATGTAAATATTACTTACTGTCTCGCATAGCCTTGACCCTACTTGCTACTATTACTATTCTACCATCTTCCCTCTCAAAAATCATCTTTCTTTCAGTTAAAACAATTCTAATCTGTTTTTCATATAGTATAACAATCTTAACCTCTTTACATCTATATTAATACTTGCTCATTTGCTGTTGATAGTGTGATTGTGGGTGGGAGATATTTCTGAGGGTGTGGCTTTCTTGCCTGGGTTGTGTGTTTGTTTTAACAGCATCTCCACAAAAGAAATCAAGACAAGGTGGGCAGAGTGACTCTCAATCAACTAGCCAGAGGGAAGGTTCCACCAAAGAGTAACTGAAATACAACCAGACATAAAGGGCATCCCAAGAGCATCAAGCTTAGGAGATCAAAGAGACTGCACTACTGAATCCCCTAGGTCTCCTATACAGAATCTCATACCACAAAGGCAGGAAATCAAAGCAGATAAATCTAAGAAACAAAAACAAACAAGAAGCATCCAACATGGGGAGACACAGAAACAACCTCCCAATGAAAGGAAAAGGGAATACCCAGAAAGAATCAGACATGGAATTCAAAATAACGATTATAAGGAAGATCAAGGAACTCGACAAACTCAGAGAAAACTATAACGAACTTCAGGGGAATTACAAAGAACTACAGGGAAGCTATAAGAAACTTAAAGAGAACTACACCAGCATAAAAAGGACATAGAAATTATCAACAAGAACAAATAAGAAATGAAGAATACAATTTCTGAACTGAAGAACACAGTAGAATCAATCAAAAGAGACTAAATGAAGCAGAGGATCGGATCAGTGAGTTAGAGGACAATGTAGAAAAAAATTCCCAGACAATACAACAAAATGACAAAAGACTGAAAAAGAATGAAGAGGGTTTAAGAAAACTGCAGGACAACATGAAACGAAACATCACAGGGATACAAGAAGGAGAAGAAGAGGAGCATGGGATAGAAAACCTGATTGAAAAAGTGATGACAGAAAATTTTCCTAACTTGATGAGAGAAAAGTCATGCAAGTCCAGGAAGCACAGAGGGTCCCAATGAAGATGAACCCAAAAAGGCCCACTCCAAGGCACATCATAATTAAAATGGCAACATTCAAAGGCAAAGAGAGAATCCTAAAAGCAGCAAGAGAAAAACAGCAAATAACCTACAAGGAGCTCCAATAAGGCTATCAGCTGATTTCTCAACAGAAACACTACAAGCCGTAAGGGAATGGCAAAGAATATTTCAAGCAATGAAAAGGGAAGGCCTACAACCAAGAATACTCTACCCAGCAAGGCTCTCATTCAAAATGAAAGGTGAAATAAGGAGTTTCCCAGACAAAGGAAGACTAAGAGAATATATCTCCACCGAACCAGCATTGCAAGAGATGCTAAAGGGAATGCTTTAAGATAAAGAAGAAAAAAAAGAGAGGGAGAGGAACACAGATACAAAATGGAAATGAATAAATACCTGTCAATAATAACCTTAAATGTAAATGGATTAAATGCTCCAATAAAAAGACATAGGGTAGCAGAACTGATACGAAAACATGACCCACATATATGCTGTCTACAAGAGACCCACCTTAGAACAAAAGATATAAACATACTGAAAGTGAAGGGATGGAAAAAAGTACTCCAAGCACATGGACATGAAAAAAAGCTGGGGTAGCAATACTTATATCAGACAAAACAGATTTCACGGCAAAGGCCATGAAAAGAGATAAAGAAGGACATTTCATAATACTTAAGGGAACAATTCATCAAGAAGTTATAACCCTGGTAAACATATATGCACCCAACATAAGAGCACTCAAATATATAAGGAAAATCTTGGAAGACTATAAGAAGGATATCAACAGCAGCATACACATACTAGGGTACTTTAACACCCCTTTGTCAACAATGGACAGATCTTCGAAACAAAGTAACACCAAGGATACTGAGGCATTGAACAACACACTAGATCAAATGGACTTAATTGATATATATAGAACTTTTCACACAAAGAAGCAAAATGTGCATCATCAAAGATGTTTAATTTACAGGCAAGGAGAATGTCAAATGCCTTGCAACTGGATGTCTTTCCAATAAGACAGTCTTACAGATTTAGAGACTTGTTTGTGGGTTATGTTACATAAATTTAAAAAAAAAAAAAATAAATAAAATAAAAGAAGCAAAACATACATTCTTTTAAAATGCGCATGAGACATTTCCAAAGATAGACACATGGTAGGACACAAAACAAGCCTCAACAAATTCAAGAACATTAAAATTATATCAAGCATCTTCTCTGATCACAATGGCTTGAAACTAGAAATCAACCTCAAGGACAAAACTCAAAGACACTCAAACTCATGGAGAATGAATAACACGATATTAAATAATGAATTGGTTAATAATGACATCAAGGAAGAAGTCAAAAAGTTTCTGGAAACTAATGATAATGAACACAAAACAGCCCAAAACCTATGGGACACAGCAAAGGTAGTCCTGAGATAAAAGTTCATAGCAATACAGGCCTACCTAAAAAGGATAGAAGAATCTCAAATAAAAAATCTAACTCTATAGCTACAAAAACTAGAACAACAACAACAACAAACAAAGCTCAGGGTGAGTAGAAGGAAGAAATCATCAAGATCAGAGCAGAATTAAATGACATAGAGAAGAAACAAACAATTCAAAAGATCAACAAAAGTAGGAGCTGGTTCTTTGAAAAGATAAACAAAATCAACAAGCCTTTAGCCAGGCTCAAATCATAAAGAAAAAAAAAAAGAGGACCCAAATAAACAAAATCAGAAACGAAAAAGGAGAAATCACGACCGATATCACAGATTTACAAAGGATTGTAAGAAATTACTACAAACAATTGTATGGCAAGAAACTTGACAACCTAGAGCAGTGGGTCTCAACCTGTGGGTTGCAACCCCTCTGGGGGTCGAATGACTCATTCACAGGGGTTGCCTAAGACCATCAGAAAACACATATATAATTACATATTGTTCTTGTGATTAATCACTATGCTTTAATTATGTTTAATTTGTAATAATGAAAATACATCCTGCATATCAGATATTTACATTACGATTCATAACACTAGCAAAATTAGTTATGAAGTAGCAATGAAAATAATTTTATGGTTGGGGGTCACCACAACACGAGGAACTGTATTAAAGAGTCGCGGCATTAGGAAGGTTGAGAACCACTGACCTAGATAAAATGGACAAATTTCTAGAAAGATATAATCTTCCAAAACTGAATCAAGAAGTAGAAAGCCTAAACAGACCAATAACAAAGAGAGAAACTGAAACAGTAATCAAAAAACTCCCAGCACACAAAAGCCCTGGACCAGATGGCTTCACAGCTGAATTTTACAAAACATTTAGGGAAGAACTAATGCCTACCCTTCTCAAACTAATCCAAAAAGTTCAAGAAGAGGAAAACTCCCAAACTCTTTCTATGAAGCCAGTATTACCCTAATTCCAAAACCAGGTCAAGACACCACAAAGAAAGAAAACTACAAGCCAATATCGCTGATGAACATAGATGCTAAAATCCTCAACAAAATATTGGCAAACAGGATCCAGCAACACCTTAGAAAGATCATACACCACGATCAAGTGGGATTCATCCCACGGATGCAAGGATGGTTTAATATTCACAAAGCAATAAACGTAATGCACCACATAAACAAAATGAAAGACAAAAATCACATGATCATATTAACAAATGCAGAAAAAGCATTTGATAAAGCACAACACCCATTTATGATGAAAACTCTCAGCAAAATGGGAATAGAGGGAGCATACCTCAACATAATAAAGGCCATATACAAGAAATCCGAAGCCAACATCATACTCTATGGCAAAAACTGAAAGCATTCCCCCTGAAATCAGGAACTAGACAAGGCTGTCCACTCTCCCCACTTCTATTCAACACAGTGTCGGAAGTTCTAGCCAAAGCAATCTGACAAGAAAAAGAAATAAAAGGCATCTAAATTGGAAAAGAGGAAGTAAAACTGTCATTATTAGCAGACGACATGATAGTGTATATAGAAAACCCTATAGATTTCACTAAAAAACTACTCAACATAGTAAGTGAATTTGGCAAAATAGCAGGGTACAAAGTAAATATTCAGAAATCGAAGGCATTTCTGTACACCAACAAGAAAATATCAGAGATAAAAACTAAAAAAAAAAAAAAAAAAAAATCCCATTTATTATAGCAACAAGAAAAACAAAGTACCTAGGGATAAACTTAATCAAAGAAATAAAAGACCTGTACTCAGGAAACTACATAACACTGAAGAAAGAAATTACAGAAGATACAAATAAATGGAAACAAATACCATGTTCATGGATGGGAAGAATCAACATCATTAAAATGTTCATACTACCCAAAGCAGTTTACAGATTCAACGCAATCCCTATTAAAATACCAGTGACATATTTCACAGACATAGAACAAATACTTCAAAAATTTATATGGAACCAAAAAAGACCCCGTATAGGCACAGCAATCTTGAGACAGAAGAACACAGTAGGAGGAATCACAATACCTGATACCAAACTATACTACAAAGTCACTGTAATCAAGACAGTCTGGTACTGGCATAAGAACAGACATGTAGATCAATGGAACAGAATAGAGATCCCAGAAATAAACCCAGGTCTATATGGTCAACTAATATTCGACTAAGGGGGAAGAAACATAAAATGGAGTAATAAGAGCCTGTTCAACAAATGGTGTTGGGAGAACTGGACAGGGACATGCAAAAAAATGAAACTAGACCAACTTACACCGCACACCAGAATAAACTCAAGATGGATCAAACACTTAAATGTAAGTCGTGACACCATAAAAGTCCTAGAGGAAAACATAGGCAGGAAAATTTCAGATCTCCCACGTAGCAACATTATCACTGGTATATATGTCCTAAGGCAAGGGAAGTAAAGGAAAGAATAAACAAATGGGACTACATCAAACTAAAGAGTTTCTGCTCAGCAAAAGAAAACATCAGCGAGATGAAAAGGGAACCAACCATATGAAAAAACATATTTGCCAATGATACCTCACACAAGGGATTGATCTCCAAAATATATAAAGAACTTACGCATCTCAAAACCAAGAAGACAGACAACCCAATTAAAAAATGGGCAGAGGACTTGAACAAAACTTCTCCAAGGAGGACACACAGAGGGTCCAAAGACATATGAAAGAATGCTCAACATCACTAGCCATCAGAGATGCAAATAAAAACCACAATGAGATACCACTTAATACAAGTCAGAATGGCCATCATCAACAAATCAAGAAACAACAAGTGCTGGTGAGGATGTGGAGAAACGGGAACCCTACGGCAGTGTTGGTGGGAATGCAGATTGGTGCAGCCACTATGGAAAACAGTATGGAATTTCCTCAAAAAACTAAAAATGGAACTGCCTTTGACCCAGCAATTCCACTGCTAGGATTATACCCAAAGAATCCTGAAACCCCAATTCAAAAGAACTTATGCACCCCTATTGCAGCACTATTTACAATAGCCAAGTGCTGGAAACAGCCTAAGTGCCCATCTGTAGATGAGTGAATCAGAAAACTGGTACATTTACACAATGGAATACTATGAAGCAGAATGAAAGAAGAAACTCCTGCCATTTGCAACAACATGGATGGAACTAGAGAGAATTATGCTTAGCGAAATAAGCCAGGCAATGAAAGAAAAATACCATATATCATCTGGTACAGGAGACTAATGAACAACACAAAGAAATGAACAAAATTGAACAAGGAACAGAATAACAGTAATCAGGGGGGAGGAGGGATGGAGAGAAGGGGGTAAGTAGGGGAAGGGTTTAGTAAAGGAACTAGTATAAATAACCCATGAACTTGGACAATGGGGTAGGGACTGACTGTGGGAGAAGGGGTAGGCTGGGTAGTGGGGAGCAATGGAGGAAAAAATGGGACAACTGTAATAGAAAAACAATTTAAAAAATAAATAAAAAATAATAAATAATAAAATTTTAAAAAGATTTTTTTTACCTCAGTATCATAGGTTGGATTGTAGTCATTATAACCAGAATAAAGGTCATCTTCATCTGTCTCTGGAGCCAGGTGTACATTCTGCATCATCTCTACCTAGAAAAAAATCAGCAGTGTAAATATGCTTTTGGGATAAGTAATATTTCTTAATTGAAATAAAGTGTAACTACTTACCAACCTTTCTGGTCAAATTTACCTCTACAACTTTTTACAGCTTAAAATGTTTTTCATGTCAGATTCTCAAAACTAGGTGTCAAAACATTCATTCGTTTACCTCATTTCACATTCACTCTAAATCTACTCCTACAAAGGACAGTGCCAAGCACTAGAGAGGTTTATAGTTCATCGTCTAGATCTTCAAGGAACTTAGTATCATGTACAGAAAAGGATATGTAATAGTCAATGACAGTGCCAAGAAGAAACTACTGCACATCTATCAAAACAGCTAAATTAAAAAGACCAACAACACAAAAGATCAACAAGGATATGGAGCAAATGGAATACTCATTGTTGGTGGGATTGTAAAATGGTACAATTTTTGAAAAGTCTGGCAGTTTCATAAAATTAACATAGGCACGTCTGTCTGGAAAAGGTCCAGTCATTGTTAATATAAGGAGATGTGTTTGCACGACATTGATGTAACTTGGCAGCCAAGGAGAGTGGACTGAAATTCAAATGTATGAACAAGGACAACTTCAATGTATTAGTCACTGGGGGTGGTAGACGCCATTGAGTAAACATGTGTATTGTGTGGCCCTCGTGTTCAAAATGACTGAATGAGTAGAGCAACAAATCTGCATCAAATTTTGCATTAAGCTTGAACATTCCACCGCAGAAGTTATTTGGATGATTCAGAAGTCCGCAGTTATGGGCAACTGGTGATTGGCAGCTTCTTCACGACAATGTGCCCGCTCATACATCACATCTTGTGCAGTTTTTCTGCAAAACATCAAATCACCCAGGTGACTCAGCCCCCCTACAGCCCAGATTTGGCGCCCTGCAACTTCTGTCTTTTCCCAAATCTAAAATCACCTTTGAAAAGGAAGAGATTTCAGATCCTCAAAAGGAAGAGATTTCAGATCCTCAATGAGATTCAGGAAAATATAACAGGGCGGCTGATGGCAATTGGGAGGACTGTGTGAGGTCCCAAGGTGACTACTTTGAATGGGACTGAGATGTCATTGTCCTATGTACGATGTTTCTTGTATCTTCTTTAATAAATGTCTATTTTGCATAGCACAAGGCTGCATACTTTCTGGAGAGACGTATCTCTTACAACCCAGAAATTTCATCCCAAGGTATTTACCCAAGAGAAATGAAAACATATCTACAAAGAGATTGGTATAATGTTCACAGGAACTTCACTGATAATAGCCCAAAATCAGAAACAGACCAGGTGCCCATCAATACAATGAATAAGCAAAATGTGGTATATTTATGCACTGACAAACTATTTAGCAGTAAAAGAAATAATGCATTGGAATTACATGTACAGCAATATGGGTGATTTTCAGCTTCAGGGTGCCTCAGAAACATAAGGGCTTGTTCAAATATAAATTGCTACCTGCCCCACCCCCAAGTTTCTGATTCAGTAAGTTCTGGGTGGAAATTATCACCCTCCCCTCAGTCCCTGAGAATGTGCATTTCTAACCAGTTCCCAATGCTGCAGTCACTGCTGTCCAGGGACCACACTTTAACGACTACTGTGTTGAACAAGAGCTGCCTGATCATGAGGCCCATTTAAGTCAGTTTGGCTTACACATACGTCCTAAAAACAGTAACTTTTAGAACAAGAGCTCCATCCTTTCTGCTGGACTGCAGTCTGATTGAAAACAGTTTATACCTAGTGAACATACAAACGTGGAAGATGTGGAAAGGCAGGTGGGGAACAGTAAACGAAGTACCCATGGCTAATGGCTAACAGGTAAAACGGTAGAGCAAAGGTAGCAACTCAGGTTTGCTGGATTCTCCAAGCTATTGCACTTTGTGCACATCAGAAGCCTCAAATGTTGAAATGATCTGAGGAGGATGGCCCCTCGATGGTAATCAAATGCCAGCAAAACCTTTGTTTGAAATGTGAAAGGTACTGTACTTGTTTTTTATACTCTGCTGACTATGCTGGACAGTCTCCCTTCAAGACGTCCACTGTCGTTCCTCCTAAAGCTCACAGCCAGGAAATCCATCGGCAGACGAGAAAGGGGGATATTAGGCCTAGACGGGATCTTGGGAAAACAGCACTTCCAAGTCTGCTGTTTTCACCGTTGGGAGGGTGAGGACAAGCTGCTGTGCGCTCACACACCTCATGAATTCCACCTTTTCTGGGGCCACTTTTCACAAACTTTACACGACACAGATATTAAAGGGAGTGTTCACCTCGTCTGCTATGGCAAGCTCTTAATCTGGTGCCGACCTTCCTAGTTCAGGCGTGACTGTGACTTGGATCAGGCCGCCACACTTACTTGATGGAACTGGGCACCCGCGGTTTGGAGCCGACAGGCGGTCCCCGCAGGCCACAGGGAGGGTGGTGCCCCTCGGCAGGCACAGGCGGCTCGCGGCCCTCGCACGCAAATCCCAGAGTTCCCGGGTCCCAGAGGGGGCGGGGAGCCCGCGCCAGCTCTCAAGGCACCCCTGCCCCAGGCCCTTCTCCTACCTCGCGGTGAGGGGAGCAGGGCGACCACGAGTGGACCCTGGGCGACGCGGTGTTTTGGAGAACCTGAGACCCTGCGCAGGTTGGTAGGGCGCGAGGTTGTTGCCACGCGCGGATCCAAGGAAACCATTCCCACAGTTCTCCGCGCCAGGGGCGGGGCCGGAAAGGAGTGGGGACAGGACCATAGAGAAGTGGGAGGGGCGGGGTCAAGAGGCGGAGGCCAGAGAAGAGAGACGCGGGGCCCCAAAAGGAGGAGCAGTAAGGAGGGGGTCCTTAGTGGGAAGGAAAGGAAGCCAAAATCTTACAAATCCATTTGAGATCAGCCAGAAAACAGATGACTAAAGAATGACATTAAGTCGCTATGAACTACCAGCCACTATAATCTGTGAGCCTTTGAATCCTGTTTTCCGTGTGATTGTCGGCACCCTTTTATCACCCTATAAAATTACTATCCAGAGACATCTGTCTGGGACGCCTCAGCTCCTCTTTCCCCTCCTCCTGTCGGCATTACCTGTTCTCACAGCACCCTGTGCACACCTTCATCAGAGCTTTTCAGGTACTCTTGTCTGGCGAGTGCCTCAGAGGGCAGAACTAACACTTTCTGTCCCCAGCATCTAGAACCAGCTTCAGAGTAAAGCTTAAGAAATGCAAAATTAATGAGGAATTAAATTCATAATTGTTTAATAAAGTTTGTTTTAAAGTTTAAAGATAAATGAAGGGAGGGCAGGGGGAGTAATTAATGAGTTTTTAACATTAAGTACATGTTGTGAGACAATTCTTTATGAATCTCTCTTTTGTTCTAGACTGTTATGATGGTTAATTTAATGTCAACTGGACTAATTCATGGTACTTAGTTTTCTGCCAAACACCAGTGTAGAGGTTGCTGTAAAAACATCTTTTTACATGTGATTAGCCGTTAAAACTAGACTTTGAGTAAAGCTGATTATCCTCCATACTGTGGGTGGGCCTCATCCAATCAGTTGAAGGACTTCAGAGGAAAGACCGATGTTCCCCAAGAAGGGAATGCTGCCTCCAGACTTGAATGACACCATCAGCATTCTGACTCTTCTGTCTGCCCTGTCAATTTTTTGATTTTGGGCTTGGTAGCCCCCACAACTCACTCTCTCTCTCTCTCTCTCTCTCTCTCTCTCTCTCTCTCTCTCTCTGGAGAACCTGGGCTAATACAACTATTTTTCAAGGATGTTTGTAAGATTGAGGTAGTTGTCTTTTTCCAATAAAGAAGGCAGGTTTGTGGCTACCCAGTATATTAAAGATTGTGTCTCTCTGGGGCCAAAACTTTGGAAAATATGATTCAGTTCATAATATCTGGTTTGTGTTAGGTCCTGAGAATTCCTATAGCATATTGATCTTCCACTATCAGATCATGTAATAGAATTATATAGTTAGTATGTATTCATACCTAAGTAGATCACATGGATTCCCACCCAGGACAGCAAAACTTGGTTTATGTAATAAGCAATTTATTAGGTATTGTGAAAACCTTTCACCTATTCTGCACAGAAAAATACCATGAAATGCAGTGACTGCTTGTTAAATATTTAAAATTATCAAAACCCTTTTTTACCCTAAAAGTTAAAAGCAAATGAGACTGAAAATGCAGAGTGAAAAAAATGTTTTGTTGTCTTTCAAATAACTGAGACTGGTTTTTTTCTGGGGCTAATGACATGACCAATGAAACTTACAATCCTTTTTATACTTATTAGGAGGATAATCATCACTCAATGTCATGAAAATGGGATCACTGAAGTTTCACACCCTCTTTTTCTGTTACTGGTAGTGTGACATGGCAGCAACCCAAGCTCCTACCTTGGTGTTTTATCGGGGGCTCTCTTTGTTTTGAAATATGCAAGAAAAAGAATGATTAGATCCAATTTTGCATATTTGACATTAAATGTATTAGATTCTTTCCCTTCAGAGCCAGTTGAGTGACATTCAGATTTCTGAATGTGAAAAACACTCATTTTCCAACGGGCTCAAGTTAAGTCCAGAGAAATTGTCTTCATGGCATTTGGGGAGAATTCTTAGACCATAAATTGTGGATAGACAGTATACTCACAGTTTAAAGTCTCACACTTCATGGTCAGGCTGGTAAGATTCCTTACTGGCAAGTTACAAATTAACTTGAGACTTCCAATAATTACAATCTGTTCTAAAATAAATGGACATTGGACTGTAAATTACTCTAATGAAAGGGCCTTACCTCCGTTCACACCACAAAAAAACACAGTCATTAACAAGTTGAAATGAATGGAAGTTAAAAAAAACACTCAAATAAAAATTTTTACTTGTAAGGTTTGCAGACAGTTTCAGTAAGATTTTTGGACGTGTACATTATTTTAAACAACCAATAAAGCTTGCTTATCTGAGTGCAAACTGCATTTAATAATTCAAGTTCACTTAGGTTGAGCTTAACAGTTAGCAATAACCATAACATTAGTGATTAATAATTATATACAAATAACCACTAGAATGGTTATAAAATATAACATTAATGATTAATATCATAATTTTATGATAATAACCAAGTGAACTTTATAAATAAAGCATATTTATACTTAGTCCAAATTGCATTTAATTTAACTTTTCTCTCCCAGTTCATCTTCATCTTAACAAGTTTACAAATCCAGGGGCCTTCTTCATAGAAGCATAGAGTTGTGTCCTCTATGCAAAAGATGACAGTAAACAAAGATTATGACTTCATCCCACTAGCAAAAATGCTATTTTTATGTTTAATATGAAAAGACACTATCAAGAAAAGGCAGTGATAATGCAATATTGTTTTACAGCCGACTGCTTACTTATTGCCAAGATTTTTTAAAGTATATTTTATTGACTATGTTGTTAGGGTACTCCCAATTTTTTCCCCTTTGTTCCCCTCCACGCACTACATCCCTTGGCTCCAGCAATCCCACCCCACCATGGGTCATGCATATAAGTTCTCTGGCTTCACCCTTTCCTATATTATTCTTAACTTCCCCATGTCTATTTTGTACCGACCAATTATGCTTCTTAATCCCTGCACCATTTCCCCATTTCTCCCACTTCCCCCTCCCAGCTGATAACCCTCCAAATGATCCGCATATTTATGATGTTGTTCCTATTCTGGTTGTTTGCTTAGTTGGATTTTGTTTTCATTTTTTAGATTCAGTTGTTGATAGTTGTAAGTTTATTGTCATTTTAATGTTCATAGTTTTGATCTTTTTCTTAAATAAGTCCCTTTAACATTTCATATAATAATGGCTTGGTGATGATGAACTCCTTTAGCTTCACCTTGTCTGGGAAGCACTTTATCTGCCCTTCCATTCTAAACAATAGCTTTGCTGGATAGAAATCCTTGCTTTTCATCACATTGAACACTTTTTGCCAGTCTCTTCTTGCCTGCAAAGTTTCTCTTAAGAAATCAGCATAGTCTTATAGGCACCTCTTTGTAGGTGGCTCTCTGCTTTTCTCCTGCTGCTTTTAAGATTCTCTCATTACTTTTAACTTTTGGGACTTTAATTATGATGTGTCTTGGTGTGGTCCTTTTTGGATCTAGCTTGTTTGGGACTTTCTGTGCTTCCTGGACTTGTATGTCTATTTCCTTCGCCAAATTTGAGAAGTTTTCCTTCATTATTTTTTCACATAAGATTTCAATTTCTCGCTCTTCCTCTTCTCCTTCTGACACCCCTATGATTTGGATGTTGGCATGTTTAAAGTTGTCCCAGAGTTTCCTATGCCTCTCCTAATTTTTTTCAATTTTTGTTTCCTCATTCCATACTAGTTGATTGTTTTTTTCTTCCTTATGTTCCAAATCATTGATTTGAATCCCGATTTTCTCCCCTTCACCTTTGGTTTTGTGTGGATTTTCCTTCATTTCATTTAACATATACTTCACTTCTTCCCTTATGCGTTTGCCATACTTAAGCACATCTGTCAAGCCTGTGAGCATCTTTATCACCAGTGTTTTGAACTCTTCATCTGTTAGGTTGGCTATCTCCTTGTAGCTTTTTTCTCCCACTGGATCCTTGATCTGTTCCCTCTTTTGGGACATACTTCTCTGTCTTCTCATCTTGACAGGCTCCTGTGTTTGTTTGCCTCTGTGTCTTAGGTAGAGCTTTTACACCTGTGACTTTGTAAGGGGCGGAGCCTCAGGTATTCATCAGTAGGGGTGACTCATTTCACCAGGTATGTGGAGGAGGGGTCCGAGAGCTAACAATACCGCTTGCTTAGCTCTCGCCCCCTTTCCAGGTATTTCTCCCACTTCTGTATGGGGCTGGCACCTCTCTAGCTATTTTCCTGGCCGACACTCCCAGAGTAGGTGGGTCTGTGGATGTTCTAGCACTGTGGGGACCCTTTAAACAAGCTGACTGTACTGATAGACCGGCAGTTTCTTCCTCCTTCCCAACCCCCACTGGTTTACACAATCAGAAGCAATGAGGTTTATTTTTTCCGGCGCTGTAACTGTGAGTTTTATGGTCTGGTCTGGTGTTGGGAGCACTCCCCAAGTGTCCCTCCCTACTTTTTAAAACGTGTGACTGCACTTCCCGCCAGCCTGCTGTCGCCGCTGTTGCCACCACCACCACACTGCGTCCTCTCCGCCCCTGCTACCTGTCTGGATGAGTATTTCTTCTTTATATTTTTGTTTGTTGGACTTCCATGCAGCTTGGTTTTCTGGAACTTCTGGTTGTCTCTAGTTTTGAGGTAGCTGTATTACTTCTTAGTTGTAGGGTGAGATGCAGCGTGTCTGTCTAGGCCTCCATCTTGCCTGGAAGTCCAGACAGAGTCAATTTCTTCAAAGTTTTGTGGATGGCTGTACTTCTTAGATATACTCATGCGTTTGTGCCATTGTGCCAGGGTATGTGAGAAGAATTTTTCTGAAGCATCCATTCCACTGGAATATGTTTTGGGAGAAAAATTTAGGTAATTTAAGTTGGTAAATAATTTCAAATACTATTTTATATATGAACACATTTTATATGGGTATATTACAGAGTAGAATATAAATTATTACATTCTTAAGAAAACACTCTCAGTTCCAATGTGATGTTGTTTGGAGCAGTCGGGTGTCTTCTGTGACCCCAGGAGGGAAGTATGTTCATCCTCACCTCTCATTGGGGTTTTTGGTGAGAAAAAAAAATGAGAAACACTGACCATGAAAAGCTGACCTTCCTTAGAGGCTGGGATTTGGGGTCCTACCTCCTGCATTGCCACAGAGTCGTAGTGTGACTTTGGGCAAGTCTCTTCCTTCTCTAGGACTGTGTCTTATCACCTTAAAAAGATGGGCAGCCTTGGCCCCTTCCAACTCTACCTACTTCTGAGGCTTCAACCTTATCTGACTTCTCATTTGTCAGAAGGACAACTCTCCCTGAGTTCCTCATGGTTTGTCAATTCAAGTGATCACATAAAAGGAATTTTAACTATCGTTAAGGGAATTTCCAGAATATTAATGTATGTCTTAGTTCAGGTTCCAAAGTAAGGTTCCCTTTTCCACACATCTCCCAATTTAAAAGCCAGCGAGTGCCCCATATTTAAGGTAATAAACTTGTCTTTGATGTGGAAGGGGATGGCTGATTTAAACTGAGGAGTGGGGCAGAGAGAACTAAGAAAAGTGGAAGGACACCAATAAACGTTTAAACACTTTTTATGGCTGGGCTGGAAACCGGTAAAAAAAGGCAGCCTGTGGTACATTATAAATGCTGCCCTGGTGATTGGAGCAAACCAGAGACCATGTGAAAGGGTTTCTTGGAGAACCAGCACACTTGGACCCTTTCATGAGCCTCACACACATTGCTGCTGTTCCAGTCATGCCTTTCATGCTGCTCCAAAGCTGACTCTGAAACGGCCATTTGTGCAGTGTATGTGCAAAGTAAACTTTCATCACTTGGCTTTTCTTTTCCTGCTTTCAGAAGAGCTTGCTTATAAAAAGCCTTGTTCTCTAATAGAGCATGTCAGTTTTTTCTACTTGCCTGAATCTGTAATTAAATCAACTTCATAATAACAGATGTGAATTTAGCATTTGAACCTGAAAGTAGGATCAGTAAAGGCTGGAATATGGTTTGGAAAACACCCAGTAACTCTTCCTCAATCCAGAGTAAACACCTGGCCATGCATCATCCAAAGTCACAAAAACAAACATTTTTTTTTTAAAAAACAAGAACTCTCAAATACACAAAACTCCTAGGATATTGTACATAGCTACTTGATAACACAGTGAAACTAAGTGCACTCTACTGTCAGTGGTAAATTTTTTATTGATCTGTGTCAGCTATACATAGTGTCTAACTGTAATGTATTTCATTCATTCACTTGTAGGAGTGTCACAAATGGATAAGCCAGAAATATGGCATTCCTGGCAGAAGGAAGAACATGCATAAACTGCACTGCCAAAGGTGGTAACCATTAGCTACATGTAACTATGTATTTGAAATGAAATTTAAATTAATTCAAATTAAAAATCCAATTCCTTAGTCTCATTAGACACCTTCTTAATGTTCCATAGCCACACGTGACTAGTGACTACTGTGGTGGACAGGATACAGATAGAATATTTCCATTACCACAAACAGTTCTACTGGACAGGGCCAAGAGAGTGGAGAGAACATTCAAATCACCTGATGGCACCACTTAAAAACAACTTTGAAGAAACTGTATTTTTTTGTAAGCCCCAAAGCATGGGTCAAAGAATCATCAGTGACATGATAGTATTTTTAAAGGGTGTGTGTGGGGTAAACCTTTCTGAATATCTATGATAATACAATACATAGTGTTGAGAGGTGAATTAATATTATAGTTCCATGTGCTTCAAACTTTTCTTTATGAAGAACCAGATGTCACTTCACTGAAACGTTGTTAATCTTCCCTTTCATTTGGTTTCTGATTGGGGAAAATGCAAGTGGTTTGGGAAGATAAGAGGTTTTTGTCTTTTTGTGGTGGTTTGTATACAGAATTGTTGAACTGTGCCAAAAGGCAGAAATATTCTTCTTTTTTCCATCACACATGTGTCCCTATCCAGTAATGACTTTGAAAGAGCTGAGTACTTTCTCAAAAACCCCAGTAAAGAAAAACAAGGGTCACTCAGGATGAAGGTCTTCATTGTCCTGTTTGCTGAAGTAAGACTACACGCCTGTTGATTTAGTCTTTCACCCTCTCTCTTGGCTTTACTTTTCTTCCCTTTTTATTGAATTTATTGGGGTGACACTGGTTAACAAAATTACACAGGTTTCAGGTGCACAATTCTACAACACATCATCTGTATACTGAATTATGTGTGCACTACCCCAATCAAGTCTAAGTCAATCACTATTTAGCACCCCCATACTTTTATCCACCTTCCTTCACCCCTCTCCCCATGGCAATCATCACACTGTTGTCTGTGCCATGAGTTTTTTTCTCTCTCTTTTATTCTCAATTCTTCCACTTCCCACAGCACACTGCCCCCAACCTGACAGCTGTCAGCCTGTTCTCTATTTAAAAGTCTGTCACTATTTTACTTGTTAGTTCATTTTGCTCATTAGATTCCACATATGAGTTAAATCAGATGTACTGGTTTCTCTATGACTGGTTTATATCACTTAGCACAACGCTCTCCAGGTCCATCCATGCTCTCACAAAGGGTGAGATTTCCTTCTTTATTACAGCTGAGTAATATTCTATTGTGTACCACAGCTTTTTAATCTGCTTATCTACTGATGAACACCTGGGCTGCTTCCAAATTTTCTCTATTGTAAATAATGCTGCAGTGAACATAGAGGTGCACATATCCTCTCAAGTTAGTGTTTTGAGTTTCTTCAGATCAACTCCCAGAGGTAGAATTGCTGGGTCATAAGGCAGTCCCAATTAAAAATTTTTGAGGTAATTCCATACTGCTTTCCTCAGTGGCTGCACCAATCTGCATTCCCACCAACAATGCAAAAATGTTCCCGTTTCTCCACATCCTCACCAACACTTGTTGTTATCTTGATTTATTTTGATACTCATTCTGACAGGTGTGAGGTAATATCTCATTGTGGCTTTAATTTTCATTTCTCTGATGATCAGTGATGTTGAGCATCCTTCCATATGTATGTTGGCCATCTGTATGTCCTCTTTGGAAAAGTGTCTGTTCAGGTCCTTTACCCATTTTTTAAATTGAATTGTTTTGTTTTTTGTTTAATGTTGAGTTTTATAAGTTCTTTAAGTTTTGGATATCAACTCCTTATCAGATGTACATATCATTGGCAAATATGTTCTCCCCTTTAGTGGGTTGCCTTTTCATTTTGTTGATGGTTTGTTTCCTTTGCTGGGAAAAACATTTTGTTTGACGTAGTCCCATTTGTTTATTTTTTCTTTTTTTCCCTTGCCCAAGGAGATATATCAGAAAAAAATATTGTCATGATAAATGTCCAAGATTTTACTGCCTGTGTATTACTCTAGAATTTATATGATTTTGAGTCTAGCATTTAAGTCTTTAATCCATTTTGAGTTTATTCTTGTGTATGGTGTAAGAAGGTGGTCTATTTTCATTTATCTGCATATATCTGTCCAATATTCCCAAGACCATTTATTTATGCCATTGTACGTTATTGCCTCTTCTGTCAAATATTAATTGACTATAAAGGCGTGGCTATTTTCTGGGCTCTCTATTTTGTTCAATTTATCCATATATCTGTTTTTATGCTAGTGCCATGCTATTTTTATTACTATGGCTTTGTAGTATAGTTTAGTAACAGGCAGCATGATTCCTCCAACTTTGTTCTTCTTTCTCAAGATTGCCGTAGCTATTTGGGGGTATTTGGTAGTTCCATATGAATTTTTGGAATATTTGTTCTGGTTCTGTTAAATGTGTCATTGGTATCTTAATAGGAATTGCCTTGAACCTATAGATTGCTTTGAGTAGTATGGACATTTTAATGATGTTAATTTTTCCTATCCATGAACATGGTGTGTGCATCCACTTATTTGTTTCTTCTTCAATTTTCTTCCTCAGTGTCCTATAATTTTCTGAGTATAGGTCTTTTAAATCCTTAATTAGATTTATTCCTAAATATTTTATTCTTTTTGAAGCTTTTGGGAATGGGGTTGTTTTCTTAGTTTTACTTTCTGATAGTTCATTATTGGTATATAAAAATTCAACTAATTTCCAAATATTAATTTGGTATCCTCCTACTTTGCTGATTTCATTTATCAGGTCTAGTAGTTTTTGGTGAAATCTTTAGGATTCTCAATACACAGTACCATGTCATCAGCAAATAATGACAGTTTTACTTCTTTCTTTCCAATTTGAATGCCTTTTATTTTTTCTTCTCATGACTGCTGTGGCTAGGACGTTCAGTACTAAGTTGACTAAGAGTGGGGAAAGTGGACGCCCTGTCTTACTCCCATCCTTAAGGGAAACAGTACTATTTTTTGAAAAAAAATTTTGTATATTTTATTTTGTTTTTAAAGTTGTCCCAATTTCTTTTCCCTTTGCTCACCCCTTCCCAGTAGCCCCATTCCCTCCAGCAACCTTACCTCCCTTAGTTCATGTCCATAGGTCGTGCATATAAGTTCTCTGGCTTCACCCTTTCCTATATTATTCTTAACTTCCCCATGTCTATTTTGTACCAACTGATTATGCTTCTTAATCCCTGCACCATTTCCCCATTTCTTACCCTTCCCAATCCCAGCTGATAACCCTCCAAATGATTTGCATATTTATAATGTTCCTATTCTGGTTGTTTGCTTAGTTGGATTTTGTTTTCATTTTTTAGATTCAGTTGTTGATAGTTGTAAGCTTATTGTCGTTTTAATGTTCATAGTTTTGATCTTTTTTTAAAATAAGTCCCTTTAACATTTCATATAATAATGGCTTGGTGATGATGAACTCCTTTAGCTTTACCTTGTCTTGGAAGCACTTTATCTACCCTTACATTCAAAATGATAGCTTTGGTGGATAGAAGTCTTTGCTTTTCATCACAATGAACACTTCTTGCCAGTCCCTTCTTGCCTGCAAAGTATTTTTTTGAGAAATCAGCTGATAGTCTTACAGGCACCCTTTGTAGGTAACTCTCTGCTTTTCTCTTGCTGCTTTTAAGGTTTTCTCCTTATCTCGCACCTTTGGCATTTTAATTATCATGTGTTTTGGTGTAGTCCTCTGTGGCTCTAGCTTGTTTGGGACTCTCTGTGCTTTCTGGACTGGATTGTTTATTTCCATTGTCAAATTTGGGAAGTTTTCCTTCATTATTTTTTCACATAGGCTTTCGATTTCTCACTCTTCCTCTTCTCCTTCTGGCACCTCTATGATTCGAATGTAGCAAGTTTAAAGTTGTCCCAGGGGTTCCTAAGCCTCTTACTTCTTTCAATTCTTATTTCCTCCTTCTGTACTGGTTGACTATTGTTTCTTCCTTATGTTCCAGTCATTGATCTGAACGCCTGTTTTCTTCCCTTCACCGTTTGTTTTGTGTGGATTTTCCTTCGTCTCATTTAGCATAGACTTCACTTCTTCCCTGATTTGTTTGCCATACTCAAGCATATCTGTCAAGCCTGTGAGCATCTATATCACCAGTGTTTTGAACTCTTCATCTGTTAGGTTGGCTATCTCCTCACCACTTAGTTCTCCCATTGGAACCTTAATCCGTTCCCCCTTTGGGGCCATACTTCTCTATCTCCTCATCTTGAGAGGCTCCTGTGTTCAATTGCCTCTGTGTCTTAGGTAGAGCTGTCGCACCTGTGACTTTGTAAGGGGAGGAGCCTAGGTATTCATCATTACAGGGTGAACCATTTCACCAGGTTGTGGCAATGTATATGGGGAGGGGTCTGAGAGGGAACAATGCCGCTTGCTCAGCACTCGCCCCTTTTCTAGACACTTCTTCCACATCCATTAGGGACTGGAACCTCTCTAGCTGTTTCCCTGGTTGTTGTCCCTAGAGTAGGTGGGTCTGCGGATGTTCTAGGAGTTTAGGAGCCCTTTCAACAAATGGACTCTACTGAGAGACTCGCAGTTTCTTCCTTTGCCCCAACCTCCACTGTTTTTCGCAGTCAGAAGCAATGAGGCTTTATTTTCCCCAGCGCTGAACCCGTGTGTTGTGCATTCTGGTCTGGGGCTGGTCACGCTCCCCAGGTGGCCCTTCCAAGTTTTAAAATCATGTCACTGTGCTTTCTGTTGGCCTGCCACTGCCGCTGCTACTGCCACCACCCTCATCCTCTCCGCCCCAGCTCTTCCCCTCCTACCTGTCTGGATGAGTATTTCTTGTTTATGCCTTTGTTTGGTGAACATCTATGCAGTTCTATTTTCTGGAACTTCTGGTTGTCTCTAGTTTTGAAGTAGTTTTATTCATTCTTAGTTGTGGAGGAAGACGTAGTGTGTCTGTCTAGGCCTCCATCTTGGCCGGAAGTCTATTGTTATTTTAATGTTTATAGTTTTGATCTTTTTCTTAAATAAGTCCCTGTAACATTTCATATTATAATGGCTTGGTGAAGATGAACTCCTTTAGTTTTACCTTGTCTGGGAAGCACTTTTTCTGCCCTTCCATTCTAAATTATAGCTTTGCTGCATAGAGTAATCTTGGTTGTAGGTCCTTGCTTTTCATCACATTGAATACTGCTTGCCAGTCCCTTCTTGCCTGCAAAGTTTCTTTTGAGTAATCAGCTGATAGTCTTACAGGCACCCCTTTGTAGGTAACTCTCTGCTTTTCTCTTGCTACTTTTAAGATTCTCTCTTTATCTTGCAACTTTGGCATTTTAATTATGACGTGTCTTGGTGTGGTCCTCTTTGGGTCTAGCTTCTTTGTATTTCTGGACTTGTATGTCTATTTCTTTCACCCAATTTGGGAAGTTTTCCTTCATTATTTTTTCAATAAGCTTTCGATTTCTTGCTCTTCTTCTCCTTCTGGCACCCTTATGGTTTGGATATTGGCATGTTTAAAGTTGTACCAGAAGTTCCTAAGATTCTCCTCATTGTACTCAATTCTTGTTTCCTCATTTTGTACTGGCTGAGTGTTTTTTTCTTCCTTATATTCCAAATCATTGATCTGAACCCATTTTCTTCGCACCACCTTTGGTTTTTTTGTGGATTTTCCTTCGTTTCATTTAGCATAGACTTCACTTCTTCCCTGATGCATTTGCCATACTTATGCATATCCGTCAAGCCTGTGAGCATCTTTATCACTAGTGTTTTGAACTCTACATCGGTTAGGTTGGCTATCTCCTCATCACTTAATTCTCCCACTGGAACCTTGATCCATTCCCTTTTTGGGCCATACTTCTCTCTCCTCATCTTGACTGGCTCCCGTGTTTGTTTGCCTCTGTGTCTGAGGAAGAGCTGTTTCAGCTGTGATGTTTAAGCAGCGGAGCCTTAGATATTCATCAGTATGGGTGATCTGTTTTGTAGGGGCACCAAATATTCCCTGTAAAAAGTTGCAGAGGTCTGTTAAATACGTAAATATGTAGGGGCTTCAGATGTTCTTTGTAAGAAGTAGCAAAGGCCTGTTAATAAACCTTAAAAAAAGACTGTTACAGCCACTTGGTGATTTACAAGCTAAAAGACCCCAGCTTAACCCCTATCTCCTTCCATTTGCTTGTAACTTGTTTATCTCTTGTAAAGTTATGTCTTACAAAGTGTCTAGCCTTTTTGTAAAATTAATTGGTTTACAAAGAATTCAACCTAACTAAAAGGCTGCAGCTGCAAGCTAAAGATAACCTTATAGCCTTGCAAATTTCTATTCCTGTTACTGCCAAGACATCCTGCAGTCCTGCCCAACCCCCACTTCCTAAGGCTGTTTCCCGCCAAATAAGAAAAGAAGGAACACAACCCGTGTATAAACCTGGCCTTAAAACCCCATTCCACATTGGAGCTTTGTTACAGACCAGCTCTGGGTCTCTGCCCGACTGCCAACAATTATTAAAATCCTTTGCTTACTTTATACACTGCTTCAGAGTGTTTAATCTCGCCTATGTAGCCACAACAGTTTCACCAGGTTGTGGCGCTGTATGTGTGGTTGTGTCTGAGAGGGAACAATGCCGCTTGCTTAGCACTTGCCCCTTTTCCAGGCACTTCTCCCACTTCCTGTATGGGACTGGTGCCCCTCTATTTATTGCCTTGGCTGTCATTCCCATAGTGGGTGTGTCTGTGGTGGTTCTAGGATGGTGGAGTCCCTTAAAACAAGAGGACTTCACTGAGAGTCTGGAAGTTTCTTCCTCTGCCCCAACGCCCACCGGTTTTCACAGTCAGAAGCAATGATGCTTTTTTTCCCCGGGCACTGGAACCATGAGCTGTGCAGTCTAATCTATAGCTTCAAGTGCTCCCCAGCTGTCCCTCCCTACTTTTTAAAATGTGTGACTGTGCTTTCTGCCAGCCTGCCGCTGTCACCGCTCCCTCTGCTGCTGCTGCCACCATGCCTCATCCTTTCTGCCCTGGCTTTGCCCCTTCTACCTGTCTGGATTAGTTTTTCTTCTTTATATCTTTGTTGGACTCCATGCAGCTCAATTTTCTGGAACTTCTGGTTGTCTCTAGTTGTATTCCTTCTTAGTTTTGGAGGGAGTCATAGCATCTGTCTCTAGGCCTCTGTCTTGGCTGGAAGTCTCTGAAATTCTTAAATTCTTTTTTTCCATTACAATTTAATCTCCTTATGTGCCCAACCCACCCCTACAATCACCACACTGTTGTCGATGTCCATGAGTCATTTTACCTTTTTGCTCAATCCCTCCAACCCTCCCCTCCCACCCTTTAGCTGTCATCCTTCTCTATCTATGAGTCTGTCTCTGTTTTGCTTGTTAGTTCAGTTTGTTCATTAGATTCCACATATGAGTGAAATTGTATGGTATTTGTCTTTTTCTGACTGGCTTATTTCAGTTAACATTATGTTCCCCAGGTCCATCCATACTGTCAAAAATGGCAAAATTTTCTTCTTTATTATAGCCAAGTCGTATTCCGTTCTGTAAATGTCCCATAGTTGCTTTATCTATGCATTTGTTGATGGACATTTGGGCTGTTTCCATATCTTGGCAATTGTAAATAACTCTGCAATGCACATAGGGGTGTTTATGTTCTTTCAAGTTAGTGTTTTGGGTTCCTTTGGATATATTCC
Organism: Furipterus horrens; assembly: GCF_987537825.1. Lineage (NCBI taxonomy): Eukaryota > Metazoa > Chordata > Mammalia > Chiroptera > Furipteridae > Furipterus > Furipterus horrens. The sequence goes on from NW_028327174.1 coordinate 85,563,794, forward strand.
CAGAAGTGGGATCACTGGGTCAAAAGGCAGATCCAGTTTTAATTTTTTGAGGTATTTCCGTACTGCTTTCTGCAGTGTCAGCACCAAATTGCATTCCCACCAACAGTGCAAAAGGGTTCCCCTTTCTTCACATTCTTGCCAGTACTTGTTATTTGTTGATTTATTGATGATAGCTATTCTGACAAGTATGAGATGATATTTAATTATGGCTTTAATTTGCATTTCTTTGATGTTTAGTGACAGTGAGCATTTTTTCACATGTCTATTGGCCATAGGTATGACTCTTTGGAGAAGTGTCTATTCCGGTCCCTTGCTCATTTTTTAATTGGGTTGTTTGTTTTATTAGTGTTGAGTTTTATACGTTCTTTATAAACTTTGGATATTAACCCCTTATCACATATATCGGTGAATATGTTCTCCCAATATGTGGGTTGTATTTTTAATTTGTTGATGTTTTCCGTTGCTGTGCAAATACATTTTAGTTTAAGGTAGTCCCATCGTTTTATTTTTTCCTTTGTTTCCCTTATCTGGGGAGATATATATGAACAAATATTGTTAAAAGCAATGTCCAAGATTTTGCCGCCTTTGTTTTCTTCTAGGATTTTTATGGTTTTAGAGTCTAATGTTTAAGTCCTGATCCATTTTGAATTTATTCTTGTGTAAGAAGTTTGTCTAGTTTCATTTTTCTGCATGTATCTGTCCAATTTTCCCAACACTATTTATTGAATCAACTGTCTTTATCCCATTGTATGTGCTTGCTACCTCTGTCGAATATTAATTGACTATAAAGATATGGATTTATTTCTAGGTTCTCTATTCTGTTCCATTGATCTGTGTCTGTTTTTATGCCAGTACCATGCTGTTTTGATTACCATGGCCTTATAGTAGAGTTTGACATTAGGTAGCATGATTCCTCCAACTTTGTTTTTCTTTCTCAGGATTGGTGTTGTTATGTGGGGCCTTTGGTGACTCCATACAAATTTTTGAAATATTAATTCTAGTTCTGTAAAATACATCATTTGAATCTTGATAAGAATTGCATTGAATCTATAGATTGCTTTGGGTAATATGGACATTTTAATAATGTTATTTCTTCCTATCTATGAATGTGGTATATGCTTCCACTTATTTGTTTCTTTTTCAATTTATTTCTTCAATGTCTTGTAATTTCCTGAGTATGGATCTTTTACATCCTTGGTTAGGTTTATTTCTAAGTATTTTATTCTTTTGAAGCAATTGTGAATTGGATTGTTTTCTTACTTTCCCTTTCTGTTAGTTCATTATTGGCATATAAAAATGCAGCTGATTTCTGGATATTAATTTGGTATCCTGCTACTCTCCTGAATTCATTCATAGTTTTAGCAGTTTCTTGGTGAAATCTTTGGGGATCTCTATGTATAGTACCATGTCACCTGCAAATAATGACAGTTTTACTTCTTCCTGTCCAATTTTGATGCCTTTTACTTCTTTTTCTTGTCTGATTACTGTGGCTCAGCTGTCCAGTACTATGTTGAATAAGAGAGATGAAAGAAGACATCCCTGTCTTGTTCCCAATTTTAAGGTGAGTGCTTGTATTTTTTGCTTTTTAGGTATGATGCTGGCAATGGGTTTGTCATATAAGGCCTTTATTATGTTTAGGTATGTTCCTTCTATTCTCACTCTGCTGAGAGTTTTTATCATAAATGGGTGCTGGATTTTATCAATGCTTTTTCTGCATCTATTGATATGGTCGTGTGATTTATATCTTTCATTTTGTTTATGTGGTGAATCACATTTATTGATTTGTAAATGTTGTACCAACCTTGCATTCCCAGAATAAATCCCACTTTATCATGATATATGATCTTTTTGATGTATTTCTGTATTTGGTTTGCTAATATTTTGTTGAGGATTTCAGTATCTATGTTCATCAGGGATATTGGCCTATAATTTTTTTTTTTTTATAGTGCCTTTATCTGATTTTGGAATTAAGGTACTGCTAGCCTCATAAAATGAGCTTGGGAGTTTTCCTTCTTGAATTTTTTGAAATAGTTTGAGGAGAGGTGTTAATTCTTCTCTGAATGTTTGGTAAAATTCACCTGTGAAGCCATCCAGTCCAGGGCTTTTGTTATTTGGGAATTTTTTGATTACTGCTTCTATTTTACTAGGTGAAATCTGTCTATTTAGATTCTCATATTCTTCCTGATTTAGTTTTGAAAGGTTTTATGTTTCAAGAAATTTATGCATTTTGTCCAGGTTGTACAGTTTGTTGCATATAGTTGTTCATAATATTTTCTTACAATCCCTTATATTTCTTTGCTGTCAGTTATTGTTTCTCCTCTTTCATTTCTGATTTTATTTATTTGGGCCCTCTCTCCTTTTTTTCTTGATGAGTCTGGTTAAAGGTTTGTTAATCTTATCTTTTCAAAGAACCATCTCTTGGATTCATTGATCTTTTGTATCATTTTTTAGACTCTTATTTCTGCTCTGATCTTTATTATTTCCTTCCTTCTACTTACTTTGGCTTGTTTGTTATTCTTTTTCAAGTTTCTTTTAAGCATAAAGTTAAATTATTTAAGTTTTTCTTGTTTTTTTTTTTTTTTTTTTTTGAGATAGGCCTATAATGCTATGAATTTTCCTCTTAGGATTGCTTTCCCAGTGTCCCACAGATTTCAATTGTTGTGTTCTCATTTTCATTTGTTTTAAGGTATCTTTTGATTTCTTGCTTTAGTTGTTGATCCATTCATTGTTTAATAACATGTTATTTAGCTTCCATGTTTTGTGTGTGTTTCAGTGTTCTTCATATGATTGATTTCTAGTTTCATAACATTGTGGTCATAGAGGATGCCTGATATGATTTCAGTCTTCCTAAATGTATTGATACTTGTTTTGTGACCTAACATATGGACTCTCCTAGAATACATTTCATGTGCCCTTGAAAAGTATGTATATTCTTTCACTTTGGGGTGAAATGCTGTGAAGATATCAATTAAATCTATTTGATTTAGTGTATCATTTAAGGCCACTGTCTCTTTGTTGATTTTCTGTCTGGAAGATCTATCCACTAAAGTCAATGGGATGTTAAAAGCCCCAACTATGACTGTATTTCCGTCTATCTCCTCCTTTATGTTCATCAAGATTTGCTTCACATATTTAGGTGCTCCTATGTTGGGTACATATATGTTTACTAGGGTTTTATCCTCTTGTTGCATTGTTCCCTTTATCATTATGTAGTGTCCTTCTTTGTCTCTTACAATAGCCTTGGTTTTAAAGTCTATTTTGTTAGATGTAAGCACTTACCCCAGCTTTTTTCCCCCCTTTCCATTTGTAAGAAGTATCTTTTTCCATTCCTTTACTTTTAGTCTGTGTGCATCTTTTGATCTGAAGTGGGTCTCTTTGAGGCAGCATATATTTAGGTCTTGTTTTCTTACTCATTCAGCTATCCCATGTCTTTTGGTTGGAGCATTTAAGCAATTTACATTTGAGGTGATTATTGATAGTATGTATTTAGTGCCATTTTATTGTTAGACTATTTTCCTCTGTTGTTTTTCTTTCTCTTCTTTCTTCTTTCCTCTTTCTTCTTCTTCTTCTCCTTCTCCTTCTAAGCTTTTTAACATTTGTTGCAGTGCTGGCTTGGTGTTAACAAACTCCTTTAGCTTTTTCTTGTCTGGGAAGCTTCTTATTTCTCCTTCGATTTTAAATGATAGCCTTGTTGGGTAAGTTAGCCTTGATTGTAGGTTCTTGCTTTTCACCACCTTGAGTATTTCACACCACTCCCTTCTGGCCTGAAATGTTTCTGATGAGTAATCAGATGACAGTCTAATTGGTGCTTTCTTGTATGTAATTACCTACTTTTCTCTTGTGGCTTTTAGTATTCTCTCCTTGTTTTTAAGCCTTGCCATTTTAATTATGATGTGTCTCAGTGTAGTCCTCTTTGGGGATTCTCTGAATTTCCTGACCTTGTGTGCCTTTTTTCCTCACCAGATTAGGGGTGTTTTCAATCATTATTTCCTCAAATAGGTTCTTGATCCATTGCTTGTTCTCTTTTCCTTCTGATATTCTCATGATGTGGATGTTGTTATACTTCATGTTGTCCCAGAGTTTATTCAGCTTTCCTCATTTTTAAAAATTCTTTTTTCTTTTCACTGCTCTGATTGGGTGATTTTTCTTTTTCTTTTATTTAAGTTTCCTTTTAATTGTTGTTCTATTATAGTTGTCGCAGTTTTTCCCCTGTTGCTCTCCACTGCCCTCCTCCCACTCTCACAGTCCTGGTCTTCCAAATCACTTATTTGATCCTCTGCTTCATCTAACCTACTGTTTATTCCTTCCAGTGTATTATTTATTTCAGACATTGCATTATTTCTGACTGTTTGTTTTTTCTGGTTTCTATGTCTTTTTTCATGCTGCTGAGTATCTTTTTAATTATTAGTCTAAACTCTCTCTGATAAGTTGCATGCCTCCATTTCATCTAGTTCTTCTTCTGGAGAACTCTCTTGTTCTTTTATTTTGGGTCTTTTTCTTTGTCTTCCCATTTTGGCTGCTTCTCTGTATTTATTCCTATATATTAGGTAGCTCTGCAAAGAGTCTGGTGCAGACTTGTGCCAGATGCTCCCTGTGACTGGCCCTGGGCAACCTGTTGGAGCTCTCAGTAATACACAGCTTGTGCCTCCTTCTGCTGTGCCTAGGTGCATGTGTACAGAAAGAACCAGACTGCGCACCAACACAGGCTTTTACCAGCACCAAGCCTGGGTGAGGGTCAGCTAAAGTCTCAGAGCTCCCAGAGATCCACCTTGCCTGCTGGCTTTCTGTTAGACTTAAAGAGTGAAAGTCTCTCAGCTGTACTCCTCAGCAGCAGGACTTTAGCACCACAGGGCGGGGCAAGAGTGGTTCCTGTAGGTGGGGTTATTGCTTTCCTTTAGGCTGATGCTACTTGGAGGGGAGTGCTCTGTTTTAGAAAGATGACTTCTGCAGTATGAGCAATGACTCAGTACAGGGATCCTAGCAGCTGTTCCTTCATTTCCCTCCCCAGAACCACCAGCCCCAGAGTCTCTTCACACATCCCTAGCCCACTCTGCCCGCCCTCTGCTGGAGCCCAGGGTAAGTGGTTATTAATGGAATTTTTTGTGTTGGCTCTTTAGAGGCTCTCTAATCTCCAGTCATCTCTCCGTGGTGGACAGAAACCCCACTACTTTTCACAGTCCTATGCTATTTGGGTTCCTTTCCCGGTTCTGGTGCTGTAGGCTTGGGAGCCCAGCTTGGGGTTTAGACCCTGCACTTCTCAGTGGAATCCCCTGGCCACTGAAATAGCTCTTCAGAATTTCAGTGGCTGCCAGTGGGAGCCCAGCCAAACCTCTTGTGACTCCTCAGCTCTCCCTACCAGTCACTTGGTAGTGAAGTGGCTTCTTCTGTATGTCTGGTTATAAGGCTTCTCTCCAACTACTGTTCATTTGGTTATTCAGGATGATTTTTTATAAGTTAGTTGTAATTTTAGTTTGGTACTAGGAGAAGGTTAGTGTAGCTTCCACTTACTCCTCTGCCATCTTGGGTCCTAGCGGGGAAACGCTTTTAGCTTTTGCCCATTGAGTATGATCTTGGCTGTAGGTTTGTCATATATGGCCTTTATTATGTTGAGGTATGTTCCCTTTACTCCCACTTTTTATCATAAATGGGTGCTGGATTTTATCAAATGCTTTTTCTTCTCTGTTGATATAATCATGTCATTTTTATCTTTCATTTTATTTATGTGGTGTATCATTATGAATATTGTACCAACCTTGCATCCTCAGAATAAATCCCACTTGGTCATGGTGTATGATCTTTTTAATGTATTGCTGGATTTGGTTTGCTAATATTTTTTCAAGGATTTTAGTATCTATGTTTATCCTATCTTGGTATTTCAAATTGAGAATCTCCAGCTATCACTCATTCTATTGCTTGTCCTTCTTCCACCCCAAGAATCCTAAGGCTAGACAAAGAGAAAATCCATAAGTAACGTGTTCTCTAAGTGAATTTAGAAATCATTCAGGAAACAGTCATTGTAATTACAATGGTTATGAAATTCTAAGTTTCTGACAAGGAGCTACCATCTATCTGAACATAGTTATATTCAAGCACATGAATTTCCCTAGACAATATTATACTCATCTCAACCTCTGTAACATATAGTTGCATGGATTGTGCAGTGCAGAAGGGGAACACATTTAAGGAAGTATTATTCAGAAAATAGATATTATAGATGTAGTACTTATAACAATAATAAAAAACAAATTTTCAGAAGATAGCAGTAAAGTATGTTGTTAAAAAAAATCAGTAAACTATGACAATTTTCTGCAGATGAAAAGTGTCTGAATTACACAAAGTCATAAAATGGGTTATCACTTGCTCTAAGTTCTATAGGTAAAGATAGTCCTCAACAGTAAGCTCAGCAACTAGGAGAAAAGAGTGATCACTAAGCACAGGTGAACTAGTCAGAGCTTCAGAGAGAGCCTGGCTACTTAAAAGAAGAGGAAATTTTTAATAATTTGTAGTGAAGAGAGAGTAGGATTTGGGTTTTTTTTTTATAGCTCTGAATAGATTTTTGAATATTCAAAACCTATTCTTCTAAGAGAAGCCTTTCCTAACCATTGGTTTTAAAAAACGTCTCCTCCCACCATTATCCTCAATCTCCTTAACCTGCTTTGTTTCCTGCATGGCACTGATCATGATCTGATTTTCATTTCCTTATATATTATGCCATTTTTTTTGTTTATTTTCTGTCTTTCATTAGAATATAAATTCCATGAGACTAGAGTTCTTTATCTGACTTGCTCACCACTTTGTCCCCAATGCCTATAACTGAGCTGTCTTATACAATTGACACTAGCTATTAGAGTTAACTAAAATGAAATACAATGAAAGATGGTGCAGATATAGAACTTGTACCACCACAGAAAGTTCTGCTAGACAGTTCTGCTGGCACATAGTAAGTGCTCAGAAAATAGTTAATGAATGAGGTTAAATCAGTGTAAGTTGAACTTGCCTCTTTGAGCCGCCTGCTTTCTCACCTCTAAGTTGGAAAACAACAATGAAACAACTGTGAGAATTAAATGAGATAATGAAGTGAAATAACTTTATACTAGAAGAATGTAAATGATTATTGTGGTAATTCAAGCTTGCCTATGCTCCAGGAACCCTGGGTACAAATGTGATCATGTAAACAAGGAGGATTCAAATTTCATGGACTCTTGACTTTGTGTACATAATACACAAGTTCTGTCCTGAGGTCCCTCCTGATGGCTGCCCCTGGAGGGTTGCAGAGTCCCTTACTGGTCACTCTTGCCAGCAACTAGCCTGACAATGTTGATAACAGGGCCATGGATCTGTTTACAGAAGTACTGAGATTCACAATTAAAAAGAAAAAAGTCTTCAGGTAAAAACAAAAACAAAAACAAAAAAACCCCTCAAATTTGTGGTCTAGAATCAACCAACATTGAAGTGTTTATGACTTTCTAGATGCCAACAGGGACCTAAAGCAATGCTTGATTACCTAGTCTTCATGGAGACTTGCATTTTCCACACCAACTGGAAGGCTCATCCCTCTCCTCAAGTCCTCCTTTTCTCAGCTTTGCCATGTAGGCAAAGCTCAGCAGTAGGTGAATTCCTTAAGAGAACAGCTCTGTCAATTTCTGCCTGCAACTTTTCTTGTGGAGTCCAGTCCAGAAAATAGAAACCACACTTTATAGTGCAGCAGAGAATTTAATATGGAGAATTTTTTCAACAGGAGGACAAGAAAGCAAAGAAAGGACACTGAGGTGACATGGTAACATCAGGAGTGCCGCCACCCACAGTGTTATGTTATAGTCAAATGAGTAGCAGAAGGAGATATATCTCACCTGCTAACTCAGCAGCCCTGAGCCTGGTCTGATAATACTGCCAGGTGTCCAAAATCACAAGAAAACATCATGCTAACACAGGAGGAGGGCAGTCCTTGAAATTCTATGTATCCTTTCCACTATCTCGGAAAGAAAGCCTTTGAGACTGTGCTTTCATCCCAAGGGCAGAAAGACAGGAGATGGTCCACAGTGCCCAAAGAAAGAGCCCATAAATAACTTTGGGTAACTGCTCCAACTTTAATTTACTGCCTCCCTTTACTTATATGTTTTACAACAAATGAACAAATAGAGTCTGGAGCAAGATAAGGATTCAGGCTAACAGACCTCCACACATACCTAAATTTGGGTAGTCACGTCCCTGAGAAAAGCTGGCTCCACCTTTATCTGTCAAATGATAGGTAACTCCCTCACCTCCATCCTGACAACTATATAAGCCCTCAGAACAAAGGACTCCCCCTTTTGGCTCTCTTGGCTCTCATGGCACTCTTGGTGCTCTTGGCCTTCTGGCCGCAGGGCCTCTGGCCACCCTACGATGAGCCTGCCACCTGGCCTTTGGCTACCCTTGCTTTATTCCCCCATGTATTATCATTGACTATGTTGTTACAGTTGTCCCAATTTTTTCCCCTTTATTCCCAACCTGCCAGTACCCTCCCTTCCCTCCAGCAATCCCACCCCCTTAGTTCATGTCCATGAGTTGTTCATATAAGTTCTTTGGCTTCATTCTTTCTTGTATTATTCTTAAGTTTCCCCCGTCTATTTTGTACCAATTGATTATGCGTCTTAATCCCTTCACCATTTCCCCATTTCTCCCCCTTCCCATTCCCAGCTGATAACCCTCCAAATGATACCCATACCTATGATTCTGTTCCTATTGTGATTTGCTTAGGTGGATTTCATTTTCATTTTTTAGATTCAGTTGTTGATAGTTGAGAGTTTGCTGTCATTTTAATGTTCATAATTTTGATCTCCTTTTTCTTAAATAGATCCCTTTGACATTTCATATTACCGTGGTTTAGATCTGATGAACTCCTTTAGCTTCACCTTGTCTGGGAAGCACTTTATCTGCCCTTCCATTCTAAACAATAGCTTTGCTGGATAGACTAATCGTGGTTGTAGTTCTTCCTTTTCATCACATTGAATACTTCTTGCCAGTCCCTTCTTGCCTGCAAAGCTTCTTCTGAGAAATCAGCTGATAGTCTTGTAGGCACCCCTTTGTAGGTAACTCCCTGCTTTTCTCTTGCTGCTTTTAAGATTCTCTCTTTATCTTGCACTTTTGGCACTTTAATAATGATGTGTCTTGGTGTGTTCCTCTCTGGGTCTAGCTTGTTTGGGACTCTCTGTGCTTCCTGGACTTGTATATCTATTTCCTTTGCCAAATTTGGGAAGTTTTCCTTCATTATTTTTTCACATAAGCTTTCAATTTCTTGCTGTTCCCCTTCTCCTTCTGGCACCCCTATGATTCGGATGTTGGCATGTTTAATGTTGTCTCAGAGGTTCCTAAGCTTCTCTTGTATTTTTCAATTCTTGTTTCCTCGTTCTGTACTGGTTGACTGTTTTTTTATTCATTATGTTCCAATTCATTGACTTGACACCTGGTTTCCTTTCCATCACCACTGGTTTTGTGTGGATTTTTTTTTCATTTCACTTAGCATAGACTTCACTTCTTTCCTTATGCATTTGCCATACTTAAGCATATCTGTCAAGCCTATGAGCATCTTTATCATCAGCATTTTGAATTCTGCATCTGTTAGGTTGGCTATCTCCTCGTCTGTTAGGTTGACCGTCTCCTCATCACTTAGTTCTTCCACTGGAACCTTGACTGTTCTCTCTTTTGGGCCATAGTTCTCTGTCTTCTGTTGCCCTGGTGGTCGTTCCAAGAGTGGGTGGGTTTGCAGACACTCTAGGACTATGGGGCCCTTTAAACAAACAGACTCTGCTGAGAGACCAGAGTTTCTGCCTCTGCCGGAACCCCCACTGATTTGCATAGTCAGAAGCAATGAGGCTTTATTTTCACCAGTGCTGGAACGTGAGTTGTGCTATCTGGTCTGGTGCTGGGAACGCTCCCCAGGTGTCCCCCACTACTTTTTAAAAGGTGTGACTGGGAGACTTCCGGCCAAGATGGAGGCCTAGACTGACATGCTCCATCTCCCTCCACAACTAAGAAGGAATACAACTACTGCAAAACTAGAAATAACCAGAAGTTCCAGAAAATAAATGGAAGTCCAAGGTGTGAAGTTAGAAAGAAGTGGTGCTCATCCAGATGGTTAGAAGGGGCAAAGCCAGGGTGGAGAGGTCAAGTTGTGCTGGTGGCGGCAGCAGTGGCGACTGTGGCGGGATGACAGTAAGCACAGACACCCATATTTAAGGGGAGGCAAGAAGCGCCTGGGGAGCACCCTCAGCTGCAGACCAGACTTGTTAGCTTGTGATTCCAATGCCGGGGAAGGCAGACCCCCATTGCCTTGGGCTATGAGGCCCAGAGGGCAAGGGGATGGAGAAGGAGGCTCTCGGTCTCTTAGCGGAGAGTGAATGCCACAGCATGGTGAGAAGGGTTGCCTGGTTGTGATGAGTGCACGGGGCTCCAGCCCCTATAGCGTAGGAGGTGTGACAACTCTGTCCAAAGCAAGGTGAACACACAAAACTGTCAGGATGGCACAGATCATGTTAGAGATCCCGGTAACACAGCTGACCAGACAGCAAATATCTAATCTAATAGCTCAGCAGATAGGAAATCTTTCTGAGGCACAGTTCAGAGCTTTGGTTATAAGAATGCTTACAGACCTAACAGCAGATCTTAAACAAGATGGGGAAGGAATGAAGGCTAGTCCTGCTGAAATGAACAAAAACACATACAAAACTAGTGGTGAGGGAAATAAAACCAGGGCTCAAATCAACAAATCGAAACATAGGGAAGGAACAAACAGTCGACCAGTGCAGAAAGAGGAAATGAAAAGTGAGGAAAAAGAGGAGAGGCTCAGAAACCTATGGGACAGCTATAAGCAGGCCAACATCTGAATCATAGGGTTGCCAGAATGTGAAGAAGAACCAGAAATTGAAAAATTATGTGAAAAAATAATGAAACAGAACTTCCCTAACTTGGGGAAGAAAATAGACTTTCAGGTCCAGAAAGCACAGAGAATTCCAAGAGAACTGGACCCAGGGAGGACCACACCAAAACACATTATAATCAAAATGTCAAAAATTAAGGATAAAGAGGGAATCTTAACAACAAGACAGAAGAATTGAATTATGTACCAAGGGGTCCCAATAAGACTATCAGCTGATTTCTCAAAAGAAATTCTGCAGGCAAGAAGGGACTGGCAAGAAATATTCAAAGGAATGAAAAGCAAAAACCTACAACCATGATTACTCGATCCAGTGAAGCTGTCATTCAGAATAGAAGGTCAGAGAAAGTGCTTCTAGGACAAAGTAAAACTGAAGGAGTTCTTCAGATCCAAACCACTGTTATATGAAATGTTAAAGGGACTTGTATAGGAGAAAGAGGATCAAAACTATGAACATTAAAATGAAAACCATATCACAACAAACAACAACAGAAGCTAGGGAACCGACACAAAGGCAAACTAAATAGGCAATGAGAGTGGGAAAAGAATTATAGGTATGTGGAACATTATGGGGGGAGGTTAGCAGGGAGAGGGAATGGGGAAAAGGGAGGGAGTTTGTACAGGAATTAAGTAGTAGGAGGGTGTGGAGTAGACAGGCAGATGTTGAGAAGAACTACATGCACAACCAATGGGCATGGACTAAGGGAAGGGACAACTAGAGGGAGGGAGGTCAATGGATGGAGGGGAACAAACGGAAAAGAAATTGGGACAATTGTAACAGCATAATCAATAAAGCATATTAGAAAAAAAAAGGTGACTACACTTTCTGCCAGCCTGCTACTGCCACCCCTCTGCCGCCACCACACCATGTCCTCTCTGCCCTGGCTCTGCCCCTCTTACCTGTCTGGATGAGTATTTCTTCTTTATATCTTTGTTTGTTGGATTTCCATGCAGCTCAATTTTCTGGAACTTATGGTTGTCTCTAGTTTTGAGGTAGTTTTATTCCTTCTTAGTTGTGGAGGGAGACAGAGTGCATCTGTCCAGGCCTCCATCTTGGCCAGAAGTCCTACCTTTGTTTTTGCTCTCCCATTCACTAAGAAACTTTGCATGCACGCTAATTGGCTCACTGATCTGTAATTCTTTACTGCATCATTGACAAGAACCAGGGTTTCTCTGTTAACAGATTTAGTGTTGAAACCAGGATTCTTGACCCATGATCTTGACCCCTTAACCTGACCTGTGAGCCTGACCCATGAGCCTACTCTGATCGTACTCTTGGCTTCCAGACATTTGGAACACAGTGAGTATGGTCTCACTGGCAAGAATTTCCTGCCCTTTTCAGCTTTGGGCTAAAGGAGATTCTGTGCTGTCGGGGTGAGGAATTCAAACATACTAGGCCTGTGTTTTGAGGTAGAAACAATGAAATCTGAAATAAATGCTTTGGTTCCGCCTGGGCTCCAAAGACAAAAGAGGCACTTTCTTCTGCCTCGGGTATCCCTACGTATGTGGGGGCCTCCCATGGGTGTCTGGGGGTCAATCCTTAAGATGTGCAGGGGCCTCATAGGGAACTCTCATCATTGTAATGTAACTTTGATTCATCTGGGGTCATGCAAGATAAGGGATGGTCTCCCAGCTCTGCAAGCCCTCCTGGCTATTTTACACAGTCAGGAGAGAAACTGAGACATGTAAGAGAGTTAGGGATGACGAAAGGGGTAATGGCCTTTGGGAGCCCTACTCATAAACACCATACTTTGACCCACTATGTGGATTCATTAGTCTTTCTGCCTCTAAATATGGCTAAAAGAAAGTCAATTTAAATTATTAGTCTGTTGGAAGATTGCAGCATTTCTCTTCACTCCAGATGACTTAGTAACTCAATTTGCATCTGGATACTGCTTGTAAGAGCAGTAAGGAAGGGCAATATTAACATTGCCTGGTAAGTGCCTTGAATCTCTCCTCAAGAAACTGCCACATCCTGTGGGCATGGGTCAAGCATTTAAAACCCACTAGGTGCTCATCGCCAAGAAAGACACCAATGAAAGGATAAGCTGGGATGTGGACCAGGACAGAACGCTAGGTTATCCTGCCAGCTGGAAGCAAAAGTCCACGCAATATTAGGCACACTGTAAAGCAATCACAGCCCCATCCCAGTGGTATTTCTCCACTTAGGTTTAGCTCTCGATGTTACAGAACCCCTGGGCTGCTCCAATTGAAACAGAACCCACAGACTGTTTAGTTAGGGGCCCGATTGCCCGCCACCAGAATTATAACTCTCAATACCAGAGTTTAGTGAAAAGAAAAAGAATTGTTTATTTAATAGTTATGTTACAGAACCCCTGGGCTGCTCCAATTGAAAACAAACCCACGGGCTCTTTAGTCAGGGGCCCAATTGCCCGCCGCCAAAATTATAACTCTCAATACCAGAGTTTAGTGAAAAGAAAAAGAATTGTTTATTTAACAGTTATATAGATTTAGTTATTTGCGGATTACTGTTGTTAAGTCTTATGTTCTTTAAAACATCCATAAACACATATCCTTGCCCCCCCCCCCCCACCAAACCAGGCTAGTTTTAGAAAAGTTAGAGAAACCGTTTCCCTACTTTCCAAACACAGTTCAGTTTTACCAGTAGCTGCCAATCATTCAATCCTGATTGGGGAGACCTCGTCTGTGTTATGGTGTCCACCAGCTTTTAATCCAGAACCTCATGGATTCTCAGCCTCCTTGTAAACTGCATAGTTAGTCCTTTGTAATCCACATGGTCAGTCTGTTTCTTTTCCAAGCAGCAAGGTATGTCCCTTCCTTAAAACTGCATCGTCAGTCCCAGTTAAATTCAGATAGTCAGCCTCAGCCTCAGTCAAATCTGCAGTCAGCCTGGTTAAAATGTCTGCCGCTTATTTTTTTAAATCCCTGACTACGTCCTCTGATGCAGTGGGTGCGGTAACCAGTTCTGACCATTCACAGAACCTCCCACAGGCTCCGTGTGCTTTCTCCATACCATCCCCTGGTCCAAGTCCCCTTCCATCTACCTGAGGCTTTGGATGAATTAAAGCCATTTTGCACAAAAAAGACAATAGCCACCAGCCTCAGGCATGTGGAAGCATTCTGAAAGCTGCTTCCTTTTCCCCATTCCCCAGCCGCAAACTCTGGGGTTTTATTTTTTTGGAACACCCCTGTTTCTGTAACAGTTACATAGATTTAGATTGTTTGCGGATTTCTGCCGTTAAGTATTATGTTCCTTAAAACACCCACAAACATATTTCTTCCTCCCCCTACCAAACCAGGCTAGTTTTAGAAAAGTTAGAGAAACCATTTCCCTATGTCCTAGACACAGTTCAGCTTTATCAGTAGCTGCCAATCATTCAACTCTGATTGGGGAGGTCTTTCTGTGTTGTGGTGCCCACCAGCTTCCAATCCAGAACTGCATGAATTCCCAGCCTCCTTGTAAGCTGCATGGAGTTTTCCCTTCTTAAAGCAGTATGGTGTACCCTCTTAAAACCGCATGGTGTAGCCTCCTTTGTAATCCGCATAGAGAACCTCTCCAAACTGCATGGTCAGTCCCATTAAAATGTCTGCCGCTTATTTTTAAATCCCTGACTGCATCAGAGGTCAGCATGGTCCCCAGTTCTGACCATTCAGAGCCTCACGTAGGCTCTGTGTGCTTTTTCCATATCATCCCCTGTCCAAGACTCCTTCCCGGGCCTTGGATCCATTAAAACCATTTGCATAACAAAGACACTAGCCCCTAACCTCTGGCATGTGAAGGCATCCCGAAAGCTGCTTCCTTCTCCCCATCCCCCAGCCACAAGCTCTGGGGGTTTTTGGGCACCCCCCTTCTGTAACATCAAGAAGAGAGAGCAAGATTTTAGCCTACAATAAGAAGTTCTGGCTTTCCCAGGTCCTGTTTTCCTAAATAGGTCTTCTAATTCAAATTGCCTCATTCAAAAGTCTTTTTCCATTTTCTCTGACTGCTTCATTTACGTCTCTACCACTCCCATGTCTATCTGCTTTACAAAGTAATTGCTGTGTTTGTTTTCCAGCCAAGTGGCCATCTAATCCCCTAAGGTCATGCTATTTTTTTACCTGCCTAACCCAAGCCTTGCATTCACAGCTTCAAATTGTGTCTAGCCCCACTGTGCCCATGATAACTAGGAACAAGGGTACAAAGAAGGGAAATCTCAACCCCTCCCTCAATGCACAAAAGAAACTTTTCTTTCTGAATAAACTAAAAAGAAAACTAAGAGGGATTGCATATATTACAGAAAGGGTGTGAAAAACAAGTTTTTCCTATATATGCCTAATAGCCAAGGTTCTGTTCAGTAAAATAATTATGTGTCATGGTGTATTGCTTAAATACTTATCTTTCAAAAAAAATTTTTTTCATGTCTCTCATCTAAGAATTGAAGTTTTGTCAGCCTATATTGATGTCATATACCTTTTATTATCACTTTAAATAGTCAAATATCATTTCATAATATATATTCCTTAGTTGACAAAATTTCCAGGGTTTCTCCGATAACACCAGGACTTGGGGAAGGCAGGAAGATTTGGTGTTATTAGGACTAGAGGCTCAAAGAAGGGGACCCCAGGGAGCTGGGTGCACTGGATGGTGTGTGAGAGGTGGTGTCTGGCAGGGCTAACATAGCTGAACATGGAGCCAAAGGAGGTCACTAGTATGATGGCTATTATGACACTAACAGGATTAGCAAGCTAACATTCTCCCCCCCTCTGCCTTCCTGTTTTTCTCTAGTGCCATAATTTAACAGGAAACCTGCTTCAGCATCACATACCAGAGTATGGGAGGGTGAACTGGAGCAGAGAGACAACCATCCAGTCATAACTGTCACAGTGCCTTCTACACGCACCCTTGTGCACATGGTTGAGGATATATGCCACAATAGTAAGGACAATGCTTTATCCTAAGAAGATGCAATGCTCCTCCTACATAGATGCTCTCACTCTTCCCTAAAGGGGAGATGAAGCAAATGTTAACAGTTGTTGTATCCTTCCTGGAGCATCTGTGTCTATTCATTCTATGTCTCACCTGAATATTCAGCAACCTACAGACTAAATTATAAACTAAATCACTATCAACAATTCTTACAGAAAATAATAAGGGGAAAAGAGGAGGGAGTAAAAGAAATGAGATAACATACAAACACATAAAAATAAGAAAAAAAAACAAAGTGTGGCTGCTACAGTCTTCATTTCTGTTACTGGTCAGAAGTGTTACTGGAGAAATCCCGGTTCTTCTTGCCAATGCGGTAAAGAATTACAGAGCAGTGAGCCTATTAGTGTGTATGCAAAATTTAATAGTGAATGGGAAAGCAAAAACAAGCGTGGCCAAAGGCCAGGTGGCGAGCTCACCCTAGAGTGGCCGGAGGCGCTGCAGCCAGAAGGCTAAGAGCCCCAAGAGCCCCAAGCGCCCCAAGAGCATCATGAGAGCCAAGAAAGCCAAGAGAGCAAGTTCTTTGTTTTGAAAACATATAGTTGGCGCGATGGGGTGAGGGAGTTACATTTTGATTGACAGGCAAAGGGTGTCAGTTTTCCAGGACTGGGGCTTGAGTTGCTAAAGGTGTTAATGGGCTTCTTCCTTTAGGCACTATGGGCCCATTCCCGCCTTTTGGGCCTTGGGAGGCTTTCCTTCCCAGATAATAAAAAGTCACATAGAATTCCAAGGACTTTCCTCTTCCAGTGCTAACATAGTGTTTCTTGTGATATTGAAACACCTGGCAATATTATGGGACCACACCCAAGACTGCTTTGTTAGTGGGTGAGACATATCTCCTTCTGCTATTCATTCAACTGTAACAGAAGAACATACGATTATTTCCTTTTTCAACTACTGGTTGCAAAATTGTTAACAGAAACAGGGGAGTCCAAAAAACCCCAGAGTTTGCGGCTGCGTGATGGGGAAAAGGAAGCAGCTTTCAGAATGCTTCCACATGCCTGAGGCTGATGGCTAGTGTCTTTCTTATGCAAAATGGCTTTAATGCATCCAAGGCCTCAGGTAGATGGGAGGGGACTTGGACCAGGGGATGGTATGGAAAAAAGCACACAGGGCCTGTGTGAGGTTCTGTGAATGGTCAGAAATGGTTACCACACCCACTGCATCAGAGGACGTAGTCAGGGATTTAAAAATAAGCGGCAGACATTTTAACTGGGCGGACCATGCAGATTTAATGGGGACTGACGATGAAGTTTTAAGGAAGGGACATACCTTGCTGCTTTGAAAAATTCTCCATGTGGATTACAAAGGACTAACTATGCAGTTTACAAGGAGGCTAAAAATCCACGAGGTTCTGGATTAAAAGCTGGTGGACACCATAATACAGACGAGGTCTCCCCAATTAGAATTGAATAATTGGCAGCTACTGGTAAAGCTGAACTGTGTTTAGAAAGTAGGAAAATGGTATCTCTAACTTTTCTAAAACTAGCCTGGTTTGGTAGGGGGAAGGCAAGGATATGTGTTTATGGGTGTTTTAAAGAACATAAGACTTAACAGCAGAAATCCGCAAATAATTAGATCCGTATAGCTTAAATAAACAACTCTCTTTCTTTTCACTGAACTCTGGTATTGAGAGTTATAATTTTGGTGACAGGCAATTGAGCCCCTAACTAAACAGCCCGTGGGTTTGTTTTCAATTGGAGCAGCCCAGGGGTTCTGTAACAAAATCAACCTCACCCTGCATTTCAGTTAATCAAGGTTTTGTTTGTTTTTTTTTCCCCTAGCTGGAGGTGGGAGTGATGAAGCAAACTTTTATTCTTGAAGGATATATAAATCATCCAAAATTCTACCTTTAAAAAATCAACTTATTGAGGTAGAACTTACATATATTTATTTAAGTGTATATTTCAATGAGTTTTGATAGTTTATATACTTGTGTAACGGTTACAGAAACCCCTGGGCTGCTCCAATTGAAACAAACCCACTGGTTGTTTAGTTAGGGGCCCGATTGTCCGCTGCCAGAGTTATAACTCTCAATACCAGAGTTTAGTGAAAAGAAAAAGAATTATTTAACAGTTATATGGATCTAATTATTTGCGGATTTTGCTGTTAAGTCTTATGTTCTTTAAAACATCCATAAACACATATCCTTGCCTCCCCCTACCAAACCAGGCTAGTTTTAGAAAAGTTAGATACTGTTTCCCTACTTTCTAAACACAGTTCAGCTTTATCAGTAGCTGCCAATCATTCAATTCTGATTGGGGAAACCTGGTGTGTGTTATGCTGTCCACCAGCTTTTAACCCAGAACTTCATGGATTCTTAGCCTCCTTGTAAACTGCATGGTTAGTCCTTTGTAATCCACATGGAGAGCCTTCCTTAAAACTGCATTGTCAGTCCCCTTTCAAAACTGTATGGTCCGCCCAGTTAAAATGTCGGCCGCTTATTTTTAAATCCATGACTGCCTCCTGTGATGCAATGGGCATGGCACTATTCACAGAACCTCACGCAGGCTCTATGCTTTTTCCATACTACCCCATGGTCCAAGCCCCCTCCCATCTACCTGAGGCCTTGGATGCATTAACCATTTGCATAACAAAGACACTAGCCCCTAGCCTCAGGCATGTGAAGGCATCCTGAAAGCTGCTTCCTTCTCCCCATCCCCCGCCCCCCCCCCCCCCCCCCGCCGCAAACTGGGGTTTTTTGGACACCCCCGTTTCTGTAACATAACCACCACCATAATCAAGATACAGAATACTTCTATCACCCCAAATTCCTTTGTGCCCCCCCGAGGCAGTCTTCTGCACCCCCAGACCCAGAGAGCCACTTTATAATTCTAGAGTTGCATATAGGTTGAATGATAGATACACTCGTTTGTGGCTGGCTTCTTTTGCTCAACATAATGTTATTCATGTTGTCCCTAGCATCACTAATTTGTTTGTTCTTATTGCTGGGTAGTAGTGCATTGTATGAATATGTCAAAATTTGTTATTCTATTCCCTATTTGACTTGTTTCTGTTTTTTGGCTATTATGAACAAAACTGCTAAGAATCTTCCTGTACACATCTTTGTATGGATGGAAGCTTTTCATTCCCTTTGTGTAATACCTAGGGGTGGAGTTGCTGAATCATATGTTAAGTGTATGTTTCACTTCAGAAGAAACCGCCAAATTATTTTCCCAAGTTATTCTTCCACTTTGCATTCCTACTAGCAATATACAAGAATTCCATTGTTCTACATCCTTACCAACACAAGGTGTTTTTAATTTTAATCCTACTGGGTATGAAGTGGTATCTCTGAGGCTTTAATTCACATCTTCTGATGGCTAATTATGTTTATAATCTTTTCATTGCTTATTGACTGTTAATATATCTTCTTTGGTGAACTGTCTCTTCAAATCTTTTGCTCACTTTTTAATTGGTTGTTTCTTTATTGAGTTAAGGATTTCTCTGTATGTTCGGAACACAAGCTTTTAACTACGTATGCGTTTTGCCAATAGTTTCTCCCAGTGTGTGGTTGGTATTTTTATTTTTCTTAACAGTGTTTTTTGAAAAGCACCTAGACCATATGCAGAAGTCCTCTGTACTATAACCCTCAAAACTTTTTTATTGATAGATATTCATCATGTTTCAATATTTTTCTATTAAAAACTATGCTGAAATGAACTTAGTCTGTCTTGGTGCCCAGTTGTAATTCTATAGGACTGGAATCACAAAGCCAAAAGGGTACATACATTTAAAATTTTGATGTTCCAAGTACTGTCAGGAGAGGGGGGGGGGTTCTGAGAGTTTTCACTTTATTTCAAACTAAGAAGTTAATGTGTCACAGTTTTGTGGAAGTTGACAAAGACATGTGACTGCTGCGTTAGAGATAAACAACCTTATTACTCACAGCAGTAGCAATAGCCAGAGTGTCAGCATATGTATCTACCACAATTTTTGGAACCCCCAACACCCACAGGGATACATGGAGGGTCAGATGGCCCTAGCATTCGCAATGGGCCAAGGAACAGCACTTTTTAAAGCAAAGAACCAACACTGTAATGAGCAGCAAACAAGCCAGTCCCCTTTCATGCCAGGAGTGGGCAGTTATGGGGTAATCACTCTGAGGGTGCCTTGACCTCTTTGGTTGCCTGTGTGAATAGCTACAGAAACTGCTCTGTATCAGTAGATTGATAAACCTTGGCGTCGGTACTCTCAGCAGGAACATTCAGGGATACTCAGCTCTCCCAACTACATACTATAACATTTTTCTCCAGAAAGACTGTGGCTGTTTAAACCTGACTTCAAATATGCAGGAAAGAGACTTCCGGCCAAGATGGAGGCTTAGACGGACACGCTAGGTCTCCCTCTACAACTAGAGAGGAATACAACTACTTCAAAACAAAGGATAACTAGAAATTCCAGAAAATAAAACTACACGGAAGCCCAACATATGAAGTTATAAACCAGCGGTGCCATTTGGGCAGGTAAGAGTTAAAGAGGGCAGCGCTGTTTGCGGTCGCACCTGGGACAGCGGCGGGGCGGCGAAAAATCCCCGCGGCAGTCAAGCCCCTGGCAGTGCGTGACCCCAGCGCTGGGGAAAGCAGCCACCGCATCGCCTTGAACAGTGAGGCCCAGGGGGGCGGGAGGACGGATCCCGGTCTCCTAGCTGAATAACTGTGTGAATCCATCTTGGACCCCCGCCCCCAAAGAAAGAAAGCACCACAGGGCTGCGAAATAGGTCGCTGAATTGTGACGCGTACACAGGCACTGCCCCCGACAGCCGGCCCAAGAAAACAAAACGCATCTGTCAAAATGAGGCAGACAACTATAGAAATCCCGGTGACACAGCTCACCAGACAACAGATAGAGAACCTGACAGATGAACAGATAAGAAACCTGTCAGAGGCTCAGTTCTGGGCCATTGTTATCAGGTGGCTTACAGAATTCACAAAAGAGCAGGAAAAAGATAAGAAAGAAGCGAAAAACATTCATAACGAAAGGAACAAAACCACATACGAGACAGATGGTGAGGAAAAAAAATCCAGAGTTCATTTCAACAAACTGGAATATGGAGAAGGAACAAGCAGTCAACCAATGCAGAGGGAGGAAATGGGAAGCAACAATGAGAGGATCAGAAACCTCTGGGACAGCTATAAAAGGCCCAACATAAGAATCATTGGTTTGCCAGAGAGTGAGGAAGATGAACTAGAACTTGAAAAATTGAGTGAAAATATAATAAAGGAGAACTTCCCAGACTTGGGGAAGGGAATAGACTTGCAGGTCCAGGAAGCAAGGAGAGTTCCCAAGAGACTGGACCCAGGGAGAACCACTCTAAGACACATTATAATCAAAATGTCAAAAATTAAAGATAAAGAGAGAATCTTAAAAGCAGCAAGAGAGAAGAAAAGAATTATGTACAAAGGGGTCCCAATTAGACGATCAGCTGACTTCTCAAGGGAGACCCTACAGGCAAGAAGGGACTGGCAAGAAATATTCAAAGTAATGAAAATCCAAAACCTACAACCACGAATACTCTATCCAGCGAAATTGTCATTCAGAATAGAAGGACAGAGAAAGTGTTTCCAGGACAAAATAAAACTGAAAGAGTTCATTAGATCCAAACCACTGTTACATGAGATGTTAAAGGGACTGGTTTAAAAAACAGAAGCTAGGGAGATGAAACAAAGGCAAACTAAACAGGCAACGAGAGTGGAAAAGGAACTGTGGGTACGGGAAGCATATTGGGGGGAGGTCAACAGGGAGGGGGAGTGGGGAGAGGGAGGGAGATGATATAGGAATTGGGGATCATGGTAGGAGGGAATGGAATAGACGGAGAGAGGTTGGGAGGAACTGTATGCACAACTAATGGACATAATCTAAAAGGGGGGGACAACTGGAGGGAGGGGGGCCACCGGGTGGAGGGGAGCAGAGGGAAGGGAAATTGGCACAAATGTAATATTTTAATCAATAAAACACATTAAATCAAAAAAAAAATATATGCAGGAAAGAGTCTTGGCTGCCAGTATGGGAATATCATCAGTCTTTGTAATTTTGGCCAACTTGATGGGTGAAGAATGACTTGTTTGTAGCCCTTAGCATTTCTCTTTTCTTGAGTTGAGCACCTTTTCAAACGTTTATTAATAATTTGTGAAATGGCTCTTCAAAGCTTACCCTGATTTCTGACATCCCTCTTTCTAAGTTCCTTACTGGAGGAAACAAATAACAGAAAACCTGTATTTGTCATGAGTCCTCTGGTGTTGGACATGTTTTCTACTTGAATACTATAATCTTGAACGGGATGACAGTGGCACTTCTCCGCACAGTATGCTGTGTGACAACAAACTGCTGTCTGTCATGTGATATGAGATTCCATTTCTTCTTGGTTTGTTTGCTCCTAGGCTCCTGAAAGGTCCAGGCATCAAGCAGGGTAACATTTTCTTTGAAGGGGGAAGTACAGTTCAGATAGCACCCACCACTCACAACCTCTTAACTCACTGTCGTGGAATCAAACCAGTCTTCTGTTTCACAGGTTTATGAGTCTGGAGCTTGCCTCTCTGCTTGCCCAACATTCTATCTGCGGTGAAGGCGACAGGTAAGATACCTGTGTAAATGCACAGTCAGTGTAAACTCAGCAGTAACCACTCTTAGTTTAAAGCCTGAGCTGGGGTGTACTGAGGAGCTACTGATGCCTTTAATCGGGAAAACCTAGTAATAGTTTTCCTGCAGTCCTTTGGAGGAGGCCCTTGTGCCAACCTGGAAGTGCCCTCCATGCACACTGATTTTAGGGTGTACGATGAAAAACGGAAAAATAAACAGTAAATTACTGAACTCCGAGTATCTGGTCCCCGTGCTTCCCACCGGCATTTCCTCCAGCTCGTCTTGAATGGCCAGCTTTGCCCGCATTCTACTCACCGGGTAGGTACCACGAAGGTGGAGGCTTGGTCTGCGAGGGACCGAGTCGCTTGCATCCGCCTCCTGGCCCTGCTCCAGCCAATCCGGAGTCAATCTGTGCTGCTCGACTCCGAGCGCAGCCAATGGGCGTGGGCCCCGGCCCGCCCTTCGCGGAACCCTGCGCACATCAGCGCCCAGAGGCGGAAACAGCTGCTGTTGCCTGCGGAGCCTCCTGGCCAACACTACTTCAGTATGGCTATGGCTGCGACCGGCACGGTCCTCATCGTTGGCAGGTAACCAGCGCACACCGGGGGCCCGCCAGGGCGGGGGGCGGGGGGGGGGGCGGGAGGAGGGTCGGGAGGGCCGTGGAGCACTGTAGGATCTCTCTACGCTGACGCAGCGGCGGGTCGGAAAGCTGAATGCGCAGGCCGCGCGCAGAGGCGGTTTAGGGGACTCGCCCAGTGATGCCGCCTGCCTGCGATCCCAAGTAGAAGTGCCAGTCATTCTGTGTGGGCAACATGAAGTTTGTCTGCAGAACTGTGTTGTTGACCATTCCCATTTATGGAAAAGAAAACCAAGGTTAAGCAGTTTAGGTACCCAAGTCCACAGCCATTAAGGGACCGAAATGGAACGAACCCAACTGGTGTGTACGAAGGGAACGCGTTCTGTTCCCCACCGAGTCGCTGGAGCGGGAGGAACAGGTGCTTATCGAATACCTTGGCATGCCTAATTCTTGGTGGGAATGCGCCCTTTCCAGAGGGGAACGTTGGAACTCAGTTTGCTATTCCATCGAAATTTTTCTGGTTGGTGCTCCCACCCTTATTAAAATATTTCCTGCTATTTTTAATTTAAAAAAAAAAGGATATTTTTGTGTACCTTACCTTTGGTAAGCTCTCATAGCACTCTGTCCACATGTTGATACTTGCTATTGATAGTTAGAAGCACCTTTTGGGGGGTGGCCTTGTGTCCCTTTATGCCTCTAAAATGTTGACCTACCAGACACCCCCCCTCTCCTTCCCCCATAAGTTTTACGGTCCATTGAGGAGTCAGGATGCCTTATCAGCTGTTTTTTTTGATCACAGAGTAAGTGGCATTAACTGTGCCCTTGTCCCTTCCAGGCATGTGGGTGGGTGTAGCTGCCTAGGTACTTTGTACCATGCATGGTGACTGCTTGCCTTGCAGTTTTGATGTCCAGGGCTGGATGTTGTATGTCTCCCACCATGCCTTGGAGTGGTGTTCTGTCTGCACCTAATCAAGCAGGAAGGAGCATAGTTTCTGGTAGGATCTGAGGTTGGCAAGTCAGTTTATTTCTGATTCCTTGAGAGAAGGTAACAAGGAATTAGATGGGGATGGCAAACTATAATGACCACAGGACTTAGCACAGGATAGAAAGTCGTGCCTATTCCCACACCTTCAGCACCTCAGCAGACACCAATCTCTGTTTCTAGGGTAGTGCTGCTTTCCTGCCCTTCATCCCTTTCTCATTCCATCTCTTCTCCTTTCCTTCTTTCTCTTTCCGGGTCCCATAGGTAATTTCAAAAAACATCCATTTACATTCCCTAAAACCTGGTTGAGTTTCATTCTTGGATTTCAACTGACTAAAAAATACATGGTATTTCAATTTCAGAAACCTGTCAGGCCATTGTTTTTCCATCAATACCAGACAGCCGCCTGAAAGTCCTTGCTAAAAATATAGTCTTTGTTTAATTCTTCATTGATCTTTTCATGAAGGCCACTCTTCTTCAGGGCCACTTAGCTTTTCTGTGAGCCCCAAAGCAAGTCCCTTCAGAATCGTGGGCTTGAGAGTGTAAGAGTGTACATTTGAAGAATTAAGACGGGTCCAGGGCTGTGGGAACATAAAGAGAGGGAAAATTTGGTAATGATAGCTTTAAAAAATGGGAGTAGAAATGGATATCCTGAAGAGAGATTGGCATTTGGGTGATGTCCTCAGACATTCATTTCTGCTGGCCTTACACATCTACAGAGGAGCTTAATCCTGTATATAATACTGTTGTTTCTGAGTAACTGTGTTTATTAAGAAACCTCATGTAAATTGGAGTCAGGAGAGCCTGTAGAGGGAGCTCTCCTACCCTATTCACACAATGTCAGTTACCCCAAATAGGAAATTTGTTGTAAATTTCCCACATTCTAAAATTTGCTGAATGTAACCCTGTAATGTCATTTAACACATTCCTCTGTTCCTTTATTTCCAGTATATCTGAAACAGTGGGCAAAATGTAGTAGTTAGGACTCAAGAGTTAGACTACTGGGGTTCACCTCACCTCCAGAACTTAAAGCCTATATTATTGTAACCTGCCTATGTCTTCGTTTTCTTTTGTATAAAATGGAATAATAATAGCACTGACCTTGTAGGATGGTTGTAAAAGAATAACAGAGGTGAGATACATAACATGTTTAATGTTGCCTGGTACCTGATACATGCTCCAGTGCCGGTCGTGATAGCAATAAATTATTTATTTGAAGATACAGGGGAACCATTACTGGTCTTCAGGGTAAGTGACTTGCCTAAGACAATGGTCAGATGAAGGTTCCCATAGGGGCCTGTCATGTGTATGCCATCCTGGCACCTCCCTACTGTAACTTTTGTTTCACTGTGAGTGTGTGTTAACTACCTGTCTGGTGGTGCTCCATGTGAAATATAAATGCTGGACTGGAGTTGAGAATTAAGGAGTTCCTAGTGGAAACAGATAACACTTAAAATCAATACAGCTATCAAAATGTGTAATTTTAAGACATCAAATACTTTAAGAATAGGATGCTGTATAATTTTAAAAAATTTACTCTGGGTTAAGAATGAAAAACTGTTTAATTACTAAGTTAACTGGAAGCCTCCCTTGATTTTCTTTCCCTTTAGTGGCGTCATTGGGCGAAGCTGGGCTATGTTGTTTGCCAGTGGAGGCTTCAGGGTGAAACTGTATGATATTGAGCAGCAGCAGATAACAAACGCCCTGGAAAACATCAGGTAAGCAGTTTGTACCTCGGGGAGGAGCACTGACTGTTGCTCTCCGTGGGTCTCATTTATCACACTCTCAAGGCCATCAACCTCTGTGACTTCACTCTTTCACTTCACAGCTGTTACACTGCCATTGAGCTGGTAAAGGCCAGGCCTACAGCATTTGAGACCTGAACTAAGAAGAGGCTTAAGTTGTAAGCATAGGACCCTTAGGGTTGTAAAGATTTGTGATGGGAGTAGGGGAGCTAAATATAAATCTCAGGCTACCAGTCTGAGTGGGTTTGTAAACTCTTGCTGTGTTGTACGGGGTTGCAGATCTGGGTGTCCTGCCTTCTCTCTGGGCAGGCGAGCTGGCTTTCGGCATGTGAGAGCCGCAATTGTATGGGCAATACATCTTAGGAACAGAGATGTATTTGAGATTTGTTTTGACCTATTGATCTAATGACAGCAGGACCCAGATTAACTGTGATATCTGTAGTAGATAAAGTTGTGAAAGTAGGTGAGCTTACCAGATGCCGAGGGGTGAGTTTTAGGTTTAACCACAGGGTATAGAAGAAGAATAGGAGCCAAAGGGGAAAGAATGAGAATGGGGAGGTCAGAGATAGAAGGGCCAAGCTAATGCAATGTGACGGAAGGCAAGGTGCCCAGATTCCCACCTATCTGAGATGACAGTCACTGAACACAATTTGACCATCTCAGATGTTGTTTTGTTCCGGTGGTTATTATCCTTCTTTGGGGGCTATCCATGGATGTGTAACTTGAATTTACATTTTTGTATAACAGAAATATACTTTATCATTTACTTTATGAAAAGACTAATATATAGGGTATGATGTCAGGCCAAAGGCATCAAGAAATTATATACCTGAGTCCAATTATGTTGTGTAACAAATTAAGAATATGTAAGTTTCTTCTTACATATAGTGACATGTAGCAAATGTCAAGATAAAATGTCTATTAACAAAAACCCCCCAAAAAAAGAAAAAGAAAAAAGAAACAACTACTATAAAGCTATGCCCTCCTCCCTGCACCAATGCTTTATTCTATACTGTTATGGAAGGAAGAGGAACTGACATAAACACATACTAAATTCCAGGCATGTGCTATTTACTAAGGATACACAGAGGAACAAGACAGATACAGTCCTGTCCACCATGGAGCTTATAGTCTAGTAATCTTACCATATTAATTCTCATCGTAAACCCAATGAGGCAGATATTATTGCCATTATTTTATGAGAAAAGTTAGGTCTATGAATGGTCAATAACCTGCCCACAGACCCAGTAAGATACAAGATTTTAGTTATAGTCTATCTACATATTTTTAAATCATTTTTATTCTTTTTCTATTACAATTGTCTCAATTTTTCCCTGTTTGCCCTTGTCCTCCCATCCTAACCCCTGCTTCCGCAGTCAGTTCTTACACTGTTATCCATACCTGTGAGTCCTAGGGCAAAGGAAATAAAGGAAAAAAAGAAATGCAACTACATTAAACTAAAAAGTTTCTGCAAGGCTAAAGAAACCATCATCAAATGAAAATGGAACTGACCCTATGGGAGAGCATATTTGCCAATGATAAATCAGACAAGGGTTTGATCTCCAAAATATATGAAGAACTCATACAACTCAACACCAGGAAGACAATCAATCCAATTAAAAAATGGACAAAGGTCTTGGACAGACACTTTTCCAAGGAGAACATAGACATGGCCCATAGGCATATGAAAAGATGCTCAACATCAGTAGCCATTGGAGAGATGCAAATTAAAACCACAATGAGATATCATCTCACACCTGCCAGAATGGTTATCGTTAATAAATCAACGAATAACAAGGCTGGAGAGGATGTAGTGCACTGTTGGTGGGAATGCAGACTGGTGTAGCCATTGTGGAAAACAGTATGGAATTTCCTCAAAAACCTAAAAATGGAACTGCCCTTTGATCCAGTGATTCCACTCCTGGAAATATACCTTAAGAACCCCAAATCACCAATTCAGAAGAACCTATGCACCCCTATGTTCATAGCAGTGCTATATACAATAGCCAAGTGCTGGGAACAGCCTAAGTGCCCATCAGTAAATGAGTGGATCTATCTACATGTTAAGAGTGGGTCTGAGTTCCTCAGCATTCATCTATACTATTTGCTTTATATAAGTCCTGCAAATACTTCTTTAAATATAATATCTGATATATGCAATTAGATAGATCACTTATGCTAGTTTAGGAAGAAGACAATAAAGTGAATATTTATAAACCTACAACACAATTTGGGACCTAGAACATTATCAATACCCTGTGTGTTTGATCCTCCTGCCTTCCCACCAGAAGCAACAGATATCCTTTATTTTGTATTTACCATTACTTTGCTTAAAAAATAGTTTTATAATATCTATCTATCCCCAAATAATATATGGTTTTATTTTGCTCAGTTTTATGCTTTATCAAAGTATTTCTGAGATTCATATATGTTGCTTATAGCTATAGAACATCTGTTTTCATTACTGTATAATATGCTGTGGTGTGACTTTGCTATAATTTATTTCTCTTTTATCCTTTTGATGAACATTAGAACTGTTTCCAGTTTGGGGCATGTGTCCCTCAGTGCATGAGTGCAAGAGTGTCTACAGGGTACATACTGAAGACTGAGATTACTGGGCTTATTTTTCCTTCTGGGATTATGATTATATGCATATTAAACCAATTTATTAATAACTTTTAACCTGTCTTTGTATTTTCTTTCTCTCATTCTCTTTGAAATATATTCTGGATACACTTTTTAGATCTTTCTTCCACTTCACTAACTCTAGTTTTAGCTGTGTCTGATCTGCTGTTTAAATCATCCACTGAGTTTATTTCAAAAATTAAATTTTTATTTAAAAGTTTTATTTGCAACTTCTGGCCAAGATGGAGAACTAGACAGACACATTGCATCTCCCTCCACAAATAAGAAGGAATACAACTACCTCAAAACTAGAGACAACTAGAAGTTCCAGGAAATCAAGCTGCATGGAAATCCAACAAACAAAGATATAAAGAAGAAATACTCATCCAGATAGGTAGGAAGGGCAGAGCTGGGGCAGAGAAGACATGGTGTGGTGGAGGTGGCAGCAGTGGCAAGCTGGTGGAAAGCACAGTCACACATATAAAAAAGTTGGGAGGGACACCTTGGGAGCACTCCCAGCACGAGACCACACTGTGCAGCTCATGGACCCAGCACCAAGGAAAATAGAGCCTCATTGCTTCTGACTGTGCAAATCAGTGGGGGCTGGGGCAGAGGAAGAAACTGCCAGTCTTTCAGCAGAGTTCGCCTGTTTAAAGGGCCTCCACGGTCCTAGAACGTCTACAGACCCACCCACTCTGGGAACAACGGCCAGGGCAACAGCTGGAGAAGTGGCAGTCCCAACAAAGTGGGAGAAGTGCCTGGAAAAGGGGTGAGTGCTGAGCAAGCAGCATTGTTCCCTCTCAGGCCCCTCCCCCCGCAATAGCACAACAATGTGGTAAAACAGGTCACCCTATACTGACGAATCCTGAAGGCTCCGCCCCTTACAATGTAACAGGAGCGACAGCTTACCTAAGACACAGAGGCAAACAAACACAGCAGCCAAGATGAGGAGACTAGAGAAGTATGGCCCAAAAGAGGGAACGGCTTAAGGTTCCAGTGGGAGAACTAAGCGACTAGGAGATAGCCACCCTAACAGGCGAGGAGATAGCCAATCTAACAGATGCAGAGATCAAAACACTGGTGATAAAGATGCTCACAGGCTTGACAGATATACTTAAGTACAGCAAACGTGTAAGGGAAGAAGTGAAGGCTATGCTAAGTGAAATGAAGGAAAATCCACTCAAAACCAGTGGTGAAGGGAAGGAAACCAGGGTTCAAATTAATGATTGGGAACATAAGGAAGAAAAAAACAGTCAACCAGTACAGAATGAGGACACAAGAATTGAAAAAAATGAGGAGAGGCTTAGGAACCTGTGGGACAACTTTAAATATGCCAACATCCGAACCATAGGGATGTCAGGAGAAGAGGAAGAGCAAGAAATTGAAAACTTATATGAGAAAATAATGAGGGAAAACTCTCCGAATTTGGCAAAGGAAATAGACATACAAGTCCAGGAAGCACAGAGAGTCCCAAACAAGCTAAACCCAAAGAGGACCACACTAAGACACATCATAATTAAAATGCCAAAGGTTAAAGATAAAGAGAGAATCTTAAAAGCTGAGAGTTACCTACAAAGGGGTGCCTGTAAGACTATCAGCTGATTTCTCAGTAGAAACTTTGCAGGCAAGAAGGGACTGGCAAGCAATATTTAATGTGATGAAAAGCGAGGACCTACAACTAAGATTACTCTATCCAGCAAAGCTATCGTTTAGAATGGAAGGGCAGATAAAGTACTTCCCAGACAGGTAAAGCTAAAGGTGTTCATCATCACCAAGCCATTAGTATATGAAATGCTAAAGGGACTTATTTAAGAAAAAGATCAAAACCATGAACAATAAAATGACAACAAACTCATAGCTCTCAACAACTGACTCTAAAAAATAAAAACAAAAACAAACTAAGCGAACAACCAGAACAGGAACAGAATCATAAGTATGGGGATTATTTGGAGGGTTATCAGCTGGGAGGGAGGAGGGGGAGAAATGGGGAAATGGTGCAGGTATTAAGAAGCATAATTGGTTGGTACAAAGTAGACGGGGAAGTTAAGAATAATATAGGAAATGGTGAAGTCATAGAACTTTTATGCACGATCCATGGACATGAACTAAGGGGTGTGGCATTGCTGGAGGGAAGGAGTGTACTGGTAGGAGGGGAGCAAAGGGAAATGAAATTGGGACAACTGTAACAACATAATCAATAAAATATACTTTTAAAAAGTTTTATTTGCTTCTTTCCAAATATACCTGTTTACTTTTAATAGTTTCTCTATGTTTGCTCGTTCTTTGTGGCTCCACTTTTCAAATTTTTGAACATTTAATAATATTGTTTTATACTATGTACCAATACCCAAAATTGTCTTAGATCAGAATCTTCAGGATCAGGTCCTGAGATGAGGGTTCCTGAGTCTGTGGTTGATTAAGGAAGTGTTCCCAGGAGAGCCAGTGTGACAATGAGGGGACAGGATAAGGAAGACAAAGAAGCCAGCTGAGGGCATATTTCAGAAATTCCAGGCTCATCAAGATTCCAGGGGATTTCTGGAGCATGAAGTACCCTGCACAGTCTGTCACCCCTGAAGGCAAGTGAGCTTAGCAGTCACTTCCTGGGGTCCCTCCTTGATTGGTGTGAACTCATGCACTTCCAGGTCTCTGGTCTGGGTCTGGTCTAGGTTTACTCAGAGGGAGAGGGCAAGTGTGAGCCTTTAGCAACAAAAAAATTCAAAAGCTGGGGTTGGACCCACTTCTGATTAAAGGGATTCAGAGATCTGGGTGGAATACCAATGGCCTCCACTATAGAAATCATTGGGGGTTTTAAATAAAATAATATTTTTTCCTGACTGACTTATTCCTACTTTCGTTCATTAAAAATTGCTGATTGAGGGACTTCTGGCCAAGATGGAGGCGTAGACAGACATGCTGCATCTCCCTCCACAACTAAGAAGGAATAAAACTACCTCAAAACTAGAAACAACCAGAAGTTCCAGAAAATCAAACTGCATGGAAGTCCAGCAAACAAAGATATAAAGAAGAAATACTCATCCAGACAGGTAGGAAGGGCGGAGCTTGGACAGAGAGGATGCGGTGTGCTGGCAGCAGCAGCAGTGGCAGAGGCAGGCCAGCAGAAAGCAGTCACATGTTTTAAAGTCAGGAGGACACTTGGGGAGCGTTCCCAGCTCCTTGCCAGACCTCACAGCTCATGGTCCCAGCACTGGGGAAAATCAAGCCTCATTGTTTCTGACTGTGCATACCAGTGGGGGTTGGGGTGGAGCCAGAAACTGCGGGTCTCAGCAGAGTCCACTTGTTTAAAGGGCCCCCACGGTCCTAGACCGTCCACAGACCCACCCACTCTGGGAACGACGGCCAGGGCAGCAGCTAGAGAGGCTCCAGTCCGGTGCGGAAGTGGGAGAGGTGCCTGGAAAGGGGTGAGTGCTGGGCAGGCGGCATTGTTCCCTCTAGGACCCCTCTCCCAAATACTGCGCCACAATGTGGTGAAACAGGTCACCCTATACTGATGAATCCCTAAGGCTCCGCCCCTTACCAGGTACAGGAGTGACAGATCTACCTGGGACGCAGAGGCAAACAAACACAGGGCCTGTCAGAATGAGGAGACGGAGAAATATGGCCCAAAATGGGGAATGGATCAGGGTTCCAGTGGGAGAACTAAGCAATGAGGAGATAGCCAACCTAACAGATGGGGAGATAGCCAGCCTAACAGGTGCAGAATTCAAAACACTGGTGATAAAGATGCTCAGAGACTTGACAGATATGCTTGAATACAGCAAACGCATAAGGGAAGAAGTGAAGGCTATGCTAAATGAAACGAAGGAAAATCCACACAAAACCAATGGTGAAGGTAAGGAAACCGGGGCTCAAATAAATAATTTGGAACATAAGGAAGAAAATAACAGTCAACCAGTGCAGAATGAGGAAGCAAGAATTGAAAAAAATGAGAAAAATTTCCCAAAATTTGTGAAAGAGATGGACATACAGGTCCAGGAAGCACGGAGGGTCCTGAGTGAGCTGGACCCAGAGGGGACCACACCAGGACGCATCATGATTGAAATGCCAAAGGGAAAGATAAAGGCAGAGTCTGAGGGCAGCAAGAAAGAAGCAGAGAGTTGCCGACAGGGGGTTGCCTATAGGACTATCAGCTGATTTCTCAGAGGATGCTTTGCAGGCAGGAAGGGACTGGCAAGCAGTATTCAATGTGATGAAAGGCAACCTGCAACCAGGACTACTCTATCCAGCAAGGCTATCACTTGGAATGGAAGGGCAGATGAAGTGCTTCCCAGACAAGGTGAAGCTAAAGGAGTTCATCATCTCCAAGCCATTATTATATGAAATGTCAAAGGGGCTTACTTAAGAAAAAGAAGATCAAAACTATGAACACTAAAATGACAACAAACTCACAACTATCAACAACTGAATCTAAAAAATAAAAACAAAATCCAACTAAGCAAACCAGAATAGAACAGAATCATAGGTATGGGGATTATTTGGAGGGTTATTAGCTGGGATGGGGGAGGGGGAGATATCTGGATATGGTTTAGGGATTAAGAAGCATAATTGATTTGTACAAAATAGGGGGAAGTTAAGAATAACATCGGAAATGATGAAGCTATAGAACTTATATGCACGACCCATGGATGTGAACTAAGGGGGGTGGGATTGCTGGAGGAAAGGAGGGTACTGGGCAGAGAGGAGCAAAGGGAAAAAAAATTGGAACTACTGTAACAACATAATCAATAAAATATACTTAAAAGAAATTGCCGATTGAGCTCATCTTAGCCCTGGGGGTTTAGTAGTAAGCATAGTAGACTAAGATTTCTGATCTTGAGGATTCACTTTCTACAGGGAGAGGGAAGATTGAGAAGTAGGTTGTCCAAAATGAATTCCTGAAATATACGGTGTAACAGATCAGTGTTGAAGACACCATCAGTGGGCCACACTTGGTGTGCAGCCTGTTTTTTGTATCCCATGAGCTCAGATTGGTTTTATATTTTCAAGGTTTATAAAATAAAAAAAGAATATGTAACAGAGACCTTATGTGGCCACAAAGCCTAAAATATCACTATGTGGCCTTTTATGGAACAACTTTCTTGAGCCCTGAGTTAAATAATTGAGATTTCAACATGTAGGTTTTTCCCCCATGCCATCACACAATTCTCTGACACCAGCTGGGTATCCTACAATCAACCTGTATGGAGGCAGCATCAGATTTCATAGGTTAAGGGCTCAGTTCCATGAGACCATCATCCTCCATTTCAGATGCCAAGTTGTCACCTGGGCTTCTGGCCAACTGGCTATAAATCAGAGTACCCACCACCACTGCTAAGGTTCGATTAATTTGCTAGAGAAGCTCACAGAACATGGGAAACCAGTGTACTTACTAGATCACCTGTTTATTATAATAAAATGATATACTTAGGAACAGCAAGATAGAGAGATGCATGGAGCAAGATTTGTGGAAAGGGATGTTGAGCTTCTATGCTCTCTGGAGTGCCATTCTCCCCAAATCTCCCTGTGTTCACCAACCCAGATCTCCGAACCCTGTCCTTTTGGCGTTTTATATAGGCTTTATTTCATGGGCATGATTGATTAAATCGTGGGCCATTGGTGATTGAACTCATTCTCTCCCTCCCTTATTAGGGCTGATAGCTCATTTCTTTTAGCTGAGTAATATTCCATCGTCTCGATATAGCAGAGTTATCTTATCCACTCATGTATTGAAATACATCTTGGTTGCTTCCAAGTTTGACAATTATGAATAAAGCATCTGTGTGCAGGTTTTGGTGTGGACAAAAGTTTCATATCTTTTATTAAATACTGAAGAGCATGAACACTGGATCATATGTTAAGAATATGTTTACTTTTATAAGAAACCACCAAACTGTCTTTCAAAGTGGCTGCACCATCTTGCATTTCCAATAGCAATGCGTGAGTTCCTGTTACTCCACATTCTCCCCAGTGTTTGGTATTGTTGGTGTTCTGGATTTTGGCTGTTCTGTTAGGTGTGTAGTGGTATCTCATTTTAATTTGAATTTCCCCGATGACATATGATGTGAGAACCTTTTCACATGCTTATTTGCCATTTATATGTCTTCTTTGAGTTATTTTTCTTTTTTCTTTTTTTTATTAAAGGGGGAGCTTTGAAAATTATCCTTAATTATGTTCTTGTGAATCCCTGATATATAAAATTTGTTCTTATGCAGGATCCTGTGATTTTGTAAACAGAAGTCCTTCAGAATTTCTGGTCCACGATCATGTTGGAAGTGGAAATCTTTAAACCTTTAGATAAATTTTAAACCTCAATAAAAACAGCTCAAAACCGTATATTCTATTGTAATGCAGAAGAAAGTACAATTGACACAACATGGGGTTGAACTGCGTGGCTCTACTTAATATGTAGGTTTTTTCAGTAAATACCTGTACTGTTTTTGATCCATGGTTGGGAGCCTGAGGATGCCGAGGCCTGACTGTATGCATTGATCTGTGCCATGCTATATAGGGGACTTGAGGATCCACAGACTTTGTTATCTGCAGGGGTCCTGGAACCAATCCCCATGCATACTGAGGGACAGTTTAAGTTCTAGGAGAGTCAAAAGTTGTATGTGGATTTTCAGCTGGGGGTGTGCGTGTCATGCCCCCAATCCCTACATTGTTCAAAGGTCAGTGGTACACACCTCTTGAGAGAACATGGACTAGTCATAAAAAAGGAACCAAGAAGTAAAAGGCTTTCCTTAGACTGAGTCCAAGTGTTTTTAAAAGCCATCGAGGTATGAAACAAGGCAGCACAAAGAACTTGCTATTTGATTTCATGCAGGTGGTGTAGGGA
Organism: Furipterus horrens; assembly: GCF_987537825.1. Classification (NCBI taxonomy): domain Eukaryota; kingdom Metazoa; phylum Chordata; class Mammalia; order Chiroptera; family Furipteridae; genus Furipterus; species Furipterus horrens. The sequence goes on from NW_028327174.1 coordinate 85,598,991, forward strand.
GTAATAGGAAGTAATTTATTGATAATGAAAAACCATTAAGGGGAATGCAGTTGTACAGAACTTGAAGGAACTTATGGTATTTCTAAATAAGTAAAATTCCACCTGCTTGGTTAAATTTTTTTCTTACTACCATGTTAAGTGGTTTGTGTAGGAGAGAGTACAGCAAACTCCATTTGGGAAATGGTAGTTGATGGTAATGCTGGTCTTATATGAGGCCTGTTCGGAAAAAGTCTAGCCATTGTTAATATAATGAGAACAGCTTGCCCGACATTGATGTAACCTGGCAGCCAAGGAGAAGGTACTGGAATGCGCATGTGTGAACAATGACAACTTTACTGTACTAGTCAGTGGGGACAGTACATGCCGCTGAGTGTGCATGTGTGCTGTGTGGCTGTCACATTCAAAATGATTGAGCAAATAGAGCAACGAATCTGCATCAGATTTTGCATTAAGCTTGAACATTCCACCACGGAAACTATTCGGGTGATTCAGAAGGCCGCAGCTATGAGCAAATAACTGGTGATTGGCAGCTTCATCGCGATAACATGCCTGTTCATGCATCACATCTTGTGCATTTTTTTGGCAAACATCAAATCACCCAGGTGTTTCAGCCCCTGCACAGCCCAGATTTGGTGCCCTGGGACTGCTGGCTTTTCCCAAAACTAAAATCACTTTTGAAAGGGAAGAGATGGGGCAGCTGATGGAATTTGGGAGAACTGTGTGAGGTCCCAAGGTGCCTACTTTGAATGGGAGTGGCGTGTCATTGTCCTATGAACAGTGTTTCTTGTATTTTGAATCTTCTTCAATAAATGGCTATTTTGCATAGTACATGGCTGGATACTTTCTGGACAGCCTTGGTACTCTTAGGTGGTGATACTGACTTTTCAGCAGGCCTGGACTTTAAATTGTTTTTTCTGGTGCTAGTGTCTATGGTAGGTGGGTTTGGAGCTAAGAGATATTAGCTCAATTGTCACAGACCTCTGACCAGCGGGGTCCATGGCATTGTGGATGAAATGAATAAATGCACATGGACTGCAAGAATCCTGTGGAGAAGAGGGGACAAAACTGCCCACTCTCTAAAGGAGAAAGCATGGTTTGCCCCTGCCTGAACAGGCTTTTATTAACTCTTTAGGTGGATTTCATTCAAGAAAGTTATAAATTATTGTGCCAGTTATTCCCTTATATGATTATTACTTTTATATAACAGAGAAAAGAATGTTATACATGCATGGATGATAAGGATAACTGATCTAGCTACATCCTGTCCTTGCAAAATCAGCCCAGAATAGGCCGTAAGAAACTGCATCAAGGTTTCATGCTGAACATCTGTTGTTCTCAGCCCAGAATGAGGGAGTCCTTTAGCAGAAAGCAGGCTTTAAAGCTATTATAGAAATGCAGGCCTGATTCCCCACGGGAAAACCGGTATGTGGAGTGGGTCCTGTGTGCCACCACGCTCCCAGTGGTTTTCTAAATCTGGGGCTGAGCTACATTTGCCACCACCAAGTAACCTGGGTCCCCATACTCAATAACTGGCCTGGGGTTGGAGGAGAGAAGAGCTTGGGGAAGAGGAGACCCCTGAACCTCTGATTAATCCATGCTTTAAGTCAGCTCAGCCTGGGCTGCAAACCAGGGGTTGACACACTTTTCCTATAAAGGCCAGACAGTAAATATTTTAGGCCTTTCGGGTCATATGGTTTCTGTAGTACCTCCTTATAGCGTAAAAGCCATTGTAGACAATATGTAGGCAAGTGGGCATGGCTGTGTTCCAATAGAACTTAATGGATTAACACTGAACTTTGGAATTCATATCATTTTCACATATCACAAAGTATTATTATTCTTTTGATTAAAAAAAATTTCAACATATAAAAACTTTTTATGTCACAAACTCTCTTTGTGTCACAGGCCATATACCAGACAGCGGTGCAGGTTTAGCCAGTGGGCTATATATAGCTTACCGACCTTTGCTCCACACCTTTCAACTCTATTATCATTTCATCTTTTATTTCATAAAGCCAATTCCAACTCAGTTGTGGCCAAGAGAAAACTCTGAGTTACCTAAATGAAAAGTTCTTTGTTCTATATCATGGAATAGTTGTATTTTAGGCCTTTTTTTTTAGACATATCATTAAAGGTTTTGGTCACTTTTAAAGTTCTTCCAGGCATCAGAGAATACATGGGGAAATTGTGGGTAGGTTTTTTTTTTTTTTAAGGTCATATGATAGGTTTTCTTGTTATTCTGTTACTTTGCTTGATGGGAAACTAATATTTCTTAGTGTTACTGGTGCCCAATTAGATTAGATATCAGTTTGTAAGACTTTTAAACCAAAAATTTCAAAAATAATTTATTACTTTTAGCTGCCTTATTGTAGAAAAAGCAAATGTACTGAATTCTTATGTATCTAAGACTTAAAAAGAGTACACATAGCTTTCTCGAGAGCAGTGACTGAATCCTTACAACTGACATTTTAGCTGAGATAATGTAAATAGGGAGAACTGGTTGTACCTCTTTGGCTGGACGTAGGGAATCTCAGGGTATATTCTGACTGACTACCTCTTTCTTCTTGAGTTATTGTGTGCAAAGAGCTGCAGGAAAATCAGGTTGAAGAGTGTCATGTTGCCTTCCTAGGGAGTACTTAATTTTTGGTCTTGTGACTGAAGGAAAGCCACTGCTTTCCCTTCTTAAATCAAAAGATTTTCTAATATGCCTCTCTTATACAGAGAGAGGCCAAGTTAAGAGAATTGAGTCCAAAACTTATTTTTGTAATTATTTTGGTCAGTAAGGTGAGTTCTGAGTTTCAAAGTTTTTTCAGCCAGGAAAGAATTACTATTGCTTCTTTCAGCCAGTAAACGGTGTCAGACTACAGGTTAACTGTGGTGCCTGCTCATACCAGCAACAGCACTGTGTGTTGGCTGTAGTCCTCATGTGGTCAGGAACACAAGATTAAAATGTTCCTGCCCATGTATTTGGCATAAAGTGTAAGGAGAACCTTTTGTTAAGAACTATAAATAATGTATCTTTCTAATTGGGTTGAACTGACTGAAGGGGCAGAATAGTTTGTGCCCAATGGCTGTCCTTTTATGACACTCTGGTGGTCTGCATCCATCCATTCCACCAGGCTGTGAGCTTCACGAGGACTTCCTTACCCTTATTATTCAGATGTTATGTGATATCTGTGAGAGCTATGTGAGCACAGAAATAGCAACAAGCACATTTCTTTTTTTGTATATGTGTGTGTTGGAGAATTTTTTTCCTTAAGTATATTTTATTGATTATGTTGTTACAGTAGTTCCAATTTTATCCCCCTTTGCTCCCCTCTGCCCAGTACCCCCCTTCCCTCCAGCAATCCCACCTTCATAGTTCATGTCCATGGGTCATGCATATAGGTTCTTTGGCTTCACCCTTTCCTATATTATTCTTAACGTCCCCATGTCTATTTTGTACCAACTGGTTATGCTTTTTAGTCCCTGTACCATATATATCCACATTTCTCCCCCTCCCCTCTCCCAGCTATAATGCTCCAAATAATCCCCATACCTACGATTCTGTTCCTATTCTGGTTTGTTTAGTTGGATTCTGTTTCTATTTTTTAGATTCAGTTGTTGATAGTTGTGAGTTTGTTGTCATTTTAATGCTCATAGTTTGATCTTCTCTTTCTTAAGTAAGTCCCTTTGACATTTCATATAATAATGGCTTGGTGATGATAAACTCCTTTAGCTTCACCTTGTCTGGGAAGCACTTCATCTTCCCTTCCATTCCAAATGATAGTTTTGCTGGATAGAGTAATCTTGGTTGTAGGTTGCCTTTCATCACATTGAATACTATTTGCCAGTCCCTTCTTGCCTGCAAAGTGTCCTCTGAGAAATCAGCTGATAGTCCTATAGGTACCCCCCTGTAGGCAACTCTCTGCCTCTCTCTTGCTGCCCCCAGGACTCTCTTTATCAATTATGATGTGTCCAGGTGTGGTCCCCTCTGGGTACAGCTTGCCTGGGACCCTCCTTGCTTCCCAGACCTGTATGTCCATCTCCTTCACAAAATTTGGGAAGTTTTCTTTATTTTTTTCAATTCTTGCTTCCTCATTCTGCACTGGTTGACTTTTTCTCTTCCTTATGTTTCAAATCATTGATTTGAACCCTGGTTTCCTTTCCTTCACCATTGGTTTTTGTGTGGATTTTCCTTTGTTTCACTTAGCATAGCCTTCACTTCTTCTTTTATGCATTTGCTGTAATTCTGTTTGCAGAATTCAAAGACATCTGTATTTGAGGGGAGGAGAGAAGCACCTGGAAGCCAGTCCTGGCCACAGACCAGACCCGTCAGCTTGCGATTCCAACACTGGGGAAGGCAGACCCCCATTGTCTCGGACTATGAGGCCCAGAGGGCGTGGGGACAGAGGAGGAGGCTCCTGGTTCCTCAGCGGAGAGTAACAGCAGGAATCCATCTTGGACCCCTGCCCCCACGCAAAGCGCCACAGTGTGGTGAGAAGGGTCACCCAGTTGTGATGAGCACATGAGGCTCTGACCAGTATAGCGTAGGAGGTGTGACAGCGCCCCGCCCAAGAAGGAAAGAGAAACAAAACGGTCAGAATGGCAGAATTAATGATTGAAACACCAATCACACAGCTAATGAAAAAACAAATAAAAGACTTGACCGATGAACAAATAGCAAATCTTTCTGAGGCTCAGTTCAGGGCTATAGTCATAAAGCAGCTTACAGACCTAACAGCGGGGCTGAATCAAGACAGGGAAGGAATGAAGGCTAGTTCTGCTGAAATGGACAAAAATACATATAAGACAAGTGGCGAGGAAGGGAAAGCCATGGATCAAATCAACAAATCGGAACATAGAGAGGGAACAAACAGTCAACCAGTGCAGAAAGAGGAAACAAAAAATGAGGAATATGAGGAGAGGCTCAGAAACCTCTGGGACAGCTATAAGTGAATGAACATTCAAATTATAGGATTGCCAGAGGGTGAAGAAGAACTAGAAATTGAAAAATTATGTGAAAAAATAATGAAGCAGAACTTCCCTAACTTGGGGAAGGAAATGAACTTACAGGTCCAGGCTGGACCCAGGGAGGACCACACCAAGACACATTATCATCAAAATGTCAAAAATTAAAGATAAAGAGAGAATATTGAAAGCAGCAAGAGAGAAGAGAAGAATTATGTACAAAGGGGTCCCAATAAGACTATCAGCGGATTTTCAAAGGGGACTTTACAGGCAAGAAGGAACTGGCAAGAAATATTCAAAACCTACAACCATGATTACTCTATGCAGCGAAGCTGTCATTCAGGATAGAAGGGCAGAGAAAATGTTACCAGAACAAAGTAAAACTGAAGGAGTTTGTTAGATCCAAACCACTGTTATATGAGATGTTACAGGGACTTATTTAGAAGAAGCAGGATCAAAACTATGAACATTAAAATGAAAACTTTCACAACAACCAACAGCAGAAGCTAGGGAATCGAAACAAAGGCAAACTAAGTAGGCAACGAGAAGGGAAAAAGAATTACAGGTATGGGGAACATATTGAGGGGAGGTCAGCGGGGAGGGGGAAGTGGGAAAGGGAGGGAGATGATGCAGGAATTAAGAAGCATAGTAGGAGGGAGTGGAGTAGACAGGAAGATGTTGAACTATATGCACAACCAATGGACATGGACTAAGGGGGGTGGTCAACTGGAGGGGGGTCACAGGGTGGAGGGGAGCGGGGAAAAGAAATTGGGACAACTGTAACAGCATAATCAATAAAATAAAATAATTAAAATGCTGTCATCCAAGACCAAACTTTTCCTATTTAAAACTTGACACATTTAAATCTCAGAATAGAAAAGTAGCTTGATCTTGGCAAACCTCATTGGCAGTTGCTTCACTACTTGATTTCTGTTCTACATCATATGCCCAGTGCTGGGCACACAGTAAGTCTCAAGTAAGAATTTGAGAGGATGAATGTATTTTAAGGGAAAAAAAGCAAATAAGTGAAGTTGTCATATGGACCCATCGATCCGGAGTGTTTTACTTTGTATGATTTGGATCCAGTCTCATCACCATGTAGAGATGGGGCCAGTATTGCCCTCCAGGGACCAGGACTTCCTAGTGTGGGCCATGGTGACATCTCAGTGACCAACCCACTGTGGGGCGGACCACAAGCTCCCTTGTCTGACTGGTTTCCAGTCAGAAATTGCCCTTTTTCAGTAAACGTACTTGCCTCAGTGTCTTCACTGCCACCTCTCTACCAGCCGAAGATGGTTGTTGTGGTGCTCAAACCACCTAAAAATGAATCTGCTTTTGAAATAGATATGGATTTAACAAACCACCAGAAGTGACCACTAAAATGAAGTAGTTGCCCTGGACTCTGTCTCCTGAGTAACTGAACTGCTTCTTCCTGAACTTGGTGTTCCTGGTATCTGGGCCCTGGAGCTTGTTTTTAACTTGCTGTTCTGATTTCTGCACACTTGGTGAAACATCTCAATCTCAGCTTTGATCTGGCTTCCATTGGACTGATCTGTTCTGGTGTGAAATCGGCTTTTAGTTTTCTTACATACCTTTGGCTGAAATAACTGAAGATACTAGATCACAAAATGGCCACACATTGCTGTCATCCCTGTCCACAGTCCCCTTTGCCATATGACTTTGCTGTTCCCACTCTCTGACTCTGGGCTTGGCCAGGGACTTGAACTGTCAGGTGGTACATTGCTGTCAGAACCTGTCCTCCATCCTCCATCCTCCATCCTGTCGGTCAGTTCAGCCTAGCCAGCTAGAGACAGGTGTCCCAGCTGTCAGCAATAGATGACACCAATAGATGAGTGAAGACATCTTAGAGCAATAGCCCCCAGCCAACCCATCATCTAACTGCAGCCACATGAGTGAGCCTGATTGAGTCCAGCAACATTCTTTAAAAAAAAAAGAAAAAATTTCATTGTTCATGCTATTATAGTTGTCCCAAGTTTCCCCCTTTGCTCCCTTTTGCCCAATATCCCCCTTCCCTCCAGCAGTCCCCCTCCACTTAGTTCATGTCCATGGGTCGTGCATATAAGTTCTTTGGCTTCACCCTTTCCTATACTATTCTTGACATCCCCCTGTCTTATTTTGTACCTTCCCATTATGCTTCTTAATCCCTGTATCTTTTCTCCTATTCTCCCCCTTCCTTTTCTTAACTGATAACCCTCCAAATGATCTCCATATCTATGATTCTGTTCTTGTTCTGGTTGTTTGCTTAGTTTTTGTTTTTTTAGATTCAGTTCATAGTTGCGAATTTGTTGCCTTTTTAATGTTCATAGTTTTGATCTTCTTTTTCTTAAATAAGTCCCTTTCACATTTCACGCAATAATGGCTTGGTGATGATGAACTCCTTTTGCTTTACCTTGTCTTGGAAACACTTATCTGCCCTTCCATTCTAAATGCTAGCTTTGCTGGTTAGAGTAATCCAGGTTGTAGGTCCTTGCTTTTTATCACTTTGAATACTTCTTGCGGGTCCCTTCTTGCCTGCAAAGTTTCTTTTGAGAAACCAGCTGATAATCTTATGGGAACTCTTTGTAGGTAGTGCTCTTCGTTTTCTCTTGCTGCTTTTCAGGTTCTCTCTTTATCTTTAACCTTTGGCATTTTAATTATGATGTGTCTTGCTGTGGTCCTCTGTAGGTCCAACTTGTTTGGGACTCTCGGTGCTTCCTGGACTTGTATGTCTATTGCCTTCACAAAATTAGAGAAGTTTTCCTTTGTTATTTTTTCATGTAAGTTTTCAATTTCTTGCTCTTCCTCTTTTCCTCCTGGCACCCCTGTGACATGGATGTTGATATGTTTAAAAGTTATCCCAGCGGTTCCTAAGCCTGTCCTCATTTTTTTGAATTCTCTTTTCTTCCTTGTGTTCTAAATCATTGACTTAATTCTCAGCTTCATCTTCCCCTCTGTTGGATCCCTGTAATTTTTTTTTTTTAATTTCACTTAGTGTAACTTCATTTCTTCCCTTATGTTTTTGCCATATTCAGTGAGTTCCTTGAGCATCCTGATAACCAATGTTTTGAACTTTGCACCTGATAGGATAGTTATCTCCATTTTGCTTAGTTCTTTTTCTGGGGTTTTGTTCTGTTCTTTCATTTGGGCCATATTTCTTTGTCCTCAATTCGGCAGCCCCCTGTGTTTTTTTCTGTGTATTAGGTAGAGCTGCTTTGACTCCCTGTATTAGAAAAGGCACCTGTAAATTGTATGTGGGTGGGGCCTTAGGTATTCACTAGGGTGGAGCAATCTGCTTCATGGCTTTGTGGCTCTGTGTGGGGGGAGGGCTTGGAGAAGGGACCTTTCTGCTGCCTGGCTTTTGGAGGTTTGCCTGGCACTCGCCCCGTTTCTAGTTACTTCACCTACTTCCTGTATGCGACTGTCACTCTGTTGCCCTTGTGGTGAAACTCAGAGTGAGTGGGTTTTGTGTGTGTTCTAAGTCTGTGTGGGCCCTTTAAATAGACATTCCTGAAAATTCAGCAGTTTTTTCTGCCACCCCAACCCCTACTGGTTTTTACAGCCAAAAGTTATGGGGCTTTATCTTCTTGGCATTGGAACTCTGGGCTTTGTGGTCTGGTCTGGGGCTTGGATTGCTCACTCCCAAGGTATCCCAATTTTTATCCACCACATGTGTGTGCAGCACCACCCATTTCGCCCCTGTCTCACTGCATGTCTGCACCTTTGTGCCTGTCTTTGCGACTCTGCTTCTCCTACCCTTCTGGGTGAGTGTGGCTTGTTTAAATCCTTGATTGTCAGACTTTCACACAGCTCAATTTTTTTTTGGCGGTTTTCGTTGTTTGTTTTGAGATATAGTTGTAATTCTCTCTGTGGTTGTGTGAGGAGGCAAAGTGTGTCTACCTATACCTCCATCTTGACCGGAAGTCCCAGCCAACATTCTTAATGCCCAAGCTGGTGACAACAGATGATAGAGAACTGATACACTGGCCTTGGTCGTGTCTCTGTGGTTAGGTTGCTACACCTATTTATTCTAGGTTCTGGGGTTTCCTGGTTCTGTCTTGTTATAGCTGTCCTGCTCCTGTGGGAATTTGACTTCTGCAGGAAGTGAGATAGAACTGTCAGTTCCAATCCTTGTCATAACTAAAGTTTTACTGGAACACAGCCACACCCACTCTTTACATATTGTTTGTGGCTGAGTGGTTGTGACAGAGACCATATGAACTGCAAAACCTGAAATATTTACTATCTCCTCTCTCCCCCTGGGACATAGGTAAGTGATGTATAAGAAATAGGAGATTCCAGGAGAAGCTGAACAGTTCTAGCCAAGTTGATAATGAATACTTTACTATTAGGTGAAATTTAAAATGGTGAAATTTGAACATAGGCTTTGTTGGTAAATTTTTGAGGCTGGGAAAAATACATGCCAGGTGGAAAAAAATGTCCATATATGATTACAAAACAATTTAAAATTTGCTACAATTACCCAAAAAATGTATTCAGTCTAGGTATAAATATAAGAAAAATGTATAAGACATTCATGGAGATGGTCTTTTCAACTTTATTGAAGGACAATAAACAAGACTCACCTAACTATACCCTGTTCCTGGGCAGTAAACTATTTTCAGTGCGTTAATCAAAACACTTCTAGAAGTAGGGTGCTGAGAAGCGGGTTGACTGAACCTAACTGGACGGAAAAGTTCAGAAGTGATCAGAAGTTCTCTTGTTAAATATTCACCCCCATGGGCAAGGGTTTAACTGGGTCATTCAACCTGACTTATCTGTATGTTCACAGATCATGCTGTCACTAGGCTGTTATCAGGACAGTTCAACTGATGGCTTCACTTATTTGTTTTTCTTCTCCAATGGAAGTAACTTTGCTTTATCTGATCTGTGAAAGTTATATATGCTAATTGTACTCTTAAAAAATTAGGGGGACATCAGAATGCTTTGACTATCTTCGTATGGCAAACAAAGAGTGAATGTTGAATATTTTGAGTGTACACGCTTATATCATGATCCTATGTGCTTTTATGTAGACAAATACATGTTAACAGTGAAGGTAAGCTGTGAAGCTTACCTGGTATGAAGGGTGTGGATTGTTTTCCTGTGAGGTTTCCAATAATGACAGATAGAAAATCAAAGTACACTTTTATTAACTGGGTTAATGCCTGATTCTCTAGTGAAGATGTTGCTTAAATTGACAGATGTGGGGCCTAAGAAGGCCCACTGCTCCCTGAGTATCTCCCTACCACCCAAATATTAATGGTACCCCTAGGCTGATGGGAAGAGAACTCCCAAGAATCCCAGAGAGGAGAGGGGAGAAAGCAGGGACAGGGACTTGCCTGGGAGGTAGGAGCTGTGGATCCAGGCAGTCAGAGCCTCAGCTGTTCTGGGAAACAAATGGAGGTCATTTTGTTTCTTTCTATGGCATATTTAAATGTATGTACAGGGTGGGAAAAAAGTAGGTTTACAGTTGTGAGTATGTGAAACACACTCTTTATTCTTGTGTTATATAGTAATTGTATTTTCCCTACGAACAACTGTAAACCTACTTTTGCCCAACCTATACTTCACTGAGGTTTTTAGATTCAGATGGTGGAGAGTCTGGGCTTATAACTGTGTATAGCCCTTGGGAAACTGGAGACAGTCATGATTTTAAAAACTACACTCAGATGAGTCTAGTCGGGCCTCTGTTTCAGTGACAGAGCCAAGTCAGGGTGCTCGGAACAGTAGCAGCAGCATCGTCTAGGCAGATAACACACAGAGTCACCCCACTCTGAAGAAACCAGTTTTTCCTAGTTGGTTCCTGCTAAAGGTGGAAGTAACTGCTGGTGCAGAGCACCACTCTACCAGGGACTGGAAGAAAAGAGGTCACAAAATTACAGATATCACATTAATGTCACTCTAAAATAGCTAAAAATTTTTATATGAAAAAAAATTATCATCAAAGAAATACATAATAAAGACAACTATTACTACTGAGTTTATAAGCCAGACCTTCAGTCTCCTGTCCTGTGTCTTCTTACATGTAGACTTCATACTTCATCTGAAACATATCCTTCCGTTAGGGATATATGCGTATTTTTGTATTATTTCTTTGATTAAGTTCCTCTCTAACCACCCTTGCCCCCAACGGTGCAGCTGGGTCATTCAACTTTACTTACCTGTTTGTTCACAGATCATGCTGTCATCAGGACAGTTCAAATGATGTTTTCATTTCAGTTATTTATTTTTCTTCCCAAGCAGAACTTTTTCTAGAACTCCCACTAGTCAGATGTAGGACCACGTAGAAAAGTCCTTTAATTTTCTATCTTCTTTTTTCTTAGTCATGTCTGACTTTTTGTTCTTCTTCCTCAGAGATTTCCACAGATTGACCCTCTAATCCTTTCATTAAAGATTCCATTTGAACTACCATGTATTTCATTTGCAGTTTCTTTCTCTATATGTTTCTTTCTTACTCCTTCTTATTACTGAGTACTGGATGTAATATCTTCTCCAATCTTTCTGAGGATATTACAAGTTTTTTAACTATCTTTCATTCCTTGTATTGTTATGGCTTCCTTATAGTTCCATACTGAATTTTGTTTTTGTTTTGGCCTCTATCTTTAATGTTAGAGGCTGTCCTGTGATGGGTAGTGGTATATTGTGCTTAAGAAAGAGGCACTGACCAACTTTGTGAGATTTGTGTGCATTGATCAGGCTAACAGCCCGTGGGGACATTTTCAGAGTAGTTGGCAGGGGTCCAGCTTTCTCACTGAGATCTCCAGGTGTCAGTACCTGTGTGTCTCTTCTTGATACAGAGTGTCTCCAATAGAGGACCTGCTCCTCTCCATCCAGCATTCTTATTCCTTATCTCAGGAAAGTGCCTGGAGGGTGTGTGTATATTTGTGGGGGGTTCTCACCATTAAGTGTATATACCTGATCTCAACTCCCTGTTTCTACAGTACGCCATGCCCGCCCTCTCATGTGTCTGGTGTGTTCTAGTTGAGTTTCTGTAGGACTGAGGAGGGGGGAACTCATGGGTTCCAGGCTCCTCACTTCTGCTGTGTCACCTTTGGTGTATGCAGACCCTGACCTTTGCCAGGTCCTTTGGGAGACACTTTGACTTCCTTCTCTTGGGCATTTTCTTTTCCCCATACGTAAATATCAGCTTTGTCCACACCACTGGTCATTCACCTTACCTCTCTTGCATTGTTTCCCATCTTCCAAAAAATTAGTTCTGTCGTTCATTGTGTATCTTGATCTCTATCACCTGTGGCCCTGTAGTTTTACTTTAAAATTACTTTATGGAGGTATAGTGGACATACAGCATATTATTTTCAGATGTATAATACAAATTCATATTTGCATATTGCAAAATTCTCACTTAGCTCGCAGGCCGACGCTCAATCCACTGAGCCAAACCAGCCAGGGTAGAGAATATAATATAATAGAGAATATAATAATATTGTAATAATTATGTATAGTGTCAGATGGGTAATCAGACTTATCAGAGGGATCACTTCATAAGTTATATAAATGTCTAACCATTATGCTATACACCTGAAACAAATATAATATAGTGTCATCTGTAATTGAAAAATAAAAAAATTAAAAAACTCAGAACAAAAAAGACATAAGACATGTAATTATAGTTCTAAAAAGAAAAAAAAGAGATCTTCCAGTCAGGGCACATCAGAGAAGGAAAACTCTGACTCCAAAAAACCTCCGCTGCCTTGCGGCATACCTCTTCAGGGGAAAGGCTAAGGGAGTAAACCCCGACAGAAAATCCGGAGCCGGAGTCCCTAAGGCGGTTTGACGTTGTAGTCAACACCGGCAACTCCTGCGGCGCACCTGAAGCCAAGCTGTATTGACTCTGTCTTTCCCTTGGACCCTTCAGCTGCGAAGAGAGGGGGGGGGTTCTGCTGCATGGGCAACAGCAGACCCTCCATATCACCCTGCCCAGGCTCTGTAGCTTCAGCTTCACTGGAGAGGACACTCCAGCGTCATCGCAAGATGTCGATTCAACATGGGAGGAGACAGATACCGTGTCACTCCTGAGTCGGACTGCACAACCATTCTCAGCGGTGCAGATAGACTCTTAAGAAGCTACACCATCGTCTCTCGAGACGGACGGCTGCCGATACGATACGATACGATACGATATTGCAAAATGATTACAATACAATTAGGGCGATTCCTTTAGTCTGTTTTTATTGAGGTTTCTGGAGGGAAAAAAGATATTGTTTTTTATTCACCATATATAATTGGAATTCCAAGGCCTAGATTGTTACATGAATCAGTTGGAACAACTCTAGCCAAAAGGATTTTTTACAAAGTCTACAAGCTCGTCCCTAAATCAGTTTATTTCTGAGTTGTAGTTCATACGGTATTTTGTCCTTGCTTGACTTCTACCCTCTTTTACCATCTAGAAGATTCAAGTTTAAACAACATTTAATGCCAGTTAAAGTGACCACTCCTTTAATAAAGAAAAATATTGTCTTTGTCTTAATATTTTTTAAAATGTGTTTTATTGATTATACTGTTACAGTTGTCCCAAATTCCCTTCCCTCTGCTCCCCTTCACCCGGTGGCACCCCTCCCTCCAGTTGTCCCCCCCTTTTAGTCCATGTCCATTGGTTGTGCATATAGTTCTTCTCAGCCTCTTCCTGTCTATTCCATTCCCTCCTGCTATGCTTCATAATTCCTGTACCATCTCCCTCCCTTACCCCTCCCTGCTGACCTCCCCCCAATATGTTCCCCATACCTATAATTCTTTTTCCACTCTCATTGCCTATTTAGTTTGCCTTTGTTTCAATTCCCTAGCTTCTGTTGTTGGTGCTTGTGTTGCAGTTTTCATTTTAGTGTTCATAGTTTTGATCCTCCTTTTTCTAAACCAGTCCCTTTAATATCTCATATAATAGTGGTTTGGATGTAATGAACTTTTTCAGTTTTATTTTGTCCTGGATGCACTTTCTCTGCCCTTCTATTCTGAATGACAGTTTCGCTGGATAGAGTATTTGTGGTTGTAGGTTTTGGATTTTCATTACTTGGAATATTTCTTGCCAGTCCCTTCTTGCCTGCAGAATTTCTTTTGAGAAATCAGTTGATAGTCTTATTGGGACCCCTTTGTACATGATTCTTTTCTTCTCTCTTGCTGCTTTTAAGATTCTCTGTTTATCTTTAACTTTTGACATTTTGATTATAATGTGTCTTGGAGTGGTTCTCCCTGGGTCCAGTTTTTCTGGAACTCTCTGTGCTTCCTGGACCTGTAAGTCTGTTTCCTCCCCCAAGTTTGGGAAGTTCTGCTTTATTATATTTTCACTTAATTTTTCAATTTCTAGTTCTTCTTCGCCCTCTGGCAATCCAATTATTCTTATGTTCTGTCTCTTATAGCTGTCCCAGAGGTTTTTGATCCTCTCCTCATTTTCCTTGCTTCCTGTTTCCTCTCTCTGCACTGGTTGACTGTTCCTTTTCTATGTTCCAGTTTGTTGATTTGAACTCTGGATTTTATTTCCTCACCATCTGTCTCGTATGTGGTTTTGTTCTTTTCAGTATGAGTGTTTTTCAATCCTTTCTCGTCTTTTTCCAAATCTTTTGTTAATTCTGTAAGCCACCTGATAACAATGGCCCTGAACTGAGCCTCTGACAGGTTTCTTATTTGTTCATCTGTCAGATTCTTCATCTGTTGCCTGGTGAGCTGCGCCACCAGGATTTCTATAGTTGTCTGCCTCATTTTGACAGATGCGTTTTGCTTTCTTGGGCCGACTATAGGGGGCAGAGCCTGTGTACTCGTCACAACCCAGCAACCGGTGGCAATCCGCAACCTTTTTCCCCGCGCTGTGGCCCTTTGTCGCCACTGCCCAGCGACCGGTGGCGATCCGCAACTTATTTCGCGGCACTGTGGCACTTTGTGTGGGGGCAGAGGTCCAAGATGGATTCCTGCCGCTATTCTTCACTGGGAGACTTCGGTCCATCCTTCCTCCCTCTGGGCCTCACCGTTCGAGGCAATGCGGTGGTTGCTTTTCCCAGCGTTGGGGTCGGGAGCTGCTGGGGCTCAACTGCAGCCAGGACTGTTCTCCCTGCCGCTGGGATTGTTCTCCCTGCTGCTGGGGCTGTTCTCCCTGCCGCTGTCCCTGGTGCTACCACAAACAGCACTGCCCCCCTTCACTCCTCTTACCTGCCCGATGAGCGCCGCTGGTTTATAACTTTGTACATTGGGCTTCCGTGTAGTTTTATTTTCTGGAATTTCTAGTTATCTTTTGTTTTGAGGTAGTTGTAGTCCTCTCTAGTTGTAGAGGGAGACCGAGCGTGTCCGTCTAAGCCTCCATCTTGGCTGGAAGTCTCTAAAATTTTTAATGGTGGTGAAAAAATACCACATAACATAAAATTTACCTCCCTTGCCATTTTTAAGTGTACAGTTCGGTGGCATTAAGTACATTCATATTATTATGCAACCATCACCACTGTCATCTCCAGAACTTTTCATCTTCCCAAACTAAAACTCCATATCCATTAAACAACTCCCCCTTTTCCATTCCCCAGCCAATGGCAACCTCCATTCTACTCTCTCTCTCTATGAATTTGACTCCTCTAGGGACCTCATATAAGTGGCATCACACAGTATTTGTCTTTTCGTGACTGGCTTATTTCACTCATCATGATGTCCTTAAGATTCATTCATGCCATAGCATGTGTCAGATTTCCTTTTAAGGCTGAATAATATTCCGTTGTATGCTTATGCCACATTTTGTTTATCCATTCACCAATTGATGGACATTTAGGTTGCTGGGCTACTGTGAACAATGCTTCTATGAATACAGTATTCCCTCACTTATCACGGGTATTATGTTCTAGATACCACCCCCCGCGGTAGGTGAAAAGCTATGAAGTAGGAATCTTACATTTATTTTAGTATTTATATATATTTTAAGGCTTTATAAACCCTTCCCAGACACTTATAAACCATTCCCAGTCCCTTATTAACCTTTTTCACTCCCTTATTAACCTTTTCCACACTTTTATAAACACTACTTATGTTCTTAAATGTATTCTACACTCTTTAACCTATGTAACTTTAACAACATACGTATACAGTACTGCGAAATCCTGCTATATAGCAAAAAATCCGTGATAAATAAATATAATATTTTTAAAAATCCCGCGATACAGTGAGGCCGCAATAAGTGAACCATGATATAGAGAGGGACTACTGTATACAAATATCTCTTCAAACCCCTGCTTTTTATTTTGTTTTTAAATTTTTATATTTTTAAAGGTTTTATTTATCTATTTTTAGAGAGAGGGGAAGGGAGAGAGAGGACCATCGATTGGTTGGCTCTTGCATGCCCCCAACTAGGGGCCTGGCCCACAATCTAGACATGTGCCCTGACTGGGAATCAAACCAACAGCCTTTTGGTTCACAGGCTGGCGCTCAATCCTCTGAGCCACACCAGCCAGGGCGTCATTTTTTTTAGATATATACCCAAAAGTGGGATTGCTGGGTGATATGGTAACTCCATTTCTAATTTTTCGAGGAAGTACCATACCATTTTCCACAGCAGCTGCATCATTTTACAATCCACCAATAGGGCACAAGGGTTCCACTTTCTCCATTTCCTTTGTTTTTTTAATTTAATGAATAATGCTCCTTTTCCATAAAATTTCAAAAATAGAAATATAAAAAAGTACCCATATCCTACCTGAAACTGATCATTAACTTTTCTGTTTCTCCCATTTTAAGTAAAAATTGAACTTCACTGAAGGATGCCAGTACTATTTTGAGTCCTAGTGCTAGACTGACCTCTAGAGGTAGCACTGGTGTGCGACAGCCACTTACTGATGCACTTTGAACTAGAAGGTTCTTTACTATTAATAGTGTAGGGATGAACACTGTGGCATACATGAGGCTGCTACAAAGCTGGTTGGGAGTCATATCATTTTTCTAGGTTTTTATGTGTCTTCTACTAAGCTTGAGGCAGAAGGTCTTCCAAAATACTCCATAAAAAACATTGGGACCAGTCTACCTGTGATAAAACATTACCAAATGGCTGGGTTTGACTGTGGCATGTTGCTTTGTGGAACCTGAAGGGAACAAGAGGGGTTTTGAGGGTGCCTGAAAGCTCACCCCTGCCTTTAATCTGGGTTCCCCTCAGGATACTGCATAGCAGGTTCTGGTGTGCAGCCATCCTGTGGATTAATGTGCACCACATCTGTCCCGTCTGCCTGTGTTGTGCCCAGGGGGAATGTGGCTTTGAGGCCAAATCTCTGGTAGATTCTTCATTTGAGTCTAATTTGTGCAAGGCCATTGGTTGTGGCTGTTGCAGTGCTGGCTTTCTGTCCCCAGATGGCCTCCTCCTTCCCTGCTGCATAGGGATGTCTCAGGGAATGTTTATAAACAGTAGGTCGTCAAAGGAACAAGAGGCTCCCTTGTACTCCCATTGACCAACTCAGGACATTTGGAAGAAAGTCCAGGAGTTTGCTTTGGCCTGCTGAAGTTTAAAAAAGGTGCCTTTGAGCACACGAGCTCCTCGGGGCAAAATGATTAGTCATAATGTTATTGGACTTCGGCATTAAAAACTCTGAGTTCAGCAGAAAAGTTTTGTGAGGTTGGAGGCTAAAGAAACTTTAATTTTATAAAATTTAACAAATGACCAGAAGCAAATATGTCAGGATTGGTTATTGTTAATTCTTGATGGTAGAAGTATGGGAATGGTTATTATTCTTTCTCTGTTTTCTTTTTATTTCTCAACATAGGTTTTGAAAATAAAATAGTCTTAGAAAAGGAACAAGGTACTGTGTTAAATTTTTTTCTTGTTTTCCAATTGCGTTGAAGTGATTTTTGTGTGTGTGTTTGGTGGCTACAAAACAGTTCTACAGAGATATGAACACCTGTATTCTGGTTATATTTATGGGCAACACAGTTAACTTTTACCAGTGCCATCGATTCCTAGATGTAGTTATTGCTGCAGGTCTAATTTATGTAAATCATGTTGTTCAAAACTGAGCAGTTTAGATGTGCTGTCATTTCCATCAGCCCTTAAGCACATTGACTCTCCAAGCAAAGCAGATGCTAGGCCAGTTGAGGTTGTCAAGGGTGAAGTACTCAGATTACATCTGTTAATGAGGATCAATTGTGAGACTGTGAGGGAGTAAGGAATGCAGGAAGCTATCACTGTCACAGAAATGGGACATTGTTCAGGGGACACCTGAGCCTCTGATGGTCAGACAGCAGCTCTGGTAACTTGCAGCAATTCTAGGGGGTGGGGGACTATTTTGGTAGCAGGACGTGCCTTTCTAAGGTGCACCATTGTGGTGACTGCCACTGGCTGTCCATCTGTTGTTCGTCCTGCCCTTGACCAGTCCATTTTCTCAGTCTTTATTTCAAACTGTTCAAGAGGGATGAGCTGATGGGTTGGCCACATGCCATTGGCTCAGGCTCCCACTGGGCTGCCCTCTGGAGCCAGGCTGCAGGTCCACCTGTACACAACTGCCTTCAGTTCAGCTTCACATCTCGGTGCAGTCAGGGAGGTCATAGTATTGACTCACATGGGACCCAGCCTGTTGGTAATGAAATCCTGAAAGGAGGTGGCAGGTTTTCTGGGTTCACTGGAGCTCCCAGAGGGGAACACATGAACCCTGCAGTCTTGAGTTTAAGCTCAGCAGGCTGGGACTCAGGTGTTAGCAGCATTTGTGAGGGGGGGAAGTGTACAATGTTCCTCTCTTTCCATTCTCTTCAGTGTGTTGAGTACCTTGAATCTTCACATTTTAAGGCAATAAATTGTGCCAAGTAGTCCTATAAATAAAATCTACCAGACAGGGTTTTATTTTTTTCTTATTCTGCATTTCTTTTTTTTAAGGTATATTTTATTGATTATACTATTAAAGTTGCCCCAGTTTTTCCCCCTTTGCCCCCTTCCACCTGGTACCTCCTTTCCCTGCAGCAATCCCCCGCTCCCCTTAGTTCATTTCCATGGGTTGTGCATTTAAGTGCTTTGGCTTCTCCATTTCCTGTATTATTATTAGCATTCCCCTGTTTATTTTGTACCAACCAGTTATGCTTCTTGATCCCTGCACCTTTTCCCCCACTCTCCCCCTTTCCCATCCCTCCTGGTAACCCTCCATATCTGTGATTCTGTTCCTGTTCTAATTGTTTGATTTTTTTTTTAAGATTTAATTGTTCATAGTTGTGAATTTGTTATAATTTTACTGTTCATAGTTTTGATCTTCTTTTTCTTAAACAAATTCCTTTAACAGTTCATGCAATAATGTCTTGGTAGTGATAAACACCTTTAGCTTTACCTTGTCTGGGAAGCATTTCATCTGCCCTTCCATTCTAATGATAGTTTTTCTGGATAGAGTAATCTAGGTTGTCAGTCCTTGCTTTTCATCCCTTGAGTACTTCTTGCCAGTCCCTTCTTGCCTGCAATGTTTCTTTTGAGAAATCAGCTGATAACCTTATGGGAACTCCTTTGTAGGTAATTTTTCTTTTCTCTTGCTGCTTTTAAGATTCTCTCTTTATCTTGAACCTTAGGTATTTTAATTATGATGTGTCTTGGTGTGGTCCTCTTTGGATCCAACTTGTTTGGGACTCTGTGCTTCCTGGATTTGTATGTCTTATTTTCTTCACCAAATTAGGGAAACTTTTCAAATAAGTTTTCAATATTTTGTTCTTCCTCTTTTCCTTCTGGTACCCCTATGATTCGGATGTTGACACTTTTGGAGAAGTCTCCGAGTTTTCTTAAACTCTCCTCATTTTTTTGAATTCTTGTTTCTTCATTATGTTCTGGTTGACTGCTTATTTCTTCTTTATGTTCCAAATCATTGATTTGAATCCTGGGTTTCCTCCCAGCACTGTTGGTCCCCCATATATTTTCCTTTATTTCACTTTGTATAACCTTTACTTCTTCCTTTATTTTGTGGCTGTACTCAATTATTTCTCTGAGTATCCTTATTACCAGTGTTTTGAACTCTGCCACTGACAGGTTGGCTATCTCCTTTTCACCTAGTTCTTTTTCTGGAGTTTTGATCTGTTCTTTCATTTGGGCCATACTTCTCTGTCACCTCAACTTGACAACCTTCCTGCGTTTGCCTTTGTGTATTAGGTAGAGCTGCGATACCAGTTATGTTGTAAGGGGCAGAGCCTTAGATATTCGTCAGTAGGGGGTGACCCATTTCACTGCCTTGTGGTGCTGTATGTTGGGGAAGGGTCAGAGAGGGAACAATGCCCTTTGCTTGGCACTAGCCCTTTTCCAGTAACTTCACCTGCTTCCTGTATGTGACTGGCACCCCTCTAGCTGTTGACCTGGTGATGGTTCTCAGAGTGGGTGGGTTTGTGTACTAGGACTGTGGGGGCCTCTAAAGGAACTCTCCTGAGAGGTAGTTTCTTCCACTGCCTCAACACCCTCTGGTTTTCACAGCCAGAAGCAATGAGGCTTTATTTTCCCGGTGCTGGAACCGTGAACTGCGCACTGTGGCCTGGGGCTGGGATCACCCCCCAGGTACCCCTCCCAGCTTTTATAATGTGGGACCACTCGCTCTGCCTGTTGGCTGCAGCCACTGCCTTGATACTGTTGCTGCTGCCACATAGCATCTTTTCCACCCCAGCTCTCCTGTTTTACTCCTCCCACCCATCTGGTTGAATACTTTCACTTTAAATCTTTGGTTATTGGGCTTCCATACAGTTTGATTTTCTGTCAGTTCTGTTTTTTCTTTGTTTTGAGGTAGCTGTTATTCTTACGGTTGTGGGAAGAAGTGACTCGTTTCTACTTATGCCTCCATCTTGGCTGGAAGGATTTTCTTTTTTAAATGAGAGAGTCATCGTAGTTTCATAGGAATAGTCAGGAAGAGGAAACGATTCCTGTTAATGTGTTTAGGAGAAAAAGTCTGAAGATAGTTTCCATCCTGTCCTGCTTCCCAAGGCTTGATGTCTGTGGGCAAGTCTGGAACCAGTGTGGGCCTTGATTTATGTGTCACCAAAATGAACAAGCTAGATTGAAGAAAAAAGAAACAATCTTTGTGTTTTGATGCATTTCATTGAATTATCTGTACTTGTTTTTAAGACTAAGATTATTGGATTCAGGTATTATTTATATATCTTTTCCCAAATGGGCTAAACTGGGGAACAAAAGGGTAGACCTTAGTAGTAATAACCCTAACATCAGTAATTTTTTTTTCCTGTACATGAGAAGAACAATAATGAAGTCACTTAATAATTGTATTATAAATTTATTTGTATAGTAGAGCTTTTAGTCACATTGAATGACATCATCATTTCAAAAATGAAGACAGTAAATAATTTCCCTTATCTCATAAAATATAAAATATACCAAGTATTTAGGAATATTAGACTTTAAAGAAACAGTCTAGAGTTTAGTTTCTGGCAATATAGCAAAGCAACTTGAAATACTTAAAACTAAGGAATAGATGTATATAGTTTATAGTTTATAACTGAACTGGTAAGAAAGTAGCAAATTCTCAGAGACCAATCTGAGAGCAGGAATCTCAAGAGATGTGTGAAAACTACATCTGCTCTAAGAGTATTCTCCTATCTTGCTAATCGAGACCTTTGGTTCTAACAGCAAACCTTAGTCTGTAGATGATGGGGGATCAAATTGGAGATCCTAAATGAAGTTAGTATTGAAAGGGCTACATTGTTGATGAAATGGAGAAGTAGGAAGAAAATAATTCACCCACACATGGAGGCTCATCTATTCTGACCTGACTCTGGGTGGAGGGTAGAAAGAGTTTCTCTGAGAGTTTATAACCATAAGCCAGCCCTCTTAGAATTTTGCATCCCAAATTCATACTACCTATGTGGTCTTAAATACTCCAAGCGAAGAAATTCAGATTGGTCCCTTGGATATTAGTGTCTCCAAGTGCCTTCTAGAAGCAAAATGCATATTGTATCTAGAATAATGTACCTTAAACCCAAGACAAAGAATTTCCACAGACAGTTCAGCTCACAATTGAAAAATCACAAAACACATGAGAGGCCAGATATTATGGGCACAGTGACCTGACCTAAAGTTGGATCTGAAGATACTATTTAGCTAGTAATTTGGAAGTTCAAGCAATGGAAAAGGTGAAGAAGTAGTTCATTAAAGATCTGAAAGATCTATAGAGACTAGGGAAAGAGGCAATTTTTGAAGATATAGTGATTGAGAGTTCATGTCAACAACAGACATGGGTCCTCACTTTGAAAGAACTAAGTGTCCCAAGTATTATAAATACAAAGGGTGTCTATCCCTATATGAGTAATAGTGAAATTATAAAACACCAGGAAACACTTGAAAAGTTTGAAGAGCAGCCAGAGAGAGAAAAGACAGACTGCCTACAAAGGAATTACAGATTGACAGCAGACTTTTCAGTAGCCATTGGAATTCAGAGCATACTACTACTATCGGCAGCCGTCCGTCTCGAGAGACGATGGTGTAGCTTCTTAAGAGTCTATCTGCACCGCCGAGAATGGTTGTGCAGTCCGACTCGGGAGTGACACGGTATCTGTCTCCTCCCGTGTTGAATCGACATCTTGCGATGACGCTGGAGTATCCTCTCCAGTGAAGCTGAAGCTACAGAGCCTGGGCAGGGTGATATGGTGAAGAGCATGGTGAAGTAGTATCTGCCAAGTATAGAGCCAACCATAATAGGCAGGTCCCCTGAGCATAATTTTAGACAGTAATTTTACAGGAAATTTGTATACATTCCATATTCTGTTTGTTCTACACTTAAAAAAAAATAGGTGTGGTAGGCAGATTAATGGCTCTCCAAAGATGTCCAGGTCCTAATCCTGGAACCTGTGAATATGTAACCTTACATGGCAGATATGATTAAGTTAATATCAAAATAGGGAGATTATCTGGGTGGCCCAGTGTGATCACACGGGTCCGTATGGGGGAAAGAGTGAGGCAGGAGACTGAAAGAAGAAGGTCTGAAGATAGATACAGAGGTTGAGAGGTTGGAGTGAAGGTGGAAGAGAGCTGTGAAGCCACACAAAGCTGGTGGAATGCAATCCCACCAACACTTTGTTATTGATCTACCTGAGATTTCTGATCTCCAGACTAAGATGGTAAGTGTATGTTAAGTCAGTAAGTTTGTGGTAATTTGTTACAGAAGCAATGGGAAACAAATGCAATAGCTTTACTGAGATATCATTTATATACCATGCAGTCAACTTATTTACTAAAATGTTTTTAGTATATTTATAGGGTTGTATAATTGTAAAAATTTCCGAAAGATTGATCAAAAGTGTGAAATTGAAAATGAACTTTAAATCATATGGAGCTCTCCTCACTGTGCTAATTTGAATAAAGAATGCAGCTATGTTCAGGGATGTTACTAATGTGTAATCCCAGAAACTCTAGGATTTAGAAACCTTTGCTTTTTTTCCCTTTTTATCTTAGTTGGTTAACCTTTTCTTGTGACCCTTTTTGCTGCATTTCCCTTGATGGTGTATAAAACATCTACTTTCTGGGACTCAAATCAATTCTTTCTTTATTTTAGCTATTAAACTTATCTGTTTTTTAAAAATTAAATTTATTGGGTGACATTGATTAATAGGATCATATATGTTTCAGGTGTACATTTCTATGATACAAGAGCTGTATATTGCATTGTGTGTCTACCACCGAAAGTCAAACCACCTTCTGGCACCATATATTAGCCCCCCCATGCCCTCAAACTTATAAATCTTAAATTTTGAATCTGTCACTAACCACACAATATTCTAAACAACTGAAATAAGCTTCTTGATAAACTGGCTCAGAAGTTACAACTGAAAAATAACACTTAGGAGAGGCCAAGTATTAATTTAGGAGATGAGGTGATGTGTTCTTGGGCTGAAGGACTTTGACAGCTTCAAGTTAACACATTGCGTACCAGGGAACTTAAATGCCTTTTAGAAATGATGAGAATTCTTGCCACCTGTACGCAATGTGTTAAAAACCATGACATGAAATCATGTAAAAATCATTGGACTCACTGGCAAAAAAATCCCCAGGAGTTTTTGGAAAGTGTGAATGTTGCTCCTTAGGCAACAGTGTGTGTGTGTGTGTGTGTGTGTGTGTGTGTACTCTGCCTTGTTTATATAATCTGTCATGAATTTTCAGCAGGACTACTACATAATTTGTGAGGTGAGTGCAAATGCAAATGAAGGACCTTTGGCTCAATGTTTATTAAGAATTTTAAGATGGTGTCAACAGAGCATTGTACCCAGCACCAGGACCCTCTGAGCATGAGCCCTGTGTGACTGCACACCTTCCTTCAACCCTTATCCCCAGGGACTGACTGAGGGTTAGGATAAAGAACTCCTGCTTTCCAGTTTCACCTCCCATCAGCCTTGTTTTATCTCTTTTGAAAAGAAGTTTAAAATATTCTTAATTGTAAACTACACAGAACTTACTATCATAATGAACTTTTAAGTGTACAGTTCAGTGATAGTAAATATATTCACATTGTTGTACAACTATCCATTTCCATAACTTTTTGCCTTGCAAAACTAAAACTCGACCCATTACACAGTCCTGGCAGCCAGCCTTCTACTTTGTTTCTCTATGAATATGACTATTCTGGGGACCTCATATAGGTGGAATCATACACAATCTGTCCTTTTGTGACTGGCTTATTTCATTTACATAACGTCCTCAAGGTTCATCCTTGTTGTGGTATGTGACAGGATTTCCTTAAAAAAAAAAAAGTTTACTTATTGATTTTTAGAGGGGAGGGGGAGAGAGAGAGACAGACAGACATCAATTTGTTTTTCAATTTATTTTTGTATTTATTGGTTGATTCTTGTATGTGCCCTGACTGGGGATCAAACTTGCAGCCTTGGTGTATGGAATGACAAACCAACTGAGCTGCCTGGCCAGGGTGGATTTCTTTCCTTTTTGGGTAACCCCCAAAGTGTTTGCTACAAGTTTTACATTCCTGCCAACAGTGCACAGGATTCCAGTTTCTCCACATCCTCGCTAATACCTGGTTTATTTTCTGTTCTTTTGATAGTAGTCATCTTAATGGGTTTAAAGTGGCCTATCCTTGTTGTTTTTATTGGTATTTTCCTACTGATGAGGATGTTGACCTTTTTTTTGTTTTGTTTAAAATTATTTTTTGAAAACTCACAGTGATCATGCTTTCCTTCTTTATAGAAAAGAGATGAAGTTGCTGGAGCAGTCTGGTTCTCTGAAAAGCTCTCTGAGTGCAGAACAACAATTGTCACTCATCACTGGTAGCCTGAATATTCAAGAAGCAGTAGAGGGCGCCATGCACATTCAGGTGAGTAAGGACCTGTGCTCGGCTGGTTAGGGCTGGAAGAGAAAGTCTTTATACCTCCTTCGGAGAACAGGGGAAGATAAAAGACAGTTAAAAGTGTGAACCATTTGTACTCTGAAAGTCAGAATTATGATTTATATGATAGCAAACATTGTCCTTTATGGGTTCTCTTTAAACTACTGGGATGACATTATCTTCCAGAGGTGTTAGGATTTTGAACAAAAATAGATTTTCTGGATAGGTAACATTCTTACGTTCCTGTTGAATGAGAGATTATTTTCTTTTTAAAAATTACAGTTTACAATCAATATCATTTTGTATTGGTTTTAGGTGTACAGCATAACTGAGAATCTGGGGACAAACTGAAAAGATTGAGCACACATGGTTTATTGTCAGCTGCTGCCCTGAGATTCAGGTCAAATACAGGGTATCTAGGCTCTTTGTGGCTCTAAAATTTCTCCTTTGTGGTGGGTGGTTGAGAATACAGACTTTAAGTCAGGCAAGTTTCTTAATGTCTGACCCTACTTTCTTACCTATGAAATAAGTGGGCATCATACCCTATGCACTGAGTGATTGTGAAGGAATCATCTGTGCTCATGCGTAAGGGGACCCTAATATAAGGCAAGGCTCCGTTTTTCTAATAGGAAGATTAAAACAATCCTTTTGGGGGGTCCATTTGATATGTAGTATTTACACGATGGAAATGAAATATTGTAACTGCCTATATAATGTGATCTGAAATATGAACATGTGACCCATTATGGTAATACTTCTAATTTCACATTTCATACAAACACTTTTGTTCAAACTCTTAACAGGACAAACACTCTGGTTCCAGTTTTTGTACCCATTAGTGTTGACTTTCTGAATCTGTTCTAAGCAGAGTTTTCCAGGGAACATCTGTACTTTCCTCTGAGATGTTTGTTGCTCAGAGTTTTAAAAAATCTATATATGATGATGGCACTGGAAGTTTTATCTTCAGCTTCAACTACGAATTCTCAGACCTATAGGTATTTTTTCTCTCTCTAGTGGTATGCCTGTGGTTTGTGGTTCCACAACATAATAGCTTGCTGTTACTTTTTTTATTGTCTTTGTAAAGCTTACTTACAAATTTTGCAGCCCTAGCAATTGTGAAGTCACGCCCCAGGAATCATTAATATGCTGAGATTAAATTTCTTTTCTTCCTGGTCCCATTTTGAAAAATAGATTCTGTCAGATGGTTTCTATACTAGCATGATTGAATAAGTTCAGGCTAATGCTTCTTTCCTGAACAGCCTTATTATTTTTAAAAAATGGAGACCCCTCTATAATATGACTTTAAAATAACTTGAATATAAGGCTAGTCCTTTTGTGGAATAATTTTTGGAGACTATTCTAACTTATAATACATGTAAAGTGCTTAGTTAGCACAGTACTTTGGCACATAGAAAATGCTTAATAAATTTATAAAATACATTATTTTATACTGTAGTCATTTGTGGACAATTTTGGCAATAAACAAATGATATGGGATAATATATGCTGTTCTATGTGTGGTAGGTACTGAAGACTGCTCTGTAGGGCTAGTCTTGTCTTTATAGATTAAATGGGTGTATTTACTCATACATGACAGTTACCTGTTGAGCAGCTTCTATTCTGCATGACTCTCAGTCAGGCAATGTGGGGAGAGGACACTAGACAAAGATGATGTTTAATTCCTGTGAGAGATTGTGTTCTTCACAAATGGTTCTTAAAAATAGAAATTATATATTTATTTTTATAAAAGAAACAAAGAAATGGTTTGTACGTCTACTACCACAAAGTATAATGGGGAGGGACAATTGGGACCAGCAGGGTGGGAAAGGTTATTGAGGGTGGGTTGGAGCTGACCTGGGTCTTTGACAAGTAGTTTTTGGGGATTCTGGTGAGGGCAGAAGTGGGGACAGTGTCTCAGAAGAGTACCTGTGAGTGTGGTCCACAGACTGAGAGTGGGATGGCAGTTGGAGAGGTGGGGAAAGCTGGAGGTTAAGTGGAACCAATTCGGGAATGCTAAGTGCCACCCTGGAGGGCTACTGAGAGGAAATGAGTTAACACATATGAAGTACTTGGCATACAGCAGCATTATTTAGGTGTCCTCTTAGAGAAATGAGGAGTTTGGGTTTTATTCTATATCCTGCTTAGAATCCTCCAAGGAAGGTGTTTAGAAGGACAGTGAAAGAAAAATGGACAAGGAAAAAAAATCGAGATTTCATTTTTGTTGCCTTGACTGATTTTCTTGGGCATGTTTACGCATTTCCTTATATATGACATGAAGCAATTTTGATTTTCCAAATTTTGCAACTAATGCATACTAATTTTACACTGTTTACCAAACAGACAAGCATATTAACCCCCGCCCTCCAAATCAAAGCTTGCCTAATCTTATACCACGTGTTTTTTAAATTATACTCGTCGTCGTCGGCAGCCGTCCGTCTCGAGAGACGATGGTGTAGCTTCTTAAGAGTCTATCTGCACCGCCGAGAATGGTTGTGCAGTCCGACTCGGGAGTGACACGGTATCTGTCTCCTCCCGTGTTGAATCGACATCTTGCGATGACGCTGAAGCTACAGAGCCTGGGCAGGGTGATATGGAGGGTCTGCTGTTGCCCATGCAGCAGACCCCCCCTCTCTTCGCAGCTGAAGGGTCCAAGGGAAAGACGGAGTCAATACAGCTTGGCTTCAGGTGCGCCGCAGGAGTTGCCGGTGTTGACTACAACGTCAAACCGCCTTAGGGACTCCGGCTCCGGATTTTCTGTCGGGGTTTACTCCCTTAGCCTTTCCCCTGAAGAGGTATGCCGCAAGGCAGCGGAGGTTTTTTGGAGTCAGAGTTTTCCTTCTCTGATGTACCCTGACTGGAAGATCGAACCAGCGACACTTAGCTCGCAGGCCGACGCTCAATCCACTGAGCTAAACCAGCCAGGGCCATTTAAATTATACTAGGTTTATAATAATTCAGGAATGTTAAAAATGTATTTTAAAGAAAGAAAACCAATAAAATGTACCTAAGCTATATATATATAATTATTTATATATTTATTTATTTATTTTAAGAAAAATAAAGTTTAGGAAAACACTGCTTAGGTCCATTATTCCAAAATATATTTGAATATTTTTGTGTGTTTGTACTTCTTTCCATTTCTCCTGTTTGTTTTCTCTCTTTCTCTGACATGACATTATACTGTTTTAAGTAGAATTCTGTATCAAGGTTTTTATTTAAAATTTAGAATATTTCTTACAGCATGATTTGCCCAGGACTCTCTCAGTAGAAGTATAATTTTTGTACTGAAAACAATTGTTATGTTTATCATGTGATATTCAACCTAAGAATGCCATCGAAGCTGAAGGACCAGAAGATCACGGTCACCTGTCAGGTGCCCAGAAACTTCTTGATAGTTGTACCCTCTTATCAACTCTTAGAACTCATTTTTATGATTTATAAAAAGAAAAATTCTCATTGTAGAAAAATTAAGCTAGGCTATTTGGAGGAAGTTTTCTTACGAAAATAAATTATCATTACTTTAGGAAGTTGTTCAAAAGCAGAAGGCAGATCTTGGTAGTTAACAAGCGAACAAAACCACATTGCTGCCATTGCTTTTCAATGACAAACAGTCCAATTGTAGATGCTGCTGCATCCCCAAGGGTGAAAGTCCCAGAAATGTGAGTGTCGGTCTCCACGATGAATTTGTCTTCTACCCAAACCCCAGTGGGCAGAAGCATGGGTTAGAGTTTCCTAATACTCTGCTGAAATGTGGGAGTGTGCAAGAATGAAACCTGAATTGCTAGAACTTAGTGCAATTTTGAGATCAAATCTTGCCTGGCAAGAAAAGTGACTGGTCTGGAAAAATAAGTTTATTCTAAAAAGCCTGTCTAAAGCATTGACTCTTAAAAGAGCATTAAGGCTCATTAGCTTTGGTACAGAGGCTTTATCTAATCTTTGGAATTTAAGACTTGAGACTGTGGTAGCTGGTGGGAGCCCTGGGAAAGTTTTATAGGATTATGAAGTTTAAGTGGCATTTCCTTACACAAAGTCAGGACAACAGCTGAACTGTAGAAGTAAAAATTATATTCCACATGCAGATGATCAGAATTTACATCTGTACTTTACCTTTAAAACTTAGAAAAATTTAGTCATTTTGATAAGGACTCTCGGACTTTGTCAGTAATTATAGGAAGCTGTGTTCATAAATACCAACACCACATAAAAATGTACACACATGTTTAAAGGATGGGAGTTCGGTAGACTTTTGTTTGGTTCACTGAGGCTCAGAGTAATCCTTTTTTGGTAGGATGGGGTTGCGGGTGGAGGTGAGAGGTGTTCAAGTAGCAAATGTCAGCCCTGAGAATATATAGATGTGTACATTGAAACTTGAATTTCGTTTTTTGTTCCATGTGTTTTGTAAACAAATTATAAAATCAGATTTGCTGAGTTATAACTTACATACAGTAAAATTCACCAGTTGTAGTGTTCAGTTCTACAAACACGTACAATCCTGGAACCACCATCACTTTCAAGCTTTACAGCACCTCCTCCGGCATCCCCCTTGTGCCCTCAGTCCCCTTTGCAGTTAATGACCTTTCCTGCTTCCCCAGACCCTGGCTGTCCCCAGTCTGTGTTTTTTCCTTTTTAATAATGTTATATAAAATGGAATCATACTATATGCAGTCTTTGAGTTTGGATTCTTTCAAATGAATTTTAGGTTCATATATATTGTTGTGGTTACCAGTAGTTTATTTCTTTTTATTGATGAGTAGTATTGCACAGTTTGTCTATCCATTCACTAGTTGAAGAATATTTGGGTTGTTCCCAGTTTTTAGCAATTATGAATAAAGCTGGTGTAAACATTTGTGTATACATTTTTTAAATGAATGTTTGTTTTTTTCTTTTGGATAATACCTAGGAGTAGAATTGCTAGGCATATGGTAAGTATATGTTTATCTTTGTAAGAAACTAGAGCACAGTTTTCCAGAGTGGCTTTATCATTTTCATTCTCATTTGCAATGTATGAGAATGTCAGTTGCTGTGCAACTTGGTATTATTAGGGTGGGATCTTTCCTCATTCTCATATGCATTTAGTGGCATCTTATTGTGGTTTTTGTTTGCACTTTACTAATGACTAATGACATTGAGTATATTTTCTATGCTTATTTGATGTTCATATAACCTTCTTTGGTGTAGTTTCTGTTCAAACCTTTTGCTTATTTTTACAAAATTAGGTGATTTTGTTTCTTATTATAGAATTTTCTAGACAAAAATCCTTTATCAGATACGTATTTTGGAAACATTTTCTCCCAATATTTTTTTTCTTGATAGTAACTTTTGAAAAGCAGCAATTTTAAATTTTGATGGACTCTAATTCTAGATTTTTTGAATGGATTATGCTTTTCCTGTTTTATCTTAGGGATCTTTATCTAAATCAAGGTCACAGAGATTTTTCTTCTATATTTTCTTCTAGGGGCTTACTTATTATATTTGCATGTATGTTTATGATCCGTTTTGTGTTGCCTTTAATACAGGATAAAAGCTCATTCAATTGTTTTTATGTCATTTTTTGGAAAAGACTATCATTTCTCCATTGAATTGCCTTTAAACTTTGGTAAAAAATAAAACAATTGACTATATATGTAAGGGAGTGTTTCTGAACTCTCTTCTATCCCATTGACTTATGGGTCTGTGACATTTGTCAGTGTGAATTCTCCAAATTTGTTCTTTTTCAAGTTCTTTTGGCTAGTCTTAGTTACTTTACATTTTAGAATTAGCATGTCAAATTCTAAAAAAAAATTTCCTGCTGAGATTACAGGATTCTGTAGATAGATCAACTTGGAGGAGAATTGACATCTTGACAAAACTGAGTTTTCCAGTTCACGAACACAGTGCATCTCTCCACTTACTTAGTCTTTTAAAAAAATCTCTCTTGTGTGTTTTGTAGTTTTCAGCATATAGGTCTTTTACATGTTTTGTTAGATGTACACATAAATATTTCACGATTTTGGTGCTTTTGTACATAGTACTTGCAAATTTTTCAACTTCCAATTATTCATTACTAGGATGTAGTAATATAATTTTTGTATATCGATCTTGTATCCTGTGACCTTGCTAAATTTATCTATTAGTTCTATTAGCTCTTTTGTAAATTCTTCAGGATTTTCTGTGTGGACAGTTATATTTATGAATATAGTTTTGTTTTTTCCTTTCTAATGAATTTTACTACTTTTTCTTAACTTAGTGCCCTGGCTATGCCCTCTAGTAGGATATTGAATAGGCATGGTAAGAGTGGACATCTGTGTCTTGTTTCTGATTATGGGAGACAAGCATTCAGTCTTTCATCACTAATTATGATATTAGGTTTTAAAATATCTTTTAAAACTATATTTTATTGATTATAACAGTAGTTCCAATTTCCCCCCTTTGCCTCCTCTGCCCAGTACCCTCCTTCCCTCCAGCAATCCCCTCACCCTCTTAGTTCTTGTCTATGGGTCATGCATAGTAAGTTCCTTGGCTTCTCCATTTCCTATACTATCTTAATATCCCTCTCTCTATTTTATACCTACCAATTATGCTTTTTAATCCCTACTCCTTTTCCCCCATTGTCCCCTGTCTCTCTCCCAGCTGATAACCCTCCAAAAGATCTCCATACCTATGATTATGTTCCTGTTCTAGTTGTTTGCTTAGTTTGTTTTTTTCTTTTAGATTCAGTTGTTTATAGTTATGAATTTGTTGTCTTTTTAATGTTCATAGTTTTGGTCTTTTTCTTAATTAAGTCCTTTTAACATTTCATATAATAAGGGCTTGGTGGTGATGAACTCCTTTAGCTTCACCTGGTCTGGAAAGCACTTTATCTGCCCTTCCATTCTAAATATTATTGGATAGAATAATGTAGGTTATAGGTCCTTGCTTTTCATCACTTTGAATAATTCTTGCCAGTCCCTTCTTGCCTGCAGAGTTTCTTTTGAGAAATCAGCCGATAGACTTATGGATACTCCTTTGTAGGTAACTCTCTTCTTTTCTCCTGCTGCTTTTAAGATTCTTTCTTTATCTTTCACCTTTGGCATTTTAATTATGATGTGTCTTGGTGTGGTCCTCTTTGGGTCCATCTTGTTTGGGACTCTCTGTGCTTCTTGGACTTGTATGTCTATTTCCTTTGCCCAATTAGGAAAGTTTTTTTTTCATTATTTTTTCAAATAAGTTTTCAATTTCTTGCTCTTTCTCTTCTCCTTCTGGCATCCCTATGATTCAGGTGTTGGCAAGTTTGCAGATGTCCCTGAGTCTTATACAACCCTCATTTCTTTGAATTCATGTTTCTTCTTTCTCTTCTGGTTGAATGTTTATTTCTTCCTCATGTTCCAAGTTGTTGATTTGGATCCCAGCTTCCTTCCATTCACTGTTGGTTCCTTGTAGTGTTTTTTTTATTTCAGTTAATGTAAACTTCATTTATTCCTTTATGTTTTTGCTGTACTCAATGAGTTCTTTGAGCATCCTTATCACCACTGTTTTGAACTCTGCATCTGATAGGTTGGCTATCTCTGTTTCATTTAGTTCATTTTCTGGGGTTTTGTTGTGTTCTTTCATTTAGACCATATGTCTTTGTCTCCTCAATTTGGTAGCTTCCCTGTGTTTGTTTCTGTGTATTAGGTAGAGCTGCTTTTACTCCCTGTAAAAGGCACTCGTCCAGATGAATGTGGCTTCTAAAATCCTTGGCTGTTGGACGTCCAGACAGTTCGATTTTCTGACAGTTCTGGGTGTTATTTGTTTTGAGATTTAGTTGTAATTCTTTTTGTAGTTGTGCAAGGAGACGAAGTGTGTCGGTCTACATCTCAATCTTGACTGGAAGAACTTAATATCTTTTATCAGATTGAGGAATTTCCCTTTTATCCTTACTTTGTTGAGAGTTGGTATCATGAATGGATGTTGAATTTTGAATTTTGCCAAATGGTTTTTCTGCATCTGTTTAGATTGTTATAATGGTTTTTCTTGGTTTCCCAGTCAAGGCACATATCTACCACAACCTAGGTAAGTGCCTTGACTGGGAATCAAACCTGCAACCTTTTGGTGCTCCAAACAATTGAGCCACCCAACCAGGACAGAGCTATATATTTTTATATGCATTCATATTGCTATCTAGCACTTCAACTTGAAAGACTCCATTTAGCAGTTCTTGTAAGGCAGGTCTAGTGGTGATAAAGTCCCTCAGCTTTTATTTATATGGGAAGTTTTTTATTTCTCCTTTTTTTTGTAGGACAGTTTTGCCAGATATAGTTTATGGGTTGGCATTTTTTTCTTTTAGCACTATGGATATATCTTCCCTCTGCCTTTTTTATCCTATATGATGAGAAATCTGCTCATGGTTGTATGGAAGGTCCTTTTTACATGACCAGTACTTTTCTCTTACTGCTTTCAACGTTCTTTGTCTTTGACTTTTGATAGTTTTATTATACTGTATAGAGGCCTCTTTGGGTTCATCCTAGGTGTAGTCTTTTAAGCTTCTTGAATTTCAGTGTACATTTTCTTCCTCAGAGTTATAAAGTTGCTGGCCATTACTTCTTCACGTAAGCTTTCTGCCCCAGTACATATATTGATTTATGTAATGAGGTTCCAGAATTCCCTTAACTTTCTTTTCTTGGTTCCTTTTGCTTTTTATTCCTCTGACCTAATAATTTCAGTGGCTTGTCTTTGAGTTTGCTGATTCTTTCTTCTGCTTGGTCAAATCTATCAATCTTTTCTAGTGAATTTTTCACTAGTTCAGTTATTGTATTCATCAGCTCCTGAATTTGTTTCTTGATATTCTCATTTTGTTCATGCATGTTTTTCCTTGATTTTGTTCAGTTGTCTGTCTGTGGTCTTTTACATCACCTTGAGTTAAGATGATTATTTTTAATTCTTTGTGAGATAGTTCATAGATCTGCATTTCTTTAAGGGCCAGTTTCTGGAAATTAATTTTGCTCCTTTAATTGGGTCATGTTTCTGTATGTCCCTCGTTATTTTATTATTTTTACTGTTATTTATGTGTTCAAAAAACCCAGCCTCCTCACCCAGTCCTTATTGACTGGCTTCAGATAGGAAAAGACTTTCTCTCATCATCCTGACCAGTGATTCTGTGTTGGGCCTTTTAATCCTTTTCTGGGATGTGTCTTCCTGGGTTTGTGCCTGTAATTTCACAATTAGGTCTGCCAGTTTCTTTTTCAGTACCTGTTATCTTTGTTCATCTGGTATCTCTGTGTGGCACTGCATGTTCTCTGGCACTGCAGTAAGCTGCTGAGCTCCCTGTTGTTCTCCATGGCCCCAGGCGTCCAAAGTATGCCATTTCCCCTTTAGTACTGAGTCAGGTAAGACAGTAACCAGTTTTTTCAGGCAGCCCTCCCCAAAGCTGGGATGTTGGATGTGCATTCTATTCTCTTTCCCTCCCAAGGGAGAAGCCATGAGATTGGCGTTTTCTCATCATTGATTGAGCTGTACTGGCTTAGGGGAAGAGCTAATGCAGATGAAATGGAATAGCTTTTCTTACCCATTTCAGGCACTTGTCCTTGGCTTTGTGCTCACCTGGGTTATTTACTCACTTGGGGCTCTTGAAACTTCCCCACTAGTTTCTGGAGTTGCCATAAAGGCTTTTCGGATCATATATTATTGTTAAGTTTTTGTCTCTGGGGGAACAAGTTCTGGGGCTTCCTATTCCATCATCTTGATGTCTCTCCTCATTTTATAACAAGAGAACCAGATGTAGATGTCAGAAGGCACCATGTTCCACAGCTCTAAATGAATCCATTTGTCCACATCCATCTTCCATGTTCTTTCTCTGCAGAGGTTCTTGAGCCAGTGGAATGCATTCAATGAAAATCAAATATAAGTTAGAAAACAATGATCTTATGGCTACTTCCAGTACTGTGCTATTATAAATGGAACTTGGTTGATCATTCCTGTATATCATTCTTCCATATTTTGAATTACCTTTTTAAGGGCAGGTTCATTAAAATTGAAATTACGTATCAGCCCCTTTCTGGCTCTTGGTGATGTATTGCTAAGTGACATTGTAAATCCCCCTTACCCTTTTAAGGGCAACTTACAAAGACCATTTGATTCTAAGTCTGCTAGTATTGGGCATATAGATCTTTAAAATGTTTATTAAATTGATAAGTGAAGACAAATACTCATTAACCAAATTTGTACAACAAACATGTCATTGTCCCAACAATGACATTCTTAATTTGGTTTCTAATAACTGTTAAACTGAATGAGTGACCCACTTTCCCCTAAACTTAATAATGAAAAGAAGCTCAAATCTCTGTTTAAAAGGACACTACGCCACTCTTTGGAAATATGGGATGATATTATAATAAAAACTGGAGAATTGACATAATACTGATTATATATAATATAGATAGAAATAGAAACCTATCTGTCTGTCCTATCTATATCTAAACATATGTCTTCATAGATATACAATTAATTGTCCCTTTGCTTTAGAAGTTATAGGCTCTTAAATTAATGCCCAAAAGTCAAAATAAGCAGGTGTCTAATATAAACATTTTTATTGTATAAAATCTACTAAATGGGATATTAACTACCAACTAAGTAAATAATTTTTTGATGTTATCATTCAGTTAAAAATTTGGTTAGTCCATTTAAAAGTAGCCATGACATGCATATCTAATGCTTGGAAAATAGTAAATACTTTAGCAATTGAATACTAGACTCTAGTATTTCTCCAAACTGTTTTTACTTTTTGCTTTGGTGGTGGGTGGTCATTATTTATCATGTACAATGCAGAAGACATCATAGAGGCCTCCTTTTGTAAGAGGTATATCAGAAGGCATATGAGGGACTCTCTCAGGAAACTTAATATTAATAAAAATAAGGAACACCTGGGGAAGAACTCCATGTGGGTAAAAATTCAGGAACCCCCAACATTTGGGAGTGAGTGCTGTAGAAAGCATCCCACGACTGTTTGTCCTGAAGCTCTTGGCCCTCCTACTGCTTGCCCAGTGACACAGACACCGTGGTATTCATATTTGCTGACTCTGAATATCTGTGGTTATGTTTATTTTCATTTGAAAGTCAGTATTCAGAGACTTGTTGCCCAGTATATCTGTTTGAACAAATGGGTGGAAAAATCAAAAGGTTTCTTTCAAGCTGGTGACTTTCACCTTTTAGGAGCTGGGTTGTGCTGTGTCGGTCCCCGTTGCCTGAGGAGAGCTTCCTGCCACTCAGAAGCCCTGGTCATAAGCCAGCATCTCATTGCCCATTGTATGAAGGAATGCATCTTGGACCCTTGAGTGGCTGTTTTCCTTGTTTTGGCTGAGGAGGCAGCTGCTGCCTATTCCCTCTGACTGATGATATATGTTTTAAGTGCAGGTGGAAGGGACGATGTGCTTGCCCTCTGCTTGCCTGCTTTAGCATTTGCAGACTGTGTACGTGGGACAATGGACTCCACCAGGATGAGGTGGTGTGGCTTTCCAGGACAATGCCTGTTTGCCTTACACCTTTCACACTTTTTCAGAAAGTTTACACACACTTTGCCTTAACAGGGTCTCTTCCTGCTCTTTATTCATACCTTACATGGACTTGTCTGGGGCTTTTTACATTTTCTTGCTTTGTTTACAAGTTTAAATGTTGTACCATGTAAGTTGATAGGTGGTGGGTGGAACTTTTCCCCTCCAATGGTCCTGGGTTTTTTCCCTGACTCTCTATTCATTGTCTGAGCAAGCCCTAGAACCCCCAAGGCCAGCACAGCTCTTATTCCTCTTGGCTAATGATCCAATGCTAATGGTAAGTGCTGTGTGCTAGTATCTTCCCATTTACTAGATCCTGTGCCATGAGCTTTATCTGTAATGGTCATGTTCATATCCAAAATGACCCTGAGAGGTGGCTACTAGTATCTATTATTTATTCTTACCTTGTCCCCCTCCCTGCTCCCCTATCATTGTAACTTCCCTACCTCCCTGGTATTTTTGGTTGTTTTGTTCACTGCTGTATCCCCAGCACCTAAACAGTGCCTGGCACATGGCATAACTTGGTATTAACATTTGCTGATGACTGAGTGGATGATGTGTTTACAGATGAGATGTTAATGACCTTAGTCGAGACTCCACAGGTAGTAAGTGGTAGGAGATAGCACTTGATTCAGGTTTGTAACCTTCATGCTTTACAACCCTTCCAGGGGAAGGAGGGACAGGAGATCATGCATGCGGCCTGGCATATGGGGAGAGCCCTGTCCTGGCACCTTGGGCCATTCATCTGGGTCTCTGCCCTTCCCCATTCTCTTAGCTCAGCACAGGCCATCCTGTCAGCTAGACAGAACTTTCCACTTTGCTATCTTAGAAGTAGGTGCAATGAGAGGAATTAGCTGCCTTTATTGTAGGCCTGGAAGAAGGGATGGTGAGCTTTGGGCTGAAGGAGGAGGCTGAATATGTCTCACTGCACAAGGGTCCAGGCTGTGAGAAGCTGGAAAAGACAGAATAGGAGTTCTGAGCTGACTTGGCCCAGAGGCAAAGTGGCCTTACCCCTGATATGTCAGGAGCTGAGTAAAAAAAAACCAATAATCAAGGTTGCCCAGCCACCCCTTCCCTTTACTGAGAGTAAAGGAGGTCAGAGAAAGCCTAGGCAGGAACCTGCTGGGTGAAGGGGAAAGGATTTCTCCAGAAAATCTTTGGGGGCTGGGTGTTGGCTGTGAGGGACTTAGGAGGGGAGAAGAGAGTTTCTGTGTTTCTCTGGGCACCACTGAGCAGCAGCTCCTTGTGGTCTAGGCAAGGGGACCAGGAGTACTTTTTTCTTCCCAAGTTTCTTCCTCATTCTTTCCTTACACCTTTCTAAGCTGACCCTTGAAAGTTGGTTTGGCTGGGGGGCAGAAAATTATACTAATAGTCATTTACATGGATGGAATTCCATGTAGGAATTTTGCATATTGTCAAATATGGACGGGGCTATCTAGCTTTTGGTAAATGTTTTGATTGCAACACAAAACATCTCATGTTTTTAGCTTTCTTAATTTTTCATTTGGGGAATATGACCCTGTCTTCATAATCTCAGAAATTAGAGGAAAGATTGCATCATGTATCCTGAGCAATCTGGGAGGGGCAGTGCAGGTTACCCTGTGAGGCCACTTGCTGTCAAGACCAGTGTGGGACTTGTGTGCTCTGAGATAACTAGTGAGAACTTTAAAGCTGCTATTATGGCTGAAAGTGTAAGAAAATGTGGGAAATACATGGTCACTACCTTAAAACTCCCAGTGTTGTGTGCACTTCAGTGGAGCAGTTTTCAGTAGCTATAGTCGAGGGCTAACCGCTGTTTTTTGTAGAATTTAGGAGCATGTATCCATGCTTCTGTGCTTGTACCAGATATCTAATTAAGTATATTTTATTGATCATGCTGTTAAAGTAGTCCCAATTTTTCCCTTTTGCCCATTTCCGTGCAGTATCCCTCTTCCCTCCAGCAACCCCACCCCCCTTATTTCATGTTCATGGGTCGTGCATGTAAGTTCTTTGGCTTCTCCATTTCCTATGCTACTTTTAACATCCCCCTGTCTATTTTGTACCAACCAATTATGCTTCTTAATCCCTGCACCATTTCCCCCTTTCTCTCCCTTACCCCTCCCAGTTCATAACCCTCCAAATGATCCCCATACCTATGATTCTGTTCCAATTCTGGTTGTTTGCTTAGTTTGTTTTTGTTTTTTAGATTCAGTTGTTGATATTTGTGAGTTTGTTGTCATTTTTTAAAAATATGCTTTATTGATTATGCTATTACAGTTGTCTCAATTTCTTTTCCCTTTGTTCCCCTCCACCCAGTAACCCTCCTCCCTCCAGATATCCCCCCACTTAGTCCATGCCCATTGGTTGTGCATATAGTTCTTCTCAACATCTTTCTGTCTACTCCATTCCCTCCTACTATGCTTCTTAATTCCTCTACCATCTCCCTCCCTTTCTTCCCTTCCCTTTCTTCGCTGACCTCCCTCCAAAATGTTCCCCATACCTATAATTCTTTTCCCACTCTTGTTGCCTACTTAGTTTGCTTTTGTTTCAATTCCCTAGCTTCTGTTGTTGGTTGTTGTGATACAGTTTTCATTTTAATGTTCATAGTTTTGATCCTCTTTCTCCTAAACAAGTCCCTTTAACATTTCATATAACAGTGGTTTGGATCTGATGAACTTCTCAGGTTTACTTTGTCCTGGAAGCACTTTCTCTGCCCTTCTATTCTGAATGAAGCTTCGCTGGATAGAGTAATTATGGTAGTAGGTTTTTGCTTTTCATTACTTTGAGTCTTTCTTGCCAGTCCCTTCTTGCCTGCAGAATTTCTTTTGAGAAATCAGTTGATAGTCTTATTGGGACCCCTTTGTACGTAATTCTCGTCTTCTGTCTTGCTGTTTTTAAGATTCTCTCTTTATCCTTAATTTTTGACATTTTGATTATAATGTGTCTTGGTGTGGTGCTCCCTGGGTCCAGTTTTTTTGGAAAACTCTGTGCTTCCTGGACCTGAAAGTCTATTTCCTTCCCCAAGTTAGGGAAGTCATTTAATAGTTTTAATGACTGTAACTTGTTTCTTAGCTCTGCAGCTTATCTGAGAGACGTGCATAAGTTCAAGGTCATGACTAGCTGTACATGACACATTTGTATGAGACTATTATTGTTAAGCAATAATGTTTAAACTGTCGGCTTGGTTATAACATATGTGTGATATTCAATAGTAAATTGTATCTGAGAGATACCATGAACTCCAAAGTTAGTGTTGTGTTTTTTTATTTTTTTCATTTATTGTTGAAAATGCCTGGAAAAATATATGGCTCCCTTGACAAGCAGAAAAAGAAAAGGATGTGTTAGGTGCTATGCATCCAAAATGTATTGCTTATCAAAATATTTTTGCAAGTGTTGTGAAAAGTATTTATGCCTTGAACATAACAGTGTTGTTTGCTACAAACATTTTGCAAAGCCAACTATTGGAGATTCTGGTTAATTAATGTTAAAGACATTTTTTTGGTTGTATTTTAAAATATCCATGTTTCCTTTATTTGAAAAGAAACATTTTTATTCTTTGTTTTTATATTTCTTTGTTTAATAATTTCTAGATTATAACTGAAAATAAATAAATAATAATGTATTTTATTATATAAATATAAAAAAAGCAAATGTTCAGTATTTTTATTTATTTTTTCACATTTTAGCACATACTAGTAATGAATGTATCTCTTGGATACACACAACCT
Organism: Furipterus horrens; assembly: GCF_987537825.1. Lineage (NCBI taxonomy): Eukaryota > Metazoa > Chordata > Mammalia > Chiroptera > Furipteridae > Furipterus > Furipterus horrens. The sequence continues at coordinate 85,639,386 of NW_028327174.1, forward strand.
ATACTGTAATTTTTTTTTACCGCAACCTTCACAGGGTTAAAGCCCATTTCTACTACCTCTGATACTTTCTAAATAGGCTTTCTTTCAGCTTCTGTATTGCAATTTTGTTTAGGATATTTTCCTTAAAGTGAGAGTTGGGCTAGAAGCTATGCATTCTTATTTTTTAAAAAATGGCTTTAGGGCAACTGTAATAGAAAAACAATTAAAAAAACAAAACAAAACAAAAAAAAGGCTTTAGATCTTGTTGACTTCCCAGAAGGTAATGGTTTCATGTTTGTTGTCTTGAGACTCTGGAAGAAATGAAATTTGGGGTTGAATGTAGCTGTCCTCTTATTTTCTATTGTTATAAGAACAATGAATTGGTTTCTGGTGTCAGAAACCAACTGGAGAAACAGAAAATCCCCAGAGGCCTGAAGGTGTTACTGTTCTTGTGCTGAGCACCCTGGAGGCCGGTGCATCCCAGCCCAGCCTGTGTGATCCTGGCTGTCCCTGGCCTTGGCTCTGTCATAGCTTACAGTGGTGCACGTGTGCTGTGGGGGACACTGCTGCTCACTTGGAACAGGGTGGTGCTCCAGACTCAGCTCAACTTGGTGCCAGGGCTGAGCCTGGGTGTGGTAGAAATGGTCGAGTTTTCCAAGGTCAGAAGGGGTCCTAATATTTCTTCTGAAGCTGTTTCTCTTCTTATTTGTTCCTTCTGTGACATCAGAGACCTGGGCTGCCCAGTGGGAATGCTGAATGTTCTCAAGATATTCGAGAGTGGAGAAACCCTGTTATGTAGGGAAGATAGATTTAGATTTAGCTTTTATTTTATTTTTTTTAAATCCTTACCCAAGGACATGTTTTCCATCACTTTTAGAGAGAGAGGAAGGGAGAGAGAGAGAGACATTGATTGGTTGCCTCCTGGCTGCGCCTGGACCGGGATCATATGCATCCAGACTGAGGACTGAACCTGCAACCTAGGTATGTGCCCTGACCAGAATTGAACCTGCAGCCTTTTGGTTATGGGATGACACTCCAACCAACTGAGCCATACCACCCAGGGCAAGATGGATTTAACTCTATATCCAAGTTTCAGGTGCCATTGCTATTGATAGCCTTCTTGAGGACCATTAGGTGTAAAAGGATGAATTCAGTCATGATGTGTAATACGTATTGTGACTGTCTCCTCCAAACCCATTCCACCTCTGTCATGAGACAACATTTGGCATAAAGGAGTGGTGTCACATGTAGGAGTGGCCTTAACCATCTAATCATCCAGGGAGGGATTCAGGCATCAGGTCCTGCCAATGATGGCACAGGGCTCCCACGGGTGATGCTGCCAGACCAAGCGAGCAGCTCAGCTGAAACCGAGAAGTGTCCTGGGACTGTGGCTCTTTCTCCTAAGAAAGCCATAGGAAGAAGTTAAATATTGTCATGCTTGGCTGTGAGGACAAGGAATAGCACAGCCATTTGGCCACCAGCCTGAGACTGAAGCTGATACAAGAAGGAATGTATAGCTGAGAGGTTTTCTAGAGAATGAAATGGGTCACCCATGTATTAATTGAACCCTGTGTTCCTCCTTTGGACTTTCTGCGATGTGAGACAGTCTGTTTCTTTACTGTTAGGGCATTTGGAATTATTTTCAATTACTCATAGCTGAAAGCATCCTGACTGGTAAATATGTTAACTATTTGCAGACTATGACTTGAACTTTGGATAGGCTTATTGATAGCTGTACATTGTTACTATAGGTTAGGTGTGGGAAACTACTCGTTTGTCTGCAGATTCTTATACAGAACCTCAGAGTGCATTTGTATTTACAATGGACTGCTGGGCCCAAATTTAAATGAAAGGAATTAAGGAATTGAAAAGAAAGTGTCCAAATATAAACTTTCCCCCTGAATACCTTCATGTACATACCACCACCTCTTGAAGGAAGTACATATACATTTTAAGACTCCCACAAGTTATTTTAGGCATGAGACCTGAAATAGCTTTAGAAAGTAGCTTAGTGTTGTGTGTCTGACAGACCCTGAGTACTTAAGAAAGCTCTGATGTGAATGGAATTTTGGCAGGGTGCTATCCATGAAAGAAAAGCTTATAACAAGTAGTCTCATTTTCTTATTTCTTATTAATGTTTCCAGAAACTGGGGGTCAAGTTCTCTGGCTCATAGCACTACAGATTGGAAAGGAAGGTAAAGGGAGAGTATAGTATTTGTGTCTCTAAAAAGAAGCCTGATGAGCCAGCTTCTCACTTCTCCAGTTGATGGCCAGTGGAGGGACTCTTCCCAGTAGTCACTGGTTTATGCTGGAGATTGTCGAACGTACACCTGCAGCACAAGGGTATTTGGAGGGGATATCTGAACTAGAGTATTCACTGATTACAAAACTAGAAAATTCTAGACATCTTTAACTCCTTTTTAAATACAAATGTTACATATTTCCCTGTAGGAAAATTCAGAATATAAAAGAACAGTGCTGTTAAGGTATGGGTTTTTATCTTTCCAGGTATTTTTAATGTGGACCTTTTAGCATTTTAAATAAAGTATTGTAGTCATACAAAAACATAACCAGAATAGTATAATGAACACCCAAGTATACCCACACAGTTTAAGAAAATAAATACAACTACAGTTCCCTGGTGTAGCTGTCCTTTGCCCACAGGTATTAGGATATGAAATTTGTCACTTATATTCTCTGACCATGTCTTTTACCACATGTATACGTTAGCTGTACACTTGTAGTATTGCACTGTGTGTGGTTTGGGACTTTAAATGTTATCATACTGTAATACTTCCCTTGCTTTTTTATATTTATGTTTTCAAGGTTGACCTGTTTTGATACATGTAACTATATAGTTCATTCAACTTATGTATTCATTCCCCTGCTTGTGGGTATATAAATGTTGTAAACAATGTTGAATTATAAAGAACGCTACAATGGCCAGTGTGGCTCAGTTGGTTGGAGTGTCCATCTATAATCAGTATGGGTTCCATTCCTGGTCGGGGCACATGCCTAGGTTGTGGTTTTGATCCCCACTATTGGTGGTACAGGAAGTGACTGATTGATGTTTCTCTCTCTCAACGATGCTTCTCTCTCTCCATTCCTTTCACCTTTCTCTCTCCCTTTCTCTCTTTCTAAACAGCAGTGAAAAAACTGTCCTTGGTGAGGATAAAAAAAGCTACATTGAATATTCTTGTACCTTCCTTCTTATATTCATGTGTGTAATTAGGTTATGTAATTAAGCATACATCTGTCTTGTATAGCAGATGCAACATCAAGTTTACACACACTCACACACACACCCCCACCACCTCGCCACACACACACTTTACCAAAGTACAGTAATGCACTGCTTAATGATGGGGATACGTTCTGAGAAATGCATGGTTAGGTGATTTTATCTTTGTTCAAACATCACAGACTGCACTTAAACAAACCTATATCGTATAGCCTACTACATACATAGGCTGTATGGTGCAGTCTATTGTTCTTGGGCTATAAGCCTGTACAGCATGTGACTATGCTGAATACTGTAGGTAATCATAACACAATGGTATTTGAGTATCTAAGCATATTTAAATCCAGAAAAAGCATAGAAAAATACAGTATACAGTACTTTCACATGACTGGCAGTACAGTAGGTCTGTTGACACCAGATCACTACAAACATGTGAGTAATGTGTTATACTATGATGTTACAACAATATGATTTTTAACCAGTGTGCCTCAAGAATTTTTAAAACATGCAATACCTGACTGTTTAGTCAGGGGCACTGATCCCTTTTCCCTTAGAGTGTCAATTAAAAGATGACAACAGCCAGCACAATGAGAGCTGTTTGATATGAATGAATCAAAATTATACCTATTTATTTTGTCAGGTCGGCCAAAAATATATTTTTTGGTGTGTCACAGAATTTTAGTAATTAGTTTATATGTACCATGAGATGAAATAGGTTGAATATCGCTGCTTTAGGTGTTAGGAATGTTTCAGCTTCATTATAATCTCTTTTTAAAAAGTATATTGTATTAATTATGTTGTTACAGTAGTCCCATTTTTTTTCCCTTTGCTCCTCTCCACCCAGCACCCCCCTTCCCTCCAGCAATCCTACCCCTCTTAGTTCATGTCCATGGACCGTGCATAAAAGTTCTTTGGCTTCACCCTTTCTCGTATTATTCTTATCTTCCACTTGTCTACTATGTACCAACCAATTATGCTTCATAATCCCTGCACCATATCCCCATTTCTCCACCTTCCCTCTCCCAGCTGACAACTATCCAGATGATCTCCGTACCTGTGATTCTGTTCATATTGTGGTTTGCTTAGTTGGATTTTGTTTTCATTTTTTAGATTCAGTTGTTGATAGTTGTGAGTTTGTTGTCATTTAAAGTTCATAGTTTGATCTTCTTTTTCTTAAGTAAGTCCCTTTGACATTTCATATAATAATGGATTGGTGATGATGAACTCCTTTAGCTTCACCTTGTCTAGGAAGCACTTTATCTGCCATTCCATTCTAAATTATAGCTTTGCTGGGTAGAGTAGTCCTGGTTGTAGGTCCTTGCTTTTCATCACATTGAATACTGCTTGCCAGTCCCTTCTTGCCTGCAAAGTTTCTTTAGAGAAATCAGCTGATAGTCTTGTAGGCACCCCTTTGTAGGTAACTCTCTGTTTTTCTCTCATTGCTTTTAAGATTCTCTCTTTATCTTTCACCTTTGGCATTTTAATTATGATGTGTCTTGGTGTGGCCCTCCTTGGGCCTAGCTTGTTTGCGACTCTCTGTGCTTCCTCGACTTGTATGTCTATTTCTTTTGCCAAATTTGGGAAGTTTTCCTTCATTATTTTTTCACATAAGCTTTCAATTTCTTGCTCTTCCTTTCCTCTTTCTGGCACCTCTATGACTTTTATGTTGGTATGTTTAAAGTTGTCCCAGAGGTTCCTAAGCCTCTCTTCATTTTTTTCAGTTCTTGTTTCCTCATTCTCTACTGGTTAACTGTTTTTTTCTTCTTTATGTTCCAAATCATTGATTCGAACCCCAGTTTCCTTCCCTTCACTGTTGGCTTTGTGTAGATATTTCTTCATTTCATTTAGCATAGCCTTCACTTCTTTCCTTATGCGTTTGCTGTACTTAAGCATATCTGTCAAACCTTCGAGCATCTTTATCACCAGTGTTTTGAACTCTATGTCTGTTAAGTTGGCTATCTCCTCGTCTGTTAGGTTGGCTATCTCCTCATCACTTAGTTCTATCAATGGAACCTTGATCCATTCCCTTTTTTTGACCATACCCCTCTGTCTCCTCATCTTGATAGGATCCCTGTGTTAGGTAGAGCTGTCGCACATGTTATGTTGTAAGGGGCGGAGCCTTAGGTATTCGTCAGTACAGGGTGACCTGTTCAACCACATTGTGGTAGTGTATCTGGGGGAGGGGTCTGAGAGGGAATAATGCTGCTTGCTCAGCACTCGCCCCTTTTCCAGGCACTTCTTTCACTCTCGTATGGGACTGGCACCTCTCTAGCTGTTGCCCTGGCCATTGTTCCCAGAGTGGGTGCATCTGCAGACATTCTAGGTCTGTGGGAGCCCTTTAAACAAGTGGACTCTACTGAAATACTGGCAGGTTTTCCTCTGCTCCAACCCCCACTGGTTTTCACAGTCAGAAGCAATGAGGCTTTATTTTCTCTGGTGCTGGAACCGTGAACTGTGTGGTTTGGTGTGGTGCAGGGAGTGCTTCCCAGGTGTTCCTCCCTACTTTTTAAAAGGTGTGACTATGTTTTCCGCAGGCCTACTGCTGCTGCCACCACCACACCAAGTCCTCTCTGCACCAGCTCTGCTCCTCCTACCTGTCTGAATGAATATTTCTTCTTTATATCTTTGTTTGTTGGACTTCCATGAAGCTCGATTTTCTGGAACTTCTAGTTGTCTTTAGTTTTGAGGTAGTTGTATTCCTTCTTAGTTTTCGAGGGAAATGCAGCGTTTCTGTCTAGGCCTCCATCTTGGCCAGAACTCTCATTATAATCCTATGGAATCACTGTCCTATATGCAGTCTGCTGTTGACGGAAACATTGTTATGCCAAGCATGACTGTATACTAATTTATTTTCTCATCACAAACATATGAGAGATATTTAACTTTTTGCCAGTCTGATTTGTGTGCAGTGTTTTAATTTCAACTTCCCTGATTATTTGAGAGGTTGGATATTTGAACTTATTCTCCTTCCCCTGCCCCTTCTCTTGTTCCTTTTCCTCATTTTTGTGTGAAGTGCCTGTTGTACACTTTTCCCATTTAAACAAAACTCTTAACTTTTCTTTACTGATTTGCAGCAATTATTTTAAAATTTAGGAACCAAATCCTTTGTTTTAATATATAATCACAGTCCACAGCCTGTCTTGCTTTGTTTATGATGACTTTTAATGCACTTAACATTTTTTTTATTTCAATGCAGTCACATTTATCATTCTCTTCCTTAATATGTTATGCTTTTTAGGTCTTGTTTAAGATGCCTGACCACCCCCACCCCCATTTGCAGATTGGGGTATCTGGAAGGCTGCTGGGCCATGCCTGTAGAAAGGCATGTCATTTCATTGCTGTCAGCATGGACAGTTCTCACAGACCCAACAGTGATGCTTTCTTGCTTGGTTAGGACTCTTCCTTTCATAAGGGAGCAAACTAAGACTAACCCCCAAGTCTCAGGGACTTTTTATCTATGCCCAATTCTAGAAAACCTTTTATGTCACTATGTTTTGGTTTATTACTTGGAAAACTCTGTGCTTGGTTCTACAATGTTCAGAGGAACATCGAGGTCAAGTGACTTGCTCAGAACCATGCAGCTGGTCAGTGGGGAGTGGGGGTGGGGAGTAGCTATGGGTTGCTATGACTCCCAGTTTAGTTTTTTGTTTAGTCCTAAGCTCTCTCCTGCTGTAGAACTGTTTATCTGGCTTTTAGGTCACTTCTGAATATGCTTTGTGAACAGCTGAGATATTTAAGAGTCTAATCTCCCTTAAGCCATAGGTATTGTCCAGCTTTAAAATGTGCACAGGGGACTGCTAAAGAAAATTTTCTGCTTTTTGCATAAACTATTGTGGTGTGTTGATGTATCTTTTCTAAAAGTAGGAGCAAATTAAAAGTTACATAAACATTTTAGAATTTGTAAGTTGACTAAAGGATTTCTATCAAGGGAATTCCTGGCCAGAGAACATGATCAAAGTTGCTTTGAAAAGGTGAGGAGGTTTTCTTTCAGGGCTACCATGAAGGCAGCTTTGTGGGGGAATTTTGTCCTAAAGGAGTGTTTATATATTCTTGACAGTTATAAAAGCTTTCCTAAACCTGACATGAATCTAAAGCCAAAGTGACAAATGGACATTAGATTAAAACACTTCTGTGAGGCCAAGAAATCAACAAAATCAGAAAGCATATGGCAGATTGGGAGAACATCTATAGCAGTAAAAAATGTTTTAAAAAAGGTGACTATACAAAGAAATACCAGGAATCAAGAAAGATATAAGAGGATTTCTGGTCAAGATGGCAGTATAGGCAGACATGGCTTGCCTCTTCACACAACCACATCAAAATTACAACTATAATATAGAAAAACCATCACTCAGAACCATATGACAACTATGGAATTAAAGAACTCACATCCATCCAGACTGGGAGGAAGGGCACAGATGTGGATGGGCTGGTCCCATACCCATCTGTGGTAGGTAAAAATTTGGGAGGGATATCCCAAAGAAGGAACTCCTGCCATCTGCAATAACATGGATGGAACTAGAGAGAATTATGCTTAGCAAAATAAGCTAAGCAACAAAAGAAAAATACCATATGATATTACCTAATACAGGAGACTAATGAACAACACAAACAAACAAGCAAAACTGAACGAGAATTATGTAAACAAGGAGTAGACTAACAGTGACAAGGGGGGGAAGGAGGAGGGAGAGAAGGGGCTAAGAAGGGGAAGGGTCTAGTCAAAGAACATGTATAAATGATCCACAGACATGGACATCTGGTTGGGGACTGACTGTAGGAGAAGAAGGGGTGGACAGGGTGCAGGGAAGTAATAGGGATAAAAGTGGGACAACTATAATAGAAAAACAAACAAAAATTTTAATGGGGAAAAAAAAGATAATATAGAGAATGGAAATGCAGTATTAGTGATTATTGGAAGGACAAGGATTTTTCTTCACACTTTATATTTTTCTCCCTACCTGATCCCTCCAGAATTTGTCATTCTGAAGAAGTAAGTAATGACATAATGTTCTTTGCATAACACCAATAAGACCAGTTGTTAATAGAGGTTTTTTTGACCAAAACTTTGACTGGAATGTCATGCCTAAAGGAGACATGAATGGGTCTGGGTGTTACCAAAAAGCCCTGAGGAACTAGGATTGACTTTCAAAGGTAATAAAAGCCCATGAGAAAAAAGGCCTGGTACTTTGGTTGATTATGCAGTCCACAGCAATCTCTCCAGGGAAGGAACAAAGGTTGCTTTCCTGAAAGATGGCTAGAAGGGACCTTAAGGCATGATGGAAAACCCGAAGGACTTGGAAAAGACAGGTGTTTACAGGCAAGGCTGAATGCCAGGTATGTGGCTCAGCTTCTGTGCCCTGAAGAGCAGACTGAAGGTCACCCTAAATGTTTCTTGCATAAGTTCCAGCAAAGCAGACTTAAAGATTATAAGTGATCATTTGCTGCTCTTGTGTTTATGCAAATGAACAGGATAAATTAAAAATGGACTTAATGCCATCCCTTTAATAACAAGGAGGGTAATTTTAAGGAGAAAAATTGTGAGTCAAGGAAAATCACAATGCTCAGTGGTAGACTATAAACTAGTGCAGCTAACCATCTTCAAAGTTTCTTTTTATTTAAAGTTCCTTTTTATTTGAATGTTAAACTAGGTCTTTGGCATCATCAAAGATGCTTAATTTACAGGTAAGAAGAATGTCAAGTGCCTTGCAACTGGATGTCTTTCCAATAAGACAGTCTTACAGATTTAGAGACTGGTTTGTGAGTTATATTGCGTAAATTAACATGTGTTTTCTGTTTTCATAGGGCATAAGCCTATGATCTCATTACCTGAGTGATTATCTGTACATATAGACCTCACTTAATCCTGTCTGCATCGCTGCCTCCTGAGACTCAATGGTTTGGCTGAACTAAGTGGCTGGGTTGGTGAAGAATGTGGTGGTCTGTGGGCTTTACTTTAAAACTGGTTTCTCTTTTCTATCCTAATGGCTTGGACAGAAAGGGCCCAGAGGTCTGAGAGGGGTAAACCTAAAATATTTCCCTCAGCCCAAACTAAGTATAATGGGCAAAAGGGTTTTGGACAGGTGAGATGTACCTGGCACACCTTCTCCAAAGAAACCCTTCTTTTCCCTAATGTGGGACATTGAAAAATTAATACCTGCCTTTTGTCATCTAGTGCTTATGGATTGAGTGATGCCTTTTAACCTTGTTGCCAAATCTGTTGCCCCCAGAATACAAGGATGCCAGCCTGTTAATCTAAGCATGCCATTGTCTGGGAACAGCCAATTCACCTGGAGTCTGCAAGATCCTTCCCCATGTGGGAAGACCACCCTCCCTTCCACACTCCCACTCTTATTAGGGATATCTGGACCCAAGGGTAGGTAGGATGATGACCATGTCCAGCTTGAAGCAGCTAGAGGAGCACGAGACCTTCGCCCATTTTCTTTTATAAGATTATAAAGAGTCTTAAGTCTGAGGGGGGGAAATTGTTATTTCTCATTGTTATTAAAAAACTAATTAATTAATTAATTAGTAATTAATTTAAAAACAGAATAATATAGGAAAGGATGAAGCCAGAGAACTTGTATGCATGACCTATGGGCATGGACTGGGGGGGTGGGATTGCTAGAGGAGCAAGGGTTCTGGGCAGAGGAGAGCAAAGGAGAAAAAAATTGGAACTACTGTAACAATATAATCAATAAAATATACTTTAAAAAAACAAAAGGAGAGTAGAAAACCATGGGTTATTTATGTAATGGCATGTTAATGTAGCTTTTAAGAAGGTAGCCCCATCTGTGCTGACCTAGAAAGTGCATCTTCCCTTCTGTCTTCATGTCTGTCCATCTGTCCTGTTACTGTTTTTAAGGATGGACTAACAGCATGCACGTGTGTAATGCGACATGTCTGTGTTGTGTTAAAGCACAGAAACTTATGAAAAAATCCCACTCCACACTATTGGAACAGTTCTCCAGAAACAGGTTGAGAAGTGAGAGGCCTCTATTTTTACAGTGTGAACAGGATTATTGGTGACATCCTTGGCATGCTTTATGTCAGTCAGGTTGCTTTGTAGACCACGTTGAGAAGTTTTCTGTTTTTCTTTCTCTGCTCTGAAATACCAATATAATATGGAAACTGTGTGTTCTTGAAGTTATATTGGTACTCATTCACAAACACTCGACCCTGCTGTCTTATTTTCATCAATTATGAAAAAACTAAAATCAGAAAAATATGAAAGAATAATGCAACTTCCACTCTTCTACCACCTTGCTCACTAATCTTTCCTTTATTTGTTTGAAACAAAACTCTAAATATAATTGAAGTTCCCTGTGAACCCCTCCCTGATAGCATTTCTCCTCCTCCTTCCTTCCTTAAAGGCAACCATGACCACAAATTTGATGGGTATTCTTTCTCTATAAACTTTTGTACTATTAGTACACATTTCTGACAATTAGTAAACGAACTTTGTGTACTGTAAAGTTGTATTAAAATGTTACATGTAATTTGCATAATGCATACAGAAATGTATTTTTACAGCTTGCTTTTTTCACTCATTCTTACACTTTTTGAAATCTATTCCTTTGACACATTAACTCCTTTTTGATTATTTTAATCTTATTCATTTTAATTTTAGTTCATATGAATGTGTCTCAGTTGTTACCATCTCTGTTTAATGGACACACAGATTGTTTTAATTTAGATGTGATGGTACCATGTAGGGCTCTGTGTAGCCTCCTCATGGACATGTGAAAGTTCTTTGCATATATTCTCAGAGGTATTATGTCTGGCTTGTAGGATTTGTGGATTTTCAGCTCTACTAGGTATTGTCATATATCATATTGTCATAATATTCAGTATGGTTAGATCATTTGATACATTTTCCATCTGCATTGTCTTCATTTCTCCATCCTCTTCAACATTTGGTATCATCACATTGTTTTTTTTTTTTTGTCAGTTGGTTGAGTGTGAAATGATAGGTCATGGTTCTAATTTGCATTTCCGTAGTTAACACTAAAATTAAGCAACTTTTAACATGTTATTGGTCATTTGGGTTTCCTTTGCTGTTAACTGGTTGTTCATGTCTTCTGCCCATTTTTCTATTGGGTTGTTATTCCTTTTCTTATTGATGGGTGCTTTTGTAGAGGCTGAACTTGGTTTTTTTCCATTAACCCATCTTCCCAATAGTTAATAGGACCGACTTCAGTAACATGCTTTCTTCGTCTGTTTTGGTTATATTTTTAAATTGTTGGCCTAAAGTTTGCACACAATACAAAAACAAATGTTCCAGTTTGAAACCTGAATCACCTGGCTGCATGTTTCCCTTTAGAGTGAGGAGTCTGTGCACTTGGACATGCAAAGCTCACCTTGGACAGTCTGTGTGTGCAGAGTCCTTGCAGATATGAGAAGATGCTCACAGATTCAAGAATGCTTTTTCCATTTAGCTGGATAGGGTATAGCTATTGAGTATTGATGAACCTTTCAGTGAAAAGCCAAGTTTCCATTTCTGGGTCATAACTCTTATATTAGAAAGAATGTGGGCAAGTCACTCTGGAAACTCCTCTTTGAGCTAATGATCTGGGACATGGAGAGAGAGCATGCCCTCTCACGTTGTCACCTGTTCTTGTTCAAGGACAGGTGGGAAAGGCTCTCAATCTGACAAGTATGCAGGTGGCTTTTGCCTTTGAGAATCCTCCACTTCACTTGGGAAGTAAGTGGGAGTTTGAAGTAAATTTAATACATAGCTCAGAAAGGTAATGGTCAAATTCCAGTTCATAAGACATGAAGTTTATCCAGAAAGTATCCAGCCATGTACTATGAAAAACAGAGGCATTTAGTAAGAAGATTCAAGATAGAAGAAACATTGTACATAAGACAATGATGCCTCAGTCCCCTTCAAAGTAGGCACCTTGGGACCTCACACAGTTCTCCCAATCACCATCAGCTGCCTCCTTTCCTGAATCTCATTGAGGGTCTGAAATCTTTTCCTTTTCAAAGGTGATTTCAGTTTTAGGAAAAGCCAGAAGTATCAGGACACCAAATTCAGGCTGTAGCGGGAATGAGTCACTGAGGTGAGTTGATGTTTCACAAAAAAACTGCATGAGGTATGTATGATTCATGAGCTAATGCATTGTTGTGATGAACCTGCCAATCACCAGTTGCCCATAGCTTTGGACTTCTGAATCATCTGAATAGTTTATGTGGAGGAACGTTCAAACTTAGTGCAAAATTTGATGCAGATTCATTACTCTACTCGCTTAGTCGTTTTGAATGATGGCCACACAGTACACATGCTCACTCAATTGAGTCTACCATCCCCACTGACTAGGACAGTGAAGTTGTCCTCGTTTATTCATACACATTCCAGTCCACTCTCCTTGGCTGCCAGGTTACATCGATGTTGCGCAAATCATTCTTGTTATACTAACAATGGTTGGACTTTTTCCGGACAGACCTCGTGTTCTGTTGGGATTTTTGTAATAGTCACCTTCCCTGAGTGACAGATGAAGGAGTCTTCTTACATTTCTTTCTTGCATAAAATCAAGCACAATGTATCTTAACTAAACTTTACTTGGAGTGACATCTCCAAGTAGCAGATTATAAACCAGTTTGTACAGTGATGTGATTTGTCAGGGAAGACACTGGGAGAAAAACACAAGTGTCAGTAATGATTCTCTTTTGGAGGTGAGGTCTGAATGAGGTTTGTCTTTTTCCTTGGCCATGTTTTCTAAATTTTCAACAATGAACACATACTACTTTTGTAATAATAAAAACGTGCTTGTTTTTTTTAAAAGACCTCACATGTGTGATTCTCTGGTAGATTTGAGGTACATAGGTCACTGCCATGGCTTCATTAATGGGGAACTGAGCATGTAGCATTCAAGACCTGGGCTTAGGAGATGGATATATGTGGGTTCCTGTTTCAGTCCTGTTTCTTCCTAGTTACATGAGCTTTGGCAACTTATTTCATCTCTGTGTGGAACAGATTTCTCATTTATAAAATATGCATAATAAAAATATATGATTCTGAGAATTAAGTAAAAAGATACATAAAGTGCTTAACATGTACCAGGTATTGTTTGAAAAGTTAGCATTATAATGACTTACTTTTAGAGTTTCTTACAACAGTTTTAACTTTTTTTTTTTTCCTTTTAAGTATTTTTGTATTTTAGGAACGGGAAAACAGGAATTGATTCACCTAGCGTATAGTCTTATTTCTGTTTCTTAAAGCCTCGGTTATGGTCCAAAAGTAAATGACAGTTTTTTTAATCAAGGTATAATTGGCATATGACATTATAAACATTATGTTCATTTTAGGTATACAAAATAATGATTTGATATTTCTATATATTGTGAAATGGTCACCACAAAAAATCTAGTCAACATCCATCATCACACATAGTTACAATATTAATTTTCTTGCAATGAATACTTACGCTTTTTCACGTTTAATGTCAATTTAACAGACTTTGGCTGTACTTCTGATTATGAAGCCTGTGTGAATGCACGTTTCCTACAAGTATTAGCAAAAGAAGAACCTCATTAGGCTCCTCTCTGTAGTTGATCAGAATTAGGGAAACTGCCAAACTTGAAGCTATACCTGGCCTTCTCTCAAAACAAGAGCCCTGGCTCACAGGCCTACACAAGGTCAAGTAGGTGAAACTTGTGATCTCTCCTTGAAAATGTGGCCAAGAATAAAACAACTACTTAGTTATTATTTTAAACATAGGCTGCAGAATGGTTTACGTTGTTGTGGAATGGCACCCAGGTAATGGAAGTGGCCAAGAAAATATCCATGTTGGCAAGTCAATGAAAATATCCTTCTCTTCGTTAACAGGCCTGGCTGGATTCCAGAACCTTTTTTGGGCAGTGCTCAAACCTGTCATAGTTTATTTTGTTGCTCTGTTTTCATGCAACAGATTTGCCCATTGCTTTTACTTTTATGAGTGCTGAAAGGGTGTTCTTAAATCCCCCTACTCAAAAGATAGTCATCTGTGTCGTGAATTTTGAGAGATTTCCACTGACACCACCATTTGTTGGTACACTGAAGCCAGAAGCCTGAGATCTACCCTCTTCCTTAACTGCCTACACCCAGATCCTCTGTATCCAAAAAACAACCCTACATTTTGGCATATCAGTTGCAGAAAACCAAAGATAAAGAAACAATTCTGGAAGAAGCCAGAGTGGGGAAAAAAAAACAACTTACCTATAGAGTAGCA